>NW_026892593.1:27202500-27802500 GCF_033815535.1 Pezoporus flaviventris
CAAAGACTGAAACAATGTCTACTGTTAAGAACACACCACCATTTTTTGTATAGTACAGACTTTTATGAGGTAGAAATAGGAAAATGTAAAGGCTGTTACAGAATGTTAGGATTTTGTATAGGGATATTCTAGTTCTAGTGGCAATTTAAAAATGACAATTCTTTAAGCATTTCCTTGCCTTAGTCAATTTTAAGAGTGGGCAGAGCCTGTGTAAATATGTACTGTCATCTTGGTCCATTATGTTCTCTTTTTCTAGAGTCCATTTTCTTCTCAACCAAAGGAAAACTACCAGTGTTCCACCTCACTAAGGTAGGTGAAAAATGCAATGTACACAGATCTGTTGCTGAGAGCAGTATCAAGAAGGCTGGTGAACAGTGCAGCCATAATCATGGCATACTAATCAATTACTAAAGAGAGGTGGTGTTGATTCTTACATTAATGCCCAGAAAGACACTTTTGGCCAGACCCACAACTAGTAGAACATTTTTCATTTAAATGTCTGATTTCCATAGAGATGTAGAGATTAACCCTAACTTAAGGGGCCGCAGCTCTTCTCACTGTGTGTCTATGCAGAGAGGGTAGACACAGGCTCACCGCTCAGCCTTCCTCAGGCAGACACAGTCACTATGGATGCCACCCTGTCACCTGGGGCTATTGCCAGGCTCACTTCCAGAAATGTGTAGCACGGAACTGTACAGCTGGTACAGGTAGTAGTTAACACCCACCCTTCACCTGACACACTGGTCACTGCCATGTCTGTTTTCTGTGATGATGTAGGCAAATCACAATGGATTCCCCTCAGCAAACTAAGAATGTTTCCAAGCTATTCTGCAAGATATATACCAGTCACCATTGTCTCCTTAGATGGTGTATGGAAAGCAGGCAATCTGTGGGAGCAGTTTTAGACTCCTCTCTTCCTATGAAGTGGTTCACCATCAGGAGGTGCCTGTTTCTCTCAACAGCTATCAAGGAAGCATAAGGCTAGAAGCCTTGTCCTGATCCAGGCCATACATCTAACTTTCAAGCTCCTCAACCAGAAGAGATGAATCTTACTGAAAGTTTTCCTAAAAGAGTAATATGTATTGAAATTAATTAAAATATGCACTAAAAAAAACAAACAATAAAACAAAACAAAGAACAAAAAAAAAGGTTTTTGAATAGAGTACTTCTAAGTTTCCTTACTGATATGGTTCTCCTTGTTGTGAAGGCACCTTATGGCTGCATTGTTCTGGCAGAGGCTGATGGCATCCAGTAAGGATCTAGAGGCTGATTGCTCCTGAGAAGCAAGTCAGTTAGTGCAAGCCCTGCTAGGAAATGTGAGGAGGATTTTCTAAGACAAGCTCCTTCCTCAGCTGGAGACAGAGTAGGGCTTGGAGAAGACATGATGTGACTTATTCCCAAGAAGAGCTGAGGAAGCTGTCCAAGAGGATTCTGTGGGAAAGGCCCAAGGGAGATCAGGAAGGCACAGAAGACGTAAGCATTTGTCTGGATCATGGTCTGTCAGGAGCTTGAGGATTAAGGGTTGTGCAGAGTAAGCAAGAGAAGTAAAACGCCTGAGCTATATGAGACAATCTGCAATCAGTCCTTCTGTGTGAGGACTAGGAGAGCATGGCAGCACCCCATCCCTTCCTTAGCCCATCTAAAGAAAAACCCAGGGCTATGTGAGCAAAGGTCTACCTAGTTTAGAGAGGGAGAAGTCATGGTGGTCCTGATGTCACCATTTCATTTTGTATGGAACAACCTATGTGAAAGAAGGCTTTTTCTCTATGTTGAGAAGGCTAGACCACATGTGACGATTGCAGGTGAAATTGAGATGTGATCTGAAGGAGGAGAGAGGAGCATGGGTAAGGAGAAAAGCTGAGGCCTTATATTGAAAGGGAGCTTGCGCCAAACAGAAATAACTCTACAAGCGAATTCAAATCTGCTCTTGAATGAGTGGACATCCACTCAGCTTTCTCTATGTTACGTGTTTTAATGCATGCAATCACATCACTAGGAAGAAAGACAAGACTGATGTGGCTATTTCGTGTTGTTTCTCAGGGAGTTAGTGGTGTTTAACAGCTCCTCACTGTAGGAATAGTAGTTCAACATCTCCTGTAAACCTGAGAGACTGAGACTTTTAAAGTATTTAACTATTCACTTTTAAAAATGAGAACTAACCATGCATCTCCTTGTAATAAATGGCTTTCTTTCTGTGCACATTCTAGGCTAAGGATAATAAGGCTTCTTACAAGTGAAGGCACTACAGACAGAACTTGAAGCTGTTACGAATAACATACTGGAAAATTTCCCCAGGCAGCTGATCTAATTTTGATTGTCAAAAAAATCTGTGTTCAGCATGAAACTGCCTGTAATTGTAGCCTTAGTGATCTTTTTCACAAGTTATTAAAATGAGTTTTTAGTCACATCGTGATAAAGTTGGCAATAAAGACATTGGAGAGAAGGGGAAAAAAAAGATCATTCTTATGTGGCTGTCTTCTTAGATTTCCCCAGTCAAATTCTAACACAGCAGCAATAAAAATACCATATTATTTCCTGCTGGTCGGGAAAAGGAAGCTGTCCTGCAGAATCTGCTTCCTGACCATCAGAAAACACTGGCATGGAAACACATCTAAGTTTGCACAAGAGAGGATTGATTAGTATAAATCTCTGCAGTTCAGCAGTATTGCCCAAATCCTTTACTGAGTGTTGAGGTGTATTTCACAGAGTTGAAGTATAGAAAGAAAATATTAAAAGGTTGTGTGTCTTTAATTGCCAGTCTATTTTCCTGAATACAATTATCCATTATTTTAACTTCCATTCCTTGTGCCAGAGCTATGTCAGCATGGAGTCAGCCCTCACTGCAGCAAGACGTCTGCTTCCTTAAGTGGTCATTTTGCCTGAGGAGGGTCTAAAGGATTGTATCCCTGAAATTGTTTATCTGTGCTGATTACACTAGAGAAACAAAAAATAGCCATAAAATCAGGAGTTAATCTTAGCCAGGAAATAAGTTATATTGAGTCACTAAACCTGGCAAAGGTGGTTGTTTAACAGAAGCTACTCTGAGCCAGTTCCTGCATATACTCCACTGAAGCATAGCCATGGCATTTAATTTAGGTGCAAATGCCAAATTAAACATCTAATTGACTTTTCTTTTACACTAACTTATTCTAACTTTGGCTATACATTGCTATAGGTACTGCTACAGATACTATTAAACCAAGTATGAAGATGGGACAGTGCTAGTTTCAGTGGGAAAAGGGCATCATTTCAATGCTATTCATTCTGCTGCAATAAGAAACAATAAAATAAAAAATCCCCATTGAGATCTTACAGAATTCTTGTTTCTTTTCTACATCGCGGGGTGGATAATCATACAATATTTGGTTAACTGTCATTGTGGTGAAAATGCTTTTGGGAACATGATTTTCTATCACACAACAGACTTTCAAATCTGTTTTAACATTTTATTCTTGGATGTGTAAACAAATTCTGAGAAGCAGGCCTACTAAACCTTTCATTCCTCTGTCATCCTACTAATGCATCACAGAGAAGTTATTCTCAGCTTTCACTGAAGCCATTGTATTTCTAATCCACTTCAGTCTGGGAAAATAACACCCTGCTTTAATTAAGAGAGCAATGAATGTAAACTGACTTCAGAGAAGAGCTAAACTCTTCTCCCCCTCTGAAAATTCATACGCTGAGTGATGTGCAGCAGAAATCCTTTATACCTGAACATGTTAGCACTGACTTATGAGAGGATGAGAGTCTGATGTTACGGATGCCAACTCCATTCACTGTGATTTACGCCCATGACCCTGAGAGGAGAATCTGGTCCCCAGTTTCTCCACTGCTTCTCAGCTGTTGTCAAAGAGAATACATTTTGTTAATCGAACATCTCAGTTGCATTTCTGAAAAATGTGTTCACAGGGTTCAGTCTGTTTCTATGATATCTATTTGCTTTCCCTCAAGATCTCACAGTTTTACAGTACCTGAAATATCGTTAGGGCATAAGAAAGGGTTTGCACATTTCTCAATTCTCTAAGCCTCTTTTCTGCAATGGAGTGGCTGCCCATTTTGTGAGACAAGAAACTGAAGAAGAGGACTCCTCATAAGGAAATCTTAAGCAGACTTTGGACAGGCAGGATGCAAGCAGAGCATGGCTAGGCCTCTGAAGTTGCTTTCCCTAGTCTTAAAAAATAAACACACAGAAGTGAAGTGGTCTGATAACTGTTTCATGTTTCTCCTGTGAGATGCTTCCAGGAGATCATGGTTTCTTCTAGCCCATGAATTTGGTCCAGAAACATTTTGAGCAGCAAAGGCTATAAAGTGAAGCTGGCACAGACCGTGACAGGTCACTTATTAGGTATCAGAGTGCAACAAGAGGCACTCTGTGGAAGGGGGAGTGGGTGTTCCTTGGCGTATTTACAGATACCACTCTCAGGTGTGGCCCCCTCATCAGAGATGGATGCTGTCTGAGGAGGCAATTCAGGAAGGAAGCCTGGAAGCATGTGGGTGTGAGTCCTGCCCCAGGGAAATAAAGGGGAATTGTTTATTCCAGCAGTAGGAAAAGAGCTGGCTCTCCATTAGGGTTAGGCCATTTATTTCCAACAAATAGATTATTCACTGAAAAACACAATTTTTGTTGGCCTGAAATTATGCCTGAATTCAGCCCACATCTGCAGAGCTGTTTAAGCTGTTTGGTTTTTTCTGTCTCCAGAGGTCCATGTGTATAAATTTATTTCCTCAGAGCTAGGTGTGAGTCTGTGGATGGGGATGGCCTCCCCAGTCACCCAGCAAGCTGAATCTTCATTGAAGCTGTGCAAAACTCAGCTTCAGCTTTATATTTCCTCTGAGGAGATATGAACATATCAGTTCCACCAACCCAGTAATTGATCCTACCACCATGCTCTAGGGCAGGGATTTCTACAGAGCTTACCACTCATAGTGCACAGGTTGCTTCAAAGTGACAGAAGCAGAACCTGGTCCAATAACACATCCCCAGAGAAAGGGGTCTTGGGGTATGTATACAAACCAAATCTCTGGAAGTAATGAGGAAGGGGCTCCCAGCAAATCTCTCCTCTTGCTACAGGCTCCTTTCACAATTACAGGTTGAGCGAGGATGGTTGCAGTGCCTATGGCCTTTGGGTATTCACCAAAGAGTCAAGGTATTTATAGTGCAGGCCTTGTGCTGGTGGCTTTTTAGGGTGTTCCATACAAAATAAAATGGTGACATCAGGACCAGCATGAGAGTTCCACTGTGGTTTGGGAGCTGGGTGCCCTGCTGGGGCAGTTTGTCCCATCCTGATATGGGGAGGATGCAATGAGCTGGGAAGTGAGGCAGAGGGACGCTGCTGTCTCTCCTCCATTATGGTGCTATAGACATTTTCAGTCTTGTCCACGGGTTTTCCCTTTCAGAGAAGTATTGTTAAATTCTGTCTTACTTACTTACTTATGTCAGATTTTGCTGACATAACCAATACTGGTGTCACCAGAGGGATGCAAGCACGAGTCCCCTCAGTTTAAGAGAGTAAAAGTTTCAAATACAATCTTCTGACCTTTAAAGTGTACTACAAAGACTGTCTATTTCCTAAGGCTTTTTAGGAAGAATTGAGGGAATGAGTGGGACAGGATATGTTTTACTGCTTTGAATTACTAGCTGGCTAAGTTAATTCAATTTTCTTTTGCGTGAGCTCTGTTGCGTTGTACTTGTATTTTAAACAACTAGTAATGTGCCGAAAGCTATGGATAGTCATTGTCCTTTGTATTTTAGTTGTACTTAATAAAATGAGAACAATGGGAGCAAAAAAATGAGCCTCAGAGGTGAGCCATAAATAAGCATTATTTTGTTTCCAACAGACATGTTTTAGTTTCCCAGCTATAACAGGAGACATAAGCAAGGCACTTAAACATCTTCTGAACAACTGAGAAGCAAATAGCTCTGAGTTTGTTACTGTCTGAAATAAAGACCTTATTTTTTTTCCTAAGCACCTAACAAAAACCAATCTTTACTCTTCATGTGATGTTTATTTTGTTAATAGGCTAGACAAAAGAGATAATTACAAATTAGCAGGGTCTCCAATGGAAAATATTGATATGTGACAGCTGGTCAGCTGAACTCAGAGTTGTGCTTTGAGCCAGCCATATGAGCAAGACATATCATACTATATTTGACAATAACAGGAAAACAGAGAAAAACCTCAGTGAATCTTCAAAGGAGAACTTGGTTTTTAAATTTTGCATTGAGCCAAAGAGCATCCTGTGATTGGTATAATGTGATTGGATGCAATGATTGTGGTAAAACAGCACCAATAATTTCCTTTAAGCTTTCAGTTTGGAGCCTAATAGGTTGTGGGGGTGGGTTTTAAGTGTTTTCTGAAGGAGAAAATACTGACACTTCCACCTGTCAATACTACAGTTTTGCTGACAAATTTTATGTGTTCCCATCTGTCATTCCTATCTCCAAGCAGCTTAGATTCATTATGGGATGCTCCATCTCCCTCAGATGTACCGTTAACCACAGCCAGCTTGCCCTGACCTCTGTAAAAACCCTATCGAGTCTGACAACAGCCTGAAGTCCTGGCATCTTATTCTATGTTTGTTGTACTTCTTTTTCTCAGTAATTTTTTGCCCAAACAATCTACTTTGTTGAGTCCCATCCAAGCTTGTATGATTTATAGAAATAGTTTTCCTGTATTGGTTTGGAGGATCCTTACACATACTTATTGCTTGCTTGATCAGCTATGCTGCTTGCTTGCTTGATCAGCTATGAAGAAGGGCCTCTAGAAATCCATGTCTAGCACCTCTGAGAGACTTCTTTGCACCTCTGTAATGATTTCTGGAGCAAAGTCTCACATTATTTGTGGTCTGAAATTATTTGTGAATAACATATGAGGACAACCAACCTATTGTGTGGCAGGAAGTATGCAGTCTGCATAAATGCCCTCAAGTTTTCTGGTCTTTCTTTTCATCAGGAGCACCTGTATATTGCTAAACAGCACATAAATCTTAGGATATTTGCATTTTACCCACAAAGTCTTCTAATGAGTCTATGCTTTATTTTTATAAACATTTTATAAGCTGCCTGGAGGCTTATATGTGCTGGCAGACATAATTTTTGGTTGAAATCATCTCACATTTCATTATAAAAAAAGTTCTCCATTGATATTCTAAGAATGAATTTTTGTCTTTGTTACATGGCTCATCAAACAAATGGTTCCAATTCTTCAGATTTAATGTTATACACATGTCCCGTTAGACAGATGTTGCCACACTTTTTGGAATCCTACGTGTTAGAGGATATATTTTTGCAGGCTGTACTGCACATCAGACAAAAACCTTGCCCAAAAAGATGTAAAATAACACTTCTGAAGCCTTAGTATTCCAAAACCAGAGATGCTGTTGCACACTCTTGGCCAAAGTTAAATGAGAAGGCAAGCAGCACACTGGAGCGGTTGGGATTTAAGTTCCTCATTACGAGCTCAGGACTGCAAGTTGATTAGCACTCTGGCCCCAGTCCAGAAAAGCACTTAGACTGAGAAAGTCTATAGGAGTTGGGTGTTTAATTCCTTCAAACCTATTTTGAAAATCTTAGCCTTGAGCATTTATTGCCGTAGGTGTATTCACATGTCTAAATTAAGCAGGTCGCTGGCAGGAAGCTGGAAAGTTTATCACCACCTAGCTTCAAGTTCCATTCATCAGGTTCCTCTTGCTCTTGGGAGTGATGGCAGTGCTGGGCACTGCTGACATTTTCCTTGAAGGCAGAAGACCTCTTCAGGCTCAGCAAGGTGGCAGGAACTGATGACAAGCGCTGAGCACTAAATGACATTGTGAGAAAAGCTGAGAAGCTAGAAAGCCAGGCAGGTGAAGAGACGGAACAAGGGCTGCCCAGAGACAGGACTCACCCTCAGAACTATACATAGCCCCTGCCTGTCCTGTTGTGGTCTTGACAAATATACTTGACCTTCTAAAGCTCACCCACACTCTCCAAGACAAGGATGTAAATTTCTTTCTCTCTATGTTTTCCTTTTTGTCTTCAATCTCATTTCTTTGCTGTTTCCTCACATGGATGGAGTTCATCAACTCTGATGACTTCTAAACTACAACCTATTGCTCCCGCACACCATAGGATTACCAGTCCTCAAAGAAATGGGACTTTTGCAGCTCTTAACATTTCTTCACAGTGGTTTGCTTGACAGGTAAAGACAGGATTGGTTAAGATTACATCTGATCACAGGCTATAGTTCTGCACATGCAAGTGGGTCTTTTCCTACATGTGAGTGTAGATGCACCCTGAGTGCACAGGCAAGTTTTCCTCTTTGTGTAGTGCAATGCATGCAGTGCAGCGGGTCCTTTTAATAGTGTCATACTTTTCAACTGGAAATAAATTTCTAGAGGGTACATCTAGAGAAGGTAGCTCTGGTATCGCTAGGTGATATTGTGCTCCACTGAAGCTAATATATTCCTCTTCTCCCTAGGACTAATTAACTCAGATATAATTCTGAGCTAGCAGATATATGTAGCTTCCAACACTCAAGTTAACTCTTTCAGTTGTTTCTCAAGTATCTCTACATAGTGCTGAATTACACCAGTGAGACATATTCTGAGATCCTAAGCCATCCTTTTAAAATAAATTCAAAGCAAGGAAACTACGGAATGTAAAGGGTATGAACTGCTGCACATAGCTGTTGAATTTTGTCTAGATAATTTGCCCCGTACCTAACTCAACTTTCATAAACTAACATCTACTTTTGAATTAGTCTCTTTGTGGCTTATAAAATCTGTTCCAAGCTGCAAGATCTGTCTTTGTGAAACTGAAAATTAAATAAAAATACCCACAGGAAACTTGCAGGTTTTTGCTAACATCTTAATTAAATCCCACAGGTTGAGGAAAATTAATTGAAGAATTTTACCACTTTCCCCACTAACTTTTCCTACTCCAGGGATTCAAATAAATGGAGTTTACAAATTCATCCACTGTTCTGCTTTAAAACTTCATGAAACTTTGCTTTTTAGTAGGAAGTTAATTAGGAATAGTTCTTATTATACCTTTAATGTGGGTAAGACTCCTGAGGCACTGTAAACATTAATTAAGCCCCATAGTACCCTCTGAAGTAGATAGATAGTACTTATCCACAGTTATACTGAAAATAAAGCCTCTCTCCTCACTTGAACGTATAATAAACTCTATCCCGATATCAGTAGACCTACTTTAAATAGTAAGCAGTGAATATGTTGAAAAAAAAGAGGGAAAAGAGCACTATAAAGTATTTTCCTATGTTCCCATTTTTGAAGGCCATGGAATCAGGATATTTGGTTCAGTGCTATTTGCAACCTACTGTTACTTACATCTTCACTGTTCAAAAATTTGTTACCTGTTACAGGACATTTTATGTGTCTATATAAAATGTAGGCATACTTCCAAAAGGGAGTTTGTATCGTTTTCAGTGCGCCTGCCAAAACTTAGTTTGGATGGTCTAGACGTTTTTGGTCAATAGGTTACAAGCTGAATGGCAGAATGTTTCTGAGAATTAAATGTGTTTGGACCATTCAGGGATTCTTTGAAGACCTTGGTACAACTTTACCCACATGTCTCTGCTAATAAACTTCAGTGGAAACAGGCATGAAAAAGTTTGATAAATCTGCATCACAAGAATATTGTACTGGAATACTGGTACAGCAGTGCTGTAGTAACATGATGCAACAGACAAATCACAGTGGCTATGAGATTTTCATACGGTTCTGGCGTATGGAAGTCATTAACATCAGTTGCAGCTTCTAGGGCTATTGCTTGTGAGCATTAGGGAACAACGAATAGTGCAGTTGGTGCCTTTAAGCATTGTAAACGTTGTAAAAGCATTATCAACTCCAGTGCTTCATTCCACTGATAAGGAAAACAGATCCAGAAATGAGTAATCACTTTGAACTCCCACTTTTCCTGTCCTAAAAGTTGCTTCCATTAAATTTCTTTGATTTTTGGCATTTCTTTGTCAGTGCCCCACAAACCATTTGTTAAAATATCTGTATGCTTCAGGTAAGTGCTTTTGCTCCTCACTAATAGTTTTTATGTTCCTTTAGGATTTTTGCAGCTTCAAACACCAACCTGACTGGGCTGATCCAAATCCCATCAGCATAAAAGGAAAGACTCCTTTTGCCTTCAGTGAGTTCTCAGCCCATCTTCTATTTTGCAAACAGTAATTGCATTTATATTTACAGGCTGCATCTAAATTGGCAAATCAAATGCGATTTGTATCCAAGCAAGAAAACTCTCTTGCCTGTCTTTCCCTCTCCTAAAGGTGGTATCCACATGCCACCAGCTGGGTGCAATCCCTGGCTGGTGTTACTCATGTTCCTGGCACAGCTGGGGCCAAAACCAGCCAGGGCCCCTTCTGAAATCACTGCACTGCTGTGCCATGGCCTCTGCCTAGAGTCTGCTCAGTTTAGTAATGAGATGTGCTCTGCATGGGGAGTGACTATAGACACAATGAGCACATCATCTGTCTGATACTGAAATCTAGGTGTGAGTGAGGAAGAGGAGGAGCTCAGCAAGGTCACCTACGGGACCAGTTTCAGAGCTGGGTCTGGGTCGATCTCAGGAGCTCCACTCACTGCTCTTGCTGTAAAGCTCATAGGTTTATTAATGCATACTTTATCTGACAGACTGGGGGTTTAAGAACACTTGCCCATAACACTGCAAATAATTTCACCAAAACCAAGCCAGCCAATGAAGGCATTCAGTATCAGATTAGGATTTTTTTTTCTGCTGAAAGCGATAGGAATCAAGCTGCCAAACTTTGGACTCAAACCTCCCACCTCCTGGCTATGTTCCACCAGTTATTTCACTGATTTGCTTCATACTACAGTGCAGCAATAATAAAGCTATACATGTGGGCATGTTAGTAAAAGAAATTAAGTGTAGCCAAGTGAAAAGTGGGAAACAGCTTGTATAGGACGATTTCAGTTTCTTTTGACATATCAGTAATCAAAAATATAAGTATGTGCCTGCCTTCAAGTATTTATTGCAATAGATAACACTTGCTTATACAAATTATAAATTTCAATCAAACACTATAGCTTTGGCCAAGATTCTCTGAAGATTATAGGGCTGTAAGAATAACCATAAACTGGATCAGATCAAGGGTCCAGCAGCCTGTATCCAAGCCTTTTAAAAAGAGAATTATTAAGAAAAAGCTTAAAAACAGGATGAGCATACAACAAAACTACCATGGCTCAGTCTTAAGCTTCAGTGATTTGTAGTGCAGGTGCTTCCTAAGCCAGCAGTAGTTTCTTTCTATTAGTGCAAGATGGATTTTTCATCCATGAATTCATCCAATTTCTTTGTGAACTTATGTAAGTCGATATCCCGTGCAACGGCCTGTGGTCGTAAGTGGACAAGGACTATCGCTTTTTGTTCAGTTTGAATCTACCACTTAGCTTCACTTAGTCCTTTAGTTTTGTTTGACACCCTGTAGATATTGCACTGGAGAGGACAGTGAATTTTTTTCCCTGTTAACCTCCTGCATCTTACCACTGTTTTTGAGGAGCTTCTGGAAAGACAGCATGGGCATTGTCCTGTTTTAATTGCCGGGCTCTGCTGTAGGGCTGCAGACATGTTACTGCCTCCTTGGAGAGGGCAGGTGAGAGCTGGCATTGCCCACCCCACAGGGCCCTCTCCCTGACCCACCACTGGGTGTGGGGGAACAAGGACACCCATCCACTAGTGCTATGTGGCAACTATCAGCAACTGCAGTTAATGGAACCTGCCTCCTGGACCAGGCATTACTACTGCTGCTAGTGCCTCAGTTCAGAAACCCAAACTCTTGTCTCGATACACCACTCACCAGACTGTTGTGCTTCCAAAGCAGGATGCTCCTAATCATCACTGCTGGACAAAATCTGGCATAATTGCTAAGGCCCACCACCCTCAAAGCTCTTTCTGTGAAGGTTCCACCAGCAAAGGATAAGCAGTGTTTGGCACAGTGTCCTTGCCATGATCTCTGATACAGCTGCAGGAGGTTTTGCGCTCTGACTAGGAAAAGGTAACTGCTGTACTTTTTTCACCCACATCAGCATTCTTCCCTTTCTGTGTGTGTACTGCTTAGCCACAGAAAATGACAATTACCATTGTGAGAGGATTTAATGAAAGTAACACCACCAACAGTCTTTTATCTATGCTGACTGAAAGTTAATCCATATATGCAAGAATCTGATGCTTCAGCTTACCGGGAGAGACAGACACATAATAGAATCTCTTGAGCGTTATCACTTCGCAATAACAGAGCTTTGTCATCTTTTGTCTGACTCTGGCCTATACAAGTCTTTTGGTGAGGTTAAAATTCCGAGCAGAAGCTACAGGAATCTACCTCAAAGTGTTGTAGAAAAAAAAAATAGTTTAGATACAGATAAAAAAATTCTAAACAGGCTTTGAGGTCTCAGGGAGTCGTGCTCATTAATTATTTGAAAGTGATGCTCTGCACAGGCTGAAAAATAAAGAATCTGGGTAAGGATGGAGTTTTGCACTAAATAATGCATATATATGCAGAATGGTTGGCTCTTTGTCTCCTCTTTCACTGTAAACCTCATATTTCTCTTTTATGAATCTGGCCAGTTGTAGTTCACCCCAAATTTCTGTTCCCTGCTTTTCATTTTGAATCTTGGACCCTACCAAATCCGTACACCCAAAGTGAAACCTGGTGAAATTTCAAATAGTCTGCCTTTTCAGAAAGACGCAAAGCAAAAGTCAGTGAGTCTTTGAAGGAAGTCCTTAGGCAAAAGGAAAACACCTTGTTGAGCATGGGGGCAGACAGGGGCACAGTGAAAGTGCTTATTCTAGCTCCTGTTGCATCTCTGAAGATGTAGTGAGGAAAGACATGGCCTTTGCTGTGTGGTCTGAAAGCACGAAGCAAACAAATTCCTGCCATTTTCTGAAATCTCTGTAAAGAAAGAGGACCCAGTTAGTCTGTATTGGAAGATAAGAGACTGGAGGGAGAACGGCTGGCCCAAAGCTTTCCATTTTCTTGTCCAGAAACATCTGTAAAATGTGAGTTAAACATTCATTAAAATGGGTCTTCTGATATGCTTAGATACATGCCAGAGATACATTGCCTTCCTGAGAAAGGAAAAATTGAGCAGATTAGAAGAAGAGAATATCTGTGGTTCATAATTCAGCAGTACTGGAGATTTCTTTCATAAAGCCTGCATTTTGGCAGTGCCAAAAAGAAATATAGGAAGCCTTAACCAGAGGGTTTTGTGTCAAAGAAGATGAACCTACAGATTTTTAAGCTCTAGATAAGCAACTCCAGTTGGTTCGAAAGTAGCACAGTGTTGGCTGAAAAAACATGTGAGATTTTCAGTTCATCTGACCTGAGTTTCAAGTTTGCAGTGAGATCATCTCCCAGGCAAATGGGGAGGATCTGAAGACCTGAAGCTCTGGTGCTGGTGGGCTGGTATGACCTTTTCCACCACGACGCATGACACTCGCCAGAAAAACGTACTCACTAATTTGTGCTCTTGCTCAGAGCTCCTCTTTGAAGCGCTGTCATTTACCAAAATTGATGGTCCTGGTCTGCAGGAATTTACTCATCCCTGTGCACGTTACTCTAGTAGTTAATCACTCTGGCAGCTAAAGTTCAGAGTCTGATTTCTAGGCTGAATTTTGTCAACATTCAGCTTCTAGGCATTGGATCTTATTATAGCTTTCTGTCCTGCTAGCTTGAAAACCTATCAGATTCTGCTGGATATATTCCTAAAATTAATTAAATTAATTAGTTAAAAAAGTATTTAGCTCATACCTAGTTTCAGTCTTCAAGCCCTTCCATGAAGACTGCAGGATTCTGGCAGTACCAATTTGCTCCTGTCTCACCTGCCCTTTGTAGAGTCTTGCCAGCAGGGTCTGCCTCTTATACTGAGAAGTGCAACCTTGGACGTTAGGTTTTTCATAGCTACTTTTACATAAAGTTAATTTTTCTAGAACTCTTCCGTAACGCAGATGATGATGCTGTTTCCACCTCCTTGCTGTCCCACACGGATCTTAATGGTTCATGACATTCTGATTTCAGGTTAGCAGATACATCAAAAATACAGGAACTTACTAAGCTGCCTAAATCAAACAGTCCCCAGTATGTATTTTATATTAGCTGAGACAAAACTAATTGTCTTTTCTGCATATCTGCACTCTTGCACTCACATAAGCTGTGCCCACAGTGCTCTTTGTGGGAGGCAGTTTCTAACTGAGCGTGTATCAAGCTATCTTTGATGCTATCTATGCCACACTGGCTGCAGCATTGTTTAATGACTATTAAACCATTTACCTCAATGTCCAAAGAATAGCAATAAAAAAATCAGGTACCCAAAGCGGATACCAAGAAATAGCTGCAGAAAATCTGATCTGAAAAATGATAAGAGACACCTCAGAGCAGAAACACTGAGGAGGGAGGTAACAAAGATACTGAGCAGTTATAAAACTTCTTTAGATACCAATCCTTAAAGCAAATACTCTCTGGGAACCAGACTTGTGTCTGGAACATCTGGCCGATGTCCAGCTCTATATGTACAGGAGATACGGCCATTGATTCCAGTCATATATTATATCTCATGCTTTATCTTTAAGAAGTGGAACAGTGTTTGTTTAACTCCACGTGTGGGGGAAATTCTTATCATGCATTATGAAAAATTATAAAGCTTTTTTAGTAACTCTTGTAAGAGAGACACAAAATAAATTAGATATTAATGCTAAGCTTAGCAATACAGAACAGGGTCAGCAATACAAAACTGGATCACCTAGTTCTTCATTGCTTTCTTTTGATTAGTACCACAGCACATGCTACTTGAGGGCAGGTACAGTCGCTGCCCTTACCCACCTCAGATCTTATCTGTATCAGCTTGATTTCTCCTTCACCTTTCAGCACTGATCACTGACCTGATTTTCCTCTAGTGGGACCTACAGCAACAGTGCATTATAATCCTCCAGCCAGGCAGGATCTGACATGGAATTAATGGGAAAGAAAGGGTCTTTTGGATCCCTAATACTTATTGGAGGCCTGCTCTCTTTCTAGGAAAGAATTTCCCACTTCCCCCTTTAAAAAAGACACAGGTCATCTTTTTCATATCTTTCTTTTCTCTTTACTTAAATGTTGGTGATGGAGAAACAGCCTATTCTTACCAAAATAAGTAAAACCCCAAACCTGATCTTAAATACCAGCTTTTGTGACTCTGTCATGAGTTTGATCTTGGGCAGAGCTTGTAATGTTTCAAAATTAAGTAACTGATGACACATATTTTGATCTTGAAGTTTTAAAAGGAATTGAAGCATCTGTCTTGAAAGGCTCTTTTGGCAAGGACAATTAATTTTTCAGGTATTAACAATAAGTGCAGATAGCACTTCTCCAACATGAATAAAATTTCTGAACAACTTTTATTGTCATTCATCTTGAACATTCTTCAGAAAGACTTGGCCTTCCTCTCAAACAAAGCTCTTTAGATATATATCTTTAAGTGTTAAGAGAAGGCACAGGATACATTTCTGGGGATGTAGAACAAGAGATTTATTTTCTGATTGTTTAGTGAAAGACATTGATGGGCTTGTTAATTCTTATTTCAGTAGCTCCTATGCACAGTATACAGAACAAAACAGAGCACAAGATATTAGAGGCCACCTAGTATTTTAACTCTTACAGATTTCCTATGTTCTCTTTGTTTGCTTCAGCATCCCTACAGTGTTTCTTATCTTATTGAAGTTGCTTCTGTCCTTACAAACCTCAGTTAATAATGCAGTGGTCAACATTAACGTGTATATAATTACCATTTGCAAGTGTTTAAAGTTGCCATGGTACCATAGCATAGTTACTACCATGGTAACTCTCATCAGAGAGAAGGCAAAATTTTATATACCTTAATGGTGACTGCTATAATTGGTGTTATTATAATGCTTTCCATTTGTAGGTGTTTACAGACATGAACTGGTTAATCTTTACAACGTATTTTTGAGATCAGTATCAGGGTCTCATGTGGCTCAGTCCAACATAATATATTTGGGGGATAGGGAGAGTTGGAAGAAAAATAGTATGCAAATGAAGATGTATTTAAAAGGTGATTGTTTAGGACATTAATAAAGAGCACTGTAAGCCGCAAAGCTAAAAATCATCAGTCTCTCAGCTCTTAAGGTCTTATACCCTTTTGGGTAGGAACATGATCATTGCAGCATGCCTGTCTCTACAGAGAAATTATTTTGACTAAATACCCTTACAGAGACTAGGGCAATGTGCCTCCAGTCGTTTTCCCCACAGGCCATGCCTAAATAGGCTGACATTCTCCTGAAAACTTTTGCTGATTCAGCCATAAATTTCTCTCAGTAGCAACTGAATGCGCAAGGGCTAAATAAAGAGAAATAAAACAGGTATACTGACATAAACAATAGCTGTGATACAAATACAGATATAGGGAAAGCTGTATATTTAGGAACGGACGGAACTTACTCAGATGAAACTAATTTATAAAGTGGCTGACTTGAAATATGCAGCAATATTGAAAACGAAGTTTCTGTAGCAAAAGGGAGATAGGAAAATAATCTAACTGAATAATGCTGAAATTTTTTGCTCTCTATGGTGGGAATAATAAGTATCATCACTAATTTTTTCTGGTTGCATCCCAATAGAAGTCAGAATGTCTTTTCAGTTATTTTAACACTTCTTGAAAAGCAAACAGCATCGGGAAAAAAAACCCACAAGCTTTTCTTCCTGAATATGGACTTTAAAGAGGCCTTCTTGAAAGAGGCATTTATTAATGCTGTGAGTGCTCTAGACTGACATCACCACCAAGAGAAAGTTCTCTGCTGAGGTGCTCAGCACAGTTTTTGATCACAGCCTTTGCTTGCCAGGGCTGGTTTCCTACGGAGGAGGAGGAGCAGAATACCAGCGCAAGAGAGAGGCTGCATTTTAGTCACAAAGGTCAGGACAGATGTGGGGTGTTCAGTGCTCCAAACCCAGTTCTGGAATGTTTTCCTGTTTTCCATAGACTACCGCTGCACAGCCTCCACTCCAGCCCATTCTGACATAGGTCTGCCTCTCCCACCCAGCCCAGCTCCCGCACGAGGGCTTGACCTGCCAGCCTGTATCCTCAGGCACAGACCTTTTGTGACTAGCAGCTGCAAGGTTTTACCAGGGACGTAGTCATGGGTTACCCCTAATGTTCTTCACATCTTCCAAGCTTATCTGCTACTGCCCAGTGCGTGTGATAGAGAGACACAGTTCCAAACAGCCATCTCTTGGGCAGTGGTGAGCTCCCAAGGGCTTTTCCCTAGGCACTGTGCCTGCCTGCTTGTTGCCTTGGACAGCCTGAGGACTGGGTGATTCATTGCATCCGTGCTCTGGCATTGGGAGCATTTGCCAGGAGAGGGGCATGCGTGTTTCCTCTCCCAAGGCAGAGCCCAGGGTCCACTGCCTGGATGCAATCCCCAGCCTGCAGCAGGAGTCATGCTGCAGTATCTCACTATGGCATGCTCATCAAGGTCCTTTGAAGAAAGTCATGCAGACTGTCTTTTGGAAGCCAGAGATACCTGGAATTTGCTGCTGGTTCCTCACATCCTCAGGTGAAGATAAAACTTGGAAGGACTGGATCTCCTTTGAAGAGTTCATGAGTTCTTCTGAATTCAGGAGAAGAAAGAAGCTGAACGTGGTAGGAATATGTTTTCTGAAGTGCCATCTTCGTGCAAAGCAAACGTAGATGCAATGAATCAGCCCTTTCCTTCTTGCCTCCATTAGCTCTGACACAACATGCCTACAGTATCGGTGAGGTAGAGTGTGTTCCACCCTCTGATTTACTCTGTATAAACACTTTGACTTGGCTGCCTGAGACCTGTTACTCATTGCCACTGATCACACGAGAAACAAAACTGGTCTGTAAGTGTTCACAGGATGGAGTCATTAAAGTGAGAATGAACTCATGATTTACATGAACTTATGTTCTTCCTGAGAAACTGACATGGATAGATTAAGTGTTACAATTCACTGTAGATCTGCCATGTTAGTTTGGTGTGTATCTACAGCATCTGTCAAGCTGCTACAGTTTTATTGAGCTGGATTACTTTTTTCTCCCTTGACTTGAGGATTAAAGAGAAAAGGTTTGGATTATGTGATGGTTAATCACAGGTTAGATATTTGCAGTTCAAATGCGTAGATAAGATTTTAAAAGTTGTTATCTTCCATCCCAGTGCAGTATTTCAATACTAAGAAGATTTATTTTTTTAATGTCATTATTTCCACCTGTCCCAGGTTAAAAATGGAGACCTTAATTTTTCTTTTTAAAGCTCATAATAGTGCTGTTGTAATTACAATATGCCAATATGGTGTACATTTGGTCATAACCAAGGTTGCATAGGTAACCTTGGTTACATAGAAGGTACCTGGAGTGTTTTCTGGACTTGGAAAGAATGTATCCCGAATCATGTAGCTAACTAAAAGACACTGGAGAAGATAATCAGTTTTTGTTAACATCCTCTTTTATTGAAATGCTCCTGGTACTTCTATGTTTTAATTTCAGGGGGAGCGTAGCTGTTGCATGACTTTTGGTGATCCCTGCTTGGGAAGTGTAATTACATACCTGATATGGATCTGTTCAAACAAGGTAATTCATAGTCTACTTTAGATCCTGTAAAGCTGCCAAATATAGAGATGTCTAAAATTACCCTTTCCTTTTTCTGATCAAGAACATAATAATGTGCAGGTTATTTTGTATACAGACTATTGTCTTCTTCCTTCTGAAGAACCGGATGATGTATTATAAGAAAATCTTACTTGACAATCATAGTGGTTTATGCATCAGGTTTTAGAAACCTGTGAAGCTTTCTTCCTTAGCACTGAAAACATTGGAAAAATAAGGCTCATGATAGGTTTGTTTTGGATACAAATAAATGTTAAAAGTCCTCTAAGATTGCCTTAAAAATATACCTTTAATCTCTTCTGCTGATAAGAACTTTTCATTCTTATTTGAGTATTGGCCAAATTGTGATTTTCTTACACAGTGACATATGGGTTTTTTTGCCAGCACTGGGCCTGTTATTATCTACAGGATTACTCACGGTATAAAGCTTTTTACTTACTCATCTTTGTCTTCTTTCTTCTTTTTGCCTCTGCCTTTACTTTGGGAACACACACATCTGGCTGGGGACGTTTCACCAGGTGGATAGCCTAAAACTTGGATGATTAGTGTGGGATTTGTCAGATTTTGGTTTTGATCCATTTGTTATTTAAAACTAGGAAATGCTTTCATATTCCTTAAGCGGGGAGAGGGAATAATGAAAAATTGGTCTTAAACGAATAAACCTCAGTTCCACTTAGAATATTGCAAAATTAAAAAGGTTGAATTTTAACTATTAGTTTGTTATGACAGGTGAGTCTGTAACTGTAAAACAAATGAGAGTCCCCTGCGTTGGATTTACACAGCTGATTGTCAGTGCAGTGTCTGCTCTGAAGGCAGAGCCTGAACTGAGATTTCTGTCCACAGGGACCCAGTGGTATCTGCCAAAGAGGAGTCCCTGCTGTTGCATTGCTCTCAACAGTCTCCGCTCACCTTTAATCTATAGCACGGTTTAGCATTGGGTCAGTTACAGAAGCACCCTGACTGATGATGTTTTCTTTCGTTGCACTACAAAATCCCATCGGAATGATTTCAGGTGTCTATTTCAGGCCTCATGGGCCAAGGGATCAGAGTACTTCCCTCCTCCACTTCCTTCCCACAGTGTGAACTTTATTTTAGCTCCCTGCTTTTTAGTCCAGCTCTTCCAGTAACGAATTCTCTGGGTGATGGCAATGGAGCAGGATTCAGGTAAGACTTCCAAGTTTGCTGCTGTGGTTTAGCAGGCTGCCACCGGGACTATTTGACGTCTGAGTCATGTTTCGGTGTCCCATATGTTCTCCATCTCCTGGCTCCAGCAGCTATGTAAACACCATGCAGTTATTCCTGAGAAAGGTCTGGCAGATTGAAAACTCAGAAGATGATGAGGCAAGGATTCCTTGCTCTCCAGCAGGCTCAGCCAGCCCTCTGAAGGCTGCATGCTTGCAGCTCTGCCTTGAATTTGGGGCAGACGTGTTGTCTTGTCAATCAGCTGAGGCAGTTGATCGTGTTCTTGTTACAGGACATCTGCTGAACATTAAATAATGGAATTTATTCTTGTTTCAAGCACTCCTATTGTTCTGAGAAGGAGCTAGTTGATGTACGCCAGCATCCCAGAGAAAACTATCAGTGTCAGATCTTCAGGGCACAGTTTGCTGTTTTGTTAAACAGGACAATGCACAGTGCAAGCTGACCCTCAAGCATGGCAGGAAGGTGTTCCTCAGTGCCCCTGCAGTTGTCTCAGTGAGCTGTGGGGTCTTCACTGGTTGTGAGTGTGCACCCTGGCCTCTTGTAGCATGGCTGCCTTGGATGTTTCCTCACCTCGCTTTCCTTTCCTCCCTTTCACCTCTGGTCTTTTCTTCTCCATTGACTGACAAGCAGATGGAGAAACCCCCAGTATTGATACTGGGTAGGGGATGAAGGGATTGAGAGCAGCCCTGCAGAGAAGGACTTAGAGGTATTGGTGGCTGAAAAAGGAAACATGACCTGACAATGGGAACTTGCAGCCCAGAAAGCCAACTGTATCTGTGACCAGCAGGTCGAAGGAGGTGATTCAAACCCCCTGTTCTGCTCTGGTGAAACTGTGTGCAGCTCTGCGGTTCTCAGTACAGGAAAGACATGGACTTGTTGGAGAGGGTCTAGAGGAGGGCCACAAAAATGATCATATGGATGGAGCACCTCTTCTGCGAGGGCAAGCTGAGAGAGTTGAGGTTGTTCAGTCTGGAAGACTCTGGTGAGACCTGATAGCAGCCTTCCAGTACTTAAAGAAGGCTTATGGGAAAGATGGGAGACAGGCATTTTAGTAGGGTCTGTAGCAATAGAACAAGAGGCAATGGTTTTAAAATAAAAGAGGAGAGATTCAGGCTCAATATAAGGAATTAGTTTTTTATGATGAGGGTGGTGAAACATTGGAGCAGGTTGCCAAGAGGGGTGGCAGATTCCCCATCCCTGCAAGCATTCAAAGCCAGGCTGGATGTGGTTCTGAGCAATCTGATCTAGTTGAGGATGTCCCTGCTCATTGCAGGGGGAGCTGGATTAGATGACCCATAAAAGTCACTCCAACCCAAGCTATTCTACGATTCTTCCCAAAGAGGCCAGTGCCTGTTGGTGTCTGTTATCTGTGTTTCACATTGGCCACAGACAATTTGGAGTTCCACACAAGACATTAAGAGGAAGAGTCGGGGCTTATTATTTATATGTTTTTAACTTATCATCTGCTTTTAAAATCAGCAGAGGGAGAAGGAGGGATCTCTATAGAGGACAGCTGAGACTGCCGAAGTCAAATCTTGATGTGAAATTACCCCCCCAGAAGAACACTAGGGAGACAGTTTAATTTGGCTAAATTGGCTAAGTACATTTGAGAAACAGGAGTACCATGCTGCTTTCACTGCTTCTCTATGTACAGAAACCTTTACAGTTTGTTTAGGAACAAAAGGGCACACTTAGGGGACCCTATGGGAGCAGTGCCATCTTGGAGGACCTTTGAGTTCTAACAACATGCTATGTATAGGGAACCTTCCAAGATGCCATATGGACAACATACCTGCCAGAGAGGCATGAGCACCACACTATGCTTGCAAAGATGACCTGGGAATTAGGCATTCCTGGCCTCTGAATAACCTTTCCGTCACCATGGAGCTGCATCTTCCGAATGTAGATAAATACTGACATGGTCTCAGAAGAACGGTAGTTTCAAATGATTTTCCAACACTACATTAATAAGCAACTTGCAATCCAGTTAAACAAACTGTCAGTAGTGCCAGCCAAATAATTTACATGGCAACAGCATGTAACAGATTTTAACACAAAAAAATTCTTTCCCCAAGATCAACAATGTAATTTACAGGCAGATCTAACTGCTTTTATAGAAGCATATGATGTGTATCAGACCATCCAAGTCACTTTCTGATGCTATTGTGGTTTTATATTTTTTTAATGAAGGAAATACAACACTTTTTATTCCGTTGACATTCTGCCCCTTCTCCCATTAAAAAAAACCCTGCCATCAACAAACAGTGGTAAAGCATTCCCAAGTCTAAAATGAAGATACAACACAAAAAATTTTCCAGGATGAAACACATAATTATAAAACTATATAAAAAGAGAATACATAGTGCTTGTATTTTTTTTTGTTTGCTTGTAAATGTTATACTAAATTAATATCTTGTCTTGATCTACATGGAGGAATTATCTCTAAATACATCTCCTATGGTTATCAGCTGTCTCAGCTGGTTAAGGACAATGTCTTTAAGCTTTTCTCAAACTAAATTCCAACTGAGTTCAAAAGCATCTGTTCTAAAATTTGGTTGTATGCTCTTCAGAAGTTATATACAAACCACCTAACTTAGATAAGATAGGCTCCTTATTTTCCTAAGTCCTACCTAGTGGGGAGACATTTAGCTCTTATAGAGCGTAGAAGCTTAACAGTTATGTATTGCATACAACCTGATCCTCTCTGTTGGTAAAAGGAGAAGCCTAGGAGACAAGTAAATTAGGTGCTTAAAATTCAGTACAGCTAATAGCCTTGCAATGTGTTCACCCCTTGTAAAACACCTTGCACAGCCAAAGGCCACATTCTGCAGCTTCCAACAGCAGGAAGGCTGCAGAACTTCAGCTTGTACTTCAGTGGCTGTGATCAGCGGCTCAGTGGAATTCAGAGCCAGTAACAGCTCCTGGTTGTGCAGGGGATGAAAAGCCTGCCAAGGAATATCTGTATTGCATGACCCAGGGTGTGCATGCTGCATGTAACATGGTAATAAGCCCACCAAGCCCCTCCAATAAAACTGTATGTGTTTGAATTAGCATTGCTTTCAAATATATCTGTCTCCTAAAGTCAAGTTTGAGAGTTCACAGTTCATGACCATAATGTGTTGTTCTCTGGTCTCAAAGCAAGTATCTCTGTTGTGCGGTATGCTGAGAGATGAATATGAAACATTACGTCCTAGAAACAGCAACTGAAGAAACATGATCAAAGTCATAGAAATCATTCCAGGAGGTCTGAGTTGAACATCTGATAAAGTATACAAAAAGTATGTTTTTTTCCAGGAAACACAACAAAAGAATTTAGGTCAGATTACTGAACTGGAAATCAAAGGTCCCAGTGAGTCCTTAGACTTGGAGAGTCTTCTTGAGACAGATAAAAACAAGAACAAATGCATTAATCTTCAAACTAGGTTACTCTGTGCATGAACGCAGCGCCAGCTTAAGAGGAATTGCTGTATGGACATCTGAATGCACACCATGGTGGCCTGTCCTCATGGGAGGCAGCTGAAAGAGCTCCTCAGGCCCACAGTAAATAAGCACTCAGCAGTCCCACATCTGCAGGTAGAGCTAAAAATGACTCATACCACGTCTGATGTTATGTGGAGGGATATGGTTTTGGCTTGGACTCACCTGAACTCTGTGGGTTCCAAGTGAACAAATGCAAACAAATTTCATGAAAGCCTCTATTATTGGTGTGTGGCTTTGACATTTTCTGGAGCCCTGAGATCCAACTTGGAATTGTTAATTGACATCTTAGTTGCCAAAAAATTTCAAAGCAGCATGCTGAGTGGATCAAAAATCACCCACTAAAAGGACATTGGTGTCAAGAGGAACAGCTAACTTTAACAGAAAGCAGCAAATTAATAGAAGATACCCTAGTGGCAAAAAAAAAGAAGAAAATGTCCCAAAAGGTGTTAGAAAAAGCCTGGTTCATAGGAAAAGAGAGGACAGTGAGAAAGGCTTCAGACAACACGGAAGAGAAGGTTTCCTTCAAGTCACCAAAAAAAAAGGTTGCCTTTTTCCCCTTTCAGGCAAAATCGTGGGCAGCAGCTGACAATATGAAATCTGCCTGGGAACCCGAGCCAGGAAACTGGGAGACAGCCAAGAAATTCTAAAATGCTGTCCTTTAATAAAGTTGAAGAAGTTTAAGTCAGGGGAACTTTAATTTTACTTGCAGAAAATTTATAAACAACAGAGGCTCAACTGTCATATTCACTGTACGTTGTTACTCAGCTCCAGCCTGGAACTGTGCAGTGAGCAGAAACCACAGCACAAAGAAACTAAATACTTGATTTCCAAGCGTGTCCAGCCTAGCGCAGTTTGTGCTACTTTAAAAGTCCTCGCACACACCACAAAGCCCAGCTAACCAGTGTCAACAGGAATTTCTCAGAGGACCCTAGGCAAAAGGGGTCTGGGGGTTCACTGAGGACACAAACCCAAAGAGTTCTGCTAAGCAGTGATGATCTAAACGAGTTTCTACTGCTAGATGTGGGTGTAACTCCATTCACTGCCACTATTTCACCATCTTGTGGCTGCGGATGCACATTATGCAGAGATGTATCTGGTGTCAGCAGGGAGATAAAAATGAGATAATGCTACATGGCACCAGAAGGAGCTTTTGCCAGCATGGCAGTGTTTATCATGAAGGGCTGGGAGGTTCTGTTTGGTAAATACAAATGTATTGCTTATCTAAGCTAGTAAAAACCTAAAGGCAGGCATTATCATACTGGCAAATGCATGTCAAACAGCATCAAGATAACTTGTTGAGAGACTGGTGAATGCAGCACATACATAAACAGTTTGCCCTGATAAGCTGCACCTGTACTAAGAGGGATTCCAATCAAGTGTTTTCTAATTTGCATCTTGGCCAAAATGTGGTTTCCAGAATGATGAGCTTGTTAAATGACAGAGAAAATGACTATACCGCTGAGGATTTTTGCCCCTTAGAAGCATGGGTGACCTCCTATTACAGATTTGCTCCCTGCCTGTAACTCAAACTGGTTTTAAATGTTTTCTTGATATTTATTACACTTATCACATCTAGATATTTGCCTGTGAGGGTGCAGCAATCCCAGGGGTTTCTGTGCTGATCCACGTCTGAGCAGCTCCAGCTCCAAAAGTAGAAGTGATGCTGGGAGGAGGCACTCTGCAGCAACAGGTTCCACTCACTCCCACTGCTCACTCATGAACTCGTACAAGGGCCTCTCACCTTTCACCCATTTTTCTCCTTCAACATCTGGGTTATCTGTTTGAAATGGTCTTTCTCTGCGGGGAGTTTAGTGGTGTTACTGAAAAGTGGGAATGAAAATGTGTTACAGACAGCATTGGTCAAGTGGGGCAATAAACAAGGTTCGGTTTTGCTCAACCTTAGATTTCCCCCTTGGTTTTAACTGTTCCCCTTTCCATTTTTATACTAAAATAATCTTTTCAGAGAACTGGATTATCCACGCAGTTGAATTAAAAGGACTAGAATCTGGCTTTCAGTTCATTGCTTAGTCTTGAATGTATTTCACTGTCTGCTGGAAAAAATATTCTTTCAAACAGTAATTACTTTCAGACTGTCTTACTGAAAGAGCACCCATAGTTAATCTTATTATAATTCATAAGATGCTTTCTCCATATCTTTTTTGCTTATAATAAAAAAAAAAAGCTCACTTTTGAACAAAGCCAGGTTCTGTCAAGCGGAGCTTTGGATCTTGCCTGCATTTTTTTTGAGGATAGATTGTAATAACTAAAATTATCTAAATTGTCTGAATGAAACCCTTCAAATTTGTCAGGATTTAAAGAGCTAACAAAGCAGTGATCACTGGATAGGGAAATAAAAGGCTTAAATTTGCTTTAGATTATAGATAGGAGTATATTTATTAGCTTGCGTAAAATGGCTTTAGTAAGGGAAGTCAAGGAAGTTGATTCTTTGGGGTTTTGATCCTGTAGCATGCAATTCTCTGTGATCAGGATCAGCCACTTAATGAGACGGAGCATTCCAAGACAAAGCTAGAGTAATTGAAAAAATGCCTTGGGCAGAGCACATCCATATTTGTTTTTAATAGTAAAAAGTTCTAATGGCCAACATGAATTAGCAGTTACTGAAGAAATAGTTTTACTTTACAGTGGAGTTCATCATTTCATCCTTAACAGCTTATAATTCTGATTTAACAGTTCTATACAATTAATCCCTTGACCCTACAAATGCTTCTTCAGCTTTCTTGTCCAGCTTATTGTCTTTGGGCTTTAGACACCTTTGAGACAAACACTGACAATCTGAAGGTGTTGAGAGTTGGCTTTCCCATTTATTTTCATACAGAGCTAAAATCCAGCTGTGGAACCATCGCAGCAGATAGGAGATTATAGGTCAGAATGCAGATGCATGTTTGTGTGTGTATGAGTGTAGAAATACCTCCTTGTGAAAACAATAAAGGGGGGGACGGAACTTTCAAAACAGAACACAGACACAAAAATGTAGTCTCATATAAAAAGCACAGTAAATTCTTCTAGGAAGCTACAGAGTGTACACCAGACAGCTAGCCAAAACCAGGGGGAAAAAAAAAAACCAAACACCCCACGTTTCATCAACCTATATTAAAAAAAAATATACAAATTCATGCAAAAATGAATCCAGAAAATATACCAAAAAAACCCAAATAGACAGTAAATCCCAGTCCAACTCCAGATTTTAATATTGCTCATACAGCAAAGGATCCAGCACATAAGTTATAGAAGAAAACCATTGTTACTTGATAGCTAAATTCTTATACGTGTTAACAAAATTTCCAAGTTGAGTTTACTTCATGAGATTCAAACCAGACCTTTAGTATTATGTAAATTTTAGGAATACTTCTCTAAAATAGCTGAATTCTTTTTTTGTTACTAGTTATCTGATAAAAAAGTAAGGTTTATAAACATGAGCGGTTTACTGGGGTTTGGGATGGAAATAACATGAAATGCTTAGAAAAGCAAGCTTTCTTTTTCAAAAAATGACACTGAAGAGTTTCTTTTTTATCTGAAAAATTTCATGCAGCACTATGACATATATTGTAGCAACAAAGGGAAGAAAATCACGATTTATACTTGTCAGGAGTGAACAGCAAGAAAGCTGAAAGTAAAACTTCTGTCTTGTTAATGCAGACCATGGTTTCATCACTTCCTTCATTATGTGATTGCTATCACCTGGTGCTTCGGAACAGCCTTTACTCATTAGTCAACAAATAATTATTAGCTACTCAGAATTCTAGTGGTATCCTGTAAACTTTCACGGTATTCAAAAGAAAGTCACTTTCAAGCAATTAAAGCTTACAAAATACCACCATGAACATTAAAAGACACTATGTTCTGTTAATATACCCATTGGGGTGCAGAGAATTCTTGTGGTTTTTTGCAGATGAACATTGAAGCATTATAGACTTAGTAGAACAGTTTTTTGCACAAACTACCATCACCATGGGGGTGAGTGGGATGTTCATGCAGTTATTCATGATTTCCAAACTTGCAGGTTCAAAAATTGCCACCTGAATGAGGTGAGATTGAAAATCTGGCGCATAAGCAGTGGAACAAAATTCTGGGCAGAATCTTGCTAGATTTGACAGCTCATTGGCCTCACATAGATCCAGCATTAGATTTCTTGAATCATTTCATCTTCTTGAAGGTCACATTTTAGGCATGTACTGGCGCAGTCTTCAACGCGTGCACTTACATTATCAGTAACATATTAGCTACTGCATATAAAGGAACAGTCACCATTACCAATTCCCTCTGCAAACATTACGGAAAGAAATACACTGATTTTGTGCAGAAGTTTGGGTGTGCAAAGAGAAGATAGGGGTTTTTTTTCAAACCTGGGCTCTGTAAAGCTTGTACCCTAGCTTCAGCTCTGAAAGAGTCCCCTGAAAAATAGGGAGGGAAGCAGATAAAATCCACATTCCTCATCTCATCCTAATTTAAGAAAAGTAGACAGAGTAGCAGCTGGAAATGTAAGCTGGACCTGTTGTTTATATACCCAGCATTCTCTGACCAGAGGCATTGGCTGATCCAGCAAATGATCATGCATAGTTTCTTTCCAGATTGATTGGGTTTTTTTGTGCTTCAGCAGCAAGTTTCTCTTTTGCTCCATATTTGCCTCTGTCAAAAGACAACACTGAGTTACAAAGGCAGGTATTGTGTCTCCCTTCTTCTTGACATTACCTGCTGGGTTTCACAAACTCTGTTTACTTCAAATAACGTTCTTCACATTCTTGTGTGGGCAATAAGGGCCTTGGGAAGAGGAAGATACTTTCACTATTGTTGTTTTTTTCTTTCTTTTGTGGTTGTGTTAAAATTACAGGGTCTCATCTCAGAAGTTTAAAGAATTTCCTATATCTGAGGTTATTCGGTCAAACAGAAATTTATGATTGAACTTCTCTGGATCTTCCCGGGTTCTACATGAATTTAATCCTGAATCTCATACATGCTTAGAGAGATGTAAGATCATTAAAAATCACTAAGGATCAGTAAGAATCCTTAAGATCAGTAAGAATGCTTAGAAGTGTAAGATCAGAAAGGGAATTGTTTCCTTCAGACCAATGCCTTGGAACTGTGCTTTGTTGTTCAAGCAAACTTCATTCAAAAAGAATCTAGCTAGTAGATTTTCAGGAGTCTGTTTTGGGAACAACCTTACCCCCTTAAAGGACTAAGGGAGTTGTAAGTAGTAAATATATACATGTGTTTTCCCATAGTATCAACCCAAGAGTGTTTTGAGAGGAAACCGGTTTAGTTATCCCAATGGAGCACTGTGGAGCAGTGGAGCACAGTGGAACACTGCTATGATTTTCTCACCTATGCCCACTGACAAAAGATACTGAAAACCCTGGGTACAGAAGAAAAAGTTTATGTTTAAACTCAGCCTAAGTTGAGTGACTCTGTGGAAGCTATGCACAGGCTTGACAGCCTTACTGAACCAGAGCCTAGTAAGTATCATAATTAATGGTGACATGTAACTATTTCAGATCATCAGCTTTATGGACTATAAGAAGCATAAAGTATATATATAAGCACCTTGAAACAAGATCTATTTTTGTTGCTTACATGCCAATGTTTTAATCTCCTTAGACAGTTATAATGCATCTGGATATAAGGATAGATATACCCGTAACACATAGATTTTTAAATCCAGCAGGATGGCAACACACACAGGGACCAATGCTGCCCCTTTTGTAGGAAGCAATTTTCATGTTGTAAGCAGCTAAGATGAAAGCAACACGCAAGTCATTTAGGTAGTGCCACAGACAGCCTCAGGTTAACTACAAAGGGCAGCTCGGCATGTCACCCACAATCTCCTGAATTCCTTCAGCTGCCTGTCTGCAGCTGGAGAGGCTTTGTAAATTACGGATTAAAATAGAGAGAGACAGAGCACTCTGTAATGCTCAAAAAACCACTTTAATAGTGCTGGAGTGAAAAAAAAAAAAGAAAAGAAGAAAAATGAAGAAAAAATTAATGATTTTGAACAAAATTGTCTCTGGACAATTATCTAATGCGGTTTGTTGGTTGTATGTCACTTAAGATATCTCTACTCCCTCCCATTTAAATTATGTCTGCTGGTACAATAGAAATAGTGCCATTTATTTCATGGAGCCAGTACAAAACACAAATCCAAGTCATTATAGTTTGAATCTCATTCAAGATAGTCTTACATGCTGAATTCGCTTAATGTGAGAAATATGATGCCAGCTTTAGCATAGTTCAGCTATATTCCCATTCAGTACAGCATATGCTAACCATACATCAAACTTTCTATGGGGCTTTGTGCTAAATACTTACAAATGTACGATTCTTTAGCTACACATATTTACTGCTACTATTTTAGCAGGAAATGAATTGAAATTTCCTTAAGAAAAAGTAGGTTTTGTCAAGCAACTTATAGCGAAGCTTTCCAGTTGCTCCTGCAAGATACTTCTCTCCTGCTGTTGTCACTGTGAATTTAGGCTGAAATTGTGTGGGTTGAGCTCCAACCACATATTCAGTCAGGCTTATTGCGCCACAGAGCAGTGAGTCATGACTGGGGCTGATAAAGGCAGATGCTGTGCTTTCCTGTCTGTACTGATATTAGTTTACATTTTAATTACATTTTGACAGCAAAGTTGGCCTTTCATTAGCGTTACAAGGCTGCAGCATCACCCAAAGGTGGAACCAGTGCAGAGTTTCCATCACATGTGGGTTTTCTTTGATACTGTCCTGGCAACACCATGAAGGAATTGCTTTCTGCATTCAGGTCGTAAAGGAGCAACCCCGCTGGGCTTCATGGGGCTCGTCTTCTGACAGCCGACTGGTACTTCCTTCTTTCCATTAATGGGATGAAAAATGCAATCTAAATGTCTGCACAGGTTATTCATATGCAGACCATGCTGTGGATAGATGCTGGAGTAGTCACTTGCTTCAGCTGCGAAGGGGTTTTGGGTCATCAGGTGCAAGAACTGGTAGAAACCTGCTGATATATCACCAGGAAAAGAAGTGCAGCAGAGCTGGTGGGGTGGGGTGAATTATTTGATGTTACAGACAAGTAGCAGTACTTCTTCCTCTAGGTCCACAGAGAAAGGAAGTACAGTGCCCAGGCCCCTGTCCCTCCCTTGACTACTACTGCAGTGTGCCTTCATGTCATTTTTTCTTGGAGTTGCTTTAACCTTAAATGATCACAGAAGTCCAACTCCACCCGATCATCCACACTGATGGCTGCAAAGAGCAGTAAGAGTAGCATAAGGTTGTTTTCAGAGAGAAGAATGGTTGGCCATATATATATATCCCAGCTTTACAAATCCCAACCAGCTTAATTAGTAAAGCCCACTCAAAAATCTTGTTCTGTTTTCCACATGTTCAGTAAAAATATCTGTACCCTTATACATTTATAGGATTTTCCTGCTGAATAATGCTGGTTTTAATCTTCCAATAAAATCAATAAATATATAAATCGTAGATATTTTTGGTAAGGCTCAGGGGTTCGGATGTGGATACATGACACACAAAATTATTTTCCTTTACATTGTACTACAAACTACATTGATTAGATTAAATTTAAGTAATTTAACTCAAGTAATTGAGTTAAAAATCCATTCTGTAAAAAACCCATTCAATGCATCACTCATTTTGCTCTCATGAAATAATCTGCCATCTGTTGGATGCGTTATTAATGACTTTGGATTTGGGGTGTGATTTTTAACAATCGGTTACAGCAAGTAAAATCACAGCAGAAATTCCCCGACGCAACCTAAACTACAAGCTAGACAATGGAAATCCGCATCTAACATTTGTGAAGTTGGACATGGGCCTGCTATTGTCTGGCTGACTGCACAAAGTTTGTGCTAGGCATGATTCAAACCCTGTTTGTTACCAAATGGACTATTTGCAAAGCTGATTCTTTTTAAAGTATCCCTTAAAATTTAAATAAGGAGTGTGGCTGAATTGGAAATAACACTGCATTTCCATGAAAGGTTTGTAACAGTGCGAATTACAGCCTTTTTCAAAGTGCAGTGGTTGCCAATTAAAATAAAGATTTGTATGCTCAAAAACACCAAATGCTTTTCATTCTGAGAATGAACTGATACATTAAATGGGAGAGAAATCACACATCACACAACCAACCTCTGCTCTTCTGAAATCCTGCAAACTAGTTAATGCAGAAGAGCTGAAACAGTCTAAAGTGAAAAATGCAGCAGGCCAGTGTAGTGAAGGCTATACCATGGACGCTTAGCTTCTCCCATGTAGGACATTAAATGGCTGAGTGAGAGGGAGCAGTATGTTGGAAAGAACAAATCTTAAATTCATGATGATATATATGTAATTGAAAAATATTTGGAATACCTCTAAGGAAAATAGGAGCTGCATGCTTTTCTTCAGTTGTCAAAAGAGAAAAAGTTGAACAGTAGCCCCCCCAAAATGGAGGAAGATTAATTACTGCAGAGGGAGTCCATAATACTGAAGGGGGAAAGCATCTGCGAGAAAAATCTGTACAATCGCAGAAATAAACCCCACATAATTAGCATCTCCCTTTACTTGCACTTGACACTTGAGACAACATCAAACTCAAAATTAACATGAGAAATCAGTCAATCTTGTTGCCTAAGAAGAAAAAATGTGCAAACGAATGACCAGTTGAGTATCGGGGAAAACAGGGAAGATTTTCATCTGTTATTTATGCAAGAGTTATGAACCGATGACAGATGAAAGCTTCAGCGATACTTTATTCTCTAAAAAAACCAGCAAACAGCACACTCTTTTCTGTACCCACTGTCCAAGTACACAAAACATGGCTAACCCTACAAAAATGGGAAGAGAGCCTCCTTCAAAATAGCGTGTTGACATAAGGAAAACGATGGAAACAAATGCTGCCGAGAAGTAAGCAGAAGGAACATCTGAAATGAATCATTTGAAAGCTGAGCATATGTAGGTGGATCTGGCCAAATTAGACTTTGCTAAAGGAAAAAAGAAAAAATAACCCTTTGGGAAAATAAAGGAGAAAGCAGAATGAGATAATTGTTAGGAAAGATAGTACTGTAATACTTAAGGGGAATGGGAATACTTCGGCTTACAAAGCAAAATGCAGAACTTACATAGGCAGAATAAAATCTTCATCTGGGCAAAAAATCTGCTAACTCTTTATCTCGATTTAATTGCAATTCTATTTGATTTTTTTTTAAAGCATATCCCAGCTTAGACATTCTGTTTACAGTATGTTTCGGCTTATGAAAAGATTTACAAATACACATTATATGCCATAAAGGAAATTCAAAACATATTGTGCTGTATACAGGAATCATTTAGTCACCTGTGCTTGACTAGGTAATTGCTTATGCTGTGCTATCACAGCTCCCTATTGCATATCGCAAGTGACCATCACAACAGCTGGAACCCCCAATGCCTTCAGCACCAGCACAGCAGTACTGTATTTGACTTGAGATAAAAAGATTTCCTTTCTGCAATAATTTACAAGAAAACTGACCTTATTTTGGTTTCTAAAAATGTTTCTTGAGTTATTCTGAGGAAAAAGTATTGGCGGACTATATATAGACATGGATATATCAGTACGTAGATTTTTTTGTCTGTGCAAAATTTACTCATAAGGTATCAGCTAATATGAAATTTATTAGAAGGCCAGACACAGGATTTTGTAACGTTTTCATTCAGTGTAACCGAACTGTATCCTTTTTTCATGAAGCTTTACATAGAGATTAAGCCAACTTCAAATGAACTGTGCTGAATAATTTACTGAGTTGAAGTAGCAAATCAGTGCAAATGACACAAATGCAGATCTCCCTAAGAATTCAGTTTGAATCACTGCATCTGGTTTCCAGGATAATGTACTCTGAAAAGCAATAAGGTTCTCCTTATACTGTTTCTCGTAAGTTCTCTGAAGTTTGTTTAGTAAATTCCTTTCATATTGGGCCTAAAGGTTTATGATGTCTGTAATGTCTCCAGGAAAGCCAAGATTGTATTAATCAGTGTAATTTCAAAGAGGTTCTGCTTATATCAGGTATTTGAAAACTTTCCAAAAAGTTGAATAACAAGTTAAAAATGAAAAGTATATTACTATATTTATCTGTTTAAATATTGATAGGAAAGTGTCTGCCTTCTGACCTGTTAATAAAAAGTCCTCTGGAACGTACAAAAAAGACATGCAATTTAAAAGAGTTATCTAATAACATAATTACTTTTTATTCCCACATGTTGTGATATACAGGCAGCATATGACACCAAACCAACCCCCTGAAATGAATGGAATTAGCTCTCATTTTCCAGACATGAAGCATCTGCTGTAGCCCTGATCTTTTCTACATCTTAAAATGTAGAGTTTTTATCTAATGGACTCTTGAACTCTGCTATCTGTCAAGAAGAAACGTGGTCCTTTGAGTTTTCTTTCATTCTAGAATAAGAGCTCTAGATGTTATCTAGCAAGAATCATATCCCTACCCACCCCTTGCAAATCTGGATAACAGATTTCAGGAAGGTGTCTGGTGCCAATTTCGTTATTACAATGTGAATTACAACCATCTGAACCATCTGCACCTGTTATAAATCCTAAATATCAGATTTTTTTCTTTTTTGGGGGCTTTTTCTTCCACCTGCATCATCTCACAAGTTTAAAGTGCATGAGTTTTGCCAAGGTCTTCTGTGAAATGAAGAAGTTAATCCCACTCATGCACTAACTCTCACTTCACAATACCCAGGACTTGTCACATAGCCTAATTATTTTATAAAGTGTGAACTGCACTTTTGCAGCATGTGATAGTTGTAAGACTTCCCAGATTTTCCAGGTCTGAAGTCTTTGATCCAATAAAAAATATTGCTCCTCTTGGTGATTTCCAGTGAGATTTTTGGATTTGGGGTAGGATTTTTCAAAGCTGCAATGAGACCTTTCTCAGCACTGTTTGAAATGGTTGATTCAGCATATTTCAAAGCCAGGCTGGCTCCACTAAGAATGGATATTTACTCTTCTCCAAAATCTGGACAAATGCAGCTTTTTTTTCCACAGGGAATCGTTCAGATGATCACAGCTCATTGTCTTGAATAGCTGTTATGGTCATTAACTTGCTTCTAAACATCTGCATCACAGCTTTTGTAGATCACAGGAGACAGTGACTACCTAAGTTTGCTGGAGCAAGCATACATTCAGATGCACATGATACCAAAGCTTAGGTATTTATTTTCCCCTGAAAAGTCGGTTATGTCTGCAAACTTCATGCAGAATCACTAGCACTGCACAGCCATGTGGAAGCATTTTTGAAAGGAGAGGACTGTCTTAGGGAATGATTGAGCAGTAGATAGCAATCAGGACAAAGTCAGCTCCATGGTGCAATACCTTGCTCAGAAAGAGAGATGACAAATAATCAAAATTTATATATGATCAAGTAAGTTAATGGTGTGTCCTGGACTATCAAATATTTCCAAAGAAATTTCTACACTTGGAGTTTCCAAAACTCCAAGCTTACCCTTTTTAAGAAAAAGTGTTTCTTATTTCTTGAAGAGGCAACACTGCTTTTCTCTGTCCCAGATGGAGCATTAAGACATGCAAGATGGTCTTGGACTGCTTTGAAAAGTACTTTTTAACTTGAAAAGTGTGTCTAAAAACTTTAAGCTCCCCTAAAAATGAAGCAAGACTATAAGTTATATCTATCCAAGGAAATCGTAGCTTGCCAACCAACTTTGCTTGCAAACAGACCTCACCACAGACATTGAGTTTTCCTCATTCAGTATTGTTATTTCTCTTACATATTCATATGTTTCTTTTGCTATTTAATCATGGCAATACCTCTACATACAGTACATGGCAGAACCACCCTGTTGTGATGGCTACTGTAAAATTATACTGTCACAAATCCTAATCCAAAGTGGTTTTGATTTAAAAACGACAGTAGGAAAAGTCATTTAAGCAATAAATGTAAGCTTCATGCATTGCACACATCTGCATCCGTGGATTGCCAGAGTTTCAATGGCGCCTTATGGTTGCAAGGAAAGACATGAAGGACACTACAGAAGTAAAAAATATGGAGAAACAAAGAAGGGAATTAAGTACTGGAGAATGGGAAGCAGAGTAGACAGAGTGAATGAGGCTGAGGAGCCAAAAGCTGAGAAAAAACATCCAACAACCATGTTCAGTGCACAAGTGTTATAAAGATACAGAGGTTTTTCATGCCCAGAGGCACTAAATGGAGTAGTAATGCAATGCTACATTTGCAATGTAAATGGAAGGATCTTTCAGGTAACTCGGACTGACAAAATGTGCAACAGGTAGAAGCATGTCTGTTTATCTTCCACACTGTCGTCTCCACATCGATGGCATCCTTTAGCTGTCAGTGGAAACGCAACCATGCATCTAATGCTCTGTGTCCTGCATTCTCATGGTTTGTCTATATCTCGGTAGGAAGCTCACCTCAACTTCTTGCATTTCTTGCAGTTCTGCTTTTGGAACATTGTGCTGTTAATGTTTCATCCAGAAGATTTTTTTTCAGAATCTCTCACATACTTTCAGCAAATGCTTGTGTACATTGGCTGGCTTCCTGGAATAGTTTTAAATGTGTTCCTTCTGAAGGGCATCTCCTTACCACTGAAAATGTGGCTTAGAACAATAAAAGTGCAATCTCAACTCTTACTTTCCTAAAGTATCAAATGTTTATCTCACTTTATTGACATCTAAATCCCAAAAGGGCAATTCCAGAAGGCCCAGCTAGCCCTAGAACTGTTTAAGAGATCATTAATGTAGTTAGTATTGGTTGCTCAGATCTGCAGCCTTACTTTCCAATTAAAATGTGTGTTTCAAATTTGCTCTTCCTGGTTAAACATAACTGAACTACAGTTATTGCATGACAACAACCTGGAATACTTCCAGCTTTCACTCATCCGTTGGAAGACTAATTATACTGTATTAGAAGACATATTTAAGCAATGCAAAATGGGCTGCTATGAAGTCTGACATCAAGCTATGTGGTTTGGTTGACAAACTGGAGGGAAGGGATGCCATTCAGTGGGACCTTGACACGCATGAGAGGTGGGCTGATGCCAGCCTCATGAAGTTCAACAAAGCCAACTGCAGGGTCCTACACCTGGGTGGGAGCAATCCCAGGCACAGCTACAGGTTGGGCAGAGAAGAGATTCAGAGAAGCCCTGAGGAGAAGGACTTGGGGGTGTTGGTGGATGAGAAAATGAACATGAGCCGGCTTCAGTATGCGCTCGCAGTCCAGAAAGCAACCGTATCCTGGGCTGCATCAAAAGGAGCGTGACCAGCAGGTCGAAGGAGGTGATCCTGACCCTCTACTCTGCTCTTGTGAGACCTCACCTGGAGTATTGTGTGCAGTTCTGGTGTCCTCAACATAAAAAGGACATGGAACTGTTGGAACAAGTCCAGAGAAGGGCCACGAGGATGATCAGGGGACTGGAGCACCTCCTGTATGAAGACAGGCTGAGAAAGTTGGGGCTGTTCAGCCTAGAGAAGAGAAGGCTGTGTGGAGACCTCCTAGCAGCCTTCCGGTATCTGAAGGGGGCCTATAGGGATGCTGGGGAGGGACTACTCATTAGGGACTGTAAAGCTAGGAGAAGGGGTAACGGGCTCAAACTTAAACAGGGGAAGTTTAGATTGGATATAAGGAAGAAGTTCTTTACTGTGAGGGTGGTGAGGCACTGGAATGGGTTGCCCAAGGAAGTTGGGATGAAGTGAATGCTCCATCCCTGGCAGTGCTCAAGGCCAGGTTGGACAGAGTCTTGGCTGACATGGTTTAGTGTGAGGCATCCCTGCCTGTGACAGGGGGTTTGGAACTAGATGATCTTAAGGTCCTTTCCAACCCAAACCGTTCTATGATTCCATGTATCAGAGTTTGCATTTCATATGAAGTGCTTGATCTGTCAAAATCAAATGTATTAACAAAATGGCCTGCTGTCCGATGATTCATTCCCTCTCAAATGAACCCATTAAATTGCCAGCATGGAGGTTAGTTAAGCAAACACCCCTTCTGGCGACAGCCAGACTCCCCCTGATATCTCTGCTCTTACTCATTAAATGCTTTGTTCATTCACAGCTTTTTGGACACAGTTATCTAAATCACATGAAGTCAGTTGCGAGTGGGTTGGCAGCTTGTCCACCCCCTTATGGAGGTCTGCCAGGGGAGCCTGGAGAGCAGCCCTTGCCAGAGGCTGTGCAGTATTAACTGCTGGAGGCTTCTGGGGCTGAGGCATGGAACAAGAGAAATCTCCTGCAGGCAAAGAGTAGGTTGTCCATGAGATATTCTGTGGGTGGAAGGCAGCTGAATCATGACCTGCACTGTGATTATGCCTGCTTTCACAGCTGCCTGTAAACAGGACTTGAGATATAACGTAAAGAGCCCTACATGATCTCTGATGCAGATGCATACAAGTAGACAACCAGAATCTCATTGCACCCAGGACTTTGGAGCATTCTCAAAATGATCAGACTTACTGCTATGTACTGTCCAGCTCACGCTCCCATTTCCTGCTTTATTGAGGAGCATCTGGGAAAGTGGCCAGGAGCAAGCTGACTTCTCCAAAAGAGACATTGAAGGAGCTCACTCCGGCTGCCAGCTTCCACAAGGGCTCCTGAGACGCAGACAGGAAGAGGGATGAAGGTTGCATACCTTGTTGCAGCCCTCTCCCACATAACACCTTTGTTAAAGGTGTTATATGGGACCCATCACATTCCTGGGTCAGGCTAGTGCCTCCAGGGAAAAGTCTGTAGGAGTCCTCAAGCTAAACCATGCAGCAGAGGTCTTTTAAAATACAAATTACATGAAAATAAAGGGCTGAATCTCAGAAATCGCAAACCCAAGTAGAAAGCATGGAGCTGTTGAGATTTAAGGCTCTCCTCCAAATCTATGATTCTATGATTCCGAATCTATGAATCTATGATTCTAAATCCTTTCCATGATAGCTCAGTTCTTTGGGAACTGTGTTTCAGCAGACTCCCACACCGCTCTTGCTCTATTTCCCCAGTGGCAGTGAGCATGAGTCTCCCCTGAGCCTTCGGTTTTCCAGGCTGAACAAACCCAACTTTCTCAGGCTGTCTTAATAGGAGAGGTCCTCCAGCCCTCTGATCACCTTGGTGGTCCTCCTCTGGACTCCTCTGACAGGTCCATGCCCTAAGTATCTCAAACGTCACCATTTCATAGTTACTGCAACAAAGGCTGCCCTCCAGTTCCACATTCCCCACCAGCCCCTCCTTATTGTTGAGAACAAGGTCCAGCATAGCACCTCACCCCATTGGCTCCTCCATGACTCCGAGAAGGAAGTCATCATCAACGCATTCCAGGAATGCTCATGCTAGACATCCACGGTTACTGACAGCAAGGTCTAGTAATGCAGCCCAGGAAGGGCGCACATGTGGATCTCACTAGCGGGAAGAGGTGAGTTTCCTGCAAGCTTAATCAAAGGAGGAGAAATCACATGATGTGATACCTATTCTACTTGTGCTCTGTGAAACAAGAAAACACATACGCTTTGTACTCAGCTTGGAGAATGATGTGTGTGAGTAGAAACAACTGTGCTGCAGCTCCTTGGTGTCTGCTCACCAGGACTCTGCTCAGCACAAGATGATAACAAGCTAATAGGAATTTCCTGCTTAACAGTTACAAGAATAAAAAGCAGAGCAGCACATGCCAGACATCAGCAATATGTGTCCAGCTCCCAGCCAGGGAAATGCACCCTAGCAACAGATCATAAACCAAACACAGGAGCAGCAACACCGGTGACCAAAGAGAGACAAAAGCTTGTGTAAGTAAGCTCTGCATACTCATGTGGCAGTCAGCCTTCAAGATGGCAAGTATCTCCTCTGCAGCTATCAAACCAACTGACTGAAAAACAAGCACAGGAAAAGACCTTCCGGGTTTTTTAGGGAGAAGGACTGTTATGAAATAGTCCAAGTCCAAATGACCACAGATGTGAGAAAACAGCTGCACTAAGAAAAACAAGCAGCTTCCTCTCAGCCCCAAACCAACTGGCCCAGCACATGCTGTAATTGCCTCCCAGTTCTACCATCATGATTTATTTTTTGTATTTTCACTGCATCAAAGAAGTGATTTAAGAGGTAACACTTGTTGGAGCGATTGCTGCCAGAAAATGTACTGACCAAGTCCTCCTCTCTCTTGGACTAATGCTAACGGATGCTGCAGCAGAACCTAAAGCAGTGGTTTATGAGAGGCATGAGTCGCCTTCCTTATGGCTGTTGAGTGGAAATGTTTGGGATGTTAAATGTCATTGACTTGTCACTGCTTAAATTCTGCAAAACAGCAGAGAGAAGATGACTTGTAGGGAAGGAAGAGCAATCATTGCTCTGACACTTCCAGGTAGGGAGAAGGAAAAGCTCCTTTCCGGGTCTGTGAATAACTTCAGTTGAAAAAACTTGAACATTTTATTTCAAGAGGCTAAAAATTAATATTCTGATATTTCATTCTGAAATAGAGTGTTTCATTTTGAAAGAAACATATATCTTTAGGAAAAGAAAAATGTGAGGAGCACATCAGTAAGAAAGCCAAGCAGTATTACAAAATGTTTCACTTCAGTCTGGGAAAAAAAATTACTACCCATCTTTTCATTAACATGCCTGAACTGATGGTGATTATTCCTTTTACTTGGGAAGAGCAGAAAAAGTCCTGAACGTTCGTCAAGTTAAGCTCAGTTGAAAAAATCCTTTCAACCATTTCCTTCTAATTTACCTAAAAGTCCACTTTTCTCCTGATTTTAATGGAGACCTGAACAACTGAGTGTAGTGATGTAGCATCCAATGTGCACACATTTGGAAGATAAATCCTGGTTTTCCTCATGTTTTAGGTTTTTTTCACCTGACCTTTGCCAGCAGAAAAAAAACAGCGGACCTTACAGCCTCCCCAGTGCAGTGCAAGAGCATGCCTGCTCCCTGGCCAAGCCCAGCAACATAACTCAGCTATCCACTTTGTCTCCATCCCTCTTATCCCACAAGAGGCTGGTGTCAGAGCTGGGCAGCTCCATGCAGAGGACCTGTGACAGGGGAGCAGGCCAAGATGGGCTCAGCCCCCAGCTTCATTTCCAGGAGGAGATGGAGCAGGAGGTCACATCAAGGGTGAGGAGCAGGAGGTCACAGCAAGGGTGAGCAGCAGGAGTGGGGCAGCAAGATCACAGAGCCACCTTAACATGCCAGAGCTGCATGATCCACCCTGTGTCAGGGCTCCTGGGCAGGACTGTGTTTGGAAAGGGAGCTCAGTGCACTACCACTATCTTTCCTCCTCGCTCCACAGCTAAATTTGCACTGTTAGTAAGGATGATGAAGAAGAAAGTAAGAAAAACAGCAAAATAAGCAAGTAAGAGCAACCAAAACCGAGCTGATGCTCTCCCATCAGCCAGGAGGATCCCTGACCTATGCTCTGCACTCTCATGTCCAGCTCCTCCTCTTGTGCTGTTTGGTCAGAAACAAAGCCAGTGGAGAGGTCCCCAGTGGGATGGTGGAAGGACACTACTGAAGTTACCAAAACAGGACTTTGGAGACAAGAACCCGCCATTGGCTCACTCATAAGCTTGTGAGTGGCTGCAGGCAATTTCCCAAGTCTCACTTCATTAAAGTCATTCCCCAAGAGCTGAACTTAATTACTTCAGTGGGATTCACGTATGTTCTTAAGTATTTTACTGAATCAGGACCTTAATTGCTCTGTGCCTTTGCTCCAGATCTGCAAGATAGGTTTAATGTTGGCTTTCTCCCACTCTGACTAGATTTACGTTCTCCCAGTCAAAGCCTGTCTCATGGTCCCTGTCTGCTCAGCACTTTGTCTGATAAGTCTGAGGTTTCACTCCAGCTATTTTTGGACCCTGTCACTTTTCACACTTACAGAAGCCACGCTCGAAAACCTCCAAACCTGGTGGCCTTTGTGCAGCTTTTCTGTCTCTAACAGTGTCAAAATAAGTTGCTTGTTGATATGGGAGCAAAGCAGCAAGCAGTATGTTTTACTTTAACTCCATCACAAATAGAATAATTACATGGCACTTTGAGACAATTTGCTAAAGATGCTCACACATTTCAAGAGGGTAAAATTACTTTATCCAAAGCAATTACAAAATAGCTAATTAGTGAAACTGACTGTGAGTTCTTACAAATGTGTTATGTGGAGTTGTTGCTTCTAATGTCAGACAACAAGCCTCCAGTTTATGAGTTATTTTCAGGTAACGAAGGAACTCTTCCAATGCAATAAATACATTCTTTTCAGCTGAGACTTTCTTAGCCAAGATGTGCATAGATCCTCAAATTAATAAGTCAGTGTTCGTGCCACATGCCTTCCCTACAGCTTCATCACACCGTAACTTTGTCTTTATCAGGTGAATAGCAAGATAATTACTAGAGCAGCTGAGCAGCAGCTCCATGTGAGGAAGGGCAGCCAGGACATTAACACGCTTGTCATAAAACAGACTTTGGATACTTCACAAGTAAATGCACTTTCTGCTATGTTCTCCCCAGAGGAATTTCACTGCTTACTCCAGGACCAGTGGCCACAGAAAGCAGCTTTGAAAGAGCATTCTAAGGCTGATATAAGGATTAATCACCAATTAATTCTTTCCATCATCTCCCTGCAAGCCAACAAAAGACCTGTGGGGGAAAAAAGCAGTTATCTTGACCCAGCTGGTTGTTAGCTGGTTTGCCATGTAAGGCAGTGGGCTCTGTGCAAACAACAGCGACTGCATTTCAGGGATTCACGTTTAGATTGCACTAGTTGATAAAAAATGAACAGATTATGAGCAATATGTCTTTAGCAAAACCAGTTTAAAATTTTATGGGGAGAATGGTCATGTGTGAAGAAAAATGCAGTTTCTGAGTTGTTGGTATCTTCCTTTTATTTTCAAACAAAGAGTATCCATTATGTATGAAGTAATTGTTGCAGGCTGTGACATTAGTATTAAACAGAAGTGATGGACAAGAGTGACATAGCTTTACAGAGTTAATAAAATACAAACCAGAGATAAAGCAAGTCCCTGGGTTTCTTTGCTGGAGAGCTGTTAAAGTAATTGCTGGCAGAACATTATACCTCACTGTAAATCTAGGGATATTTTGCAATAAATAACCTTTATAAAAAATCCAGACTGTGAATTTACCATAGAATTTTAAACCATCTGTGCATTGTCATTCTAACACTGAGATCTCACTTATTTGTGTATTTTACCTATACGACCTGGTGTAAGTGGGAATAAAAGGAAACACTAAAGTCTCCATAAAAATCAGAGATAACAGATAAGCATTTCATTCTCTGTAGGTATAATTTTTCTTTCATTCTATTTTGAAACCACATCCACATTGAGGTTCCTCTTCATCTGTGTCATAAAAGTTAGAATTTATTTTTATAAAGATGCAATAGCTTGGATATTTTTTACATTAAACTTCACAAAGTGGAAAATGAACAACTCTATTCCTTCTGCCCATATGACTAAAGAAAAAATTATGCAATATACAGGTGTTTTCTTTAGGTATAACTTCTGTTTTACAAGTTCACTTGAGTTTTTGATTGATCCTTCTCTTAGAAATGAATGAAACTGTAGCAAATCTGTTTGAAAACCAAATGCTTTCATTTGGCTGTCTGTTACTCTACACAGGTTTTTGATAGCACTGCGTTAATGCCATAGCCAAAATGCAAGAGTGTTATGCAAATCTAATATACAGATATGTAAGAAACTCAGAAACTCATATTCTTAATAACTGAGGACTCTAAACGTGACCTCCCCATTTCCAGATATCCAAGTTATAAGTAGTTGATAGATCTGACGTGAATTCTCTGTATGAAAACAGAAATGAGCTAAACCCATGGATTGCTAAGCATTGTGCATTAGCTCTTACCACTGATATCTCACTTTGCTGGTTCAGCTGCAGCTCCAAGTAGTAATATAGTAATGTTGCCTCCCTTAAAACATTCAGTTACCTCAGATAGACTCTGGATGTGCTTACAGTTTTTATATCTTAGACCAGAAGGGAATGATTTTTGCAAACTGCCTGCTGGTTTCATAAAGAACTCAGTCCTTATTTTTAGGTGTATCAAAGTCTTTTGTTAGTATCTCGTTAATCAATTCATTTAAGAACCCTCTGTCACAATACCTAAATAGCTGCATATTCCCAGATACACCACTAACCCCTCTTTTAATATCTTTTGCAAAGAGCTGACCTTCACACCTGTTGGAATTACAGCTGCATTAAGTAGCATATTGACAGCCATAGAAAGTTCTCCAAGCAAGACAGGTTGGCTGGTGGACATCAACAGCAAACTATGGTCTGGAGGATTTTCCTCCCCATTTTCTTACTGTCTTGTCAGTTTTTTAACTAGCTGTTGATACGAAGCAGTAAATCTACTCAAGTGCTGACAGCGATAATCCAGACAATTGTTGCTCTCTGACTGAGGTGGAACAGGTTTTCTTTGGTCTGTTTATTTGCCAAACATAATCTAACACTTACCCCTTTCTGTGTGTGAGAAATTTACTATGTGCTCCCCTCTGGCAGATGTCTGAGACAATGTCATCCTACACGAAAGCTGTATATTTGGAGATACAGCAGGGTCCAGACTTGGTAATCACCGTTAATCTATGTGTCAGCCTGTGTTTTATGTGCCTGCTCCAGCATGATAGATACTCTCTCACCCAGATGGGAGGCCCAGGAGGCATTGTGTGTCTAGTAGTTGCCTTAACCCTGGAACATCACTAAATTATAGACATACTATACCTGCTAGGTCTTTCCTGTCAGTCCTGGGAAAGATACAGCATGTGCTGGGCTCATTAGGCTGGTGTTCATGCTGCCCTCTCCATAGGTAATGCTATCTCCAACCCCTTTTCAGGCAGCCCCAGCATGAGAAGGGTAGCTAGTAGCTGGAAGAAGCATGTCCCTGCGCCTTAGCCCTGGGAAGCTGATGAAGACCTTGTGTGTTCCCTCCTCTACACCTGTATAAAAGCTGGAATTGATAAAACCTTCAGACTGAATGGTTTATGTTCAATAGATACATCATATATATTATTACAAGGGTATATGATCATGCAAGTACAACAAACTGAATACAATGAGAAAACTTAAAAATTACTTTAAGATTCTGGCTATTTTGGGCTCATTGAAGATAAGTAAAATTGTCATTTCTAAAGTGGTACATCCATTCTTGAGCTGTTGTGGTCATTATAGACTCTGATTTGTCAGAATTAAATTTCTTACATCATCACCTTATTTGAGTACATTGCCAAGCCTGAACATCTTTGTGTCCTGCTGCTGCATCCTGTTTCTGTTTCCCACCACTCACCAAAATGTGCTACCATGGGATGCAAACAGCTGAAAATATTTGAACAATAGTCCCCAAACTGCAGATGCCTGTGACAAGATAATTAACTGCAATGACAGCTGAACGCCGAGGAAAGGCACAAAAGTAAAGATGGCAGTCCTTGACTTCTGTGTGAAATAAGAAACATTTGCTGCTTTCATTGCTGAGGATTAGAAAACCCTCAAATATTTTGAAAAGAAAGGCTGTTATTTCTTGGAGGGTAATGTTGCCTCCTCATTCTAGAAGATAGTGGTGGGGAAATCTCATGGAAAGAGATACTGCCATCCAGCCAGTAACACCTCATTGCCAGTTATTTAGGTGCTTTTAAATCTAAAACCAGGATTTTCCCACATGCCTTGCTGGCTGCTAACCACTTCTTTGGTGCTAGCAAAAGGTGTAAAAGCCTGAGTTTTACCAGCAAAACCCAGAGTCTGAATTTCCTGCCCTTGCACACAAAGGAATTGCCTGAAGGTGTGACAGCATTGAGAAGCCAGGTGGGTGGCCACTCCAGCCTAACACCTATTTGAAGTATACCATCCTCATTCCTCCCCGTACTGGGCAACTCAACACACCCTGAACTGTTCTTCCAGGATGGAAGACTGCTCCCCTTCCCTGCTATACGATACCCTGTATTTGAAGGTTTAGAGAATTCACCTGAAGCACTGGATTTATTACTTTGTAATAAAGGCATAAGTACTAATTGGTACAATCATTAGTATCCAGATCTCTTGCACTTCAGATAAGAGCTGTCCTCCCAGCTACAGATTCATACCGGCTTCGACCCAATATAATTTGAGTGAATGTATAATTAATCCATGCAAATGAAAGAGGGACTGCAACCTGCACAGCTACAGCCCAGCAGTTAGGAGGTAGCAAAGAAGGGCACTGTAGAATCTGGAAGGAAAAGGGAGGTTTGAATGAGAGTTCTGCTAAGGAAAGGATTGAAATCTAAATGTTTGGAACAGGAGCTGGTGAGAAAGATGTGCTTTATAAGAAGGGCTTGACAGGAGGTCTAACCCTGGGAGAGGCTGAGCATCTGAAAACTGCTTGCTGGTGGAAGGTCCAACAAAACTGAACAGTCAGCAGCAGGGTTTAACTCATAAGTAGCAAAATGTGCCTGGTACTGTGATATTTGTTATCACAGACAGGTAATCTGTCCTTAAACTGCCTTTTTTCTCTGTTTTCTTCTACTGCTTTATTTCCTCTCTCTGGGATTTGATAAAGAAATTAAGAAAGTTAGAGCAATATTCTCTATAGTCCTCTTTCCTTTCTAGTTTAAAACAAGAACAACTTCATTTTACTTTCTTTCTAGTTCAGAATAGCAGCCTCAGGCTCTGTTACTTTGCAGGCAGCTCTACAGTGGTCTAAATATCTACTGAAAGACACAATTATTTTTTAATTATTTCAGAGCTTGAACTTTATTTTAATAAAGGATATGGTTTGGCTCCTGGTTTTCACATAAATCAACTGTTATAAATTCCAAGTTTAGTTTTATTGGGTGTTTTTATTCTTGCAAATACCACAGTAGAAGCGGCTCAGATATCAGAAACTGCATTCTGTTTCATCACCTTACAAATGCCAACAGCGCATATGGATGTTCCATAAGCTGCTATCACTAAGGCATTCGTCTGTAATGGGTTGCCTTATAAACACAAGTTGTGTGTATGTTACTTTCTGAAGTCAGGTGAAGTTCTTTCATTTCACTTCAGATGCGATTTACTGTAAATAACTCTGACGTTGCTAAGAGACAGGTTTCACAACAAGTCCCAACCACAACAGTGTTAATATTAAAGGTCTTCAATAAAAATGCTCGTGGTGTGCAGAACACACTTTAACATCCTCTGAAAAGGCCAAGTAACTTTTTTTCTTTGAGGGAAGCTGACTTGCTAACACTGGCAGGTCAGAGGGTAGTGGATCTGACATGTCCCATAGCATACCTGTTACGTACACTTGAGTGATCCCTGCATTCACTGTAGCTGTTTCCGCATATGTCTAGCAGCACAGGCTGCAGAAGCCCAGTGAATTGGTGCATTCGAGAGATCTAGGGAAGCGTATCTTTTTTTACACATAAAAATTGCTTTGATGTTTTCACTGCCTTCAAAGCCAAGATTACTCTCACTACTAATCCAGGAGCTGATTTGCAGAAACAAGGTTGTTGAACATGAAGTACGGGAATTGGACACTGAAAATACAGTGTTTTGGAATGAGAAAAATGCCATTAAAACTTCAAGCTCTGGGCATTAAATGTCCTTTTTGGTGAAAAAAGTACCTAAACACAATACTCCCTCATTTTATCCCTTCCTCCTTTTCCAACACATGAGCAACCTTGTCTGGCCTGGTTGGGAATAAGGAGTCAGCTTTGCCCGAATTAGCATTAACAGTGTAGATACTGTTCAGGCAGATAACAAGTAAGCTTCCTAAAGTTAAACTATATAAGACTCATGCTAAGTAAGAGACACACTCTAATGGGAAAGAGAAGAAAAAGATGGATAAGCTTTCTAGGTGTCTGTGGGAGAGTCTTCGAGTGATATGTACTTTATCTAACACTATTATAATATATATTCAGTCTTTTTTCATGTATCCATTGAAGTATAATGGAACAATTTACCTTAGCAGCTATTAAATCAACATGGGCATGGTTCCAAAAGACATTCATTTTAATTAATCCAAAGGTGGTAATTTGTTCTCAAAAGAACGAAAAATTAACTCATGTCTCAGGATTTGGGAGAGGATTGAGGAAGCAGAGAGCTGAGAACTGAGGGAGGTTTCCTGAAGACAGGCTGTGGGCACTTGGAAACTAAACAATCCTGCTATACTTCAGTTCTTTTGGGAAGCTGTTGTTCGTGCTTGACCTACCTTGCCAACACATGCCACTTCACCCTGTTAGTTTCCTCATGGAGTATGAACCTGTGAAAGAAAACAAGCATTTTTAAATTAACATAGGTGTTGGCGGCAGGGCCAGACAGCTGACAGGGATGCTGGCTAAGGGAGGGTGCAGCTACAGCCATGAGATCTGGGGAAGAGTCCTTCCCCATCGTGAGAACAAGCACACAGAAAGGGATATATAGAAGATGAAGGGAACAAAGTGATGAGAAGGAAGAAAATGGTAAGAAAGGTATAAAGAGGGAAAATGGGAGGATTGGAATATGTTGTCATTATTTTAATTACACTGACTATGATTACAGTAAAATTAATTGGCTGTACATGCAGCTTATACAATGAAGCAGATGAAGGAAAAATTATATACAGTTTTAGAGTCCTCAAATCAGACTACAAAAAGTGCTTGAAAATACATGAGAGGCAGGAAAATTACACTGGTTTGGCTGCAGCAACAAACTTCATTTACAGTGTTCAAGTCAGCTGTGAAAAGATGGGAAGTAAATGAACCTAAGTTGTAAAATATTGGACAGACCTGTTCTGAGAGACCTTTCTGAGCTTTGGCAAGCTTGGGTGAGCAGGCATTTCTATCAGCCCATTACCCACAGTTGTAGGATGTCAACTACACTAAAGTCTTGCGTATCCTTCAGCAAGGATATGCTATTCCACCATAAGAAATGTTCAGGGTGTCTTTCAGTGGATGAGATTTCATGACAGTAGCAATAGGAATAAAACTAATTATATCTGTTTGATGGTAGGACCTACTTTAAGATAATTTGCAACAAGCTCCCTAGGGAAGTTTTCCCCTTTGAAGTGCTGCTTACTCCAGGGTTCCCTTTTGAAGTAACTCCCCTTCTGGATTGCTTTTGAAGTGCTACTTTTCCTTTTCTTAGGTCTTCTTTGGGTTCTGCTTTGTTGCACCTTTCACATTGGAGGTTCACAGCTGAAGATTAGTGACTAGAAAGAAAGACTTTGATTTAAACCAGTTTCGATCTCACATACCATGCAACAAGGCCTGCCTGCACCTCCTGAGAAGTACCCGTACAAGGAGGACTAAAAAAACTCCTGCAATTCATTAATGTCTCCACTGGCACCAGCTTCACATCTAAACTGGCCACCATCTGGACTGAGATGCTGTCTTAAAATGCCTGTTTTGCATGACTGAAGAACAAACGTTTTCCTCTTTCCTTTTTCCCACCAAATTAAATATCAGGTCTTCTCTCCTTCCTCACATGGTATAAGTCTCCACTGGTAAGTCCTTGATTCGGAGAGAGTTCATAAAGCCATTAGCTGTGATAGACAGTTTGGAAACAACACTTTACTCTGGCAATGAAACATATCCACCCCTGGAAAGGTATCAGCTCCCACACCACCATCCTGTCCTGAGAGTCTGCAAAAGCTGTGAGCAGAGAAACAGGAAGCAAAGGTTTGATGCTGCAGGAGGTTTTAAATCAGCTAAAGCTGAGACAAGGATGGGATCAGGAGCCAACCACCAAGCAGGTCTTAGTAGAAGCATAGGAAGTCTACCACTGACCTCAGAGAAGCTTCTCTGTCCCTTTGTAGTGCCTTACTACATGCTGCGGCAGTGTCATGCTGCATTGCGTATCTCACCAACTCTCATCCCAGACTTTTTTCCTCAAATTTCCAAATTATGGAAGCCATCATTTTATTTTTTTTTTTTCCCTCCAGGTGAGGTGTCCCACTGTGCAGTTTAGAAGCCTGCACCTACTTGCATCTCCCAAAACAGCAACCAGTTGCCTGAACCACTGCTTCCTTCCATGACAAGACACCACTCTTGGCTACCACTGAAGCTGACCTAGGGCTGGAAGCACTTGACACTGCTGCTACCCTGGGTCTAGGGGCAATAAGGTATTTCTGATGTGGCCAGGGACATTTCTGAGGTAGGAGGTGAAGGCAGTTCCTCATGGTTGTGCTCCTTCCCTGGGTCATGTCTGTAAGGCAAGGGCAGGTAAAAGGCATAGATACTATGGTGAGATAAATAGTGGGTAGCTATCTTCTCAAGGCATCACTTCTTTTCCTCTTGCCCCAGGCTGGTATAGCAGCACTCCTGAGCCATGCCTCCCTGTGTGGTACTGACCATATATACACCTTTCTCCACTATACAGAAGAGATGTGTCCAGGCTGGAGAGGGTGCAGAGAACTGCCATACAGATGATCAAAGGACTGGGAAAGTTGAAACAATTGGATTTGTTCAGATTCTATGATTCTGTGATCTAACAGGGATACGGGCCCTGCATCCACAACCACACACTGCTGTAAGTGACAGGTCTTTTATGATGCCAGTCCCGAAGGGCAAGGTTAACCATGGAAGTGAACCGACACTGTTGAGATCAGGTGTTTTGCAAGGTGCCCAGCAAACCAGTCTGAAATAGAAATGAATCTGTTAAAGATGAGGGCATAACTGCACTTTGAACAAGGAAGTAAACTGACCTCCTGGCAAAACTATTGATTTGGAGAATCACTAATAGCACTTTTCCCAAGTAATTTATGGGAGATGAAATCAAACTCAGCAGTTTAGATTGTTGGTAAAACACAAAAAGTGCATAGCTAGATAATACTAATTTAAGAACACTGTGCTGTTCAAAGCAGATTTTTAAAACCTATAAAATATTCTAACAGGATCATAAGTGAAACAGAAACGAATGTGCCCCATGAGCAAATCAGTCCAAAAGACATGAGAGTGGGAAATTTTTTGGCTTTCCAGAAAATCAGGTTAAATTAAATCAGAATAGCTGAAAATACTGGAACAAATGGTGAAGAGACAGTTTGAGTATTATTTGAAATGGTATGAGATCAGCGGAAATACCTTTGAAATACTCATACTAGTAAAAATCTATTTATGGAAATACTGGGGCTTTTCAAATATAGAAGGATACTGACAACACCACATTGCGCTTCGGTGTAGGCAGTCCTACCTTTTCTGCTATGTGAATATCTTCCATAACTCGGATTTTACAATCTTGCAGTTCATCTTGGTAGCAATCGTAAAGCACCAATGATGTAAAATTGCAAATAAACTGTATCTTTCTACCACCATAAATGCCTGTGTATTAGGTATTTCCGTGGTTATGCTAATGTAATGTAAGGAGAGTATTCCCTCTTTGTACCTGTCCCTGCCCCTGTCCCTGTCTTCATGCAGCCTCACCAGGCTGAAGAAGGTCAGTGAAGTGATCTGATGATTCCAAGGTTTGAGGGAGTCTGAAAAACATATCAGTCCAGCACTGCCACCAAAGAAACTTCATATGGATCCATAGCCTCAGAGATTATTCAACATTCTCTATCAGCATTTGTCAAGCAGGGATACGTGTGTGTATTATGAATGAATTACCTATTGACAGTGAAATGATAACACTTTCTGGGCCACCCAGGGTGAGGTAGAGTTTCAAAAGCATTTTTGCATATCAAAAGCTAACATTGTATCAAGCAGCTTTTCACTAGCAAGAAGATCATAAATTGATAGCCTAATTAAACTAATTATCAGGTCTTTGGGCTACGGGAATCCCCAGTGTGGCATTTACGCTCAAATTCCCAGGGGGAATATGGGTTCACAGAGCTTTACCCAGAGTACAGGAGGAACTTAACATTAGAAGGATTAGTCTGGTTGGGAGATGTACTTCTTGGCTGGCACACATCTTGCTGCATAAGGGAAGGCAGGGTTTTCTACTCTCTCTTCCGTGCCCAGCACCTCACTCCCTTCCCTAGCCATGATACCCGCCTGACATCCTGCCGAGACAAATGACCTCACTGAATCTTCAGACCACTGTTTACCTCCCTTTCCTCCTGCTGGGATTAGTGTTCTATGGTTTCAGTGAGTTAAATGATCCCACAGAAGGCTTTATCAAGGTCCAGAGCTAGTGCAAGGGATGCACAGATGGGTGGCTAGGGGCAGGCATGGGGAGGGGGGGTATGTGAGGTCAGAGCAGGATCTGCTCTTTGATTCTTTGCACCTATTTTCCATCTCTACCAGGATTTAAAAATTTGTTTCTAGTGTAGCAGAATAAAATTTGCTTTATTTTTTGTGCCTCAGCAGGATAATATATGAAATGCTTGAATCTCACCCTGCATCAGGGGACAGGTGGAAAGACGAATGAATCCCTTTGGGAGTACTTTGTAGCCCATGCAAGCCTTGGATACTTAGGGATTTTCTTGCCACCAAGCTGTGAGGACCGTCTCAGAGGTCTCTAACACTGATAAGCAAGCTAGGGGGAGCAGGGGCTCCCTAGGAGGGCTTAGACAGGCTCAGTGGCACGAAATCAGATGCCAGGGATGTGTAGCACCCTGAGAATCAGGGTGCACCTACCCACTTTTGGCACCCCATGATTAGCTGACAAATTGCTCAAAATGCTGCTGTCCTTGGTGTGACAAGGATACTGGAGCAGTAACAGTGATATGAAAAGTGACCACAAATCTTTCTCACTCCCTTGGTAGGACTTGCTGTCTCTGATGTAAGCCTGTCTGTGGCTGAGCACCTGGTCTGTATGAATTGCCTTGGATTCCCCAGCCACTGGGTGCTGCAGTGCCAAAGGGGCCTTGGGAAACAGATCAGAATAGATATCTGCCAGAGATGCCACAGAAAATTTCCAGCTGATTCTCACACGTGTTCCATTCTGCATCTTCAAAACATCTACACTGCAACCAAAGCAAGGATAAGGCTCAACAAATTCCATTTTCTTCCTTTTATGATCATTGACATAGATCCTAAACCAAGTTACGGTCATCACTTGGGCACGGGCAGCTAAGCACGGAAGATAGTTTCAAAGAAAAACAAAAAGTTCCTGGATCTTTTCCTGATGATGAAATTATTTGAAAATTATGAATTCCAGTTATCTCACAAAATGGTTCAAAATTTATTTGTTATTTGTCTCAAGGTACTGTGAATCATCCAGGGGTTGACATGGACCCTAAGACATACCACTCACCCTGGCCAGAAAAAGCTGCAGAACAAACAGCAGAGCTCATAAACCATACCCATTGGGCTCTGGCCAAACAGGGACTGTGATAAGGGAGGTGACTGAGTGGGAAAATTAGTTTGATTAACTTTATCAGCAGGAAGGTGAGGAGTGGAAAATCCCTAAGCAGAAGAACAAAGGGGCAGAGGTGATAGAGCAGTGGTTTGAAGAGCGAGGCAGCTTTGGGCAAAAAGGAGGAACAAAGGCTCATGCCTTCACTGACAGAGCTTTTCTCCTCTGCACCATCAGCCGAGGAAACAGAAAAATAGTTGGAGGGGAGGACACTCCAGTAAGAGGGCAGGAAGAGAGTGTTTGTGTGCCTTAGGAAAGAATTCACGTGAAGGTTGGGGAGAAGGAGTAGGTTAAAGGAGATGAGGGTTACTGGGCCTACTGCTGGTTTTCAACCAAAACATCTCTGGATTTTCCCAGACATGCCCACTTTCCTTCTCTACCCAGAAACTTTGTCAGGAAAAAGAAAGAACTTTTTGGCCTGTTAAAGGTGTCTGGCCGTGCAAGGAGAAGGAGGAGAGAAAAAATGCTAATGGAGTTGTCAGTTTTTCAGCAGTCCCAGACACACGGTCATCACACATGGCAGAATGACCATGCAGCACATAAAACATGAGGCTGGGGTATCCCAGGCACACTGGATTTCTTAAATAGGCTCTGTATGGTTAGGCTGAACATGCACTCACCACCAGCACAACTTATGCTCCAGAGTGTGGAATTGTCATGTGTGTTGTCCTGGCAGATATTTGGAGGCTCTTCCAAAGGATGCTCCAGAAATTTGCAGAATACCAGGTGTTGCTCTGTTGACATCTGTTTCTCCTGTGCATCCAAAGTCAAGTAGAATTATGTCAGCATCCTTCGCAGAGCCTGGGTGCCATCACTTACTTCAAATTGTTTCAAATATCAATTATCTATTGGAAGCCAATCTATAAATCAAAACTCTAAACTCTTTTGGCTAAGAGTGTGTTTGCCTACCAAGGGTGATATGGTTAAACCAAAAGAGGGGCTACTCAGGCTGGATGCGAGGAAGAAGTTTTTTACAACGAGGGTGATAAAATACTGTCACAGGTTGCCCAGAGAGGTGGTGGATGCACCATCCCTGGAAACATTCAAGGTCAGGCTGAATGTGGTTCTGATTAACTTGATCTAGTTGAAGATGTCTCTGTTTACTGCAAGGGGCTTGGACTGGATGACTAGGTCCTTTCCAACCGAAACTATTCTATGATTCTATGATGGGCCTTAGGGTGGACAGAGTATTACAGCTCATTTTTATGAGGAGTAAGAGACACAAAGGTTGTGCCCAAGAGAGATGCTAAAAAAAAGAAAAAGAAAGTAAATATTGCTCAGTTTATCTGCAAGCATTAGAGCACATAGATCAAGTGTTCTCTCAGCAGACAGCAGTCTGACAGATAACTAGGAAGGGAAATTGTGTTATGGCTTGGCTATTTACTTTTCATCAACAAATAGCAAATATCTCTTCCTACAAATAAGGACACTAAAGGAAATAACAGGGAACAGAGTCCTCCAAGGAGACCCACTAAGCAAAGTGACAGAGATAAGAATAGACACTGCCTCCCAAATCCTCACAAAGATTGACCTGCAAATATCCATCACTTGTGCAGTCACCTTAGCAAGGCTAAGGACACCTCAATGTCACTTCAGAAAACTAAAGGTGACCTGAAACATAGTACTGTGACTATGCAAGCATAAGGCTTAGAGATTTTTTTCAGGGATTGCCATGAAGGAGATCCCAGGATAAACAAGATAATAATAATCTTGTGATTAAACCAAGGGTGGACTGTAGTGTGGAACAAATGCACTGGAGAGTACGAATCTGTCACAGTGACTTCACCTGTTGCAGGGGAAAGCGAGGTGTCATCCAAGGTATACTGCTGCTCTGACTAAGATGTGCTGTGTCTCAAAAGCCCCTTTCCCAGGCAGATTCCCTATATGAGGAGGACACTGGTAGGTGGCCAGTGATGCTGTTGTTCTTTTCAGCTGGTTGCCAGGAAAATATTCTTGTCTTTCACCCTGTACAAATGACCACAGCATTACAACTGCCTCACTTCAGCACTTTTGAAGACATTTCACCCCTGAAATGTAGCTCCTAACTGGCCGTGTGCATACCTCACATCCATCCCATGCTGTTTTCTACAAACAGAGCTTTTTTGACATAGTGCTGGTTACACAGAGAAATAAATTTTGTGTTCTGCCACTGCTGAGAATGAATCCTGGCTTTGGAAACAGTGAGTGCCAGAATATTGGTACAAAGCGTGACAGAGTGAACAGTAAAAGCAAGAACACATTCAGGACTAAAACAAAAACCAGCTAGCAGCAAGCTGTAAAGACATGGATGGACACAGTGCAGTCTGCAGTTTACATCTCTGTGGTTCCTAAGGTTGTGTGAAGACATTTAAAGTATGCAAAGTTGCTCTCTGTTTTTGACAAAGTGCATTTTAGACTTAGAGGAATTCAAAAGCACCTCAGGAGTATAAAAAAGTCCCAGGTTAAGGCTGGCCCTTGAGAGACCAAGGGCAGCAGAATAACGGAGACTGTGAGCTCCTTAGGGCAAATCAAGAAAGCAAATGACTGGGTGAAGCTGGGGCCTCCATCACCTCACAGAAGGAGACAGTGTTTGGAGTTCCCATAGTGCTCATGAGACGCAGTGTGCGCTCATCTGCAGTCAGTCCTCTTTCAGCAAAGAGATTGCTCAGAAAGATTGCGACTGCCTACTGCAGAAAGGGAGCAAGATCATTTATTTCAGCGATGCCATTGCATGCCACCACAAGGATAGCGTTCCTGCAGCGCAATCGTTTTGCAATACCATTCTGTTATCAAGCATCATAAATCTTTTTGATGAAGGGCAAACTATTAAATGTGTGGAGCTTAGCCAGTAATGCACTAAAAGTGTATGGATGGTGTTCGCCGCTTCCTGATCTCTTTCCTGGGATGCCTGTGTAACCTTTCCTGGTGTCAGCTTTCCATCAACGATGAAGTATCTTAGCAGCAAATAAAATGCTGCGGAGTGACTTCATTCATTGCCTTTTACCTCTGGGAGTCTATGATGAATTTGTCTGAAGTCTCTAAAGACTGTGTTCTTGGTGGATGGATGGAGAACAGGTGTACTAAACTCACCCTGTTTTCCTTTATGTGCTTTATCCTGCAGCTGAAAGTGTTCAGCTTGGAGCTGTATGTCAACATCTCAAACCACAAAAATCTGACAGGTTGGGAATCACACACGCTCCCAAAATAATCAGTTAGCCATGGTGATTATGTATGTGCTGTGGCTGGGAAAGGGACTTACAGGGACAGACTTCAGGAAGTGCAGATGGTCTTCGAGGAATTACTCAAATGCACAGCATTTCACTTCAGCTAGCAAAGCTAGTGCTGAAGCAGGAAGTAATTTTAAGGAAGGCTTTGGCTTCTGAGAATGTGATCAAATGGAGAGTTCAGAGCCTTGGCCCAATATACCACCCCATTTACTCCGGTTTCATCTAAGTGAGTACACAGCTGGGAATGGAGTCTTACCAAGAAGGGTGGCAAAAAACACCCTAGCTTTAAAATGTTTATTTTAACCTTATTCAGCTTCATTCTTGTTCAAAACCAAAGGGATTAACTCACTGGCACTTTCTGTTTTAGCCTCTTTGGCTTTGCAGTAGAATGAAATAGATACAACTGGAAATTTCTGCCCCATAGCTGTTATTGGCTGAAGTTTAGCACAGCTTGCTTCCCACACATGGGAAGCTCCCCTAAACAGGCTGCCCCTTTGCTCATTGCTCAGCAGGCACCATAAAAGTTGGTGGCAGTCAGAGTTCAGAGGCTGAGGAGTTTATTTGGCTCCAAATCAGCAGCTAAGCTGGGGTTTAACCAGCAGTGTGACCATCCCCTTAGCTTCCAATAAGCTACAGGCATGTGTCATTAATGGGGATTTGTGTGAAAGAGCAAGCTGGACTTTTGCAAATGGAAATAAATAACTCTGAGTAAATCTTGGCTAAATGCAAAATAACACCAGAAAGCCTTGCATAGTTTTCTTATTTCCTTCCCTCAAAAATTAAAGGAGATGCAATGGGTCGGTTCAAGATTTTTTTTCCCACATTTAGCTTTAAAATAACTTTACCTGAATTAAAAGGTGTCCCTGCCTTCACAGCAAGTCAGCTCTTGCTGGGCTGCCAGTCAATGGGCTGTATGGCTCTGGAGTGATGACAAACAGAAAGAAAACAATGACAACTGTAAGCTTCCAAGAGGAGCTCTGTCTTCATATGAACAGTAGAGCCTGTTCTCCTGATCCTCCTCAGGTGACCATCAGGGCATAATTATCACCCATATTTTTAATCTTAAATTGAGCTGGCTGTGGGGATGCAGTGTATGTGAGGAGAATCAGACAGCCATCACCTTTGTGGTACTCAGAATATAATTTAGATTTCTAGATAAAATAACCTTTATTTAGAGTAAAATCACCTGCTTGTACGTGGTAAGGTCACAGACATTTGCAAACTGATCATCAGTTTAAACAGTGTAGTTGTTTTGAAGGGTAACAGTAACAATTTCATTTAGAACTAGCCACACTTAATGTAAGAATTAATTAATTACTTAAAAATTTTAAATGGGAGCAGTTGTATTCAATAAAACAAAATCAAAGCTAGCATCAATTCTACCTTTACATGCTTTCATAAGTCTTTGAGCATAGCTATTGTCCACCTTCCTATTGTGGTATTGTTCCTGCGGGGCCACCGTGTAGACTTTGGCAGGTAGCTGCAGGGAGCCCTGAGTGATGTGAGCTGTCTTGTTTCTCCACCACCATCTAATTTATAGTTCTTCATTCCACTTCCAGACCTGTGTTGTGTCTTTAACGAAGCTGAAAGCAGGGACTGCACATTTTTAAATGGAGTGCATTCCAGAATTATTTTTGTCTCATTTTTAAAATACTGACATACTCTATTGATACTTTAAAAATACAGACCCTTTCATTCCTTGCTTCTTGAATGTTAATTTTCAAGTATGCTGAACTAATATGACAGCATTGCAGCTGTGCAAAGGGAAGATGGTTAAAAATAGCTCTAACGCTGTATCTGCAAATAACAACCATTCGCTCATCACCTCCACATCCACAGTATGACAGCAGCAGGCCAACACATCATTTCAATGCCAGATGCACTGGCATTGTGCTGAATGGGGAATAGAGTCCTGGTAGAAAGAGAATCCCACAGATCAGGGTAGGAATTGCATTGCAGGAAGGTGAGAGGTGTGATTTGTGCAGGGAAGGTGCCAGTGGGAAAGCAGAGATCAGTGCTTGGCAGAAAGCAAAGAGAGAGGTGGGGAGGGTGATGCTCACCTGCTACAGGCAAGGTCAGACTGGGAAGAGGATGGACAGAGCTGAGGTGCTGGGGTTTTGACAGATCCACAGTGTGCTTCAGGCGTTAGGCACCTTTGGGATGTAAATCTTCCTGTAAAGGTGGCTCAGTGTCTCACAAGTCTATGACAGTGAAAGGTGATGAAATTGGCCCTCCATAGGCTGAGTCCAGCATCAACAACCACCAGATCATCCTCCTTCTCTACAACAAGGGCTAACAATCATTTCTTGCTTCATAGCAGTTATTTAATTGAAATTTTTAGCAGATATTCACACACATGCTAGCATCAAGAAGATTCATGTGTGTGTAGAAACATATACAGATAGCAGAATTGTGTTCATTACACCATTTTGATGGGTAAATTATTTGGCTTGAGTTTTGTTTTCATGTTTCCTGCCCTTATTGCTCCCTGTTCAGGGCCTGCCAAAGCTACAACACTGTTTAAAATACTAAAACTATGAGAGCTGCATGCCTTACAACTAATGATCTAGCTAATGATCTAACAAATAGATCATTAAAAAACCCTACTGTATGCATTCCTGTTAAGGAGATGAAAACTGCAAGCACAATCATTTGCATCTTTTGTTTTGTCTGAATTGAAAGTATTCCCCCTCGTCCCTCCTCCCCTTTAAACACCAAAGGGAAACCACACCTTACTGTCCACATATCAGAGAGTAAGGGAAGTTAGCTTCTGGTCAAAACCTGCTTAAAAGATTTATGTCATCAAATACATAAAGACGGATCTTGTGGCAAGAAAATGATGAGTTGTAGGAAAGGCTTGGTTGTAAGAAAGTGTTAACACATTTATTATAGCTCAAGGGAAAGGTGCATTTTACATTCTTATCAGACCAGCTGTTAAACTATAAAGGCACTAAGTTTTGCATCTGGTTTTAAAAACCCAGACAGAGTCACATGATTGACGCAATACTGGGTTGATCAGATCTATTTCTTAACTATAAAATGCTTTGTTACATTAGACATAAAACCAAGGAGTCTGGTCATTATGGCCTACACACAACAGTGGTATTTCGGCTTGTATTAATTTTGTTGTCAAAGATACAGCTGTTGTAGGAAATATTTTGAATTTTTAGTACCATCTGGTGTGCTGAAAGAAGAAGAAGTGCTTTAAACACTGGCATAAATCCACTTTCTAAGTGGGTAATATTGGTGCTTTGAGAAAGGGGCTGTCAGAGCAGGAGATGAGAGGAGTTGTTTATAGGGTCTGTTTTCATCATTTTATCGCACCACAAACCCTACCCTCCCTCGATTAAAACAAACATGTTTACAACTCTTGCAGGGTCCTCAGAATGGCTTGCCATTCCTAGATACATTTGCATTATCAAGCTTTTTTTTTCAGGGTTCAGCATTTAGCTATGCTGGGAAATGAAATGCTTGGGAATTGCACAAGGCAGGGAGTGGAGGAAACCAAGACCTTACACTGAGGCAATTGTGGTATCCTGTCCGTGTGGGGTGAGTACCTGCTTGATGGCCCCTCTGTAGTGCTTGTACCTCTGTTTGCCTCTCCACTTTGAGGACGCAAGCAAAAATTTTACTGCTTTAGCCTGCTTTTGTTGTGCAGATAACTGATGGTAAGATTAGTTTTGTCATATAATGCATATTGTCATATAATTCATTGTCATACGACGAAGCCATCTTTGTCATGTAATTAGCTTAGAGAGAAATAACTGAGGTTCTGTAGGAATGTTAGATGAATGCCTACAGTCTATATGCAATGTCTCCTACCCAGGAATCATTTCTAATTGCAATGACTTACGTTAGAGGAGAAGCAGCAACTCTGATGCAATAGTACATTTCCACATGGGATTCCTGAAATCTTCATTCACAGAGTCTCCAGCATAACTATGGCCATGAAGACAATCTTAAAACCACAGTAACTGAAGACAACAAAAATTAAGCAATTTGTTCCATGGCAAAAAAATGAGATGGAAACTTCCCCCACACATTTTCATACAGTCACCCTAAGTCCTTTCAGAGGCAAAACACATACCTCAGTATCCAATTGCTTAAATCTGTAGAGTCGATGTGTCTTTTCAGTAAGGGAGATTTTGCAGTTGCAGGCTGATGGCATTGCTCATATACGACAGAGTTTTGGGGAAAAGCTGCTGTAAACCCTTAGGGGTCAGGAACTTGTATTTGGAGACTGCAGCTCCACTGTGTGCTGCATATGTGCCTGTCCTCGGGACACTCAGAAACAGCATCACACAGAGTAAGGGGAGTTACTGATACCTGACTGCTTTTCTGTCAAAAAAAAACCCCACAGTGTACATTTTTGGGAGAGCCATGCAAAAAGCAATTTTCCCATCTTTCCATAAACTGGTGCCTTTGTACAACATCACCTCATTGCGCCATTAATCTCACCAAACGATTACATTATTTTTTTTTGCTGAAATACTCCTAAAACCTGTTAGCATCATCTCTCACTGTTTCACAAACGATTCTTTGTGCAAACATTGGCTTCCTGAGAGACATCAACATATATCCTGCCTCTCTGTGGGATACTTACTCCTTCACCAGCACTGGCCTGTAGTTAACTTTATTGAGTCTAAGGTACCAAAGACCTTCACCAGTTACTGGTGAACATATATTCCATTTTCCCCTTCTATTCCCAACCTGTACAAAGCCATACTTTGGAAACACATCCTTCTTCTCACACAAATCTCTACAATAGGGGCATAGGAAATGTTTTGAACACAAACTTTGATAAACATTAGAACTGGATGCTCAGGACAATTTAAAATATGCCCAAATAAGACATGCATTTCTCCACCATAGAATGGAAATCAAGTTGAGGAACTGAAAACAGGGCTGAAACTCAATTATCTCCCCTTGGAAAAGTATGAGGTTTTGCCCCAGCATTTTGTAGCAGCAGGAGACCATCCTGTGATGATATGCCTTTCCACCAGCATTATCACTTAATTCCCTTCTTTTTGAAGGTTTTTATAGGGATTGGGTGCAGCTGCTTTTCATCAGTCCCTTCTTATTAGAGTTTCTAAGAATCCTGATTAATTTAGAGCCTGTTTCAGCTGCTGCTTAAGGAGATTGAACATTTTGCCCTCACCCTTCCCCGTCTGCTTTCCCGATAGCTTTTAAAACATTATGTGCAGTATGATGAATTTCCTTCTGTTGTTTATGGGCAAATATGTGCATAAATTTCTCTCTGTTGGAGGCATTTGTCTTATTCTCAGGGTCTTAATTATTTCTTTCTTCCTCCTCATCCTTTAGTTTCTTAAAATACGTCTAATTTGTAGGATAGTACAAAAATGCATGGGAGTAAATTTAAGCTCTGAGAAGACTAGCCTGATGCTGGAGGGGTTGAGTAATGCTAAGCTCTGCTGAGAGCAGGTCACTCACAGTACCTTGCAGGACTTTCCATGGTTCTTCCCCAATTGGTTGTGAGTTTTCAGGGATTTAACATGAAACAGTTCTTAGTGGAAAGGGTGCCTCCTTTCCCAAGTAGTCATTTAGGTATCCTGTAAAGGTTTTCAGACACCTTTTTTTTGTTACTTCCCTGCTGAACTATTTTGACCTCCCTCGTCTTGGAAGTTGCTGTGGTTCTGCTTGTTGCTTCAGTTGAAACCGAGTCTGAGGACTTTCAGTAACAGGGCTAACACCTCCCAGGGCTTGAGCCTGGGCATGTTCATGATGTTCTGCAAACCTCCCAGTTTGGTCCTGTTTTGATTTCTTAATCTCATCCCTTAGACATGTTTCGGAAAGAGCCTCCTAACTGCTTAGTATGGTGTGGCCTTGTTCATGGCTTCTTTTACACATGAGACAAACACCTCAAAATTAGCAATCCTAAAAATCTTGTATTTTGAAGAGCTCAGCTCAGACCTTAAGAAGATGGCTAGAAAGCTAGCTGGTTTCTGGGTTGGGTGAATTTCCTCTGAATCCAGGAGCAATTTCGTGCCTGAAAAATTCATTAGGAAGAGAACAGCTTTCTTCTTTAATTGCTGAAAAGACTACACAGAACCATCACAAGATTCGTGTTTTAGATACTGTTTATGGTTTCCTTAAGTGATCCATGTAGTTTTATACAGGGTATCTAATCAATCTTACACAGCGAATGTGTTACATACAGGATACCCTTTGTTTCTAAACTAGGGGATAGGATCATGGAACTTGAGGTTCTATAACATTTCAGAGCACATTTGGGGTTTGTAACTTCCAGTAATCTAATTTCAGCCTGCCTTTTTCCCCCAAACACAAGTTTACCTCTTCTTAAAAGATGAATGCTCTAAACACCTCAATGTTACTGCAACACTTCCATTTTCCCTTTGGATTGCCCCTCCCTCTTTCACATTCCTGCGGAGTTTCTTCTAAGAGTTGTGGAAACTGAGTAATGTTCAATTTAGTGTTGCATTTCCAAACCCATCTTGTTAAATAGGTCAGAAATTTGTTAAAGCAAGCCTGATATTTTCCCCTTTCCAAAGGGATAATGTGACCCTTAAGGACATTAATGCATTTGCGGTTAGGATGTTCTAGGGAATAATCTGCGGTAGGACTATATTTTCAACAATAGAGTAGTTCAATGAAAAATCCATTTACATGTGGCCATTAATTTATAAAGATCAGACCCATAATGCTATCACATGTGTGCTGTGCAATATTTGTCTAATCTCATTTCATCCTCAGGTAGTGGTTTGGTGCAGTGCGTCTGAGGTGACTAGTGAAACTCACTTGCTTAGAAACTCCCACTCTTGGTTCTAATGAGGAGTCTGCAAAGATGTAGCGGGGAACTGATGATTTTCTGAAGTCCCTTACTCTTCAGGTTTCCTTGTGAAGAAGGTACACCTCACAAACAAGTGTCCACAAGCACATACCGACCTCAGCCAATTACCTTATTTTTGTTCCACTTACTTAGATGTAGCATCAGAATTTCTTTGTTCGTAAAGAAGAGTCTTGAAAAGCAGGCTCTTGAAGAGGTGATGATGAGACCAATAGGGGAAGCTTACAAAAGATAAAAAAGACACAAGTATGGTTCATTTTACTGGTACAAATGGAAAAGTCAAGGTGAGCCTGATGATGAGCTAAGGGAAGGGAGGAGTAGCTTACTGAGCAATGCAGAAGATTTGATTGACTGATGTTTCACTTAACTGAGCAAAGGAAGGTAGTTTTTAATAAAAGAATTCGTTATGTTTCTGATAATATCACTATCCAGTAATCTAGGTAGATTGTGTTACTTAAAAGTTAATTCATAGTTAATTGACTCTGCCATTTTCAGCATGAATATGGGTCAGTTCCAGTCGGGTGCCCACAGAGAAATGTGGGCAGCAAAAGGGACTTGCAGTGGCACCGCAAACACTGTGAGGTTTGTACTTTGTTGCTGTAACACACTTTCTGCTCCTTACAGCCTTTTGCAGCTGAGGTTGTTGGATAGTATTTATAATGCATGATAAACTTAATTTTTCTACCTGAGTAGCTTTGGATTTTCTGCTGCTAAAAGCAAAGACAGACCATAGATGCAGAACTAATATACTAACTGGATGTTTATTCTCCTTCCATCTTGTTTTACTTTGCTATCAAAACATATTTTATTTCTGCTAATATAGAAAATTAAGCCATAGTAATCTAAGGCTATTTACCCTGAATGAAACTATTCACATGGAGCTTTAGTGCGCTGTAACTTACATAAATTGACTTCACACCTTAGCTGATTGACTTATTTAACTTTCCTGAGTGACCCTGTGTAGGCAGCCCAAACTGTTTCATTAGCAAAATGAGGATTGCTCTTCAAGCTGTATCTGTTATGGCTATTGTCAGCCCCCATCCTGCCCTTTTTCATTACTCTGAAAATTTAAAAGCTTGCAAGGGGCCTGAGGCCAGCTTTAGCTCACTGCTGTGGACTGTGCTTCAGAGACAGCCTTTCTTTCACTCCCACAGGAGCTCCTCTTCCACCTCTGCTTCTGCGACACTTCATGCTCCCACCTAAGCAGATTTGCAGAGTCAGGCCTCCCAGTGCAGGGCACCAGAATGTCTTCTAACATTACCCACGCACCTCCATTTTCCTCCTTTCCCTTTCTGACAGATTTTCTGCTTCTTTATGGTATTATGTTAATTTGGTATTTTTTCCTGCAGCCTTTTCAACAAGGACTCTCTCAGATACATTTCCTACCAAGTAACAGTGTAAATCACAAGCCCTCAAGTAGGAAATGCGTGAGTGCCCCCTCTTGTCTGCTCTCAAGTAAAACAGCTCCACCACCTTTTCCATGGAGGGAGAATAGAATAAAGTAATTTTGCTTAATTAGTCCATTTGCATTTCTTTACAGACCGAAATGGAATAAAACAGAGACATCCACGGCCTGATAAATGTAGATGTGTGCACATGCTTGCAGTCTGAAAGGCTCTATGGTTCTGTTTTTTTTTGGTGGGGAGCGGGTTCAGAAGCACAGGCGCACGTATTATTGAATGAGCATTAGGTTTTCTGCCTACTCCACATTCTTCATTGTTTTTTCTGCAGACAGAGAAATGCTTTCAGTATTGCTTTGATCACAGAGATCATAGATAATAAAATATTCCCTTTTTTCTCAGCCCTGCTTGAACCTTGGGATTCACTTTTCCTTGAAACGGGATCTTCAAAATGGTTGCACCATGATACGAAGTCTGATTTCCTAGCTAGTCAGACCCATAAATATTAACATTCTCACGGCCCCTCTAGAATAATTTAGGAAAAGAAAATACGTCTGTCCTTTGAAATGTCCTGGGTGATGAGAATGGAAGTGGCAAACTGAAGAGGCAGCACAAAAGAACTACCAGGAGGACGGATCCACCCGCAGCTTCTGTAACTGTGCTGTCAGCTTCAAGATGTCTGCAGAGCTAACAGGGCTGCTGTCAGGGTGCTGCACAGCTGGGTGGATCTATGGGTTAAGATCTACTGGGAAGGGAATTCATGTAATGATTTGTATGTTTAGGGACAGACCCAACATTGACCATCAGCTCCTCGCAGTTTGACAACAGGGCAGGCTGGAGCATAAAACCCCTATTTTGTGTATTTAAGCATTTTCCCATAAAAAGTCCTTAAAGTTTTTCATATCTTAAAGTGAAGGTCTGCAAACCAGCCTGATATATTTTTTTTTCTCTCTCTCTTTGCCTTGTTTTTGTTCTCCTGCACAGCTTTTGGTTTGCTGGCTGGAAAGTGACCCCTGGAGACAAAGTTAATCTTATTTCAGGAACTGTGCCCGCAAAACAGGGAGATGACTGTTGAGTTCTGGGTAAAATTAAAGGAAAACAAAACACAATGCAGCAGGAAAGTCCAGGCGAAGGCAGTGCTTACGAGCAACACCATGCTTACAGTTACAGAGAGTAAAGGCTCTGATTTATCTGGGTAACATGCAAGGCAAGTGCTATGTTATCCTGCTAGCACATCTAGATGTCAGGGCTAAGTCTCTACCATCTAATCAATATGACACTGTGCCTGGCCTAATTAGCTCCATTTCTTTAATTAGGCCAGGCAGGATGCTTTGCTGATGTGGCCACGCTGCTTTGGGACTTTGGCGAGTGTCTCTGCAGGGCATGCATTGCTCCACATGGACCTGCCAGCTTGCAGGGGTTTGAGATCCCAGTCCATGCTGGGCAGGAAGCAGGAGGTGTTCTCATGGTGTTTGTTCAAAGTCAAGTCCTTGCTGAACCTCCAGAGCTGGTCAGTGACTGAGGAACTTGTGTGCTTTGCTGGTGCTGGAGTTCTCTTCTGGGGAAACAAAGGATCCTGTAGCAGTTGTTGGACCCTGCTCTGTGGAAAGCATGTTTCAGGGCAGTCTCCAAATAATAGACTCCTCGGTCGCAGTTTCTGTCTCCTGGGCAGATTCTGCAGAGGAAAGAGCTCATGCCTCGCTCTTACTATAATTGAGTTAAAAAGTCAGTCATCCACAAAACACGAGTCCACCAGAAATGGTCTTTGATGAGTCCCAGAGGCTTGAGAAGGGATGTCTCTCCCAGGCCTGCTGGGCGGGTTGACGCCAGCCACCTCCTCGTCTTTGTTGCCCAAGTCACTGGGTAAGGAGATTCACTTATCTCTGATTTACTCCATTTTTCATTCAAGCTTTTCAGTGCTAACCTATTTTTATTTTCTTTACAGCTTCAGGATATTTTCGCTTTCCTTGGATACCGTTCCCAAATGAGACCAAACTGTATTGCCTTGGATCTCTGCCAGAGAGAATTACAGATGTTTCAAAGGAAATGTGCAGAAACCACGTGGCTGAAACAGAATAAATTATGCTTAAAATCAAGGGAATGTCCTAATAAGTGAGAAATGCACCAATTTCTCTGAGAGCTTTTTTCCCTGCCTTTGCCACCTGTGTTGATTTTTGGCTTTTACTGTAGTATGTGGTACAACAGCTGGCTCTTCCACATGAAAATTCTGCAGTAAGGCCAAAGTTTTAAAGGATTTTTAGAGTTTCTGAAATCGTCTAACTTCAGAGTATTTGCTAAAATGCACAGATGTATTTCCTTGTCTGTATGACAAGAAAACGTGTTTCTGGAGCAGCTGTTAGAATTGTAGGCCCTGCCTGACAAACTACAGATAGAACACTTGACCCGCAGGCTAGCAGAGCCCCAAGTGTTGGCAGAAGCATTCTCACCTTGAACCAGTGGAGTGCAATGCGTCCCTGCACTCAGCTGGTGACACATCACTTTCCATCTGTGATGTGCTCTATTCAGAAAGGAGCATTGCTATTCTTTTTGCCTTTGCATAGCTTTGTCCCAGACGAATCTTCAAACTTGAGTGATGTGCTTTGGCTCCTTGCTTTCCATTGCTTAGCAATGCCCATCACCTGCATGTACATGTATTCCAACAATGTAAAATACTTCTGATCTGCTAATTCTAGGCTATTCTTCGTTTACCTGTTTTCCCCTGGAAACATTCAAACAAAAACCCTACCTGAAAAACCTGGTCCAAAATCTCAGAAAACCTGGTCCAGCAGAAGGTACCTGATTTTCATGCCTTCCTTGCCAAACCATAGCTATTAATCATATATAGAATCATACAATAATTAGGGTTGGAAGGGACCTTAAGAACATCTAGTTCCAGCCCCCCCCTGCCATGGGCAGGCACACCTCACACCAAACCATGCCACCCAAGGCTCTGTCCAACCTGGTCTTGAACACCACCAGGGATGGAGCATTCACAGCTTCCCTGGGCAACCCATTCCAGTGCCTCAACACCCTGATGATATCTGATGGGATCTTCATGTAGTCACCTGTTTTAATGCTTGCTCATTCCCTTCAAGCCCTTCTGGAGAATAGGCATTTCCACCAGTTTCAGGCAGGAAAACACATCTTAGATTGAAGTTTATCTGAAGAGGCTGTTGTACTGTTGTAGTTTGTTAGATTTTCCTCTTCTGTGTTTGGATTCTTTAATTTACCATATACTCATACTATCTAACCATACCTGAAGCTCACTGTCTCTTCAGAACTTCCCTCAAGAACCACGGTAGTCACAGTAACAGCATTCATAAGATGAGATCATCTGGTCTGTTATGGAAGAAATATGTAATTCCACAGGAATTTTATTGTAATTTAGCATGCATTTATGTCTGCTTATTTGAAAGTTTATCTGGATAATGAATTGTATCCCTTAGGCATTCCATAATAGTTCTTATTTTAGTAATACTATATCTTCAGTGCATTTCTAAGACCAGAAAGTCCTTGTCAAGCAAAATGATCAAAACTGAGTGTAGTTTCCTCTGTGCAATTTAGCCCAGATTTGAATTCCTTTCTAGCTATGTATTTTAATTATGCAAACTAGGGACTCAAAACAATTTTCCTGTGTTAATAGAAAGCACAACAGATTTTCCCAATCCTGAAAAATGCAAATTTCCTCAGCCTTTTCTCAGCTCCCAGACTTACTGTATTGTGATGCTCCTTTGTACTTAAAGCTCTGATATATTTATAGCATCGCCTCTCACAATACCAGGATCTTGCTGTCCTGCGTTTGGTTTCTAAATATGCAGTTTGCTGTCTGTAGTTCATGTGTAAGCTATAGCTTACATGTTCTCCTTTTTTTAACATGTGATCCTTGGTCGTCTGCTCTGTGTTTAAGAAGAGGTTGAGCTTTTTCTCACGGAAGACCAAGGTGTTTGAAACCACAGTGTTAAAACGCATGATCACTTGTTCTAAATGCTCCCCATCCATAGTGTAATACTAACCAGTGTGCCCAGTTATGGTTCTTACACCATCATGATCCACACGTGACCAATAGTATCCTGTATCATTTCACACACTGCTAACTATTGTCTCCCCATGTCTCCCACAGCAGTCTCAATCACGCCTTCCCTGGCAGTGCTGTCATGGCCACAGGGATTGTTTTCCTTTGGACTCCAATAATAAGCCAATTAGAGCAGGATTAGCCTCTGGGAAATGAAACCAGTTCCTCCCTCTCTCCCAGGGTAAGGACCTTAAATGATCTGCCTGAACATTTTTATTTCCTTCCTTTTGTTTTTTCCTGCAATCCAGTGAATCTCTTCTCTTCTAATTAGCTTGCCAGTAGGCATCTATCAAACGCTTCTCTCATTAACTTGCTGCCAGAAGAGTGCTTTGTAACGTCTTGCCAGGATACAGCCAAGTTTGGTGTCTGATAGAGCCGGAAAACAAATAAACAACCCAACCCACCCCCCAAAAAGACCTCTGCCTGGCTCCATGCTGAGTGTTCAAGCAGGAACAAGCTCATTTTCCTCCCTGGCTAAAGCTCTTATTTCACTCTTCATCAGTTGGGAAGAACCATGATGGAGTCCTTTTTCCTAAACACCAGCATGCCAGCGTTCAGAAGAGGGGACTCCACTTCTGGTCATGGATTTCTTTTCCTGGATTAGGACAGCAAAAACTGTGATTAACCAATATAAATGAGCTTTGGCCTTTTCCTGATAAAAGGTAAGCAAATTCAAAATATCAGCCAGCTTGCTGTGCCTATACGTTAAAGAATCATCACCGGCTCCTTGCCATCCCCTGCCGACCCATGATCCAGCCCCAGGAAAACCCAGTCCTCCTCCTGTTTGCCAGGCTGGTCTTGAAGGCATTTGTGCCACCATCTGTGCTGGAAGGCCCTTGGGGTTATGAATTGCCTGACAGCAGTTTCTCACAAGCCTCCATACTCCATGAGACTGAGAGCTACAGCTACAGGAAAGGCATGGAAAGAAACAGGGGGGCACTCCAGCTGTGACCACAGCTGTGCGAGGTCTCTCTGCATCCACTCCTGATACCCTAAGCCAGGCAGTGGCTTCCCCATGGTGTTTTGGACTTCTGCACTCATGTTAAATATGAGATGCAGGATGTCAGTTTTGCTGCAAGGCCACAGCCATCAGTGGGCAAGAAGAGGAGCAGATGACGACATTTGCTGGCAAATGAGTTTGTGAGGAGCTGTAAGAAAAAACCCTGTAATGACCCCGGGGCCTGTCTGTGGACCCCTTTTAGGTGATTGCTCTGAGCCCTAAAAAGGGTGTGTTTTGTTCCTAACAAAATCAGTGTAACCGTAGTGCTATAAATATCTGCCTGTAACATGGGCCTCGATTTATGCAAAGAGCATAGCAGAAGAGTTAGATTAAGAGAATCATAGCATGGATTTTTGCAAGCAAGGCTGTTGAGAAAAGCTATTGCCTCCCAAGTCTGGAAATTTGCTGTTTCTGCTTTTAGCTTTTCGACCTGCTGTCTGCTGCCTGCAAGGAGCCTGCAGATTTAGCTGAATGCTCTGGGTGCTTTGCTTGGTACCTTGCTCTGAATTGCACACTCATGAATCTTCATCTTCTGAACTGCAACATGTTTCCTATCTTTTAAAGTTAATAAAGCAAATATCCGTTGACAGGGAATGAGCGGTTCATGTCAGGTGGAGCCAGTAAGAGAGATAAATGTAGAGATGTACACACAGGAAACATTCAGGCTGTTGCCAAGCTTCATCAACTCCAGTGATGGCTTCACGCATGGCATTCACCAGTGCTAGTGCCCACTGTGGCTCTCCCCATCAAAGAACTCTCAGCTATCTGGGCTGGACCCACCGTACATCAGGGTCTTCTTGACATCCTCCTCTTGGCAGCGGGGCTGTGATTAACAGCCTGGCCAGCCTGGGCCAGCGGCCTCTTGATAAATTCAGTGCTTCAGAACAAAGCCATCATTCTCCAGAGCAGTTGAATGTGCCATAATGAACTGAAGTAAGGCAGAATGTAAAAGGCAGGGAGATACAGGCACTCTGCTGGAAAGCAAGGTCATTAAAAATAATGAGCAGTCTTTCACTTCCTTCTTTTTATTAACTTTCTGCAGAGGACAACCTGGCTCTTTATTTTTAACAGAGACTCCACTTTACTAATATCCGTTAGACAGACGGCTAAATTTTTTCCTCAACATGCCCCACAATATTTAGAAAAACAATAAAAATGGAAAAACCAAAGCAAATCTGAGCTCCCCCTTCCTGAATTATTCTTCTCTGCATCCCTCAGCTGATTGTTTTTCACTAATCTCTTTGAATTCATCAACTCCTCCAGCACTTTGTGGCTATCACATGGAAGGTGGCGCACAAAGGTGCCATGCCCAGCAGAGTTTGAAGCACATGTGCATTGTCCATCATTTACAATTAGTGAAAATTTGAATTAATGAAGTTTTGCAAGCTCTTCCTTGGAATGGATGTTGTCTGAAGCCACTGACAGAGCCCTGGCATCCCAGTTTGGGCTGGGTAAATCAGTCCTGCACTGCAGAGCATGGATGACATGGGCAGCGGCACCCACCAAGCATCACACAGAGTGGGCTGCTTTGCAAATGACTGCTCAGGCACGTCCCCCCAACCCCTTAGAAAGGCCTGCTCACTAGAAAGCAGGCTGTTAATTGCTCTAGTGGCTCTCTCTTCCCCTATAATCTCCATAAACTCCATCCCTTGCTCAGAAGCCAGAGGTATGATCCTGCCCCCACTCCCTGGACCAGTGACGCCCTCAGGCTCCTCTGCCCACACCAGCTGGCCAGGCTTGTAATGCAGAGATTGCCCTTTGTAGACACTGAGGTACTGAGTACAGCGAAGATTAAGCTGAGTTACAAGCAACATCAAAAAATGCCATTACTATAATCAGACATGTGGCTCAAATCATCGCCCCAGATCTTAAGAGCTGTCGAGTAGGATTTAGGCTTCTAATTTACAATTGTAACTTGTCTTCATTGCAGCTTTAAATCGATTTTTTTATTTATTACTACGATTCTACCACCCGGGTTGGGATCTCCTAGGCTCCTAAACCCCAAAGCAGCTCTCCAGGCCTCCTTGGGTGAGATGGGTCCCTGCTGGCCCACGAGCCACCTCCCTCCCTGCACCCATGCACAGCCCCTCTGCACTTGGATCGCAAAAATCTGCAGCAAGGCCAGAAATTAAAGTGTGAGATAAACTGAATGTAACATCAAAATAAATAAGCAGTGCATTTGCATCAAGCTTGAGAATGAGTGGGAAGGGGAAGAGAACTGGGGAGCTGGCTGGTGATGGGAAGGGGAAGGGAAGGGGAGGGAACTGGCTGGTGACAGAGAGCAGTATCGCACAGACCTACACTATCTGCTGGTTACAGCCCAAAGCACTGGGAAGGCCTCAGAGGTTTAGGCATGGTGGGCAAACAGAACCAGATCTGCTCAGGCATGTACAACCAAAGCTGAATTTAGCATCAGCCGACTGCATCGGTCCTGCAGCCTAAGATAACTGAAAAGCATCCTTTACAAGCGCCTTCACAAGTGATTACAAAGCAATTTGGGGACTATTGTATATTGGTCTGACAAGTTTGTGTAACTTGCACATGCTTTGTGATTTCTTTCGTGCAAGCATTCAGAGAAGAGGCTGAAATACTGTGCCTGCCCTCAGACCTTGGCCCAAAAGCTGAAGTAGAGTAATTGTTGGTAACACTTATCCAGAGAATTTAAACTATTTTTTTTTTATGCTGCTTTGACATGGGAGTTCCTCTGCACCTTACAAACCCTGGGTTGTGTCTCACATCAGTAACTAGGAGTAACCAGTTGAATCACTGGTTACTCCTAGTCTCCCTCTTCTGACACATTTGTGAACAGGCTGTGATTTCTGCTCACTCAGAGCTCTTGCAGGCACCTCGCAGAATGAATAAGCCATAATGCAGGAGAATTCAATTCCAAGACCATGGGCTGAGGACACATCTGCCATACACCTTTTTCTGAGGTTCTTTTATGTCTGAGGCTGCTTGGATGCCCCTGTCAGTGGCAGGTCTGGTCCTAGCAACCCCATGCCCAGGTCACATCACCTACCCAGGACCCCCTGCAATTCCACACTGGCACCACCACAAGGTAACACCAGCTGGGAGCCCACGCTGCTGCCTCCCAAGTGGGCAGCACAAGGGGGATCTGGAGACCCGCATCCCCCTTAACAATGGCCCATGACAGTTCTCAGACGGCCCCTGTGGACCAAGGGAATCTGTAAAGTATCTGTAGTCCTTTTGATCTGTTGTTGCCAGAGGAGGCTTTGGAGCTTGGAAGGGTGCTGAGGGATAGGGCTTTTACAGTCATGGCTTAGTTCCAACAAACCCAGTTCATTTGCTGAGCAAGGACAGTTCTCAAGTCACTGCTTTTCAGTCCAGCTTGTTTTCAGTCCTTCTCCATCATTAAACACAAGTATTCCTGAAGAAAAATTCCCACTACTTGTCACAGTGTTTTATGTAACCAAATCAAGTCAACACAGCATTTTCCTACACGACCACAGCACAGCTCCCCCCCATCATTCACATTAGTCGTGTTAGTCTGGATTTACACTGCTGTCACAACTACCTAGCACTGATCACCTGATAGCAAAGCAAATATTTAAGTCTGGGTTGGTTGCAAATTTGCAGCTGAGCTGTTCTTCCCAGTTATAGTTGATAAAATGCGTGTTGTCCCTCCTGACAAGGAAGGTCTGGTGACATTTTCAGGTTACCTTCCTGTGGCATTTCTCTCTGTGTTTGCTCTCCATACCCTGGCTAGTTTTACAGCTACTTCCAGCAGCAGCAGAGCGGACAAGACCATACACCGTCAGCAGGCTTGCATTTCATATTGGATGTTCAGTTTTCCAGGTTGAAGATCTGTAGAATTCCCTGTGTGTATCTGGATTTGTCCACACAGCTATTTGTAAAGATTATGCCTGTCCTGGTTGGGACTGAGCCAAATTTCCAAAAATCTCAAACCTTTCCTGAGCAGCATGGAACAGCAGAGCTTTTGTTTCAGTCAGCTCACTACAGAAGGCCAGAGGAAATTCAATTAGGAGAAAAATATTCCTTGTGCTTGTGTATCATCATCATATATTAGTCTTCTTCCTCCTGTTCTACCAATTGCTGTGGGCTATACTGGTATACAAGCTATACACCAGCTGAGGATTTGTTTTAGTAAATCCCTTTTGGGTTTACACTCCAGCAGGGCCTGTGCCAGTGACTATCTCTGACAGGCCAGAAGAGATAGGAACTGTAATTGATTGTACCCTGGAGAGCTTTTCTTCCTGTTTGTCTGTGTGCGTGTGTGAGAGAATGAGAGAGCGACTGTCTTTTATCTTTTGCCAGAAGCGGCTTTAATCCAGCACAGAGCTTTTCTTCTTCACTCATGTTCCCAAATGCAGCAACATTTCGTATTTGTGGGGTGGGACCAGCAAAAGGCAGCCTCAGAGAACATCTTGCTTCGGAAATTTCAGAAGGCAGCCCTTTTCCTTTACAGGAGAGGTGAGGGAGGCAGCAGAAGCGATGACAGAGCTCAGTTCTGAAGACACAGAGGGAACGGCACCGCCACACAAAGCCGTGCCTCTGCCATGCTGAAGGGCTCTGGCAGCAGAGCTCTGCCAGATCCTGCTGAGGCAGCTGGAGAGGTCACAGCTCACCCCCTCTCTGCTCCTCTAATTCCCTTTTCCTTCCAGAAGCCCCCATCCCAGCCTACAGGATGCTGGGAATGAAGCAGGCTGATTTCACACCCAACCTGCGAGATGGTATGAGGAGACTGGTCTTTTCTCTATGCTGCAAAGTGCAGTGGAAGGTTGTGAGCTGATTCCCCTCTGCTGTGTCTGCCCCAGAGGCCATGGTGTTTGGAGAGGTGTGCCATTCCTCATCCCACCCCTGCTCTCCTCACCATCGTTCCCTGAAGCTTGAAGACTGCAGTTGCCTGCTGGCTTGCAAAAGCAGCACATAACATGTATCCCCCAGACTGTAGGTGTCTGTCTTCCTCTTCTAGTTAGATAGTTCTAGTTAGTAATTTGCAGCCCAAGCAGACCTGTGCAGATAGAAACCGATATCAGGAATACCACGCACTGGAAGTGAACAGACTATGTATCATGCTGTCTTGAAGTGGGAAAGGAATAATGGTCAAAAAATATTTGGCCACATTTTTGGATAAAGTAGTGACACGGAACTCAGGACATTCATGTCTTTTCCTGATTCTGGTCCAATTTTACTCTATAGTTGTCTTAAAATCTCTTAAGCTGAGTAATTACAAATCACACCTTCTTAGTGCCTGTAAATCAGAATCATTGAATCTGTCTTAGCGTAGCCCAGATTGGAAGGGACCTCGAGGATCATCCGATCCAGCCTTCTATGGGAAAGGCTGACTAGATGAGATTATCTAGCACCCTGTCCCATTGCATATTGAAAACCTCCAGTGATGGGGACTCTACCATGTCCTGGAGAGGTTCTTCCAGTTAATGATTGTTCTCGCTGTGAAAAGTGTCTTCCTTATATCAAGATGAAAACTCTCCTGGTGCAAGTTGTACCTGTTGTCCCTTGGCCCTGTTGTACCATGTGGCTCCTCAAGGAGAAAGAGCCTCCAGCCTCCGTTCTCTTTGCAGTTGTCCTTTAAGTACTGGAATATTGTGATGAGGTGCTCACCCACCCTGAGCTGTGTCTTCTTAAGGGAGCACTTCTCAAGTGCTTTCATTCCCATTACCCAGATCATCTTGAGAAGGCTGAACAGGAGTATTAGGAGCTGTTTTCAGTGTGGAGGAATGTGTATGGTGACCAGCAAGAGTAAGGATTGTGAGCAGCAGGGCAAGATCCATCCAGGGTCTAGTAAATAGTGGCATCTTCAGGGGTCAACACAAAACCAATGCACTTCAGCATCTTTATTAAAAGTCTGGATAACTGAATGAGATGGGCTCTTATAGGTCTGCAGATACCAATTTCCCTTATATTCAGTACTTGTAAAACCAGGTTTGAAGCACTGTTTGAAGACATCCTTGTCTCTAAATTGGAGCGACATCAATTTGATGGATGGACCACTCGGTGGATAAAGAACTGGCTGGATGGTCACACACAAAGAGTTGTAGTCAATGGCTCAATGTCCACCTGAAGACCAGTAACGAGTGGTGTCCCTCAGGGGTCGGTGTTGGGGCCGGTCTTGTTCAACATCTTTGTCGCTGACATGGACAGTGGGATTGAGTGCGCCCTCAGCAAGTTTGCCGATGACACCAAGCTGTGTGGTTCGGTTGATACGCTGGAGGGAATGAATGCCATCCAGAGGGACCTTGACACGCTTGTGAGGTGGGCTGATGCCAACCTCATGAGGTTTAACCATGCCAAGTGCAAGGTCCTACACCTGGGTGGGAGCAATCCCAGGCACAGCTACAGGTTGGGCAGAGAAGAGATTCAGAGCAGCCCTGTGGAGAAGGACTTGGGGGTGTTGGTCAATGAGAAAATGAACATGGGACATCTTCAGTGTGCGCTTGCAGCCCAGAAAGCCAACCATATCCTGGGCTGCATCAAAAGGAGCGTGACCAGCAGGTCAAAGGAGGTGATCCTGCCCCTCTATTCTGCTCTTGTGAGACCTCACCTGGAGTATTGTGTGCAGTTCTGGTGTCCTCAACATAAAAAGGACATGGAACTGTTGGAACAAGTCCAGAGGAGGGCCATGAGGATGATCAGGGGACTGGAGCACCTCCCGCGTGAAGATAGGCTGAGAAAGTTGGGGCTGTTCAGCCTGGAGAAGAGAAGGCTGCGTGGAGACCTCCTAGCAGCCTTCCAGTATCTGAAGGGAGCCTATAGGGATGCTGGGGAGGGACTCTTCATTAGGGACTGTAGTGATAGGACAAGGGGTAATGGGTTAAAACTTAAACAGGGGAAGTTTAGATTGGATATAAGAAGGAAATTCTTTCCTGTTAGGGTGGTGAGGCACTGGAATGGGTTGCCCAGGGAGGCTGTGAATGCTCCATCCCTGGCAGTGTTCAAGACCAGGTTGGATGAGGCCTTGGGTGATATGGTTTAGTGTGAGGTGTCCCTGCCCACGGCAAGGGGGGGTTGGAACTAGATGATCTTAAGGTCCTTTCCAACCCTAATTATTCTATGATTCTATGATTCTACTTTGTTTGGTTTTGGCCCTCTTCAGTACAAGAAAGACATTGTCAAAGTTAAGCAAGTGGAGTGGAGCCACTAAGCTGCTCAGGGGCTATAGCATGAGGCATATAAGGAGACACTAGGGGAGCTGGGCTTGTTCACTCCAGAGAAGAGATGGATTTATGGGGATCTTAATGTCTACAAAAACTTAATGGGGGTATAAAGAAAAAGAAACCATACTGTTTTTGGAAGTACCTAAGGCAGCAGACACAGATTGCAATACAGAATATTCAAATTAGATAGTAAGATATGCAGAGTTTCTCCACTATGAGGATAGTTAAACTCTGAAAAAGGGTGCCCAGAGACTGTAGAATCTCCCTGATCTTAAGGTTCTTTCCAACCCTAACCATTCTATGATTCTATGTTCAAAACTCAGCTATGGGATGAGATCCTGAGCAACCTGGTCTAGTTGGCCTTCTATTTAGAAAGGCAGCTAAGACTGGAGGGATGGGGTTCTGCATTTTCTGTGCAATTTTTCATTCATAGATGAAGAGTTTTCCCCCTCATTGCTGTATAGGGCCAAAAAACCAGTCCCTGTGGGGCCTGACTCAGTCATCTGAGGATGTTTTTTCTTTTACAATAACATTTTATTGCTTCTGTTAATGAAGAAAAAGCCCACAATGATTGTGTTAAATACCCTGCAGAAGCCTAAATACATTTTATCAGTCTTCAAACATTTATCAACCAACCTCATTTTGTTTAAATGTCCATGTTAAAATAGCTTGAAAAATGATACTAGGTGAGTCTGACAAGCCATTTTCCATAAAACCCTATCAACTAGCATGGCTGATACCATTCTGCTGCAAAGAGAACTCTTTATCAGTAACTCTGATGTTTTGCCAAGGGTTGACACTAAGCCCAGAAGCCTGTTTTCAGATCACTGTATTTATGCCTTTAAAATAATGGCACACAAATGAGCTTACTTGCAGGCTTCTGGAAACATAAGCCATAAGTTTCCCAGTTGAGTGCCAAAGACTGCACATTTGAATAATGTCTGCAAAGGCCATGGGAATGGCAGATGCTTAAAATTAGGTCATGTTTATTTATACATTGAACATGAGTTTAGGCATCTAGCTTCTTATATGAAAATTATGTAAGTGTGAAAAGCCCACTTCCAGACAAACATGGTTCTGCTTGTGATCATCTGCTTTGCTTGTATGTAAAAACCTGCCAAAAGTGGGTGTAGGCAGCAGGAACTCGTTCAGCATGGCCATGCCATCAGGGAAGGGCAGGGTTTCCTCCACTACCAAGTGTCAAAGGCAGCATCAGACAAGAGCAGAGGTGTGGGACAATGTGCAACATGAAGGTACACCTGCATGGGAATTTGCCACGGAGCAGGTCTGGGATGGCATTTGAAGAAAGAGACAGAGAGGGAGGGAGAGGGAGAGATGGCGACAGGGAGAATAATCCTTAAAATCAGAATTCAAGTGGTAAGTCCTGCCAAGTCCTTCTAAACTACTGCTGCTAAGGATAGGGCTGTCTCTGAGTTCAAAGAATCTCACCTGCTGCCATCAAAGTGTGCTATTCCTACCAGCTACATCCCATCTCCCAGGGTAGGAGCTAAACCCTGCTATAAGAAATCCAACTGAATCTCATATGTGGCATTACAAATCATAAGTGCATCCCAACCAGCCTGTGCCAGTTGTGGCCAAAACCCATAGGAAAGGATTTCACAGCAAATGTCTTTGCAGTCCTGAGGTCCAGAGGTGAGATTTTGAAGACAGATCAGTCTAAGTACATGCTTCAGCAGGGCTGATTTTCCTGGGCTGGCTGCTGTGCTCATGTGGGTGCATCATGTCTGATAGCCAAACAGGCTTGTGCAAAACAAGCTGGGCGTCCCTGCACAGCCCTGCTTTATCATATAAGCTTTGCATCTAACACTGGCTCCTGAATGTGTAAGTCATTTTTAAGTGGTATTTCTGGCCAGAAATGGAACATATTTAGACACCAAATTAAGATTTAAATCACTAGGAATTAGATGTCTAAACACCTTTGAAAACCTGGTCCTATGGCTTTCAAGTCACCAAAAGACATGTGTAACTCTTAGCCAAAGGACTAGTCTGATCTTGCCATCTATTGATAGAAACCCACAGCTACAGCTGGGAATGTATTTTCTTTACTATCTTTTCCGAGCACCTGAAAGGCTGGAGCCATTCAGTCTTATGAAAATCAGCTCCTGTCTTCACCAAAATGAAGATCTGGTATTTACAGGGCATTTCTATTGTCCCTTGACAGGCTAGAAAAAAGGCTTTGTCTCCTTTATTGTTTCTAAAACAATAGGAGCAACTGTTTTTAATATTGAACAGTATATTCACTCTTCAAACACAAGCAGTTTATAATGTGAGATGTCTGCTTCATCTCCAGTGCCCAGTTTGAGGGCACAATTCCTCAGTGCAGGCCACTTTCAGGTTTCTCAACTTGATTCCTCAAAGAAGCAAGCAGCCCATACTGATAATAGTTAAGAAAAAAAAAAAGAAAAAGAAAGGAAGTCTAATAAACTATTATGCAACTAAGGGTCGGGGAGATAGTTCCAAGCCCTCCTGTGTTTCTCAGGCTTCAATTCATCCCTACCATATTTGTTCCTGGCCTCTGGAGAGCATGCACCTGCTCTACAGTGGCCACCTTCCTTATGCCTAAGTTTCCAAGCTATTTTTTCCATGCTTATTTCAGAAAGGAAAAAAAAATTATGGACTATAAGACCTCACACCCAAAAAAATAATCATTGATGGAGGGAGAAGGAGTAGTCTGGCAAAGGGATGGATCAGAAGGAATAAAAATGCTTTTCCTTCTTCAACATCCTAGGGAACTTTGACTCCTAATGTGGGACGACTGAAACTTGCTATGTAGTCTTGAAGTTAATTTAAAATGTAATCAACAAAGTACTTGAAAGAATGAACCTCTGCCAAACAATTAAGCTATTAAAATATGGCCAAAGTATGTTATATAAGCAGAGTTCAATGCAACTGCATGGTAAGAAAATATATGGAGTCGCTAAGTCTGTATGTACTACAAATCAAAGTGCTGTGTAATTAGAATTATTTTGTCACCATCTTGTGGGACATTAGGGTAACATCTGGTGTGCTCCTGATTTCAGCTTGTGGGTCCAACATGTGCTGAAGCAAAAGGTGAGGAAGTGATTGCTCTGAATATTACACTGGTGTCAGCACACACAATACTGTAAAATAGGCATTTTAAAGCTCCTGCAGTTTTACTGTGCTGCTGAGCAAACTGTCCCGTTTGCAGGCCAAATATTTCTCCCAAAGGCTGTATGTAGATTCTTATGAAAGTTGGCGCAATGAAGTGGGAAGAGAAATCAGATTGCTGACATAAACAGTCGTGTCTTCTCTGAGAATGTCTCTGTTTCGGCCATCTGATTTCAAATGGTTTCCTTAAGCCCTAATTTATTACTTCAAGTTCAGAAACTGTGCCTAGTCTGAAGATGATTGAGAAATAAACTCGCTCTCTCCATCGGTCCAAGCGGTTGGTGTCTGATGCAGACTTTTCTGGGTAAATGTGAACCAGATGTTCCCCAGTCCTAACTTGTGAACTTCTGCCCCGGGTTTCTAACCAGAGTTAGTGCGAGGTGGTCGGAGAGCTGCACCACAGCAAGGGGCTCTCTGGGTAAACACTCCTTCAGATGCCCATCCGAAGAGCTGTTGCAGAGCTCCTCCCTCCCTCCACCTCCACCAAAACACAGAGCACGCTCTTTCCAGCACACAAAACAGATCTGTAGTGAACAAACACGCCACACTCTGGGTTTCCAAGAGATGTGCCGAGCCTTCACAGGCTCATCATGGCTACCCCTCTGTGCCAGCTCTGCCCATGGACACCTTACAGCCAGCCCTCCGGCTGCTGCCTTGTTAGCCAAGGACGTCGTATCTGAGAGGTCTGCGACAGAGGAATCAGAAGTCAGGTTCTATTTCCCAGCTGTTAATAAAATTTCCCCTGGAATAAAAATCAAGGAGTTGGCGCCACTTTGTATTATTCAAAACCACAAACTTCCTCTCCCTCACAATCTGCCAAATTTACAGACTCTTTTGCAACTTCTTGAAAATTCAAGATGCTTTCCTCAAGTGAGCATCCCCCTCCTTCAAAATGCACCCAGGGAAAATCAGTGATCCAATTTAGCGTTGCTGCTAATGAGAAGAGGGAAGGGTGATGGTGCCCCAGCACAACAGCCCCATGCATAGGAACATACTAGTGTTTGGTCCTCCCCTGCCTCCCGTGTTTCTTGGTGCTGTTTTGGCCTGTACAGACAGTATGCAGGCACATTTGGGAGCAGCACATGCCAGAGTCTCCCTGCAGGAAGCAGGAATCCCTGCCTTGCAGCAGGGATTTGTACCTACAGACATACGGAGGTGGACTATGCTGTGCCACTACTTAGTAGGGTAGATGTAGCCATGAAGGCATGGTTTTATTTGATGCCTGGTAATAGTTGTTTAATATTTCTTGTCTGGACAGCCATATTTCCTTGTTTAGAAGTAACTTTGACTGTAATGCAGGTATGTAGGGAGCTGGATGGGAAATCATCAAACTGGTAATTTGGTGGTTTCATCAAACTTTCATCAAAGTGATCTTCCACTTTTTAATAGCATATGTTACCTTATGCCTTTCATTGTTCAGTGTGTTAGCAGTCGTCCTGCCCTGAGGCCTCTGTTCGTATAGGACATTATGAAATAGACCACTGATGTCAGCTGAAGCTTCTCATTATTACAGTGATGAACTTGTGAAATTCGTTACAGGTACCAAATGCTAAGAACAGTCAAAAACCCTAAACCAGACATTTTGAGATTTGAAGAAGACATCTCTCATATTTGATTTGCCTTACTATTCTCAATAGGCTGAAATGCAGGTGGCTTCTTAACTTCAGCAAGACAGAAGGAGATCTATCCTGTGTAGGACACATCAGACATCCGAGTGCCAAACTTCGGAGGTGCCCTGCCATGTTGTGTGAGCCACAGCTGCACCACGGGACATCCAGGCTTCTTGATGCTCCTGCAGAAAGAGATAGGGCTTGGTTATGAGACTGCTCGGTCAGGGCTTCTGGGGAACAAGCTACCACATTGCCTCTAGGTGATGCTAAGACATGAGCTCCACACTGACCACTGAAATCCACACAGGAGGGAAGCAGCTCCCTCCTTCGCTGCTCACGGACAGAGGATCAGCATGCTATCACTGGAACAAGGACTGGGTTTATGAGTTGAATGAGGAAAACAAAATCTCTTACCAGCTGAACAAGCAAGGGGTTTATATATATGCAAGGGAGATTCACTGACATGCTCCTTAATTCAGCAATTAGGAGCATGCTCGTCTTCAGCAGAAGATCTAGGTTTGAGGCCATCATCTACTAGTTGCAGCTATGTAGGGAGGACTGTCTGTCTCCTGAATGCCAAGAGATTATATTAACGTCCTCATGTCTAATATTCTGATATTTTTAGCCCGAACTTGGCATGCCACTCATCACATCATTTAGCTTTGGCACATATGGCAAAGGCAGTGTGAATTAGCAGCACAATATACAACTAGATAGACCTTTAAAGCAAAATACATCCTTAGATTTGCATGCAAATTCTACTTTCAGAGTAAGAGATTCTAGTGTAGCTATGGGGAATTTAACTGGCAACATTTCTAGTACAACAGAAATTCTGAATAGCAACTCCTGATCAAAAAAATGCTATAAAAGTTTCTGTGTTACAACATTTTCCCATATTCCTATTAGTAATAGTATATTATGCAAAATAACCACGTGCTTTGTCCCGGACAAAATACTAGAAGAAGACACACGGCCAGGAACAAACACCCAAAAAAACTCTGAGGTCTCAAGCATGTGGAACTGTATCGCCACCCTAGATCCATGCACCAGTGCAGAATTACATGCATATTACTGGGATTCAGTGAAGGGCTAGAAATACACCCTGCTATGATGACTTGTGGGACCAGAGCCAGAAGTCTTTTATTGCACTGAACAGTGGCCACACCAGTTCACAGAGGGTTTTTTAGTAATGTAATGTAATATACTACGTTACAAAAAAACCCAAAGCTTTGTGAATTTGCATCTCATGCTTGTGCCAGCTTCTGCCTTCTGACATGGAAAATGCCGCTGGCTTATAAGGAGTGTGTATGTGGGCAATGGGTAGAAATATTTGAATACGTGGCTGGTTGAATGTGTGTTTCAACGGCAATAACTTACAAATATGATACCTCACTTTGCTCACCAAGTAAAGCAGAAAGAAAAGATTTTGAAGAACTAAGTTCTCCAGAAGATGGTTGCTTTGGTTAGAATCACCAGGCTCACCTGAAGGATATTAAACAGTGTTTGTGGTACACAGAACAAAACACAGAGAGGACACTGCACATCACAGAATTGCCTTTAGATATAATTTTGATTAAAATTCTATCATTCTTACAGCTTCTATGTTATCTGTTCTGGCTGTAACAACACAACACTCATAACACGGGTGGGGGTTTTGGTTGTACCAAGATTTTCGGGTACCCAGAAACTTGTTTCCATTTTAGAGATTTTCCTCCCTGTCCCTCTGCTTAACCAGAGGTGTAAGCTACTGCTGGGAAGAGGATTCCAGAGTTTGCTTCCTTCACTGCTATGAAAATATTCTGAACATTGAATTTCACATGAAGCAATGCTGTCGACAGCTGGCCGGGCTAACACATTGCAGGAGGGCATGCTTCCAATCCAAAGAAAATCTCCGTTTTTTTCATGCCTATCTATCTGCATTCTCCATAGGTCTATCTCAAAATAATCCCTCTGAGTAAATATTTGACAGCATAATACCAAAAACATACTCAGCCACATCAGAAAGAGCAGCAATGAATCTAATCCTGGCATGGGAGAGGGGATGTTAGAAGCAAAATAATGTCCTTTTTTCCTGTGCACTTCCTAGTACTGCTTTTATATTAATGCACACGTTGTGTGTTTTCCCTTTGAGGCAGCAACTATGAATTTACTTTTCTTTTTCCCTTCTCTCCCAGAAGTTGCAACCAGGAATTTAGTCAATGAACTGGGAACAATTAGTTTTCTAGCAAAAGTAGTAATAATGAGACAGAAAACAATAACAGAAGGGCAAAAGAAATCTTAAATACCTTGTAAACCCTGATGAAAGGGGCTACTGGTGGCAGCTTGCTTAGCCCTGAGTTGCAGACCTTCCAGGAGCACACATACTAGCAGGGCTGCTGCTTTCTTCACTGAGGTGTTAAATAAATGTTCCTACAACAAACCCTGGTTTTTTTTTGCAAGACGCTTTAAATACAAAGCACTAAAAAGGAACCTTCTGCCCCTTGGTTTTACAAGCCGAATCTCAATTTGCATTCTGTGCAACCACACTTCTAATTACTCCAGCTTCCAGAGGAACATCAAAACACTCCCAGAGAATGATGAACTGACCATGAGCGTCATTACCACGACCAATGATTGACCGCCAGAGACAACTGAAGTGCAAAAAAGGATTTCATGCTACCAGGCATAAATATATGCTGGTGCTATGAATCATTCTAGCCTTTTGCATATAGAAAATTCATGAGCTCTCCTTGAATGTTTATTGCTTCTGTAAACCAAGACTGTAAAATAAGACCATACAGTGATTTCAAAAAGAGTATTTCAGTATTCATTAATGTGGGGTTTTGTTTTCCAAAATGAAATGGTAATGATGTGCAAGACAGAATTATCTTGTTTTATTTCAGTTACTCAGAGAGAGTGAGTAGTTCTCTACCATTTACAGCGCGGGCTCTTCTTGTTGCATGCTTTGCTTAATTATACAAATAAGATCTGAAAAACATATGTGGACAAGAATATTTTATTGCAGGAACAGAGATAAAACACAGAGATTAAAGAAGGAAACATTTGTTCATTAAAAAGGAAAAGGTTCTGGATGGCAGCACAGAATCAGACATGAGACAAATGAACGCATGCACAGCTGTTCTTGTTTAAAGGCAGAATATAGGCATAAATACAGTTAGATCTTTGCTCTGCTCTGCTGCTACAGTATTTTTATACAGTCAATTCAAAGGAATATCTGTCATAACTGAACACAAGGAGAAATTTATCAGAAACAGAGCACAGATTGCTTCTCTAAAGCCAGGATAAACAAAGCCCAGAGAAGCCTCTCAAGCTATGGTACTGCAAAATAAACTTAATTGTGCAAAGGCACACCACCTTCTGGGGATGAGAAGATTAAATGTCAGATTCAGCTGCAAGTCAGGTAGCTTGTTCTTCTGTTTGAATAAAACACAGGTGATTTTCCCCTGCTGTCATCACAGCTCCTGCTCTGTCTGAAGGAAAGCCAGTATTGTGAAGCAAGAATGTGCTTCCAAAGCAATACTCTATTTTTTCTATGATCTAGTCAGCCTCTTTCCAAAGCACACCAGAGAGAAAAAGGGAGGCTGATGAGGCCCCCTCAAAGCTTAGATTCAATGAGACCATTCTGAAGACCACAAAGGCTCAGGAAAAGGTGGCCAAGTACTACCACAGAGCAAAGCAGACCGAGAGAGAACATGAGCTGTCCATAGGATACAAATACTTCCCTAGGGTTGACAATCTGTCACCTGGAGGACATTAACTTCTATGGATTCTGCCACGCTGATCTCCAGTCATACTTTTAACTGCATTAAGATACCACATAACTGTTTAAAACACCAGTAAGCCTTTGGTATTTCATGGTTCAATTTCTACAAAAGTAGAAATATGGAAATCTATTGTATCATGAAGTTAATTTTTGGAAAAGGTCCTGATGGGCTTCTTTAGAGTTCAATTGGGAATTGTTTCAATTTATAAATAAGGCCAACATGGATTAACTGCCAACATGGAAGACTATGAAATATCAACAAAGATCTTTATATATGATGCTTATTTTAATATTCATTCTCTATTTAAATATTCAATTATCTTGCTTCAAAGGTATCTTTGCATGTAGCATTCTTGTTCTCTATTTTTAGAGTTAAGGTTTAAGTATTACAACATATTTCTGTTCTACTTCTAATTCAAGTTCAGTTTTGATAGCCACAGAACATCAGTTTTCACACCTCTATTCTTTATGGAAACTATCCTCACTAAACTCATTTAAAGCCCTGCAACACTTAGAGAATAGCAATATTATACTCAGATTCTGAATTTCTCAGGGATCTCAGTGTAATTGCACAAGATTGCAAAGATGAAACCCCCTTCCTGACACATGTGACTTTTATTTCAGATAGTCAACAAAACCAAGAAGTTGTGCTAAATATATTCCAGTTTACAGGGGTAAAAGAAAAACCCCAAAGCTTTCCCTCATTTTTTTGAGTGTGTCTTGGGTGTGACGATCTTTCAGTTAGATAAGAAACATACATGACCATCCATCAGAAACCTGTATAAACCCATACACGTGCTGAAATCACACAGTCATAGCTCTTTCCATGAGCACTGGGGGATCACCTGATTGTACAACACACACGTGTCCTGGCTCAAGCACCTGCTTTTCTCTACAGGAAGAGTGGCACAGCAAACAATGCCAGGATGAATTCAGCTAGGATGGAGACCTGTTAGTGGATCCAGAGCCAGGGTTTCTGGGTTTCCAGCTCCTCTGCTACCTCCAAGATATAAGCTGTGCGGAAATACAGGTAGAAGACATCAAGATGGTGTCTTCATCAAGAGATGTCACAAGTACTGCCGCATGGCAATACACCATTTCATAGCACATCAAGTGACATTTTGTTATGTAAATGTGAGCAACAAGGTCTTTTACATCTAGTCCACTTTCAGCGTTCAATATTCAGATAAACCCTAAATGTGTGCGTGCATACACACAAGTAAGCAAATGTAGTTGTGTCACCTAATATTTGATGCTGTCATTAATGGGATTGAAAATGTCCTAGAAGACGTCTAACACTGCATTGTTACAATCATCTTTAACTGTTACCATTCCCTAATTATTATTTTCTCTGTATGGAATAACGGCAGAACGGTTCAGCATTTCGTTTCCTCGGCATCTGCCCAAGGGTGGAGAACTCACTGGGGGCTACCAGCCATGGGCAGCTCTGCACACTCAGATCCACGAGGTGGAGCCCGCAGCACTCTCATGGAGCACCCTAGCACTCCGGCAGCATCTCACCTGCTCCGTGGGATGGAAATCCACAGCAATGTCAGTTAAAGGAGATGGAAATATCATCCTGCGTTGTAGAACCCATGATACTAATTTTATTGCATGGACCTTGAGCCATGTCAGCATCATCAAGTCTTCATCAAATCATCATCAAAGTATCATCACATCCTTCAGAACTGATCATCAGGCTCATGTTTTTCTTAAATTGCCCTTGGGATGAAAATAAGTTGAAATGAGGTGACTGACTACACCCTTTTTCTCAACAAAATCAAAATCCTCCCACAAGGAATTCACAAAATGCCGGAACACACAAGTACTTCCTCCCTACATTAGGGCTGAAACTGCAAAGCAGCAATAAGAGAAAGAAAAGATTGAAAAAACTGCAATACAACACAGGGCTGTTTTATGCAGAAGTTGATGTTGGGCCACGAAATTTGTTCCAATTATAGAAAATCGGTTTTTACTCAAAAATCACTACCATTACCCAATGAAAACATGCTGTGTTGAATATTGGGTTAGAAGTCACTTTTTGGTGTCTTTTCAGTAGATTTTCTGACTGATTTTGCGGCAGAAGAGTTAAAGGTTTCCTAGCCCTTAACTGGAGTTCAGGGCTGAAGAAAAAATGGTCCTCCTGGGGATGGCAACTGCAGCTCCCCTTCTGCCAAAGTAGGTGTCAAGGGACCATGCTATAAATGAATTGATCTCAGTTTAGCACAAGGAAGATTATTTCAGATTTCTACATTATTTCAGTGAACAATGTACAGGGCAAGCTCCCAGGAAAGGTATAAGTGAATATGAGGGGTCAACTAGAAAGAGCACACAGACATGGAGTTTATACCTCTGAAGTAGGATTTGTTACCATGGAAAATACTCCTGTGACTATAACCTGCTTGTGTGGCAGTTATTCCAGTATAATTACATGCATATTACTGTAAAGAGGTATTAAGAATGTACTTATTCTGTGCATAAATGAATTGAAATGTTTTTGTAACATTCTGTACCGAGCATTTGATACCAAACCAAAGCAACAAAAAAAGGCAAAAGTACTCTGGTACCATTCACACAAGCACATTTATTATATAAATATTTTATAAATTACAAGATTTTAATTATAAATGTAAACATTTCTAGGAAAATAACATTTTTATATTAATGTTTACAACTAATACAAGGCACATAGTGCAAAAATACATTTCTGATGCAGAGATCACAAGGTAATTACCTACACGTGTTATCTAAAAAGTAGCTGCTTACACTTCTGTGGTACAGTACTGTTTGTAACTAATACATATTGTTAATTCCTGGCTAACTCTTTGGGGTAAAAGTACAATATAGCTGCCATTTGACCTACCGATTGTATTGGCATTCAAAACAAGTATTTGATTTACAAAATGCATATTGTCAGAAGAAGCATGTACAGTTCTCTGGTACATAATTTATGTTATTAGGCATGTAGAAAAATTTATTCTGAATACCTGAGAGTTGGCCCTGAAATGTATTATCTTTATATGCATATATTTCTACAGTCTTGAACTGTACAGAATTACAAAACAACAAATTAAAGAGCTAGATTGTTTTTTAAACCCTGAAACTTTCCGTCTGCTTACTTTTTTGGAAGAAATAATTTTAACTAGCAGATGTTAGAGCTGCATTTACAAACACTGAAAAATCAAACTGAGCCAAAAATGGACACCAAAAATACTGCAGGGCTGGATGCTGCCTCTGCCCAGGGTTTTCACTAAGGTTATTGAAAACCATGTTGAATTGGAACATAAGAGGGGCACACACTACCGCCTTTACTCATATGCCATTGGCCAGTATAAAGGAGTAAGGTGGAGATGGAAAGTGTTTAAGTAAATACATATTCATAGAACCACATATCAGATGCTACAGTAAACAGAATACACTGCTTTTACAGTATACTTGGACGAGAGACGAGGATTGAAAATCAGATTTCCAAGCCAATTGTTTCCTTATTTTCTCTTCCTGTAACCACAACAAAACTAAGCCTAGATGTTTAACATGCTATAGAGACTACAGAGGTTAAACCACACTTCTCAGGATTACTGCTAGTATTTGAGCACCACAAAGAATATAATGAAAGAGATAGGGAAAAAATTTGCTTTTACTGACAGAGGAACACACAGATCTATAGAAACTGTCTCAAGTATGTTGGCTATATACTTTCCTGCTGTTAAGCTGTTGACAGATAATTCCTAAAAGGTTTCACAAAATTAGAAGTATTTGAAATTACTACCTGTCTTCTCTACATAGCGATAACTCTTCCCTTTCTGTATTTTAATACAGTTGATCAAGAAAACCAGTAGAGGATAAACTTTACTGAATACTGTAAAAAGATTTGCACTGATTAGTTGGAGGTGAAATATTAAGATTTTGGTATGATTTAGAGTGTTTCTCATGGTAGTAACTTCAGTGCAATTTACTTTCTAATATATGCTGCACATTGAATGAATGCCTCTCTATTAAAACCTGAAGGTTTACGATTGTGATTTATGCTCTTGCTAGCCCACAAACAGGTAATACATCCCTGAATAATACTGAAGAAAACAGGAATCCTTAGTAGTGAGCATTACAGCAATGAGCATTACAGAGATAAAAGAATTACAATACATATATACACAGCACCTACAATCTGCACCTAAATGGCAGATGTCCCTCCTTTGATGCTCTTACCGCATCCGAGTTCTCACTGTATTTGAAGTTGGAGACCAATAATTGTGTTAGGAATACATTTTCCACAAAATCCTCCACATCTTCCATATATTTTAGTACCATCCTGGGAAACAGAGAGAACAGTCAACCAACAAACGCAACTGAAGTCACAGTTGTGCAAAAAAGCTCCTTGAGGTTTGCACACAGTAGGCCCTTTGACAAATTGTACCTACAAATACTAAACCAAAACACTGCATCAGATTAGCCAAAGTGACACAAAGATCCTTTAACAGCACTGCCATACACCTTCTTTCCCAGCTTACCATCCAATGTTGTCTTAAACTGTGCATACTTACCATTCTTGGACAATTTGGTTTCCCACACATATCAAGTTGGAGGTAAGCAATCTATAAGGATACTCTGTAATGGCGTATCTTTAATAAAATGCTTTTTGGGGATGTGTGTGGATTTGTTTTTTTGTTGGTTTGGGATTTTTTATGTATTATTAGATATCTTCAAAACTTCTAATGAATCTGATTAATATAGCAATAGGCTCTTAAAATCAGTAAGAGAAGGGCAGGCAGGCAGTGTTGATCTGGACTAGATTCTGGGCAGCATGATTAAACATAGTTTTTGCATTACATCTGGAAGAAGACTTAGATGGGTCAGAGACCTTGGGCACTGCTTTTGATTCACAACTAGCTTTCACTAAAGACTCATCAGTTGCACCTCTGGAGGCATGATATTCAAGTCATAAGAGCAGGTAAAGGAAAACAACATTGACTTACATGGGATTTGTGTATGTCAGCAGTTGCGTAGTTGCCCTGAGCAATCCACCTGACTGTACTGGATAATCTCAGACCTGTACCAGCCAAGTTAATGCTGAACTGTCCCTAATAAAACAAAAAAAAAGGCCGAAGGTAAAATACAGAACTGATAAACAGAGCTCAAAACACTCAAGCACTTTACATTGGCATATCTGCACATTTCACTTAGGGTATAACTAGATAGACATTAAGTACTCGCACGTGTGTGCTTAATCCGGTTTAGTTAAACTGCACTATACCCTGGACATATCTGCAGGACAGACACACAAACAAGCCATTCTGCTGTAAGTGCCACTTGTGCATCAGCTGATCTGTAGCATCTGTCTGCAGTCTGAATACAGAAATAACATCAGACAATTCTTTTAGCCTCATTTCTACATACTAAATTTTAGTTTACAAAATGTACAAACTTGGAACATGCAAGAACTAAATATTTTTATTGAAGTCCCTGAACTTTTTGGACATAAGATGGTCAGGACCTATTGCTATCTGGAAATTACAGACAATCGTTTCTTAGCCATGCAGTTCTCTAATTTTTGCAAGTACTCTGGCCAAGCATCATCATCATCCATTCCTTTTTGAGTAAAACAAATAACATGATTGAACAGGAACATATATGGAGGTTAAAACAAATAAATTCATTGCTAAATGAAATGTTTCTCAGTACAAACCGCTCATAACAATTTATTGATTCTAAAGTATTTGCATATGCAAAACCACTCTCTTTGAAGATTAGCGTTAAAACAGAATCAGTTCATACGAGAATAAGAAACAGATTAAAAGCAACAAGCTGCAATGCCTTGGTAAATCTACTGGGGTACAGAAAATGATGAAATCATGAAAATTCATTCACACCAGTGCAACGCATTGGAAAGAAGTACTGCCTCCACAAAGAGCCAAATGGCCAGTTGAGGCAGCGCTGCAGTCAGAAAACTCCTGCACGCTTCCATACAATTCACTGAAGGCCTGAATTTCTGTATTCCAACCTAGTTAAAATCACCAAATCCTGAGACAAAAGCTTTAGCAAAGATGTTTCTACTACATAAGGTAGCTTCTGTATTTTATTGCTTAATATTGTCATAGTCAGATATTATTTATATTTATATATGAATGTGTATGTGGGTATATGTATGTGTGCATGTATTAAAGTACAGTGTTCAGCCTTTATTCTTGTGATTCACTGGAAATCCTTTATAAAAAAATTAATATTGTAGTATTTGATATGGCAGATTTGTTTAGAGAGCACTTCTATGTAAAATTGCTGTGTTTATAGCACTCATATACTCAGGATGAAATAATATATGGATAGGGTAGGTTGTTCCTCAAGTACCAAAAAAGGGGAAGGTTTCCATTTAATGAATAAAGCATCTGGAGGAAATTCAGATAAATGGTGTGGAATGCTTTCCACAATTAATAGGACCGAAGTAACTCCACTCACAGTGATATCATTTGGCAAAAATAAATGAGAAGTGCTATGTACAATTATAATGACAGCTTAACAGCTCTCTGACGTGTCAAGCAGCATACTCAAGGCCAGGAACAGATTTCAAAGTCTGATAGTGCAGGAATGGAGGCTTTTTTACTGCATTAAAACTGTTAGTTTCAGTGCAGATCTTACAGATGGAAGTGTGTAAGTGCAAAGCCACGTAAGCAGGATGCCTTCCCCACAGAAGTAACAGATTGCAAGTAGATTTGTACTGTACTAAGCCCAAAGAATCTGCAGGTTGAAGGTATGCAATACTGCAACTGGTTTTTGCCAGGGGTCTACCTAATTTAGGCACTTCATTTGTAACTAAATTGCACATAGGTCATCTCTAGCTGCCCTTAAATACCTCCACCCCTATAGCCTGTCTAAAGTTTAAGCACCTAGGACAGATGGACAGCAGGGGTTCACTTCCATGCAAGTCTAAGCTAGTTGATCTTATCCCCCTTTTAAAGGGAGCTACAACAAAAGAAATACGCACTTCCAGAGGACAGCTGACCTCATCCTAAGGTATCTAATAGGGTAAGACTGCCCAAACTGCTTTCTAGGACTCCCGTTTCTGCCAATGGGCTCCAAAGGCCCCCTAGGTTGACTGGTTCAGACTAGGGCTATGGCTGCATTTTAGCAAGGACACTGCAGTATAAGCATATCTATAGAGTGAAAATATTGAGTTAGAAAGTCCAATGTCTGTACACAGGGGGGGTTTACTTTGGACTAACTCTCATCTAGACCTATAGATCAAGTCAGCATTAGCAGTTAGAGTGCCTTAAGATCCTTTTTCTGGAGCTCATTTTTTGATTTAATTTCATCCAAAAGACATTGTTCATGTTTATCAAAATTGCTCCGTGATGTGAACCCACAAACCGTAAAATGGGACAATACAGAGATTGATTTAAAAAGCACCATCCAATCCAAACTAAAACACTAATGTAAAGACACTGATGGATGTATACATTTTAAATTATGCTGCCCAGCAGGATTATACTGATAGATAGGTAGCCTTCAAAGATAGGAAGCACCAGGAGAGAAACAGAGAAAAGACAAGAAAAATTCTGCAGGATTACAGGAAAGGAATTTTCCTCCTCTTCCTTCCTCACTGGTGGAGAACAAAGATTGAGAAGAGGTTAGGGGCGACAAAGAATACATCAAGTCCAGAGGGAAGGAGAGCAATACAGGAAATACATTGAAAGCTGGATATACATAGATGAAGCCTAGAGGGAAAGTGTGGACTAAACCACCTCCCTCTCCCCATTACCATTATGTAGGATTGTACATTATTATTATTATTATTATGTATAATTGTACATTATCTACCCTATTACATTACATTAATTCTAGGAAATACATTTAATGCATGTACTATGCCTATTATTGTACACCTGGGCATACCCACTAAAGGGCGGAGAGATGGTGCAACAGGAGAGAGTAAGGAAAAAAACCTATTACTGTAGTACACAGATTAGACAGAAGAGCATATTGGTTTAGAGCCTTATAGTTCTAAACCAGTCACACAGATTATTCCTCCACCCACACATTTACATGCACATTTCAAGGAGATAAGAAATCATGCACACCTGTGGACATCTGGCAGCACTGTAGCAGTCTCCAGCGGTAGCAAAAGGAACTGCTCTCCCAAGTATAGTCTGAGCAAAAAGAAAATCTGTGGCTAGAAGACAGAAAATTACCCAACGCTGAATCTGCTGCTTTAGAAGTTCAGGTGAAAACAGTGTGAAAAGGCATTAAAATGGGGAAGGCGGGTTGGTTTGGTTTGCATTGGGTGGGGGTTTTGTTTGGTTTTTGGAGGGGCTTTTTCATGTGTTTTGGTTCAGTTTTTTAGCAACTACATTTTAAATAGTCCATTTTGGTTAATGCAACATCAGTCCAACAAGCCTAGTTTTCTTTCTGAGATAGGAGGGGGGTTAAGAGGAGGATGGGTGTGCACGTGGACACAGCTCCAAGTGAGCTGGTTGTGGGACACCTTGCCACCTTCAGGGGTGGCCGGGGCTTGAAAGTGCTGCAAGATTTCCTGTCCATTTAGTCTGTCTGCCAATGACTAAGAAGGGACTAACTACAGAATAGGAAGACTTTCCCAAGAAATATATTCCAGGGACTGAAAGGAAACGGAGTAATGGTAACAAAACCTTAGAAACTGAGGCCAGTTTGCATATAAAATATGAATTCGTAAGATTTGTGACACTTGCCCGCTTGGGACAAACTAACAAGGGAAGAGGCAGCAGTTTCTCTTTCTTTGATTTCCATCCACTTCCTAAAGAAAATTAGAATTTACTTCACCCAAAACTGCACAACTGGATCTATAAGTGGGTCAAAGTAGTAATTTGGTATTCATGACCATGCAGTCTCAATAGAATGCCAAAATGCTTACTTTTTATTTGCATGGAAGCTACATCAAGTCTTATTTTGCTAAAAATTGTGAAGCCAGCTGCAAGGTAATCATTTCGACAGGCGCAGTCCTGCCTTCTGCTTCCGTTGAAAGGACATTCATATGGATTCTGCAGCCTAAAGAATAGAAAAGATTTTTTTCCTTTTGACATTTTTCCATAACATAACTTTATAGTGGAAAATAATTGCATTGCGCTATGCCACTTAAATATACTAAACAGCTACCAAACAAGAAGCTCAGCTATTAATCTTGGCTCAACTGAAACACTAAAACGGATTGAAGCCATTTCTACTCTGGTCAAGATGATAGAATTTTTCAATAATCATTTAGTGCAATTAACACAATTTCAGCTTTGAAGTGTCCACATTTCTGCATGTGTGTTTATATGCCTGAATATTCAAAACAGAAAACCAAGGAAAAAAGTTTGACTGATTTGTTCTCAAAAAAAGTATTATTTTATTCTCTTTGGGAGGCATAAATGCACTTCATAAAGTGGCAAAACCACTTTTTTACCTGAGTCCATAAACTTCAGAAAAGTTGTCTGCTTCACCTTTTACCAATGTCAAATATTCTCTGGGATTCTCTAAGTGCATGCCTGAGCAATAAATCTGGAAGAGGAAATACAACCCTTTAGCAAGACCTTTATTAGAACAGTATTGTTTCGTAAAAATATGTGCTCATAAAAACTCATTAATATTAAGATTACCTTTATCATCCTTCCCTTAATGTTAAGTAGGTATTCACCATCCTTTCTAATCCCTTTTTTAATCTGGATATCTTTGCAGGTGGTATGAATTTCACCTTTAAAGTGAATGATTAAATCATATTAATATTTCATGAATAGAATTTAGGTTTAGGACTTCATTTTGCATAATTGTGCTCCAAATATATTTATAGCTTTTATAGAAGTAAGCTGGGAAAACATTAACATCAGCTGAAAATTAAAGCTGTCACTTACATTCTTCTTCATGGCAGACCTTTCTGCCGTCTGGTTTTAAATGTGGCAGGCACAAGTCACTGGATAAGCCATTTTCAGTCATACACTCTACGGTTCTCTCCTTTACCCCCACTCCACAAGACACTGAGCACTAAACAGAGACAGACATGAGCAGTTAGTTTAGAAGGTAGTAAATAATTAACATAATTATGTCAGCAAATTAGTCACGGCATTCATTTCTGTTTAAGGCAACTGTCAAAAATGAGCTTGCACATCTATACTCACTTTGGTCCACTTCCCCACTCTCCAGGTAGCTGCTTGTGAACATCCTTTGATATTACATTTATAAATGTATGGGGATGGTTCTACTGGGCATTCTCGGTACGTTACAGCTTGAAGGCCATGGACGTGCTGATTTTGAACAGAATGGATTCCAACACAGTACGTGATCCTCTGCTGGTTGCCAAATCCACAGCTGGCTGAGCACTAAAATAAATGCACAGGTATTATTTCTATGGAAAACGAACCTTTTTGCAGCATTGCAATTACAGGTAAGTCAGCTCTGATCCTTGCTTTGGCAAAAACTTCTCATCTGATTGATGGGTACCACCTCGGAGCTGGTACATCAGTGTGCAGAAGTGAAGGTCTACAACAGTTTTGCAGGTAACGGGATGGAAAAAGTTTACACACCCATGTTCAGATGAAAATACACTTCTTTGGTTTTGCTCTGCACACATAATATACACAATACAATATTAGCAATATTGTATTAGCAACAGAGCAATATTGCTAATTATTAGCTATATAACATCCTTAACTGGAAAGTTATATAAAAGATGTGAAGCAGTATAATTACCTGGGACAGTTCTCCTGTAAACACAACATACTTAGAGGGAGCTATCCTGCAGTTTTTGGTTGATGGAGGCTTTGTGGCAGGATCACAGAAGCTTTCATCTACTTGGAGCTGTTTTTCATCCACACACTTCACCTTGCGGTATATTTCCTTTCTTCTATATGATGCCAAGCACTGAGAATGAGAAAAAACAGTCACAGTTTTTGTACTTAAATTAGCCATTAACAGAACAAAGTTATTTGTAAAACCCAGGCAGCAGCACCTTTTATGACATCTGCTATCAGAGTCAGACTGAATTATTCACTGTATCAAAATGCTTTACTTTGTTTTCAAAGTTCAGGTACCTCTAATGGTCTGAAAAAAACAATAGCGTATAATAACACGACACTTTTACTGTTGGATGAGACAGAGAAGAAAATGAAAATGTCAAGCCAAGATTATAGGTTGAGTGTAAAAGTTCCTCTGCTAAAAGAATATTACACTGATAAGAGAAAACAAAACTGCCTATCAATGAAACAATGCCAGCTTTGGGCAGTACTGCTTGTTGAGCCTATGCCTTTGCCCTGAGCGTCCTCAGACCTCCCCCCAAGGCAAGCTGGTGGGATGGAGAGTCATCACAGTTCTGCTAGGACAGGATGAGAACTTTGCTGCCAGAAAAGTGGAGGTACAGACTAAGTAATACATATCAACAGCATGTCCCCAGCTGCGGATGCCTCAACTAACCTGTTTGAACCTGCTGTGGTAAAAAAAGGAAGGCTCAAATACGCAAACTCCAGTCTCAGTAGAGGCAATAATCAATAATAACACCTACTATAGTCAGACCTGAACCTAACTTAATAGTAATTTGAACCCAATAACAACCAATTAGAAGACTCGTCAAGGTCTGACACAGAGATCAAATCTATGGTTCAAATTGTATTATTGACTCAAAGAAGCAACTTGAAGCACAAAATCCAGGTGTTGCACAGTAAAACAGCTCTGCCAGATGAAATCTCCAACTTTATTGGGTTGGGTCTTGAAAACCTCAGAGGAGGGAGACTGAAATTCCATTTCTCAGCCTGTTTTACTGCCTGAATTGTCCTCATAGAGAAAATGTTTTTCAGAATATTCTATTTGAACCTCTTTGGCTTCTTTGGTTTCATCTTACTCCTGTTGCCTCTTGCCTTCCCACCATACACTGTGGAGAGCCTGGCCCCATCTTCTTGGTAACTTCCTTGTTGATACTGGAATGCTGCTGCTAGATCTGCCCAAAGCTTCCTCTTCTCTAGGCTGAGCAAACCCAGTTCCTTCAGTCTCTGCTCGAAGGGCAAGTGCTTCAGCCCCCAACAGTTTGGAGATCCTTCACTGAACATGCTCTTGTTTGTCAATGGAAAGATTGCACGGGAGAACCAAAGGTAGAAGTAAAGTCCAAAGACCTCAAGGAGAAATATAAGACTCGTGATATTAAGTGCTTATAATGCCCAACTGTTGCTGAATGATTGTCTTCTTTCTTGAAAAGCTGAGGTGACAAAGAGAATGGCAGCAAATCAGAGAGAGCAGTGAAAGCAAATTCGTGAGAGTCTTCCCTACCCATTCAGTGGATCCACAAGAGACTGTGGCCCAGTGAGGGAAGCCATATGTACGTTAAGCCTTTAAGAAACCTATTCACTCAGAGAATGAAAATGTGTGGATTTGTACCAGGAGGTTGAGTGTGGCTGGTGTAACTTACAGAAACCCCGGGTCTTTCAACGGCATGGAGAAGCTCAGACTATTAGGCACATAATGAATAACCCGGTCATGAGGTAATGAGACAGGTAGAAGAATCCTCTTCATCATAGAATCAGAAAATATCTCAAGTTGGAAGGGACCCATAAGGATCATCAAGTCCAACTATGCTTTATACTTTAGTCTTTGGTAGGAAAATGCTGGCTGCCACTATCAGCCAGCCTCCCAGCTGCAAGCTGGAGAAATTCCAGATCTGGAATGTTTTCTGCTATTCTGTGACTGGTGAGGCGTGGAAATGACACATGAGCACTCAGAGCTGAGACAGCTGGGCAGAATATTGCAAGTCTGGTGGAGAAAGCACTGCACCAGGAGAGGAGTCCAGATGGGTAAATACTTGAACCACTATTAATACTATATATAAAGGTCTACATATGAATCTAGTGAGAGAAAGGAACCGAACACAGGAATTCCAAGCCAACAGCAATATCCATGTAGAAGAAGTTATGAAGATGTATTGAAACACAATGTATTTGTAGTGGAGAACTCCCAATACCCAGCTGGAATATTCAAATGTTGTACAGGAAAGGAAAATTCACCCTCATTCTGTGCAAGTGTACATTTGTGCTAAAAGGACATTCTGATCCGCTTCTACTAATTCCTGAATTTAATAGCTTCATATAAGAACACTTGGAAGAAACATATATTGTTAACTTCCCCTCATTATAGTTTAACAAAGGGACATGTAAGTCTAAACTGCATGAATACAATCCAGATTTTGCAGAGCGCCAACAAATTATCTCTATGTTATCAGTGGTCACTTCTACAGCGTTATGTCCCCAAGACTTTTGAGCCTTCATAGTCAAAGTTTCAGGGGGGTTTCCCTGAGCAATTTAACAGTGCAGATTATTAGGATGCCACAACTGTGCAAACTGGGTTTTGTTCCATGTTACGGTAAGAGTCAGGCTCTTCTGCGCATCCTTTCTTGTATTATACAAAGAACAAAAATTATGTGTATGTTTGTGTGTTTGGATACATGGATACAAAAGTCACTAAATTTTTAGCATGTAGAAAACAGTCATCACATCTGATCGGTAGGAGAATGCTGAGTTTTATTTTGCTTCTTATCTTTCCTGGTAATATTCTATGTTAATCTTCATGAAAACACTGCTGACCAAAGGTTTTACCTCCCAGGTTTTTACTTCCAGCTGACATTTCATTTATATTTCTGTTCTTAAACAGTGACTTTTTTAATGACATTTCATAATTAGGTTCTATTAGACAATTTATGCGCTATGTAAAGAACTCTGCATTCAAATTCCATGGTGTTATCAATACTGACTTGCTCAGAGCTCTGCAGAGCTTTTGTCTACAAGTGAAGACAAGCAAATCCTGTATAAGAGAGTAAACAAAGCCTTTGACATTCTTTTAGCACTCATTTTAGTTTTGCATGCTTGAGCTTCAAGATATCCATCAGGGACACTTGTTATTCTGCAACATAACAGCTCTTAGGTATGGATCCAAATAGGGAGGGGGAAGAAAAAAGAAAACACATCACTCCGTTACTTCACACAAGTTGAAAGCCTTACTTACCTCTTGCCAATCATCTGCCAACCACTGGTACTGCACACATGCAGGCAGCCAGCAGTGCCTCCTGCTAGCGGGCCGGGTGTCATGGTTACACATTGCTTCATTCACTTGACCCAGGCCCTTCAGCAGACAGTAGATGTCTCTTTGCTGAAACCCTACTCCACAGGATACTGAGCACTAAAAGTGATCAGAATTACTTATGTCAGTGTGAAACAAGACAGTGCCCAGTAGGCGGTATGGTTGCCAGTATTGCAAGTTCTTAGGTTATTACTTAAAATACACCTCCCAGCCCCTACCACACTCGTGTTTCACTGTATGTGAAGGAATTTATGCTGAAATTGTAAAACTACAATTAAAATAAAAATTTGTAAGAAATATGGAAAATAAATGCATGTGAGCTACCTGGACCTAATTTAAAAACTTACTGTTAGCTTGAATTTACAAGGTAAATTGAAGAGAGTCCCAAGTACCTATACAGTCCAAGGTTCAGATAACCAAATGCTTTCGGTTTTCATATGTATTTAGTTTCAATTAATTTAAAAGAAAGAAAAATAAAATATAATAAACCATTTGCTAATCTGTGTATTTAATTGCGATGTGCATAAAACCCCTAACCCATCCTGACAATTATTTCCATTGATGCACTCTGCCATGAATCATAGAACCACAGAATAGTTAGGGTTGGAAAGGACCTTAAGATCATCTAGTTCTAACCCCCCTGCCATGGGCAGGGACACCTCACACTAAACCATCTCACCCAAGGCTTCGTCCAGCCTGGTCTTGAACGCTGCCAGGGATGGAGCATTCACAGCCTCCCTGGGCAACCCATTCCAGTGCCTCACCACCCTCACAGGAAAGAATTTCCTTCTTATATCCAACTTAAACTTCCCCTGTTTAAGTTTTAACCCATTACCCCTTGTCCTGTCACTACAGTCCCTAATGAAGAGTCCCTCCCCAGCATCCCTATAGGCCCCCTTCAGATACTGGAAGGCTGCTATGAGGTCTCCACGCAGCCTTCTCTTCTCCAGGCTGAACAGCCCCAACTTTCTCAGCCTGTCTTCATACAGGAGGTGCTCCAGTCCCCTGATCATCCTCGTGGCCCTTCTCTGGACTTGTTCCAACAGTTCCATGTCCTTTTTATGTTGAGGACACCAGAACTCCGGAATATGCTCTTGTCTTGTGCTTTCATAGAGAACGTAATGACAGCAGAGTTTACATACCTCTTTCCATCTGCTGGCCTTCCAAGCAGGACATCTTCCAGCTCTACATATTTTGTATGTCCGTGGTTTTTTCAAATGCCTGCAGTTTCCTTCTTCTATTTTAGCTTGGAAGCTATTAAAACAATGCACATCACGAAACTTCAAACCTTTTCCACAGGAAACAGAACACTGAAAAGAAAAGTGTATTTCAGTACTTCATGAAAAATCTCTAATGAGAAAATCAGAAGCAGCTCTGCCTTGCCCAAAATGGACTCCATAGGAATATGTTTCTGTATTATGACTGTATTATGACACAATATCTACAGGACATATCTGAAATTTCTGTGTTAGCTCTTGTTTACTGTTACTGATCAGATGCAAAACATCTCTCATGTCTTTTTAATTCTTTGATGTTGTTATTGACAAATACCTGAGCTCAGCCATCCATATCCACGCATGAGACAGACTGATAAGAACTCACAAGAACATGCTTTAGTAGACTTTCCAGTACACACATCACTATTTTCATGTAAACATGATGCTTATCATAAGCATTAAAGAAAGGAAAATACCTAATCATGGATGTGCATGTTTCTGGCTGGCACCTCCCTTCCATGAGCTTTGGGTATCTTGTTGTATGAGATAAAGAGGTAAGGGAAGAGGTATAGACACTGCATGTTCGGGTGCAGTCCTTGGTGTTGAATACTATAGATACTGGAGCATGGTCTTGCCCTGTGACCCCAGTATCCTGTTTCCTCCAGAAAGAGGATGTATACATACAGGCTCTAGGACCTCCTTCCCTTCATACTATAAACCCATTGGGCTGCAGTGAGTGTGAATCCCACCCCAGCAGTACGTGCTAGCCATGATGAGAGCATGTCTGACAGATAAGTCTCTTCTGGCAAAAGGGCCATTCATCTGCTAAATTGCTGGACTGCTGTGAGGCTTCTGTGAGGGTTGATTTTAATTCTTCAAATCAGGACTCTCTTATTCACCTGCCAAGCAGGGCTACAGGTTCTAGGGAAAGTTCAGTCAACCAAGTAACATCATCCTGTCAAACAGCCTTGATCAATGGACACAATTCCTTTTCTCGCTGGAAAGAAAGGATGTCTCATTTGTTCTAGATTTCCTCCATACTTTATTTTACACTTTATTCCTACACAATCAGGGAGAGGATGAATATTAAAATAAAAACATAATTTCTGAGTGGATGTGTAAAAGGGATAAACATAGACTTTCTTCAAAAACAATGAAGAGATTTCTCTTCCTTTTAACGTAACATTTTCATCTTGGTCTCTAGCAATAGATGCCAACTTAACCAAGCCCTTTTAAACACACCTATCTTCCATTTTCATGAGATGAAGCTCAGTGCATACAGCTTTCAGAACAAAACCTGGCAAATATTTGCCTGAGAAAACAGCTGGAGAAAATTTGTTAAAATCTAGAACAAGCAGCTATAACAAGTTAACCTGTGAGGTTGTGAAAATTTTCACTACACTTTGCTAAAGAGAATCTCAGCTGACTCACTTGTCCTCAATACCACAGGTATTCTTACATGCCCTTGAACATTGTATGTGTAATCTTAAAGGATTCATTGAAACTACCAATGTGTTTAAAAACACATCTTTGTAGAATAAAGCAATAAATTTAATTTAGCACACAGTACGATGGATAGCATGCTTCTCTTATAAATAATATACTATATAATATAGTATAAACTGTAATTGTATTTGAAAAAAGAGTACAGATTTGGCCACACCTTGCCTTTTACACATCTGTTCTACAATTCCAGTAAATAGAATGTTTGCTTCTAAATTAAATCTTTTTGTTATCAGCAAAACCTTTCAATTTATCATTATAAAATATGATTCACGTAGTTTTACAATTTATGTTTCATTAAGTTAGGAACTAATGTAAAATAGGAAGATAACAAAATTACCCAAAACTTTTATCTATGAAAAACACAGGTCAGAAAACTTAAAATTCCGCTAACCATCTAATTATAAAAGCCTTTCATAAAACTCAGCTCTGAATTCAAAGGATTTTATTATCAAAGCAGGGAAGACAACATGTATGCATGAAAACTAAAATACTATCTTGATAATTGATTCTATTCTCCCTTATAGCTTTGGGACATTTTTCCTGAGGAATTTCAATTGTAAAATGTAAACATAGATGATCCATAAATTCTGGAAATTCTCCCTTTTTATTCCTCAATAACATGTAAATGAAGTGCAGCACAGAGTTACTTAGCATCCCCCTGTGAGGTGTTGGAAAACACAATATACCCCTCCCTCCTCAATGGCTTTCCTCCGTGGAGGAGCACCACCTAGGCTCCAGAGGCTATCAGGCAGAGAAAGAAGTCTTCTAGTCTTCCTGGGGGCAGCATTCCATGCTAAGAACTGCAACCAAAAGCGGTGTCCTCGGAAGTCTCCACTTCAGGAAATGAGGCTACCACGCCACAGATTCATATCACAGCACAGAATGATCTCACTCTGTCATTTCTCATTGCCCTCAACACTAAGACAGCACTTTTCAGTGTATACATATTTGTTTGTTCAGCTACCTTTTATGCCACAAAAATGAGATTATTGTACAGGGCTAATGGGTACTAATAGCAATGGAATACGGAATGAAATCTCTTATCCTGCATCTCAGTCTTCTAAAGATGTTCCAATAATATCTCTACCCATTACATACAACACTACGTTTACTTCTGCACAGACAGAGCATTTCTGTATATAAATTTGCTATCTTACTCTTTCACATATGCATCAAGTTACAGATCTGATCTTGTGTTTCCTTGTATCCAGACCTCCTGTTGAGTAGATCTTACTCTGAAAAAAAGAAACTTCACTGTGAAAGAGGTAATTCACTAGTAACCTAATACCATGGGTTTCAATATATGAGCTTTTAAAGTTGCTGTGGTTTTTGTTGTTGCTGTACTGCGGTTTGTTTGTTCATTGTAAGTCATGAAAGTACACTGAAGTTTAATTTGTTAGGTAAAGCATGTTCATTGTTTCAAAGTATCAGGACTGAAAGATCCTGATACTTTTAAAAGCTAAAAACCCCTAGACATTAAGCAGCCATAAATCTCTGCTTAAATACGATTTACCCAGACTTCAAACCACCAAATTAAGAAGACATTTCTTTAACACATGAAAAAGCTAATGCACTCACCCTAGATGCAGACAACCCAGGATCATCAGTGGACAGTTCAAGAGAGTATATGCTCAGGAGAGTACTGTAGGTGCAGTATTCTCCTGCAATTGGTGAGATTCTGGCTTCAACCCTTAGCACAGCGCACTGGAACATCTAGTCTAGGTCATGTTTGCCTAGAGAGGTTGGATCAGATGATCCTTGAGGTTCTTTCCAACCTGGCATTCCTATGATTCTATAATACATAAAAATAGTTCTTCAAGGGACCGTTTCCTTCCAGAATGCCTTGACATCAGATGCAGGCAGGTTCAGCTGTGTTCTTTACTGGATAGTGACCCACCTTCAGCAAGAGAAATGAAGACTACTTCTGTCCAATACAGCTTCTCATTGGAGACTCCTGGCAGGTAGATAAGCATTGCCTCTCCTCCAGCACAAAGAACAAATACCAAAGAAAGGAAACCAAGTCTCTAATGCTGAATCAAAAGTTTTAATCAACATAAAGTGGGGTATGCCTCTCAACTTTTCTATAAGGACAGCTCCTGTTCAGTTATTTGAATGTGTAATATATGTTCCATAGAAGATCCTGGAGTGGTACTCCCAAGTGGCTAAAGGCATCTAAGCACAGATTACAGGGACGTGTCTTGCACTGACCTCTATCCCTGCCATCAGTGTTTTCCTTAGAGATCTGCATTTTGCACACACTGACCTAAGACACCTCCCTAACTTCCTTTCAGCTTTGGATCATCAAAGTGATGTGTGCACAAGCGAGTTGAAGTCTCACTTGTACAGAAGTGAGGCCTGTGCTCTCTGTCCTTTGTGTCCTTTTAGTGCATCTAGCTGGTTGTGCATTTCTTATAAGACTAAATTTTGCCCTTCACAAGCCCATGTTCCTTCTTGTAGCTTCTAACGCCGTATTGCACACTATCTGTGGAATATGGTCCTCTCATTGCTTGGTGCTCACCCTGTTCTGTGAGATGCTCTGGTAGTAATCTTCCAGAGACTTAACTCTTCTGACTGGGGAAAGTACAACTGCACTTAACTCTCTTGCTCCTTCACCTCCTTCCATTCAAACTTGAATATGGTCAAGAACAACGTAGTCACTGTGACTCAATGCATATACAGCTTGGCTTTACTTGTATGACATCCCGCACAGTTGGATCCTTATGAAATGTATGTTTTCCATATATTTTCTGTAGATTGCATGTGTAGGAAAAAAAAATCCATAAAAACTTTAAATCTCAAAAGAAATATGACCATTCCATTAAAAAAATGCAAGTTGAAAAAACCATCCTGTAACTGTTTTACACAGAAAATCTAGCACTTGTCTCAACATTGGCTAAAGTAATATTTCCCATATGTCAGGTTCTTTTAAAAACATAAATCTACAGTAAAAAGCTGGATTTGATTACTATTGTTCAAAGTCATTCCATAATGCTGGTAACTAGGATTCATCTGTTTGGGTTTCTTTCATAGCAATAAATCCTGGGAGGATCAGCCTGACAGAACTCCTGGTGTTTTCTGTGGTACAGACAGACTCTCAGATAGGCATGCCTACCATCAGTTCCTGCCAAATTAAGGCTCTTTCTGCAGCTGATATGCAGAGCTCCATTCAAAGCTTTTTAACTCATTTGCTATTGTTAGTATTTCATTGAAAAGTTGAAGATCTATTTGGTGGATTTTGCCTCAAATTTCTTTTATTTCAAGGGGGTGTCTTCTGTAGGTTTGCTGATATCTCAGTGGACTCCTGGATACTCAAAACACCAGTAAATGGAAAACATAATAGTTTCTCTTGTATTCACATTAGATATACAGAGACTTAAAATACAAATGACTGTGACCAAAAGCAATATGATAACTGCTGGGTTTGGTTTGGATACAGTTAATTTTCTTCATATTAGCTTGCATAGTGAACTGGCTGGGGGTGCACAAAAAGTTTGGAGGGGACATGGCTGGGACAGCTAACCAAAGGGATATCCCAGACCATATGATATGTGCAGCAATAAAATCTATGGGGAAGAAGAGGGAGGGGACATTCAGAGTGATGGCATTTGTCTTCCCAAGTAACCATTACACAGGATGGAGCCCTGCTGTGCTGGAGATGGGTGAACACCTGCCTGCCCATGAGAAGTGGTGAATGAATACCTTGTCTTGCTTTGCTTGTGTAAGCTCTTTTAAAACCATGCTAGAAGTAGACTAGGACCTGCTACTGCACAAGACACTAATAAAACATTATTTTGAGCATTAGTTAGTTGAGAGCTACTTCAACTTTCAATTTGCCATATTAGAACTAGCTCTTCATGGGCCTGCCCTCTCCCTGTTAGCTATATCTCCCCAGGGGTCGTTGCAGTGCTTGAGCATCAAATAGGCATTTTTCAGGTAAAAGTACTCAAAAAACTATTCTTTCCTTTAAGTGTGCAGACTAACAAGAAGCAACACAGACTTTATAATGAAGGTCCTACTGAATTCTTTGATTCAGAGTCAGTAATTCTTCACTAAAACAAGTGCAAATACTTGTGCAATTGGCTCAAGCATTCAGAATGACCAAACATTCTATCACTCTTGAGAGTGGATTGAGCTCAAAGAGGTATGTAATTTACTGTTAACATCTAAGTGTCACCTACACTAGCTACAGAAGTTACAGTGAAGATATTTTTAAGTCACTTCATTGAGCACAGCTTCATTTCAAAAGTTCAGTGTTATATCACCTTCTTTTGGTGTTCAGAAATGTCTTGATTTGATTGAGTCCTTGCAGTTGCAGTCTAAGTCCATTTTGACACTTTTCTAACGATGTTTTTGCAGCCACAGCGATGGAAGCAACGAAGGCCAGGCTAAGGAGGACTCAGGAGACTTCATCCAATCCATCACAGTGCTCAGAGTTTGGATGGGCTATACCTGGACCATTCCTGACAGCAGTTTGGCTTCAATGACAGGGATGCTACAGCCTCTCTTGCACGAGTTCCTCCACTGCAAAACCACCCTTATACTTAGTAAAAGTATCTTAGGATTTAATGACAAGATCTCTTGCTGTTAAATAAGATGATTACTTCCCATTCTACCCTTAGCAGACTCGGAAACACCCGATATAACCACCGATTATGTTTTGAAAGAATATCTCGTTCAGTCCGTTCTTCTATAGACTTGCCCTTGAGAAACACAGCTATCCCAGCCTTTCCTCCAAGTGTCCTACCATTCACGTTGCTGTCCTCTGAACCCTCCAACTGTCTGCATGGTTTTTTTATGTGGATGCGTCCAACCAAGACTGTATGCTGCATATCAGCTGATGCACTAGACACAAGATGCCATAAAAGCATATACCCAGCAGCATATACCCAGTATTACTCTTCTTTGTTCAAGCTCTTTGTGGCCTTCCTGGTTTTTAGAGTTCTAGACAACATTTGGAAGGTAAGCTCTAGACTTAAAAACTACTTTCTGCAGTAATATTTGCAATCATACTGCAAACATCATGGGATCTTTGAGGTAAATTAATAATCAACGCAATTTCCTCCTATAAGCATGAACTGCATCTCTGCTCGGGCTGCAATACTACCCCCTGATCCAAACACCACCTAGATGACATTCCTACCACACAATTTGACTGGTTCTCTAAGCTCAGTAAGGTTTTAAATATTTAAATCGAGCCAGACTGTATTCTAATGACCAAATGCACTGCCAGCTGAGCCCAGTGAGTTCCAACAGGTCCCTTTCTCTCACGCAGATAACAACTGCTGAGTGGTGTCTACTTGTAGAAAGCTCCTAAATAGCCTCCACAGCTACTGCAAATTCCTCTCTCTGTTGCCTTTGCATGAGGCAATAAAAGCACCCGTTGAATCTGTTTGACCTTTGTGCATCAAAACATAAAAGGTGAGGGGGAAAGACATGATAGGGTTTTCAAGGAAGGACCTGGTCATCTGTTTCATTTGTGCTATGCTTGAGGTAATGGATAGTGCTTTGCAATGTCAGAGAGGCCAGATTAAAAGACTTATTCACAAACCTAAGTAGAATGCATAAATGAAAATCTGCGGATGATCATTACGTGGAATTTGAAGGGTTCTGGTTTCGATTTTCCCAACAGCTGCAAAGAGTATTGCTGTTCATCTGCTCTCCAGGCACACTGCTGTTTTGCTGGGCGGGCTCCCTCATTAAGGTGACTGCCAACTGCACAGGGCAAAAAAATTCAGACCATGTGGTGGCAACTTTAAATATCGGCTAAATTCCTCTGTAGCATCATCAGCCCATTGCCGCCTAAAGCCTGGCATCCTTTTTGATGCCAACTACAGAGCATCTGAAAAACATGCTCAGCTCCCCGCCTACCGTGATACTCAGCCAGGCTTCGCTTTGCTATGTATTGCCAACCTGTCCATATACATCTCATAATGAGCCTGTAAACTTTTCCAGTCAGCAACCTTCTCTTTACCTGCATAACACACTTAGCACGATTTGACCTTCAAGCAAGCTTTTAGCTATTACAGTGACATAAGAAAAACACAACAGCCAAAACAGCCACAACATTATGTCAGCAATTGTAGGATTTGGCTTCTACACTACCTGTATCTTTAGAACCTGGTGGATATATTCAGTTATATCCTGCCACAACGAGTGAAAACTCCTGATGCCAGGTAAAAACCTCAAGCTTTAGGGGGACTGAGAACTGATAAATAAAACAAAAGCCTTTCATAAAAGTTCGCTGTAAAGCCTGAAAAATACTAATCATATAATTCAGAAAGCAAAATCTGGGCCTAAGCAATATTCAAGTCTAAGTTTCATAACAAGGAAACAATTTTGACTCAAATCCTGGACAAGAGTATAGTCACTATGGCATACAGGGAGAAGACTAGCATCTTCCCATTTTCTGTAAGAGTATAATCCAAGGCATTAGAGAACAATTACGTTGTATTCCATGTTGTGGCAAAGCCATTTCTCATGGATTATGGAGATATTAGTGTGAGTGTTGACGAAAGGCTGTGTGGCCCAGGGGAAGAGGAGGAAAATAAGATGAACTAAACAGTGGCAAAAATACATAAAAGGCTAGAAAGAGAGGGAAATTCTTCACAGAAGATTAGTATCATACTTTATTGGACTCAAACATGAATAGTTGAGTCAAAGCCCAAAATCAAACTCGGTTGTCCTGACTGGTTGTCCCCAGAAATTATTTTCTTTGGGGTTTCAGCTTCCTTGGAAGAAGAGCTCACGGTCAGACACATCAATAACCTAACACAGAACCATCTACTGGTGGCAAGCATGCTAACTCTGCTACATAACAGCATCAGTAACATGAAAACGCCTTGTGCAAACTGAAGATATTTTGTGTTTCTGTTAATGTCTACTTGCTACTTTATCAAACAATAATCACAATTTCATGAGTTGATGATTAGTAAGTTCTCCTTCAACAATAATGGCATATCACATTTGGCATCTCATTTAACACTTCCTTTTATGGGTTCCATTTCATCTCTCAATTACAGTGAAAATTGCATAGTTATTCTTCCTGCCTTATGTGCTCTTGATTTGAATCCATTGCATCTGGTAACAACCTGATAATCAGAAAAATAACAGGTATTTCTGCCTCCTTTCAGCAGCCATTTGGTAGGCTCTGTGTTGCAGTTTAAGCCCAGCCGGCAACCCAGAACCACACAGCTGCACACTCACTCTTCCCTCTTCCTCCCCCCACTCCTGGAGGGATAGGGAGGAGAATGGAAAGTATGTAACTCCCATGGGTTAAGAACAGTCCAGTAACTAAGGTATAACACAAATCACTGCTGCTACCACCAATAATAATAATGATAAGGGAAATAACAAGGGAAGAGAATACAACCGCTCACCACCCGCCAACCGATACCCAGCCCAACCCCGGCAGTGATCTAGCCCTTCCAGGGAACTGCCTTCAGTTCTCCATCCTGGGCATGACGTACTGTGGTATGGAACACCTCTTCAACTGGTTTGGGTCAGGTGTCCTGTCTCTGCTTCCTCCCAGCTTCCCCTCCTCCCTGGCAGAGCATGAGACTCAGAAAGTCCTTGGTTGGAGTAAACATTACTGAGCAACAACTAAAAACATCGGTGTTATCAGTGTTGTTCCCAGGCTGAAAGTCAAAAACACAGCACTGCACCAGCTACTAAGAGGGAGAGAAATGACTGCTACTGCTGAACCCAGTACTGCTACCTCATGTACAGGTGTTAAGTGTCACTGAAGGGTTTGCAGGTACCTCTGCTAAGAACTTCAGCATCAGCATTCATTCTAGCAACTGTATCACTGTAGTTAATGACAGTATATATATATGTATTTATAGATATAAGTGTATATATATATATGTATATAAGCACTGTGAAGTATGACCAGCTCATTTTAGTGTGAGGTGTCCCTGCCCATGTCTGGGGGGTTGGAACTTGATGATCTTAAGGTCCTTTCCAACCCTAACTATTCTATGATTCTATGATTCTATTAATTGCTGGGAGGAAGGGAACAGATAAACTACATTGCTCAGCCAGCATTCAACGTACCTGGTACATGTACCTAACTTTTATCATGTTTCAGCTGAATGATATATACAACAGACAGCTGAGGCAAATCACAATTAGAAATACAGAACAGTGGTAAATTAAAAACAAATAAACAACAACAAAAAACCCACAACAAACAAAACCCCTAAAACAACACACCAGACAATTCTGCCTTACCTTTCCTCCTGAAATCAGTGGCAAACAGGAACAGAGGTAGACCCTCACTAGGTCTTTCTGAAAATCTTAATCTACAACTATAAATTTGTGTCTAATTTACAACCTGAATAGTAATCCTGCTCTTTGCCTTTGATACATCCTAGAAAGTATTTGGTACAGGCACTTTTACCATACAACTTTGCAGATGACAATTGCTGGCTTGGCCAGGCTTCACAGCAAGTCTCATCTTTCTTTATTCCGCAGTCATGTAACACTAGTAACACCTTTCAGCAATTACATGAAGGCAGGAACACTGGAGACAAGGTGAACAAAGTGCAAGCATCAAGAAAGAAGGAAGGTAGAAATGGAGATTGGAGACCTCACAGAAACCCAGTATAATCAAATGAAATGCAGGGTTTTTTCGCCCTCTGTTTCCAATAAATGGATAAATTTATGGACTCATTTCCCAAGAGGAGAAAAACCCATGCATGTGTGTCCATCCAGCAGTTATAGTCACAAATCTCCAAGAAAACCAAACAGCAACCTAAAATGAATTGTTACTTCAAACAACCGGATACAGTTTAAGAGAGTGCATCAGAGGGAGGATAGCCTCCTGCCTCTTGTGAAGCTTTGGAAAACTGAACAAATGCCTGAGAATGACTTAATCTGCATTTTCACTAAAAGTAATGCTCGCCCCTTGAGAGTGACATTTTATTCACAGATCTTCACAATAAAAGTTGGACCATATTTTTAACATGATGAAGGATCTCTGGTATGGAAGCTTCATCTGCATAACCAAAAGCAGTGCACAATAAAATAAAGCATTTGTATATTTTCTTTCCATAATTTAAATTTATGGATTCTTCTTTTTTATCCAAAGAGATAATCTTTCAGTTAACCAATCACAAAAGTAACTAGAGATAATGCCGTCTTACAATGATAGACCAATTAGTTTTAGCCAAATTCACAAAACCCTAAACATAAGCAGAAGAAACAGTGGATCTCAGCAACTGCAATCTCTGGTTTATTATTTTTAATCATGCTAGCAGCAGCAAAACAGCAGCTTGGAAATTAAAGGAATAACTAATAGATGAGCTCTGTCAGTGTCTCTGCTCTAGAGCAAAGTATCACTTCATTTATTTAATTTGATTAAAAACTAAGGTCTTGTATTTGAACTTTAAAGAAACTGGAAATTAAAACAATATATACTGCAATGATATAGTATTGCCAGAGATTTTTCAAAACATAGAATCATGCAAAAATATAACTTCATGGCACTTAACTAAATAACAACTAAATAATAAAAATAACACAAATTATTTTAAATAGGGATTGAGGGCAAAAACATGAGTAGATTTTAGATCAAGAATACAACACTTTACCTACCTTTACATGTTGAATTCCAATTCGTTTTCAACCTAAGACATTCTCCTGTGTATTTTCCATTTACTTTCTTTCAAAGAAAGGACTACAAGTCCCATAATAGAGAACTAGGGAACATTTTGTTCATTTCCTAACCTATACCAGGTAACCAAAATATTGGTGTATTCACCTTCACAAATGTTAGGAAATGCCAGTACTCTGAGATATGTTTAACAAGTTTTAAATTTGGGTCTCAAAACCACTTTGAACCAGTATTTATGAGTTGTGACTGGAGTTTTCAAAACTGCCGCATATATTAAGGCAGCTCAGAATGACTTTCACATGGATCTGACCATGCAGAACCCTTCAGCTTTCCTGAAGGTTCTAACTGCAAAAAAAGAAATAAATACATCAGTAGCTTCACATTCCTTTCGGTTTCATTAAATGGCTCTGTGTATTTAGGAATGGTGTTAAGGACCACCTGCCTTTTTCACCTTCTGATATTCTGGGAGGTTTTTGTTTGTTTGTGGGGATTTTGTTTGGCTGGTTTGGTTTTTACTTTGACTTACTTTTACTTGTCCTCTTTCTAAATGGAGTGTCTGAAAGCTTGTCAAACCTCCTCATGCAAGTGTTTCAGGAATGTAAAAAAATATGTCTTTAAGATTAAGAGCTGAGAATTATGTTATGATACTCAATTTTCTGTATCTTTTGCCAGGGACTAAGTTGAAGCAGGACTGGACCATGAAATTATAGTTTCAGCAAAAGGTTCAACAGCCAGCATCTTTAAGCTTTATCATCAAAGATTATGTGCCAAGTACCTATTCTAGTCCACTGACATCAGATGCTGCTTTTATTGTTAACAATATTTATATATTTTTTCCTTGTTCAAGTGTAAGGGCTCCCCCCATGAAAACAATGTACTAAAATATCACACCAAGTTCACTGCAACCCAAGGATTACTCAGTGGTAAAACCTGCTCACTTTCAGCAGAAGCAGTTAGTTTCCACCCTTTCCCCCCGCCCCCTTTTTTTTTTATTCTTTAAGGACTTGAAACATTAGCATTCCTTAATAAAGGACACATTAAATATAAAGACAAAGCCACACAACATGCATAAAAAAGAAGGGTTAAAATGCAACTGTATTTCACAGACACAAGTCACAGTCATTAAATTAAATTGTCACCCATACATTAGAACTTACTTATTATTTCAAGCTATACAGGCAACATAGCACCAATAAGGATAAATTTCCTCTATGCTTGATGAACAGTACACAAATATTTGTTTTTTGAATTTTGGAAACAAGTATCTTTTTTCATTTTTACCAGAATTACCCTAAATGAAATCCACTATCCCAAGTCTGGTTTATGACATTATTTGGGTAGTGACATATGTTATCAGTTCTCTCTGAAAAGGTCCCTCCCATTTAAAAAATGAATAGCATATGCTAACACGAAGATTTCAGCCAGTGGGATGTTAAATAAATGTGCTGTATTGGTAATGAGGTATTCTGAAGTTCGACATTAGCCAGCAGCAGAAGTAGAGGTAAAAGACTGAAGCTGGTTTTGAAAACCAAGTTCACTGATTCTGAATTCCCTTTTAATATAAAAGATTATCTTTAAAGTTATAAATACTTTTTACACATAGAAAAACTGAATGAAGGCACTTATCATACATAGCAAGTTTTTTTGCATTAAAATGAAAACAAGTAAATATTTTACTTAGGCAGTTTTGGGCTGCTTCTGCTCCTGCAGAAGTCAATGGCATGCCTGGCAGTAACAACACTGGAAGGGGACTGGATGTCAGTTCTTAAAAAGCAAGTTTATATTTATTAAAAGTAAATAGATTTCTTCCACTAGTGCAAAGACAGAATTACACTGAAATCATACTGGAGCAACTACAATGGAAACTGAAGAACCAGAAAAACAGCCACTTTAAATAAACATTACATTATGTGCCTGCAGGGTAATATGTAATAGCAGCAAGACATTTCTGACACTTGAAGGTAAATTAGAAGATGAGCAGATCCACTCTTTTTATGCCTATTTTCTCTGGAATCACAATTAATACTTATGAAATTACAGAAAAATCCTAAGAGTGAAGTTATAAAAAAAACAATCTTTATTTTACCAACATTTCAGACAATCAAAATATAATTCTCTTCTATAAGGGTCAAGTCTTGCCTCTATCACTAACCATAAAGACACCTCAGCACAATTTGCACAATTCTGTTTCTACAGAAAACAGAAAAGCAACCATTCTTAACCTCTAGTTTTGTGGGACTTCTTTTTTAATATTATTTGAACAGTTAGTGAAACACTTGTCTGTGATACTTAACTTTTTGACTAACAAGAGATTACCATTGAGACAACTAGCTTGTTGTCAGTATTTTGTTCTTTCAATAGTGTTAAAACAATGCAAAACTACTCTGCACAAGTACTATTCTTGGGAAAGTTGTGTCTGTTCACTTTTAATCCAAGATCCCTTAAATTACAGAAGGTATCTTTAAAGCCTTTAATTAAGAAAAGAATTCACAGTTATTATCTGACATCACAACTGGTATATGGTAAAATTTTAGGACAAACTTCATAAGTCCTAACTTTAAAAAGAACTGGATGTATCACAGCTCAACTCACAATACAAATGTGAAGTAAAAGCCCAACATGCTAAGAAAACAAAGTGCTAATGACTGTGCTACAATTAAATCACATTGGAGAGTATGAATCTTCTTCCATTAGTATTCAAATAAAATCCCAAATGTAGATGTTTTCAAGAAAATCTAACAGAAAATAAAACCCTCAAGATGGACCATAACTTTACTACACTCTGAACCATATCTGGTACTGCTTATCAACAAAGCTGTAAAATGACCATATGTGAAACTGTTCAGATGAGGAAAGTATAATACCTCAGAAAGACTGAGGTGAAGCCGAGTGCGTTACAAAGCAAAGGCGTAACCGCTCACTTTTGTGGCAATACTTGTTACATTCAAGTTACAGCAGCTTCCTGTGTTGCATCTTCTCAGATAAAACATGCACACAGTAATCTAACTGGTTTCAAATATGTTGTGAAGATATAGACTATTGCAACAAGCTTTAGGTAACACCCATTTACAACCTGGATTCAGTAATCCAGGTATGTATTCTTCCTAAAGGAGTGAGAAAGGGTAAGAAGCAAACATGTATTTCTAGTTATGACACACCTGGTTAAAATGTCTCTGATAAAATTTAGGTTGCTATCCACACTCATACAATAGATATCACTAACTACCTAAGCAGGAAACCTGCTGTTTGACTACCTGCCTTTCCAAGCTTTTTGGTAAGCACTGTAAAATTAGGAGGGGGCAAAACTAAAATCAAACTCCTATCAAAAATCTTGTCATCCAAAAATGCAAAGAAATGTTTGCCATTATGGTTAGCTGGAAGGTATTGTCATGCCATATATGAATAGCCTATTTTATTTCTCCAGTGTAATTCCTCCTCACACTCCATAAAACCTTTTAAGAAAATATATAAACTGAAAGGTAATAAAAGCATATATGTATCAGGAATTTTGAGAAACTTACACTTTTTTTCTATTGCGTAGCAACAACCTAGGAGGCACAGAAAAAAAGACTAGAAAGGAAGACAGACCATTTAACCAAGAGATAAATACAAAATTCTTAAAAGAAATTGAGCTAAAAAGGGGAAGCTTTAGTTAGTAGTCAAATACAATCCTTGAAGAGGCATCACAGAAAACCTCCATTAAGGAAAGCACACTAGATGAGTAGGAGAGTTACCTCCTGTTGACCAGCAGAACGAAGAGTAAAAAAATGTATGTTCACATTAAAAGTTTTGCCCGGGTACCAGGCCACAGCTTTGGCACTGGATATTTCCTAAGTTGCTACTGTGTGTCTAATTATTTCCCAGCCAAGTACTGCTAAAAGTAGTATTTTGTTCTCTGGAACAGAATACTAGAAAAGCTACTTCATATCGGTGCTACACATGAAAACTTTGCAAGATTATATGTGCCTTTCAGACTGTATCTACACCCTGCATCTGAAGATTTGTTGTATCTAAACACAACCGCTGATCCAACTAACAGTTGATTTGATTACATTCCCACATAGTTTTTGTCAGGTAACAGATGAGTGCTTGGCTAAGAATACTAAAGCACATGGATATAGGAAATACTGCTCAAAGGAAAAAAAAAGACTAGTATGGAAAGTAACAAAGCATCATTCTTGAACTCAATTTAGATAGATTATTTTAACACGCTTCTAGCACAAAATTATTGTATCTAGTCATTAAAGTTCCATTTTAAAACCTTACGGTATCTTTGTGAATTTGCAATACTCTCTCTTTTAATGCTTTAAGTAAAAAACAAATTCTTACCATTAGGGTCAGAAAACCTGAACCTCCCTGATGAAAACCAATACAATAAACCAGAGGTCTTATTGCATGGACTAAACACAAACCCCAATAATAATGCACTGTCGAAATAAGGGATACAGTAAAAGTCTATACTAGAACAAAGTATTCTTGGCCAGCTGTCAGAATGCTATGGAATTTTTCTTGACATTATACAATGTGGCATATGGTTTCCATACTTCTTAGCTTGTAATTTATTCATTCTTTCATGAAGTTTTGGATCATTGCCTCAATCCCTTCACTAATGAAACTAGAGCAGTCTAAAAGAAAAATATCCAAGATATATGGGCCAAATTTACTGGTGGTGCAATTCCATTAAAATAAGCAGCTATATTTACCTCAACTATTATTTAACTTAGAAATATATCATTAGTATGTATATATGAAAATATATATGTCTGTATCGTAGTTTTGATATATTAAAGAAGAGATAGTATACTTAGATACATATCAATTAAGCAATGAAATCTTGAGATCAGACACTATAAAGTGTAAGAGCCCATAACTCCTAAAGTGCAGAAAGCATCAACCAGACTTCTGGCTTCAAATCATAAACAGAGCCTTTCTTGCAACTTCCCTATCATGCATTTACAAGATATGTTTTATTTTAATTATGTTGTGTAAAATGAATCAAAACCTGAAAGAAATGTATGAACAAGGCATATTGCTAGAAGTCTTCTGTCCTCAAATACATAGCGATAGCTAGCAGAAGAAATTAGAATGCCCCAATATGGAAGAGAGCATAAAAGACACTAACAACTGATAAACTAGGTTCATCAGGTCCTTGACTCAGGATTCTGAATAAGTCTTAGCTAATATGACTTTTCCCTGAATCTATTTCCACTGGAATCTAAAATCCAAGAGGAAACTCTCTGGCTATGCAAAAGCCAGAATAGTACGTAAGTGAATCTTTTACTTCAGACATGGTTTATACAAAGCTACATAAGAATAAGGAAAATGTTTTTTAAGCAATTTTGATAGCCATTTCTGAACTGAATGGGCCAGGCAGGGCCAATATTTAGGAGGCTAAGGAGTCGTTCTAGGTAAAGCGATTGCTCAGTAATTCCCTTCCTTCTATTCTCCCTCTCCACCTATTACATTTGTACCACGCATGGCACAAGTAAAAGATGGCAGAATCTATTGTGGCAAATTACACACCATATTGGAAGCTGCCAATTTCAATTTCTACTTACACAGTGGAATCTCACTAGTAGGTATAAAAGTGTAATGCACTGCTGTCCAGACACATAAATATTACTTATTACTTATCAAAACTAGAAATAGTGGTTTTTCTGGTTCTTGATGTCTTTACAGAGAAGGGAGTAAGTGCAGATAGGACATGCTTGATGTCTCCAGCCTCCAGACAGTGTCCAGTCATTAACAGTCCCCTATACTGGAACATATTATACGTTAGAAAGGCATAAGATAGGCAAAGCCATGATCTATTGATGAACTATCACATCACTAGTGAACACACCATAGATGAAGGCTAAACAAAGTTGTCCGTGCTAGGTTACAACAGTTTCTGTGACTAAAACTTCTACTACCCTTTCATAATAGTTGTCATCAATGAAATTTTGCATTGCTCAAACAGCAACAAAAATTAACTGAAGTTTGTGCGATGACAGTGCTCAAACCAGCTAAATTACAAAAAAGTGATAGCATATTTAGTATGTGAGCCTGCTTTTATTTCCTGAATCTGCTACATTTGTTTCTGCACAACACCATGTGATAGTGTGATGAAAGTAAAACTACTACTGAATAACCAGAGCTTGCAATAATATATGAAAGAGAGGCCACAAACTCTCTGATTACGAGCTTCGATTCTAAACTTAAGCTTTGAAGGATCAAAATGGCTTTTTATGTCAACTGAGATATAAACCAACATGAAAATCTTTGCAAAATTAAGCCAGGTTTACAATACATTACGATAGCTTACAGGTATCTATTAATGCAGGACAAACTATGGGAATGAACAGGCTGTGAAGAATTTTCAATCTAAAAGGAAAACATTGAGTTCAAAGGCAACTGTGTGCTGAATGCCCTACTTGTCTTAGTACCTGAAGTACATCAATTAAGATTAGCAAGTCACTACTAATTATTTGCCTAATAGCTAAATAAGATTCTCTGGTGTCTGCTAAACACAAACACAAAACTCTGTTTTGCACAGTGGAAGAAAGAGGTAACTGTGGTAAATTTTTAATTCAAGCTTTCATTTTAGTCTGTTTGCAACAAATTTTATAATATTTTTAAAAGCACAAAGAAGTATTTTAAGATGAAATTGGACAAGATTTAAAAAAATGCTTCCATGTTAATTCAAAGAACCAAAACATGTAATTTTACCATTAATAAAAAAAAACAAAAACAAATAGAACTGTTGCCCTAGCCCATCTCCCAGAGCTGTTAATGACAGGCTTTTAACTGATTCTGATGGAATCAGGACTGGATCCAACCTCCTTTGATTGCCATTATTCTCCTTAGAATTAAGCACAATAATAAATATTGTCAAATTCAGAGCTTGGGGAAATATAAGGTACTCTACAATGTAGAGCTTGCTATGATTGCTTAATATGTTAATAATCTGCTAGTGGCAATTTGAACGATTAATAGTGATTACTGCAGGCATTTCTGCACATTAATAGACAGCGACATGTAGACAATAACATATTATAGCTACATACATAATTATACATAGACAGCTTTAGTCACTGTTTTAAAATCACAAATATAAACTTTTATGCACAAATGTACAAGTAACATGGAGCAAGATGTCTGATGACAGAGTGTGATATACATGCGTGAGTTATTTTATACTTAAATACACTATTAGAAAAAGTTATGCACAAAAAGATTTTTTTTACAAATATAAATATGTAGATAATACTACATTATAAATAACAGCATATACTTTAAAATTTAAACACAGATCAAATCATAACCCTTCAAAATAGAACAAAGTATTAGGTATTGCTTTTCGCTATGATGATTTCTGGTAATTTTCAAAATATTCCCTATGATGTTTTACAGAGCATGAAACTGTTCCCACTGAAGTAAATGGCTGTTTCCCATTTAATTCAGTGACTGCAGGAACAATAAAACTACACAGACTATATTCCACATACATTATTATTTTCTGTTACCAAATAAAATAATAAGTTTTAAAAGGCCTGGGGAAATAGAGTAACAGAAAGAACAAGAAAGTGAAAAATATTACTGAATGCTATCATACCGATTTCCATGGTCCCCGATGCCATGAAACATCACCAGGGCAAGAATGCACATTACATTGTGCCATATTAGGTGGCTTGTCTAGAATTTCACAGTTTTGATCACCCAACATTTGGCCAGTAGGAAGCTGACAAATCACCAGTCTTGTCTTTATTCCATCTCCACAAGTTTGAGTACACTGCAATAGAGAATTTTATATGCAAGGTCTTTGTTAAGAGAGTCATCACATACTATTAAATCAAAAAGATATAGCAATATCAGTCATTATTTACTAAGTTTATTTCACATTCCCTGGACATTCAATTCAAGGATAAGGACTTACAGTCTAATCTCATACAATGAAAAAAAAAAAAAAAAAATCACCAAAATGTTTACCAAGCTACATTTTAATAGTTTATCAAGTGACTTTCTACAAAATGCTTCAGTTACAGACAATCTCTAATCTCAAAGTGAAGTACCCATTTGTGAGAATAAATGCGCATATATACTATTTGTCTTTGCTAGGAGGAAAAGATGGAAATCGGTCCTAAACCAAATTTTTCTGGCCAGGAAACAGAAAACATAGACACTGGGCACACTTTCTCATAGTCCAACTTCTACAGACTAAATATGTAATACTTAGATTCTAATTTCTAATGAGGTATTAAAAGCAATTTGATCAAAAATGAGCATGTTCTAATAGTTTATAGCTTTTCACTGTATTTCAGAGTCATCTTTTAGATGCATGATCGCATCTTCATACTTCTGATTTGTAAGTACAACCCAGTAGATACTACTATCTGCAGTTACTCTAGGCAGTATTCATGAAATTTGATGTAATAGCATTTCTTTATAGCATCTTTCACCCTTTTTTAACTTGATCAGCAATTTCACTGAAGGTTTTCTGCATACAATTCATCTATTTGTAACATAAAATAATTCTATCTCTCAAAATTCAAGACACTACTGCAACACTCAATTATGTGTTGTACATCCTGAGCCTCACATAATACAATTTTTGGATGTGTATCTACACTATTCATATTTACACTATAGTTGAATTTGATCAAAGAACAAAGTTCACATAATGAACTTTTTGAGTAACAAAATGCAGTTCAGTTCCATTTACAAACAAATAATTATTTCTAAGTTTATGTAGTAAATAATATTTCCTTTCGAAAGTGAAATAATCTTACTTCTCCCCAGTTGCCATAGTTCCATCGTGGGCAGGGTCCAGAATCACAGTGTCTTGACTCTGGAGGTTTTGTTGCCTCATCACAATAACTAGCACTTCTTCCTTCCTCATCTTGACATACTACCACTCGACGGTGAAATCCACCTGCACAAGTACTAGAGCACTACCAAAACATGCAAACATATGTATCACCATTGCTTAATCAGAAAAATATCAAATATGTTGATTACAATTTTAAATTATTATTTTTAATGTTAACTAGCAAAACTGAAATCTGCAAATAAAAATTTCTACTAGTAGTATTACTAGTACTAGAAGTATTACTTTGAAATCACAGAAAAATTACATTTTTATTTTCATAGTAATAAAAATATTTTTTAAATACACATGCTTCTCTTTTGACCAAATCTGTACTATAATAGCATTTCTAGAAGTGTTAACACGTATGTGAGAGAACAAATAAATATATTAAAAATAAATTCTTACTGCTCCCCAGGGTCCAGTTCTCCATTGATACCCTCCCATCGAGGGATGGTTCCACTGGTTTATGCTGTCTTGTGGGTGGTGCACCGGAAGGTAACCTATTTCTGGAAAACGGCTTGGATGGTCATGTGTTTTTGGAATATGATGATAAACTGGTGGACATGATGGCATGTTACATTCTTGTTCTTTGGAAGGTCGGCTTTCAGGATCACAGTAATTCTCGTCGATTTGTTGATGATAGTTGGCACAGATAACTTGTCTTGTTAATATCCCACTATCACACGTAACTGTGCACTGACCAAAAATAAACCCAAAGTTTATGACAGAACATTGATAATTAATAACCAAAGAAATTTATATTTACTTCTGACAATAACAAACATGTATTTTGTTTTTTTCAAGGGATGCAGTTTCAATCACACTTGCACAAAATATGAAGCCCCAGTTTCTAACCAGAACCTTTGGCCAATAACCTAAATAGAACACTAAAAAAAATTACTATTAATACTTACAGGGGACCAATTTCCAACTTGCCACTCTCCACATGGACTAAAGCAGCTTGAAATTTCAGCTGGTCGTGGTAAATGAGCACACAGAGATTCATCTGCTATTCCTCCATGAGCATCTCTACAACTCACATAGCGAGCACGATCGCCCTTCCCACAGGTTGCAGAGCACTGTTAGAGAATAATCCAAGCTCATCGCACTTTAGGAGACTAAAACAAGATCATGCAAGCATCTAAAATACTAACATAGCATCAGCCTGACTTCAGAATTAAACACCGACAACCAGATTTCCATCTCACACTGACAGAGCCATGCGTTCAGGAACGAAGCTGAAATATTGGTGGATGGATTAAGGTTTTACATCGTTGTCAAGTAAAACTCACTTTCATCACTATCAAAATCAAAAACTCTTCTATTAAACAGTTTGTGTAGAAACCATTTTTCATAACCTTTATTTTAAAAATTAGGCAAAACTAGACCTATAAAGACCCAAACTGTTTAATATTGCTATTCACAGAAAAGATGTAAATTTTGGAATACTCAGATACTGATCAATTATTTTAAAAAACACTTCCTTGCATACTCTCAATCATATAAAAGCTATTTTGCTCAAAACCCCAGATCCTAGAACCCTTTTTTTTTCCCCCTCCTTATTTTGCCTGGCTACATTTGAAGCATACTTCAAATATTCCCATATTTGCCGGGAGAATCTTGCTTCTCCTTAAGAAACAGGTTCTTCAAGGAATATCAGAATTCCTTTAAAATTTATCACTAACATATTTCAGTCTGAAAAATACATGAATGAGAACTTTATGGAAAAATGGCAAAAGGAATGGAGGACTGCTCTGTAAGGTGTGAATGCTACTAGATTACTTACTGGGGTCCACGATCCATATCTCCATTGGGTCGCTTTCCCCACAGGAACTAGAGGAGATGATGTAGTCCATAATTCTGTATTTTCTGGACAAGAGGGCAATTCACACTCCTGTGAGGGTGAGAAAAAAACCCTTTTAAGGTAAACATTTTGGAAGACCCAAATGCAAAGCAAATGGATCCCGTAGAGAGAGATCCTACCATTACAACGAGCCAGCATTAATTAACAAGTAAATACCATATTCTAATTTATCCCTGGTGTTATTCGAAGGCTTTTTATTGAATTGTTCTGTTTCAAATTAAGATGCAAAGAAAATGTATTTGATATTAAAACTGTATTATTAATAACTAATAATATTTGCATTTTGAGTAAAAACTGTGCTGGGCAGCTTGCTGGAGAGAACAAGCATAGACATTATGGCCTCCTGTTTCACAGCCACATGCTGTACAGAAGAACTGACTGAAGACAGTGGCTCTTCTGTCCCATTCTTTACACCTACGGCTACTGAGAACACAAAATTGCCCAATTTCAGTCAACAACCAGACAGGTACTTCAACTCAAAATACAAAGCATACTCAAATCCAGTGTTTTCACATGCAGGTGGAAATAAATTTATAGCAATTACTTGGCTTTTATATTTTAAAATATCTTTTTTACCTCTTCCCCTTGAGACAAGAAGAAGAGCATGCCCTCAAGGAGGTACATGGTTACCAGCTTAGCCAGATATAAATGAGAACCATAGAATAATAGAATAGAATCATAGAATAGGGTTGGGAAGGACCTTAAGATCATCTAGTTCCAACCCCCCTGCCGTGGGCAGGGACACCTCACACTAAACCATGCCACCCAAGGCTCTGTCCAACCTGGCCTTGAACACTGCCAGGGATGGAGCATTCACAACCTCCCTGGGCAACCCATTCCAGTGCCTCACCACCCTAACAGGAAAGAATCTCCTCCTTATAGCCAATCTAAACTTCGCCTGCTTAAGTTTTAACCCGTTACCCCTTGTCCTATCACTACAGTCCCTAATGGAGAGTCCCTCTCCAGCATCCCTATAGGCCCCCTTCAGATACTGGAAGGCTGTTATGAGGTCTCCACACAGCCTTCTCTTCTCCAGGCTGAACAGCCCCAACTTCGTCAGCCTGTCTTCATACAGGAGGTGCTCCAGTCCCCTCATCATCCTTGTGGCCCTCCTCTGGACTTGTTCCAACAGTTCCATGTCCTTTTTAGGTTGAGGACACCAGAACTGCACACAATACTCCAGGTGAGGTCTCACAAGAGCAGAGGGGCAGGATCACCTCCTTCGACCTGCTGGTCACGCTCCTTTTGATGCAGCCCAGGATACGGTTGGCTTTCTGGGCTGCAAGCGCACACTGAAGCCGGCTCATGTTCATTTTCTCATCCACCAGCACCCCCAAGTCCTTCTCCACAGGGCTGCTCTGAGTCTCTTCTCTGCCCAACCTGTAGCTGTGCCTGGGATTGCTCCCACACAGCTGTAGGACCTTGCACTTGGCATGGTTAAACTTCATGAGATTGGCATCAGCCCACCTCACAAGCATGTCGAGGTCCCTCTGGATGGCATTCCTTCCCTCCAGCATATCAACCGAACCACACAGCTTGGTGTCAACGGCAAACTTGCTGAGGGCGCACTCAATCCCACTGTCCATGTCAGCGACAAAGATGTTGAACAAGACCAATCCCAACACCCATCCCTGAGGGACACCACTCGTTACTGGTCTCCAGCTGGACATGGAGCCATTGACCACAACTCTTTGTGTGCGGCCATCCAGCCAGTTCTTTATCCGCTGAGTGGCCCACCCATCAAATTGATGTCGCTCCAATTTAGAGAGAAGGATGTCGTGTGGGACAGTGTCGAACGCTTTGCACAAGTCCAGGTAGATGACATCAACTGCTCTACCCCTGTCCATCAGTTCTGTAGCCCCATCATAGAAGGCCACCAAATTGGTCAGGCAGGATTTCCCCTTAGTGAACCATGCTGGCTGTCAGCAAGCACCTTGCTGTTTTTCATGTGCCTTAGCATGCCATCCAGGAGAATCTGCTGCAAGATTTTGCCAGGCACAGAGGTGAGACTATTGACCATATTAATACCATACTGAATCATAATTCATGACTACACATTTTGGAATTAGTAGTATTCCAACATCTGCAGCTCTTTTCAAGTAACCATGTCATTCTTTTAAAAACTATATACAAGCAGAATTTTAGAGAATACCAAGCCCGTCAGGCGCTCTTATTAAGCACTGTGGCAGGCAGACTCCTTATAATATTCTACATGTTGGAGCTTTCCCCCTGCCAAATAATCAAAAGCCTTTGGACCCTCTCAATAATATACCAAATTTTCAAATCTCCAATCTCCAAATTACTCTTTTACTTAATTCACTAGGCCAAATTTGAAAATCAGGACAAAAAAACAGACAGATTCAGTATTTTTTTTCCTCATTTTAGAACTCATTTCCTGCAAGTTCCCTTGGTCACTAGACAATACTTATAATTAGATGTTTCTAACTAAAAAGTACAATCAACAGAAAAGCATTTTTCAACTTACTTGGTTATCTCTAGGACGAGTAGCAGCATTACATTCCCTGTCATCATCCAAAATAACTCCGTAAGTCCCAGTAACACATCTGACTGCACGCATCTGGTATCCACGGCCACATGTCACAGCACACTGTTAAAGTCAGTTATTTCACACACTTGAAATATATGAACTAGTTAGAATAAAAATTATTTTTAATTAATGTTTTTATTTAAAAACTCTTTCTAGAATGAACAGGGATAACTACTGGGATGGTGTTAACTTTCTTCATTGCAGACTGTATATGCTGCTTAAACCATGTCCATAACACAACAATATTTTGTCTATTGCTGAATCAAAAAATCACTTAAAAGCAATTGGACATTATGTTAGGCATCAGCGTAATTATCTCTAATGTGACAAAATAATGTATGAGAAAATCTGAGTGGCTTGCTATCTACATTTTCATTATTCTGGAGATACAATATATTAATGTGTAAAAGTATCTCTGATATTAAGGCTCAGTGTCAATGAATTAGGCATTTAACTTACATGGGTATTCCTAAATTACAGCTTAGATAGCCAATAGGAGCAAAGAAATACATGAATACAACTGAAGTAATTGCTTAAGATACAATTAAAGTGTTTAAAAGATACTGTTTTGTGATCAGTCAGCCTGAACTAGAAAACAAGACGCCAGGAATCCTTCTGTACTCACTGATCCCCAAGGCCCTACTTGCCAAGATGCACATTCATGAAGTTCACATGGTGTTATTGATTCTGGTCTATCATTTGGATTACAGAAATCATCTCTCAGCTGTTCATCATTAAGTTGGCACCATACTTGACGACGCTTCATTCCTTTGCCACATGTCACAGGACACTGTAAAATTATTACACCTATCAGTTTGTAAAGACATGCATCAGCATTGACTTCACTTTCTTTTAGTAATCTGTTGGATTTTAAAGATCACATAAATAACAAAAATGTTCCATGCATGTAAGTAGTCAAACAAAACTAGTTATTTTATGAACTCTCAATTTCCTGTAAACATCAACCCAAATGCTAATACAAAGGAAACTATTAAGTTTCTGAAGTTTAAAAATATGAGTGTATACATTACAGTTTTCACAAGGAAAAAAGTTTAAACTATCCATGACTTTTTTGTACCCATATAATCTATAATAAAACAGAATTCTGTTCTCCAATTGGTTGGACGGTTCTCATTGCTTTATAAAAAAATGAAGGGAGGCATATTACGGTAAAGAGATTTACTCTAAGTAGCTTCACTTTGTGATCTTAACGTAACAAGATTTCAGAGTAAAATAAACTCTGAGTGGTTTTCAGAAGTTCTCATTCATTTGTACATCTGGGATGTGTATCAGCCAAATCCCAGGACTTCAGAATTTTTATCATCATGTGCCTCAAAACAGCCAAAACAAAAAACCCCAACACTTAAAGCTGATTCTTTTAATATCGATGAGAAGGATGAAAAATGTCTCCAGTTTTACTTTATTACCTCACTCCACCCACTAACAGACCAGCTTGGACATAAGAATTCATTGCAGCTCTGTGTTACAAGTCTTGAAAGTCCCTGGCATTCTCTGTCAGGAAGATGACGACCCAAATTGTTCATACAAAAAGCTTCTCTGGTTCTGATACCTCTCTCACAGCTCCTAGAACACTGTGATGTATAGACAATATTATAAAATAGGAAACAAAACACAATAAAAACAGGTCACAATACATAATCAGTCTTAAAGGTGAAGACATTATTGATTGCGTTTGACAAATGTGTCTTACATTTAATCTACAGACTACTCATTCATGAGGCAAATTTGGCACTCTGTTTAGTAGTTCCAAGATAAAACTCTTTAGTGAAGGTTAAAGTACTTATTCCTTTTCTCTAAAATATCCTCAGAACTTAATTATTAAGACTGTAAATAAAATATAACACCTTTAACCACAAGATCTTCTCTGCTGACTTCCAAAACCAAGCTGCAAACAATTTAGCTACATTTTTTTATGAAAATATGACTAAGGTGCTTAAATATGAAGACTGGTATTAGCTTAGCAACTCCTACAATGCTGCACTTGTCAAAAGCTATTTTAGTTACTTAAACTAAAATGTTATAGAAATAAAAATTTTATCTGAGGTAACCAGAACTATAATGGTACAATTATAAGGTTCTGAATTTGTACCTCTGACCATTCTGTGTAGTGCCAACTTGTTAACATACAGTCACTGTGGCAGGGCTCTCTAGTTGGCGGTTTCTGCTGATCAGCGCAGTACTTTTCGTCAACTGGAGCACTGAGTCCTTTTGAAATAGAGTACTTCATGCAGTGGATCTCTATAGACCGATACCCTGGGCCACACTTTGATGTGCAGTGACTTTTGCCAACACTGTGCCACCTATAAGAACAAACTGTTATAGAAAGCTAACTGTGTTTTAAAACATAAGACCACAGTGAATAAAGAATTTGGAGCATGTACTAGGAACTGTCATGTAAATACAGATATGCATTTTAGGGAACAGACAAAACTCTAAAATCTATCTCATGACTGGAATTTTCAAATCAATATAAAATAATTTGACTCATTGGCTTAAGAAACACCTTTTTAAATTTGAAAGAACTTTTCTCCTAGGTGACTTTGAAAAACATAAGCTATAATTCTAACTGTCCATCCTTCGAACACTTCAGCATGGGCTTTCTTGGGGTGCAAAACCACAAACCTTTTTCTAATTAAATCCAGTTGCAGCTACAGTTCTGTTGAAAAATGTATATTGCCCCAGAAATACAAGGTTTTGAGTCAGGATATATAAGAGATTCATAATCCTAACGAAAGACTTTTTACTTTATCAACAAAAATTAGAAAAGCACACTAATTCTACATAGATTCAGAGGTGCATAGATTCACATAATGCATAAACCCATTACGTGAACAGAGTTGAGGAAAGGAAAAAGAGACAGGACAGATGAGGAAGGCAGAAGTGACGGCCAGGGCATAAGGCAGGCCATATTACTTAGTTTCAATCTTGTATCAACAAAAACATGTTAAGACCACAACAGCTGCATAAGTTAGGAACCTCTTTTTACCTTAATTCACACTCTGTATTACACTCCTCAAAAACATCTGGTACAGTGGGTATAAGTTCACATCTTTGATCAGACACTACTGCATGATCACTTTTACGTATGCATGTCATTCTTCTTCTTCGAATACCTTGAAAAGGAATCAAAGAAAGCAAATAATGGGCTAAAATAAGAGTGCCTTTTTACACTAGTAGATTCCATTCAACCTGTAAAACCTACCTCTTTATACAACCTAATAATTGTATAGAGGAGATTCTGCACAAACATGTTGCTGACTACATTCCAGGTGGGAACAACCTTGTCCTGGTCAGCCCTGCCATTTCCCAGGTGTATTACAGTGGTTTTACAAGGATATCAACTTCCAGAAAACTGCAATGAGCAACAGTCCGTTTACTCAACAGGCTAACTACTCCAAAATGGATCACTTCTGTCCTTTTCTAATTGTCAAATTTGCAAACCACCACCTTAACTTAGAGGTTATGATCCTTTTCTTTAAGGAATCAGAAAACTCGATCACAGTGTACCTAAAAGATCTGGAGTGCTGGGAGAAGTACCACAGCTGACACATGCTGAGCTTCTCTAGCACATAAGTATGTCTACAGCCTGACTCAAAACCAGAAGAAACTCACCATCACAAATCTACAGGCTAATAGGAGTATCTATCAAAAATCTGTGTAAATACACTTCATATATATATTTCATACATACTGTGGTTTTATCTTGACACTCAGATGGCCTGTAGAATAACAGACATATTTTAAAATGTATCTTTAAATAGCTTTACCCCATGAAGCAGATAACCAAAGAAGAAAAATAAATATATATGAAAGATACTAGACAAATCAGTGGCCACCTGGAAACACGATAACAGAAGTCTAATACATATTAGTAGGCATACAATACCATTTTCTAATGATGCATTAGACTTGATTCAACTGGTGGTTTTATATAAACCACTCCTAAACAGGCAAAAGAAAGGAATACAAATGCAGTTTTCAGCATAGAATTCCACTTCATGAATGCTGAAAATAGTAAAACAAAAGCAGAATCCATTCCTGCCCTTAAAGGCTCTGCACACCTAAAGTTTACTGACAGCACCAAGTCCCTTCCTTACAAGTATGGATGAAAAATCCAAGTACTTAAGACTAACCCCTTTGTAAACGCCGTAAGGTCTTTGGTTCTGGTAACAAAATAATTCACAGTACCTTGGCACATCCTGCTGCAGTCTTGCCAGGGTCCATAAGGATCCCATGTATACAGATCACTTCTGTCTTCTATTGGGATATTGAAGGAATAACGCACATCAGGGTTGTATAAATTCCCTACACACAAAACCTTAATTGAGATAAAATGATAGCTGTTTTTCAATGAATTTGAACATAAAATTATGAAGAGAATGTTCATGTAGCAAAGTTTTAAACATGAAAAAATCAAACACACACCTGTAAGGTTAGCTCTTCTTCGACTCTGTCAGTGCTGTTAATTCGTTCTATTGTATGGTTTGAACCACTGTACTCAAAAATGGCTCCTTGTATATTGATTTCTCTTTTTGACATGCTCACAACAAAATTTCCATTCAAGAGAAAATTTCCATGAATATCAGATAAAGCTAAAAGTAAAACAAAATATTGGAAATAAAGCATCTATTTAATTAAAAGGTTCTAACAATGAAAACTCTTAATACTATAATCTTCTCATTAACACTTAGCTTTACTTTAGTCCATGTGCAATATTTTAAAGTTATATCAAACAGTTTCTAATGCATTAATTCAATCCTAACCATCGTTAACTTTCACCTGAGCAGTTGTCATGGATTTCTCTGTAATAACAACCCAACTTCAGTAACATTTGTTCTGCTAAAAGGTTGACTGCGCATGCAGTCAACTTTTAAATTTGGTTAGGTTCTCCTACTGTAGCAGGAAACAATTATTATCTGTACTTCTGGCCTATTCTATAGCCCAAGTTCTTGTATTTGCTAGAGCTACTTTTCGTGTAGTGGCTTTTTAAAGTAAATTTTAAAGTAAAAACAAATTATTAATAATTTATAATAATAATTTAATGACCAATTTACATTACTAAAGATTACTAATAAATTAAAAATGAAATTTAAAAATAAAGTAAATTTTTTAGTAAAGGAATGCTATCAGGCTTTACTACCTTTGAAATGGTAGCTAGTACCAGGGGGTGAGGGTTGTTTCTGTGTCCTGCAAGATGCACGTGCAACAACAGGTCAAATGGGCAAGGAAAGCATATGGAAAACTCTGCGGTTTGTTGAATAGGATAGTAACGAAACAAGAGACAAAATCAAAAATGCACTCATATTCTTTTATACATATAATGTAAGTACTATGAAAGAGAACGACCAAGATTCATGGTACAATGTGCTTATGAATTTTTGTTCCTCTCGTATACTTGCAAATCTGTAAACGTGATCTTTATACTCAGACATGATAGAAAAAGAGAAATGGGAGACAAACTAGTAAGTTTGCTGAAGGTCAGACTGCTTCATTTATAAACGAAGTGTACGCTTCCAAGATTTAAAATCATACATTCCTGCATTATTCCTGATTTCACTTGTAGAGTTTTAATTAACATTGACACAACAAAGTAAAAAATTGACAAAGTCATGCAATGTGCTATAATTCCTATTCTCTGACAAATGAACACACGCATGCAAGAATTAGAAGTCTAACATCATCTCACTCATTTTTCTGAAAACTAGTATCTACAGAGAGACTCATGCAAATGATGATACAGCGTAATCAGATATTTGCTCTAAAGACTTTTACCAGACTTCTGATAATACATGTCTAGAGATGAGCTCTGGCAAGAGAATAAAATCTATTCATCAAAATTATACACAGGAGGCTTTTACCTAGGTAGTTGTCATCTTCTGGTTTCCCTGAGTAGCTGTGCTGCCGAATATCAATGTTTGTTGCTCCTTTGGGAATATTTACTACAACATTGTAACCTGCAATATAATTATTCACAAATTAATTCTATATGAAAATAGTCAAATACTAGTATATATGAACTTATAACTAGTTTTATTCACAAAACCCTAAAGTACACCAGTGACAACTGCTGCTGACTGCCCGCTTCGTTTAGGAAAGGAAATGCGACTACCTTCATTAATATGAAATTTCTTTGTTGGTGGTTTTTGTTTTGTTTTGTTTTTTAATCAGTTAACTGATCTTTGATATTCCTAACTCTTCAAAATTCATTCCTGTTCTCAGGAATGTGAATTCAATTCTTCACCAATAACATGAGTCCAACCTACTCAGAAAAATCTCTAGAGAGCAGCACTACTCCAGAAAGCAGTCAAGTATAACAAGTGGAACTCAAGAAGCCTCCTCACAATTTAGCCACAGAACTTTTCTACAATAAAATGAATAAATTGCTTAATAAGACATATGCTGACTCCCTGATTATACAGTTCAGTTAGCTTTTCTCACAGCACTCAGGAGTCCTAAACACTCAAATACTGCAGTATTGCAGACCATACACATAGGTAGATATATTAGATAAATTAGCCATGCTTGATCCACATTCTGATACTTCAAATGTTACCCTAGTGCTCACCTTTCAAAATACAAATGATTCACAAATGAGTCATCTTTACCTCTGACTACTATAATGGTAGCCTTGTCGTAATGTAACAAAATATCATCAAAATCTACTTTTTAAAACTGTTGCTCTGCACATAAGCATAGGTTTAAAAAAAACTGTTTCTCATAGATGCTACTCACAAATTCAAATGGATTCTTATGTCTAAGAAAAAACTGGGTGTGGCAAAAATTGAAGAGAAATAACAAAAACATGCAGTCTGATGTGTTAATATAAACTTAGCTAAATTTTCCACCTATTTTTCTGGGTTTAACAGCCTTGCCATGATTTAACTTTAGTTACTTGGCAAACCTCTGCAAGTAAAGATTTAAGTGGCAATATCCTTTTCAAATTGTGCTGGGTTTGGCTGGGATAGAGTTAATTTTCTTCATAGTAGCTAGTATAGGGCTACATTTTGGATTTGTGCTGGAAACAGTGTTGATAACACAGGGATGTTTTAGCTACTGCAGTGTTTACACATCCTCAAGACCTTTTCTGCTCCTCTTCCCACCCCACCAGTGAGCAGGCTGGGGATGCCCCAGGAGCTGGGAAGGGAAACAGCCGGGGCAGCTGACCCCAACTTACCAAAGGGATGTTCCATAGCATATAGTGTTGTGCTCAGCACATAAAGCTGGGAGAAGATGGAAGGAAGCGGTATTTGTAGTGATGGCATTTGTCTTTCCAAGTAACCACTACACATGATAGAACCCTGCTGTCCTGGAGATGGTTGAACACCATGGGAAGTGGTGAATGAATTCCGCGGTTTGCTTTGCTTGCATGTGGGGCTTTTGCTTTACCTATTAAACTGTCTTTATCTCAACACATGAATTTTTTCACTTCTACTCTTCCAGTTCTCTCCCCAGTCCTGCTGGGTGGGGGCTGTGTGTGTGTGCGTAAGTGAGCAGCTGTGTGGTGCTTAGTTGCCATTTGGGATTAAATTATGCCAAATTTCACAATTCATTAACTTCCCAGTGACTTTTAATCTATAAAACCAATGCCATGTATTTAAAAGAACATTTAACCTAATCACAGGTCCATCGTATTTACCAGCTGGGGGCAGCACTGCAATTGCAAATTGACACCGCATGCTGTAGATAAATACAGTGGTCAATCTTGATTTATTGCAAAGAAAACCAAAAGACACTCAAAAAAGCCCTTCATCTTGTACACTGAAGACCTTGTAGTAACAGATTGACAGAAGACAAAATATGGGAGGAAACTATAAACAAAACTGCATAACACATTGTCAGTGATAGGAGAATAGTAAAGGCACTGAAAATTATCACTTTCCAGGAAATTCTTAGATATTCTAATTTTATGCCATTAGATATTCTAATAATAATAGCCAAATAATAATTATGTGTACATAATTAGGTTACCATTTCCTAAACTGGGAGCTAAATAAGGTAGTATTTCACTGTAATGAATTTCTAATAATTGTTTAACTAGTGTTTAAACATTGAATTACAACATTATAACTGTATGACTACAAGCATGCACCACAGGCTGCTATTGCCTAATTCAAATTTTGCATTAGTAAAATGATTCGTGTCAGTATAGAAAGGGACTAGATGAAGTTAAAAGGATAAGATTAAGAGCATGGATTTTGGCATACTTATTTTGTGATCCTAACTCAGAACTCTTTTGGAAAACAACATTTCCTCAGACAGTATTTTCAGTCATTAGTCTAGGGATATCACAGAACTCCCATGGACACTGAAGTTTTAGTGATCAGCTGACTACAGCCTCGTTTGCATTGCTGCATACCTGTGTGATAATCCCAAAGGTTACACATACCATCCAGCAGTATAATTCACTATCATTTTTTATATGCTATAATTCCAAGTGAATTTAAAACATTTAACTATGCTTAACACCAAAATATTAAAGAAAGGTTTTCCTCATCCCAAAATGTGTCAGTTTTTCTCCCCTCCAGCTTCAGTAAAAAGGAAGTAAGTCTGTGACAACGCAGAGAGTGACGTTCTCAACCATATTTGTATAAATGGAAGTTTTATGCAGCAGTCACCATTATCAACTGTATTCGTGACAAAATTCATGTGCTACCTATAAGCATAAAGGTCTTTCACAGTGGTGAGAAACAAAACCACTGACAGCCCTTTACTCAGAATTATTAAAATCATACATTCTTTTCCCTTAGTGTTTTGACCGCATGTTCAGAAATCCAGTCTCTATTAGCTGACTGTGTCTTCTTCCATCTTCTTGGGAGAGACACAAAAAAGTGACTATGGGAAGGGTAGCTATATCCAACCTTTACATTTTTTGTTACTTTTGCTTGGCTCAAGCCCTCTGCCAGGAAAAAAAAATAACAAAAATAAATTTGTTTGACCAACAATTCCTTTGTTCTATAAAGATCCTACTTGGCAGCTCTCGAGGTATCATTTTCACTTGGCCTGAGGTCTCTTTCAACCAGTGAAGTGGCATGAAGGAGCATTTAGGAATCTGTTATTAACCCGGAGACTTCTGTTCATGTTCTACACTCTAACTACTTAACTGCACCACTAATCACATACAATAAATAGTCTCTCCATACCTCTCAGAAAGGACTACAGATAGAAAAACTACCAGTAGCTCTATTAAAGAAACTAAATCAAAGAACTAGGAATCACCAGGATTAGTCAGAATTTTCTCATTCACTGCATGCCAATGAAGAGGAAAGAACATAAACATTGCTGCCCATATTCTCTGGAAAAAGAAAGCTCACATTTCACAGGCTATCTTTTCCACTGCAGGAAAAAAGGAACCTCATCAGCTGCTCACAGCACAGCCTTCTTGCTATTTCTTTACACAACCAAAAGGAGACATCGGAATAACTCCTTCAGCTGCACCGTTTCAGATGAGAGAATGTGAAGTAGGAAGCATTCCTCCTTTCAAAATACTTTTACGCTCATGGTATATTCTATTCATATCTTTCGTTTTGACCTTAAAGCAGTATGGCTTTTTCACCTTTAATAGGTTAGTATGCCACAGTGTTTGCCTCTGCACCCTTGAGAGGGTACGTGACCAAAAATCAGAGAAATTTTTTGTTGACAGCAGCCCTAAAGAGCATACTTCCTCAAATGTAAAACATAATTTCTAAGCCATACTGAAATGTGCATTAAGATTAAAACAAAACAAACCAAACAAACATACCATAACGAGCACTGTTGAAAGTACCTGCAAGAGTCTTACATGAAGAATTATCACCACCACAGATTCCACATTTGTCTCTCCTTGCCTTGGAATTCAAAACGTGATCACAGCCTGCTTGCTATAAAACAAACAAATAAATGAAAAATGACAATAGCCCTGTGTCACTCAGCTCAATAATACAAAAACAAACAACGTAAGCTTCCCACTCCCCAAAACCATTCTTATTCACTGTATATATCTGGTCTTCCTTCATGAAGAGCCTTCTATTATTTTGGGTGCTGTGATGTAAGGGCAAAACACAATAGTGCTGTTGTACTAAGAATGTAGTCAAAGTCCAAATACACTTAGTATGTCAAGAACTGTAAAAGAATAAGTAACAGTGTGTAAAGATTTGGTATTTAAGAAAAATCAATATAGTGTATACAATTTAAGTTAAATTTAGATTAAAAAGTCTTGGAATCCCAAAAGCAGTATATATGTGTGCATGGTCATCATTTCTTTTAAAGTCTGTCATTACTGCAAAAGAAGCAAAGGAATACACTGAGACTATACTGGTTAAACCAGCATAAGTACCATTTTTGTTTCTGTATCTTTACTTAAACGTCCCTTTTTTTAAAATTATGATAAACTGAAAATTCTCTGCTATCTCCTCTTTCCTCTTGCTTCAATGCCATAAGAAAGCTACATTTTCAACTCATCATAAATTTACTCAGTTTCACTGCAACCAGCAAAACCTCAGCTTGACAAAAGTCTTGAGTTGTTATAACACAGCACCTTGTTTCTCCCAAGAAAATCATATGGCACTTCCATAACTGCTATTAAGCAAAGAATGCTTAAAGGATCCCTTTCAAGGGTCAGTTCCTTCAGACTTTGTAATGAAATAACAAATACATAATTTATCTGCCCTTAGATTTTATACTTTTTTTCTTTGATAGCAGAAATATGATGGCAACAAACATGCAGCGTGTTTCTTTTCTCCCTTTATGCCAATATTAGATCAGTTTCTCTTTGCTCACTTGCACAATATTAACTCTCTCACATATGAGGCTTAATGAGAAAAGACTGTGGATTTTCAGATTCAACTGTTTGTTCTTCACTTAATTGCCTCCATTTCCAGATCTTTAATTTGGTAGGGATTAAAATCAGTTTAAGTAAATTCAAAACATCTTGCTTTACATGTTTTCAGTAATGGTTATTTGGATGAATATTTAATATCTAATTTACCATCCGCTAAAATTGATTTTAAAAATTAATAAGTTTAGATTTAAATACCCTGCATAAGCCTTGAACACAAAGGTCATTGGTTTCTGCTCCACAGGGAGTACCATCAGCAACTCTGTCCTTCAGCTGATAGTAGGAAGTTGTTCCAGAAACTCGGCAAAAAAGTTTACAGCGATCTTTCATAGAAACTGGAAAGAAAATCCAACAGGTTTCTTGTCTATTTAAAAATTTTTATTAAAGTAACATTTATATTTCATTTATTGAAAAAATTTACAATCACTTACTACCACTGTACTTTGGAAGCCAGCGAACAGCAGATGTAAGACCGTTGATATTAAAGTGTTTGCCATCAAATTCAGAGCACTGCTGCTCCCGGAAGTCTTTTTTGCCTTTTGGACATGAATCAGTATTACACGATCGAAACTTCATCCTGCGGCCAACACAGTACTTTCCTCCACTTCTTGGTCTAACAAAAATAGGTAAATGTAAAACACACTCAGTTTCTAAAACTGCAGCTTTCCATGGAAAGCAGCTTGAGCCACTGATCGAAGGGGAAAATCTCACACAGCATTCTGTCATCTGTTACTGACTTTGCCCACAGACACTCTCATCTTCTATTGCAATGTGTATACATTTACACCCAAGAGAAGGAAATAAAAAGTCCATGTAAAATACTACTGCTGAGGTAGGTGGTAAATGTTTATTAATGTATATTACATTTGTATTTCTCCTACAGTCATAATTATTTTGTCTGGGAAAAAAAGCATTATTAACACTTTTACCAATTTAGCTGAGAGTACAGCCCTATTTCTACAGAAGCAGCACCTCCTTCAGTAAGTTGAAAATATTATTTCACAGAGTGACAGAGAAAGAAGACAGAGTTAGGAGCTGCCACACGCTTTTCTGTAGTTGTAATATCAGTTTCAGTTTGAGGATCAAAAGAACTAAAAAGGGAAAATTTTGGAAAACAGCCTCCCTATATACTGTAAAGTCTAAAACCCATTTCCTAACTCTTATAAATCCCGCTACACATTAATTCAGTACTACTTAGGTTCCTGGGGAGGGAAAAAACCCAAACAAAAACCAACCAAAAAAAAGGCATATTGATATTATCCTTTGCTACAGACTGACAGAGGCATATCTAATGGGAATCTAGCCTACCACCTCTTGTTCATCATATATAAAATCACCTGGGGTAGTTAGATTGAGGTTCATTTATCCCACTGATAATACCAAGATGACATAACTTCCTAATAATAATATAAAATAAACCTGGGGTAGTTAGATTGAGGTTCATTTATCCCACTGATAATACCAAGATGACATAACTTCCTAATAATAATACAAAATAAACCTGGGGTAGTTAGATTGAGGTTCATTTATCCCACTGATAATACCAAGATGACATAACTTCCTAGAAAATCCCTGAAACTACCCAGGCTGTAGCTATGGTTCTTTTTCTGGAGAAGTTCCCATTGACTTTTATGACAAAGAATGAAACCCACACTGAATTATTCAGTCAATGGAAGCTTCTCATCATAAAGGTGAAAAGGCCTTAAATCAAAGCAAATCAAGTGTTTCACTAAAAATTTTACTAAGCAATGTCTCTATTTCTTCTTGAGGCTTTAACTCCAAAGAAAGCATCTCAATGTTTAAAGAAACTCTCAGCATTTAGAGTAAGGCTAGAAAAAAAAGACCCTGACAAAGTAAGACTGTAGAAATACCTATAAATATGAATGATATAGCTGAGAGACAAGAGTAATCTAGAAGTTCTCTGCATATTAGAGTCTGTTGATTTATCTCTCTTTTCAATACATGGTTGAAACAAGCACTTTTTATTGATGCTTTGACCTAATTTGCACAACCCACAATACCTTCAATTTGTTTTGAACCAATCCATTAGGTCGGAATTTCTTCATTATGCAGTAATGTATAACAACAACAAAAAAAAACATACTCTGGCCTATTACACAGTCTGATGCTGCTCTTGATTCCACCTCCACAAGTTCTTGAACACGAGCTATAAGGTCCCCATGGACCCCACTCTCCATCTACAGGACGCATCTCCATTTCTCTGTTCACACAAATTCCATGGCGGCAGTGCTGCACAGTTGACAAAGAGAATACAATTTGTGAGTCAAGCAAAAGATTACTGTATATTTTAGACACAGAAAGAACAAAATTTAAGATCTTACTGCTCTTAATCTCAGTTTGGACATGTTCAAATTCCTTTAAGATATCTTAACCAGCAGTTATAATTTCCAGAATGCTGTCTAGAGTTCTTTGCTCTTTATGAAAGCTACTGGATGCTGAATATATTTTAGGGCTTGTCACTTTATTCAAATGCCTATATAAGAATCTCAAAATCCTTGAATTCCTGATGTTTTTGTACTTCTTAAAGCAAGATACTAAACTGCAGTGTCTATTCTGTTACTTCAGATTTTAGTCCTGATGAAAAACTACCTGAAAATTCACCTAAAGGCGAAGTTTTATTTCATCTGCTGGGATTTACGCTATTCAGACAACAAACATTGTAATACTATTCTGTTGTGGTCATGTCAGTTCTTCACCACCCTGTATCTGTAAACTGTTATTATTTATTGAAAGTGTAATTATTAGCTTTTTATTTGTTCCCAGAAGAATCAAGTGATCAGTCCTCTGCTTCTCAGTATTTGTTATCGAAGTCCCTGACTCTGCAAATATTTATCCACTTCAATGATTACTCAAAAATGTACATGACTAAAAAGAATAAATGAGAATCTTATGATTAGTGCATGTGTGACTTTTTTCAAAGAACCTGCAGGAATTACCAGCACTAATCCCATTGATGACTTATGGTATCTGGAATTCTAATTCACTTGTATGCTTTAGAAAATCCCAAGTGGTATATTTGATCACAGCATAGTGGAATAGTTTATATACTAAACAAGGATATTTACAAGATACTAAAATGTCAGCACTGTATCTCCTGCTAAATTCTGTGTGGATAATGTGTCCTCAACTTTGTCCTTGACTCCATACACCCTCTGAAGCATCAAAGACTGCCTGCATCTGGAGACAAGACACTGGGCAGAATTGACTACATGGGGTCAGTGCTCACACACAATAGAGAGAATTCTTTATTTTAGATGACTGTTTGCAGACTCTGGATTAGACTGATCATTAGTTTTGTTGTCAGGACAGATTATCCTAATCGTATTGACAGGGAATGGCTTATTCCATCTTTCCCTGCAGAACATAGATGGATCACTCACTAGAATTATCAGAACAGATTACTTCAACTCCACTGCTTGTTATTTCTGAAGCTTAGGCTTTGCCTCTGTGACACAAAACAGCTTTGAATTAGCTTAAAGTCTAGAAGGATTTTGGTAACTAAAGTCTCTGGCACATAAATCTATTTAAGAACCTCTGACACACAGAAAATAAATTAACTCAAAGATTTAACCCTTTTTTAAAACTAATTTAATGATTCAAATTTGGGATCAATGAACCTACAGGTACCCGGATTTATACTGAGGAGTCACCTGCTTATAATAAGCAGTTTGACTCTTACCTAAGGATTGAACTATAATGTGATAAACTCATTTCAGGTACTTCCAACTTACCTTATAGCTAATTAAACTTGCTAAATTCCCAGAAAAGTAATTTTTAAAGAAATTATTAATGTGTTAATTGCCAGGCTATGATTCTACAGTTCTATGAATCAAGGAGAGTGATAGATGGATGCGAGGGAAAAGGGACTCCAAGTTCACTCTTACTGCCTGTATTTTCCAGACTACTCCCAGAGATACACGTTTTTTGAAGATGGGGCAAAGACTGTGTCCTGGGTTCAGCAGTAGCAGTCATGTTTCTCCTTCTTGGTAGCTGGTGCAGTGCAGTGTTTTGACTTTCAGCTTGGGAACAGAGCTGATAGCGATGTTTTGGTTTGGCCAAGGACTTTGTGAGCCTCATGCTCTGCCAGGGAGGAGGGGAAGCCGGGAGGAAGCAGCGACAGGACACCTGACCCAAACTGACCAAAGAGCTATTCCATACCACAGCACGTCATGCCCAGGATGTAACTGGGAGTTAGCGGGAAGGGCTGGGAGACTGCAGGGTTGGAGGAGGTATGGGCCAGTGCTTGGTTGGGCTGAGGGGGGCGAGTTATTGGTCGGCTGGTGCTGAGGTGTTGTATTCTCTTCCCTTGTTATTTCCTTTATCATTATTATCACTGGTGGTAGCAGTAGTGATTTGTGTTATACCTTAGTTACTAAAACTGTTCTTATCTCAACCCGTGGGAGTTGCATTCTTTTTGACTCTCCTTTCCGTCCCTCCGGGAGCAGGGGGAGGGAAAGAAGTGGGGGGGGGTGAGTGAACGAGTTACCTGACTGGGTTTAAACCACGACAGACTGCAATGTTGATGCTCAGTGTATGAGAACACAATTTCATGCATTGGAGCCCCAACTATTAATCTATTTCCAGACATCAGCATGTTTCCACAGGTGCTACTGGTAGCTGCTGATGCTTCTAAAAGGAAAGATGGTTGAACACTGAAAACAAGCATGAGGAGAAAGTGAAAATGACAAAGCATTGCAGAAGTGGACACAATGGTCTGTATTTTCCCTTCCAAATATCCCATTCTATTGTTCTGATTTCTTTTTTGCCCTACAAAATACAATTTCTTCATCCCTGATATCCTGACAGAGTTCTGAGAATGACTATGAGCCAGTGAATAGCACAGGAAGAGAAAGCTGCAGTGGATTGAACATGGGAAAGGAAAACGGGCATACCTGGTCCCACAGAACAGGTGAAAACAAAACACAGTGCTGCAGCACAAGACCAGTTTGCTATAAAGCATCTGGCCTGTAGCTGAGGTCTGAGCATGAACTGTCTCAAAGTAGATTCCAATCAAGTGGAGCTGGGAAAGAAGCATCAATCTGAAGTTACACAGATTCAGCATATAACCATATGAGTAGGGAGTAAAGATGATAACACCCACTCAGATGAATGCCAACGTCATAAATCTCAAAGCTGTTTTTTTCTGGCTGTATTTATGCCTATTGATGTTCCCATTCATTCGCTTGAATGAATGTACTGCTACAGACCTCACTCTGCCTTGTCTGCTGCAAGTGGATGTAAGGAAACATTTAGTTGCATATTTGACCTATGCTCTCCATCTTTTTCCTTTAATACACATAGTCAAGAAAGCACATTGCTCGAAGAACCTAGACAAGAAGTGGGGCATTGAGAATATAACAACAGCAAAAATAGACCGGCTAGTAAAATGACTAATGACTATACAAGACATAAGAAATGGAGCTTACAGAAACGTCTAAATTGCAACTATGTTAGCTCAGGTCCCTGTAGCAGATTCTCAGACAAGTCTACAGTTAGCACTCAGATGGTATTACCTACAAAACCCGCAATACTGTAATAAATTTTTCAACGTTTTAATTTTTTTGTGAAAAAAAAATCTATGCATTTTATTTCTCCCTTGATATATTCCCACAGAAAACTTTAAATCTTTCTGAAACCACATCTCATCAGGAAAGTATTTCACAAAAAAATCCCCGTTTATAGCAAAATTCTTGGTTTGAGCCCTTAAACATACTCTACTCTGCTTTTGCAGTTGAAAAGATCCACTGCTGCTTCCCAGATGGTGAGCATATCCCTCTATCACCCAACTCTGCTAAAACCCATCCAAATTTTTCATACTTACTTTACATATATATACCTATAATTAATTATGCTTTTAGATTAACTATCTTCATGTATTACACTTTTAAGGTAGTCAAGCATTGAAATGATTTTAAAAGAAATCAATACATGGGTAATAACCTACCAACTGAAGTACAGCACTTACTTCAGAATCAGACTCATACTTTTACTGATCAAAGCAATTTTTTGTTGGTCTTCATCCCCATTCTCAGTTGTCCCTGTATCCCTCTCTTTATGTGGCTATAAAGGGATTAGGATGAAATCTTAATTCACTCAGTAGCTATTCTAGATATTTTTAGAGACACTAGCTCAATATATGATATATCTATACAGTGAATAGAAGTAAGAAACATATCTCTAAAGGCACATACTTTCCAATCAAACTGTGATTTGTATCATGTGGATTTCTTCTTGCTGCTAAGCCGCTTTTTCTGCCACTTGTATGTCCAGTGTTTAAGTAGCAAAATGACACTGTGAAGAACAGTTCCAGGACATGGAAAGGTTTGGGTAAGAATGACATAAATACTTCCTACCTGTTCTTTCCAATGTCCAAGGAATTAATTGAATATGAGCCTATTTGTGTAGTGCTCAGGAATCCAGGCAGGATCCCAGTGCAATTCTTTTACGTGTATCAAAAATAATTATTAAAAAAAAAGACATTTTATTGGGTATTTTCACTGTAATTTTCATTGCCAAAAAAAGACTTGTTCCGAGAATGCCACTCCTAGAAGATAGATGGCTGCACCAACTGTTCTTCTTTGCAGGTTTTGGGTTTGTTTGGCTCAGTTGTGCATCACCAACTACAACAGATGAGTTAACCATTACTGGAATATCACATAAACTACAATGCTAAAAACTGCATCACTTCATTTTAGAGAAGCCATGATTCTGAGCCAGGTGTAAGCTGGAGATAGATACGTGTAAGTAGAGTTTGTCTATCAGTTGGCTTGTAACCAATTTGCTTACACATAATAGTGTAGATCTTTCTTTTCCATAATACCACAACTTACTACTCCTTTTAATTCTACCCACTAATAGTATTTTGTTGATGTTTGTTTTGTTTGGGGCTTTGGGTGAGGAAGGTGGGGGTATTCTAAAATCTGAACAGAGATGCCAACATGCCAAAACCTGAATCACTCTCCAAACTCACTACTTTGGAATTTCAGAAAGGAAAAAAACACCACCAAAACTTCCTAAGATTCCTATGCTCAAGGTAAGGAGAAATCTGTCATACTATCCCAGAGTATAAGTGTAAGTAAATTCCTCACTACAGAAACCCTTGACTAGAACAGTCTCCCCCCCCAAAAAAAAAAAAAATAGGTAGTAAAAGAAAAGAAATCAACTGAAAGCATAATCCAAGCAGATGATACCAAGAGCCTGCTGGTCCACAGGAATTTCCAAGTACAAAGAAATTTCTGACTAGGATGCAATAGGAAAATCTAAGAGGAAGTGAAGCAAAAAGATCTGCTCCAAGTTGTTCACATTTCCTAAACATTCATTAAATTAATTCCTACCTGGAACGTGATGGTAACTAGAATTACAATAGTTAAGATCAGGAAGCCAGGCTAATTAAAGCAGTCCAGCTGCTGTCTCAATGGAAAATAACTCTCTTGTATATCTTGTAATACATAGGGGCCTCCTCTGGTATCTTGGTCCTCAACACAGTATATAAACACTGTTATTCCCGTGATTCATTGTGTTTTAAATTTGCACATACAGCTTATAACTTCACAACTAAAATTGCAACCATATATACAAAATTCATTGTGGCATCCAGTGAGCAGGCTACTTTTGACTAATCATACAGTTCTTAATTCCAAAGATACTCCAACGGTAGCTTTGATTACAGAGCTAAGGCAGAAAAAAAGCACTAATAATTTACTATTTTTCATGCTATTGTTCCTCATTAAACAATAAAAACAATATTTTAATAAAAATGTATATTGTAGTTATCTTATATACTTGTATTTAGGAAAACAATTCAGGAATGCATACCTTTGTATTTAATAATATCTCTCACAAAGAATATCAGAAACACTTTCAAGCAGTGACTAATGTAGCCCTATGCTGCGTAGAAATTCACCCCTGCAAAACTAGTAAACGTTTACATATAACATGCCTAGATATATGTAGATATATTCACTATCATTTTGTCTCTGAAGTACCAATTAGGCCAAAGAATTTAAAAGCTGCATCCTCTGCTTCAGGGAAGGTCTGCATGATGTTAGAAGAGCTGGCAGACACTTAGAATTCCTACAGATATTTGTGAAACCAAATAGGCAAACAAAAACCACCGGAAGCAATGAGACACAAAGTGAATATCAATGGAGTCACAAACTGTTCTCAGAAGCAGCAGAACTGCTCCTTATAGGCTACTGTCAGTCCTAAGCACTCAGAATTTGTAAAAAGAGGAGATGAAGAGAAATTTTCAAGTTCTTCAGCAGAAGCCAAGCAAGCAAATATAATTCATTTTTGCAGGTAACTCCAAGATGAACAAAGTACAGGTCAAACAGCTCAAAGAAATTTGACTAGACAGCAAATAGAAGTAAAAGTGAAATGTTCGAATTCCCAAGAAAGTATTTTCTTTATTGTCTATAAGACACTGAAATGTTAGGCTGCATTTTCCTTTTAACATTTTAATAAAATGCTACCCCTACCTACTGCTAAGATTATATACATAAAGAAGTCACTGAGCTCTTACAGACACCATATACAATACACAATTCTATTTCAAAATACATGCATTGATATTATTATCTCATATTATTAGATTCTATCTTCTTGTATTTTTAGAGAAGGAAATCTACAAGGCCTATTAGAATACTCCATAGAGCAAGATCCACTAATTAGACACAACCTGAAGAATAACTGAAGAATACAGTGAAAATAAACTCACATGTCAAATCTAAACTTAAAAAGTTGATACTAAAATTACAAATGCATTAAATGGATCTTTTCTGTATACATCACAGCAAAACTGCTGCAAATGCCAAATACAAATTTATTTAGCTTGCTGGTAAATATTAATTACAATTACTAGTCTCCATGTCTCATTCCCACTAACATCAACAGAAACTTGCTGACTGAGCTTGAAAGGAGCTGTCTCTTAGACAGGAACAGATGACAATTTGTCAGATTAATTGCTGTTCTTTCTTACATCTTTCAGAGCTAATGACTGTAATTAGCTCTTCACTTGCCAGAGAAAACTGGTTTCACTGCAGTAATTGCATAAAATAGGTTTTTGTATTCTTATATAAAAGAAGTCCTCTGATGTTGGCAAATTAGAGTCAACTGAACTAAAGATTACACATGAAGTTTATATAAAGACAAACTTTCTTTCTGATCAGTGACTGACTGAAAAATGGGTTAAACATTAAAACACCAGCTGCATGCACAGGATTAATCAAACAAATCTTCCACTGAAACCTTCAAATAACTTTTCCTAATCTTGCCTGAGAGAAAGAAACCATTTGAGACAGTTTACCCACTAAATTGTAATCCATTAAGACAGTATTTTCAAATTTCTCACTTCTACTGTCTTACTAAATAAGGGGAAAAAAAAAATCTGTAAAGATTAAAAGCTATTGGGGGAAATGTAGCAGCCTTTTATACATAGAAATTAGACTAGATATTTTTTAATCATCTTTGAACCTATAAAACTCTCAAAAGTAGTTAACATTGCTTCCACAGGCTGTGACACTGCCAAAATACACTACTATTAAAAATAGCTCAACATAATAAATCAGCCATACTTAAGACAATCGCTGTCATATCTGAGTATGCAAAAAAAGAAAACAAACTCTGAAGTATTTATTCTCATAATCCCCTGACAGGTAAGAAAATACTTCTGTTTGCTTTTGGTGAACTGAGACATGGAGAAGCCAAAACTAGATCAGCAAAAAACTTGAGCACCTAATTTCTGTTCACTTCCCAAACTACGTACAAATCCAAAACAATAACCCTCAAATCTTCACTAGCTCTGGCTTCAAGTAGCTTCCACCACTACTTCTATTTCTATTAAGGTTCTCTAAGTGTCTTGACTACAACTACTAATTAGATATTAATGACCCTATGGACAGTCCAAGGAAAGCTGTATCATTTAAGGATATAGAACAAGATCTGCATTCAAAAACAACCTAGCAGATAAGGAAGTAGTGAACTGCACTCTCATCACCCAGTCTTTGCCAAATAAACCAATGAGCAAATGTGACAAAGTATTCAGTCCATACCTCATAAAACCAGGCAGTCCTAAGCACTAGACAAGAGCTTTTTAGCACCGAAAAGATCCAAGTACCCTGAATTATGTTGTAATAATCAAGACAGTATATGAATGCAAGTTATGTGCGGTTACAGCTTTTACAAGAGGTACTGGTACATGCTTTCATATTTTGTGTGAAACAGATACAATGCACAAACATCTACTGAAACCAGGATTCTAATCCAAAAACTCCCTCTTTCCAGGAAAGTGTACTCCTGTATCTAAGTTCTCATACTTAATTTATTGTGGTTCAGCGAAACAGCATCAACACAACAAACTGGGGGAAACACTCTGGTGGGATTTTTTGTTTCCAGGAAATTCAACTGTGGACCGCTACTGATAAGTAAAAAACACAACTTGTTATGAATGATCTGAACTTTTCAATCAGAAGAAAAGATGGCAACTTTCCCCTGAGGTCTTCCACCTATTTTTAGCCAACGTGGTATCTGTAAACTTTTATAATTATTCTGAACAGACAACCTATGTTATTTATATCACAACATTACTGGACCGTAAGAAACTGCAGATAAAGTCAGGTAGGTACTGCTCACACAATCAGTACAGTACAGGCGCAGTACTGCCACAAAGCGAGCACTGATCTTTCTTATCTACATCAACAATTTTACCATATGCAAGCATCAAGAAGCAAATCAAAGCTTACCATTCCCACACCACAAACAGTTCCATCAGCCAAAGGCATGTGCTGAGTACGACAACCCTTGTGAACACCTTCTGTGCTTGTGCACCATAAGCGTTTGCATTGTTTCTAAAAAGAAAACAATTACTTTTTTTTGTACCTGTAACATCTTTTTAGACATTAGTTGAATATTTGTATTGTTTTCTTATACTATGTGGGCAGTTTTTCACAGATAAAACCCCACCAAACCAAAATGGACTTTGCTTAAGGCCAGGTAGGAACGTGGAAAATTTGAAACTGATCCCATTAGAAGTAAAAGACAACTTCATTTTCTAATCCAGTAGAAAATTCAATTAAAAAAGTATGCAATAGGTTACAGTTGATACGACAATACTTAGAAAAAACCTCTAACTGGAATTCCTCTTAAAAATACAGTGACTAGAAAATTACGAAAGCCTCCTTTTCAAACCGTTAAAAGACTCTTAATGGACAAGTAGCCTTTATGGATTACAAAATTTACAAAGCAGTCTTCAGTTACACCTTCTTCAGGTCTTTCAATCCCCCTTTACTTTTCTATAGTATTCCCATAGGGCTGGACTCCTCCTAAATATTTTACCTCACAAAAATTTCATTCAACCTGAACCCGATCTTGAATTCCCACCTTTAAATAGTTCTAACAAGCCATGCAATACTAGTAAAGGTATTTGAAACTTGGTCCAAAATCTAACTCTACATGACATCTTGACAGTAATGAATGAAGCCATAATGTTATATTTGTGTTTAATTCATATTGTAGTGGCCACATTAGGTTTTCAAAATACAACTTAATTTTCAGTATTCATCTACTCAAGTTTTCTTTTCCAGATCCCAATTTTGCTTTAAATAAATTTTTGGTTCAGTACACAAAACGTACGCTCTAACAGGCACGAAAATATTTTTGACTTTTCGACAAAGTAGAGGGAATCTACTCTTTGGACCAAATATTTAGAACAAATATCTGAATTAATATATTAACTTTCAAGTTATATTTTTTTAAAAAGCACTAGATGAAGCAGATAAGAAAGAGTAAGATAGCTATAATCTGAAAACATCTGTAGAAAGAATTGAAATCACTCCCCTTCAGTAGTTGCAGAAAGCCTTAATTTATGCAGCTTTAGATCCATTAAAGGCATTACAATCACATTCACAGGTGTGCAAATCAAAATTAATGCATCCTACTTTTTAATTCTATATATTTCTAGCATATGGAGCTGTGATGCTCTCCACTGCACTCTCCACCCTTCACTAAAATAGATCCTGAACTTTGACATATTCCAGTATAAAATTCTTCCAAAACCATGAAGAATGAGATTTGATTTCTAAACCCACCATTCAGTAATTTTTTAGATTAACATGATGTGCTGTTCACTCACCAGATAGGGACACACTTGTGACCCAAGACCAAACATAAGTTCACACTGCTTGTTGACATCATACACTGACCCAGGTAGCTGAGAGGAAAGATCATATATTCTTCCACTAGGTTTGTCTAGGAGGCATTCACCGTAACCAGTACTGTTGTAAGAACAGGAATAAAATGTGAATAGAGTGATCTTAATTCATTGGGAACCTACTCAATCAACACTTACACATGCATATCTCAGTGAAGTTATAGGTTTGCATTACTACCTGCCTATATAATTACTTTAATTGAAATTTATGAAATATACTAGGTCACCTGATTTTCCTTTATTGTATTTTGCATTAAATCCACCAAACAAAGCTTCAGGTTTTTTGCCTGCTGGCTGTCATTTCTCATTTTCACATTCTTACATGAAAAAAAGAGATGGCACTGCCTAAAGTTTACCTAGCACTTATTTTAAAAAAAAATAAATTCCAAAAATAAAGTGTGCCTATTCTGACTTACTAAAATTATACTAAAGATATTTTCAATAATTAACATCACTAGGTCGAAAAAAAAAATCTTCTTAGCTTTACATGTTGAGTACAGCTTTAACAAAGTCATGAATCATCCAAAGTGTTAAATACATGTATTTTTCTGGACAACTGAGGCCCTACAAGCCAATGATTAACCCTAAGAGCAGCACAAAACCAATAGTTGCCCAGGGAGGTTGTGAATGCTCCATCCCTGGCAGTGTTCAAGACCAGGTTGGACGAGGCCTTGGGTGATATGATTTAGCATAAGGTGTCCGTGCCCACAGCAGAGGGGTTGGAACTTGATCTTAAGGTCCTTTCCAACCCTAACGATTCTATGATTCTATTTAAGCAATAACTTTAAAATACTCCTCAATAATACATGGAATTGGAAGACAAAACAAACTGACAACAAAACCAAACCCAAACCCACAGCATTATATTGATACTTACTCAAGAAATTCAGTGATGTATTTCTGACTGCATTTTGACCAGGTCCATGGACTTGTATGGTAATTTAAAGTTGGAGCCATCACATGGTATTGATGTTTAATCCCAGCTTCTTTACACTTAAAACTGTCATCATGAGGCACATTAAATCTAAAAATCAAACCAGACAAAATCCCAAATTCAGCAATAATTAATTGAAACTCTCTTTGTTGTAGCAGCAAATGCTTGAGGTTTGAGTTTGAGAATGCCTTAAAATTTAACAGAAGATAGTATGACTATCTGACACCATGGCAACAGGCATCTTCAAAATGCCTTACAATATTCTCTCCTTGTCCAAAAAGCTCCTAATTCCAGGCACAACAGAATTCTACAATTACATATTTCTTTAGCTCACCAGAAAAATTCTAGTGCTCCCAGAGTATGCTGCTTTGAATGAACAACCTGTCTCCTCAACTGATTATACAGGCCATCACTAGACTGTCCATAACATACTAGCCCAATATTCACGTCATAACTCTTTCTATTCAGTAACAAAAGCAAACTACAGAGCACATCAAAATCATATTTATGCAACTAACAGGTTTTCTTATTTTATATCTCAATTTAAGTTCCATGACAAATGGAAGGTATCTAAAAGAACTTCAGGTACACGAAAATCAATTAGCTAGCTGGTGAGCTCTGTAATATCGTCATTACCTATAGTGTCATGACTCACTGAGCTAGAATATAGCACCCTTCTAACATCACCGATGAGGTATGCTTCATAAAATAAAATGCTGTCATCTCCTCTTATTTTTCTGTGTAAAGTATTTCTCTTTGTGTTCCTTTACTTGTATTCTGAAAGGATCGACCACAAGGAAGAATATTTCTGTATTATATTAGCAATTATTTTTTCTTAATGGTAAAGTCCTGTAAGGGCTAGAATGCAGCTGGTGTTAGCAGGATTATGTAGCAGTTTATATGACAAAAGGAGAGAAGACAGCTGGTCAGTACTTCCCATAATTCAAGATATGAACCAGGTTATAAAATCCACTATTTCTCTACAGGTAGGTGGGGGAGAGTTGGCTCACTGCAAGAGGCAAAAATAGCAACTCTTCTAAAAGGACTTACCAGACTGCACCCTCTTAAAAACATAGAGCTCATCACTAGAAATTGGTCATATTCAGAAGGGAATAAAACTACTTACTGGAAAACAGGTACTTACACATGTCCAAGTTCATGCGCTATAGTAAAAGCAGCACTCAATCCATTTTCTTCGCTTATGGAACAGCTGCGTAGTGGGTCACACATTGTACCTAGCTCTGCCAAACCTGCAAAATTCCATCCTTATATAAAAGCTTAACAGAATGAATTTTCACTTAGAAGTGACCTTATGTATGGTACCCAAGTTGAAAGTCACACATCAACTATGCAGCAAATTTACACAAAACAAACCACCTGCCACCAAGGTATGTGCTAGGGCAGAAGAGCACTGAGAAGTCGGGTTTTTTTTGTCTGTGTCACTTAGATTTAACATCTATTTTCTGATTTATTCCTAACTGATTTTTTGTCCCTACAGTGAAATTCTCATATATTTTCTGTTATAAAATCATATTGATTAAAAAAGAACAACTCACCAAGAGTATCACACTTCTCTCTTGCTCTGCAGATATCCTCCCTTGAACAAAAATAAAAATATTTAAACTGTTATATCAAATAAAAGAACATTCTTAAAGTATTTCACTGTTGCTATATAAATTACAGCAATTGAAAATCTCTCTTACAGTCCATTCAAAAAATTTGTGTTCTTTTGAACTAACTAATTTAAATTCACCAAATTAACCTCACTGTATTGATTTCTATTTAGCTTGCAAATAATAAAAACCCAAATATTACGTTATTTCTCTAAAAAGCAGAAGGGAGATCAAGCATGAAATGCTGCTGAAAAATGTGGAGATGCCAGTATACTTGAAATGACCTTATGTAGTGGACCATCTGCCAAAATAACAATGTAAAATTCAGAACAAATATCAAACAGTTTGAAGTGCTGGAGTTTGTCCAACTTGAACAATAGGGTGGTATGGGATGGAAAAAACAAAAGGGAGAATAGATTTCAGTGAATGAACACCAGAACCAGATACTGTACCTAGTGATAAGAACAGCAGTGTCATGATGAGAAGGGTGAGCATCATCCAATGTGTTTTGTCCTTGCTGCCATAAGCAAAAATTATGAAGAGTGGTAGCCGCATTAAAAGTGATAGCTGGTCCTTCCTAAAAAGAGATGGCAAAAAAAAAATAAAATTAATAGCAATGCACTTGCACTCATTACTTTGTCATTTGTGTCCCTAATCTCCAAAACAGTAACCGTGCATGGAAAGGAAGTCGGAAGGACTCAATGCAAGAGTTCACTCACACAGATTTGTAGGATCAGATCTTAATTTAGCTACGAGTCATCCGTCATGAGAATCCATTATTTTACTGAATGTTTATGAGCATCTACCATGTGTTAAATACTAAAATAATAAAAAAAAATGAAAAAAAACAGTGGTATTTATGATAAATAAATTTTAAAATATGTGTTTGAAAAGTGAACACTTCTTACAATCTTAAAATTATTTGTGAGGGCTGAAAACCCTCGATCAAAACCCTTTATTAAAGCTGGCATTTCCTTGTTATGTTTCCGTGTGTATAACCACACTTTATGACATTAGCTTTCATATGGTATCTAATTTATGTCCATTCAGTCAACAGAAGGTGCTAATAGAGACATGGGGAAATACAGGCATTCATAAAGTCTCTGCAATTAAGCTCACTTTTGACATTTACTGTCCTATTTAAAAAAAAAAACAACACAAAAAACCAAACCCGTTTATAGTTAAAGAAAATAGTTTGCATTTAAAACTGAAAAGTTGCAAACTTTGGAATTACAATGCAAATTCGTATGTTTTGGTTTTTTCTATTCAAAATGAATCTTTTTTATATTTATTTTTCCTACCTGTTCATTGTGAATTACAATTAATTTTACAATAACTATATTTATAAGATTTCCAATACTTGCATCTTTATAGATTGCTGCAACCTAAAGAGAAAAAAGTCAGATTAGAATATTAAACTCATCTGATAAACCATATATCTTTCTGTCATGCAAATAGGTTATCAAAGAAAAACAAGTTGCTACACAACAGATACCTCATGCACCCATCTCTGTACCTTTCCACCCAAGCATATGATGACAGCTGTCCAGTTTAATATTCACATAGCTATAGACTAATTCCAGAACATTTAGACATCATGTCTAGTACACTGTAAAACCTGTAGTTCATTGATAAAATATCAAAGAACAAAAGTAATGTTACTGTGGCTGTCATAAACCAACTTAGACCTATGCAGACAATTTGTAGAATCACTACATAAAATATTAGAGGATTTTCAAAAGCAGCTTTGAACCAGTATGTTTTTGCCCTTGCTTTTAATGGAAACTGGACTGAGCTGTAAACCTATATTGAAAATATACACAACACACAAAAATGATCCTTTCTTCATTTATAAAATTTGTATTTACATACCCAACAGGCATTTTTTTTATATAATTTTTCACCCAGATAGTAAAGGTCATGATTCAATTCCATACACTAAAGTAAACCATTTTCAATGTTATTCTTCTCTAAAAGCAGTAAAAAAGTTTATTCATTCTCAATAACTTCAGACATCCCATCCAGATGCCTTCTACAATTTCGCTTAAAGCAAGCCTATCTAAACAAGAGTTGCCACCAAACATGGAAGTACCGGCTTTCCTCCATTCTGGCTTGTGCCAAAGCTGCAAAGCTATACAAGTAAGAAAATCAAGGACTGATCCAGCTGAAAACAAATTATTTTTTCTTGTTTTTTTTTTTTTTGTATCATGTTATAATGCTCAATGTGATCTCATTCCTGGCGTCAGCTCCTCTGACACAGGTGCTGACAGATGGAAAGGTGCATAAGAACTGACTTCTTTTAAAAGCAGCCTACACTTGAAATGGCTCAAATTTCTTATGAAATTACAGCCTTGCTGTGTATGAATCCTATGTACCTGAGACCAAGTAATTCTGAGTCCTAGCTCCCAGCTCAAACCCTTCTTTTCTCTAAAATGGAGAGAACATAATGTGCAGCATTGTCCTTCATTCTTTTATTGATACACAAGCTGGAAATAGAGGATTTGATAAGGGCAGGGAAGGAGATGCAGTTTCAGAATCCATGTGGAGAGCACATTTCAGAGCAGCACAGCTATTGTCTGCTTTCCTCTATACGGTCTCTGTTTTTGGTTACTGACCAGCAATTGTCTAATTATTCTCAGGTAGAAATAAGGAGCATCTCTCAAACAGAGTTCAATTAGGCACAGACACATTCAAACACCTTTACCCAAGAAAAGGCACCTGTAAAAGCTCAAGCACTACTTAGACAACAAGTGTTACCTGAATTTGAATGGAATAAACTACCATTTTGCTACTATTGAAACCATTTTTAAACTACCACAAACTGCTGAGCTCATAATGTGTTCTTACAGTTTCAGGTCCACTTGGATAAACCTAGAAAAGGTATTTCTGGATCTTTATCTTCCTTATGAAGTATCACAAACAGTCATTTTTGACTGACAGTCAACAATTCTTGAATGAACTGTTGTCTTAGGTAAGCTTGTGCTGCTTGTGATAAACATACAAGTAACGCTGCTCCTATTAACCCCACATTTGAGTTCAAGCATGGATCCCCTGTCTCATGGGAACTTGTCATGATCTCCAAACGTTTAGTTATTACCACTGCTTTCAAAAGATCGGAAATCAAGATGCCATGTTGATAATGAGATACCCTTATGTAATGGTTTTGGCTGGCATGATTTTCTTCATAGTAGCTAGTATGGGGCTATGCTATGGATTTGTGCTGAAAACAGTGCAAATACTAGGATGATTTAGTTATTGCTAAGTAGAGATTACACAGAGACAAGGCCTTTTCTGCTCCCCATCCTATCCTACCAGCAAGGGGGCTTGGGGTGCACAAGGAGCTGGGAGGGATCACAGCCAGGACAGATGATTCCAACTGACCCAAAGGATATTCAATCCCATATGGCATCATGCTCAGCAAATAAAGCTGGGGGAAGAAGGAGGGGATGTTCGTAGTGATGGCATTTGTCTTCCCAAGTAACTGTTACGTGCAATGGAGCCTGCTCTCCTTGAGATGGCTGAACACCTGCCCGACCAGGGGAAGTGGTAAATGAATTCCTTATCTTGCTTTGCTTGTGCAAGCACCTTCTGCTTTCCCTGTTAAACTGTCTTTATCCCAGTGAATGAATTTTATCACTTTTACTCTTCCAATTCTCTCCCCCATCCTGCTGAGGGGAAGCAAGGAAGCAGCAGGGTGGTGCTTAGATGCTGGCTGGGGTTAAATCACACCTTACTAGTGAAAGAAGGTATATTCTGTGGGCTCACTGAACACATGTGTGAAGAGAAATATTCTGGAGTTGAAAGCCACAAACCAAACTTGAAGTTTTACCTCAGGAACTGTACAGGCTAAAAATCATCAACCGAGACCTGAAATGATAGACCAATGCACGGAATGATAAAAGATCTGGAATATGAATTTATTAACTTTCGTGGAAGAAAAAAGGTATAGAGTACTCCCTGATCCTACATTCTACAGAGGCCTCTTTCAATGCCCTCTTATTGGAAGCAGTGAAGAAAAAGAATGATGAAATGAGATAGGAATTTGATAGAATACACCATTTCTTTACAATTTCCAGATATACTTGCTTTACAACGATCTAAATCGAGTCTTCAGAGAAGTAGGAGGTAACAGCTAAGACAAAAAGAAATCAGTTTCAAGAGATTTTTCAGACTCCTAAAACCAGAATTCATACCACAGAACGGTTCAGACTGCACAGCAACAAAAGAACAAAATAAATAAATAAATAAATAAATGAAGCTAGGTACCCTTCACTGGAAGGATCCCAGCTTTCATTTCCATGGAATTGTCAAAGACTAAGTCAGATCTTGTCATCACCACAGCTGTGGCTGCCAGGTCAGTAGAAGCAACTTGGTCACAACAGTTGAGTTTCTCTTGATATCCCTGTTGTAACTGTCCATTAAAAAGGGACTGTAAATTGTGGCAAAATGTCCTATTCAGAAAAGTGGCTAATAAACAACATAATGTGTAGTACAAGTTAGGACCCTGCCTTGAGGAAAATTAAAAATACCAGCTTTTAATACCATGTTATAAATGGCACTATATAATGCCATTTTCTGATTCCAGTCTCACTGCAATTAAATGATCTAACTTGATGCTGTCTCAATCCCCTCCTAGAATTCATGGCTGCCCCCTCCCGTGCTCCAACTCTAGCACTCACATGACCAGGCAGTCGGCCAAGTTCACGATCTGAGCTGGCCAACACAGCCCTACCACAGGTGGTTTTGCATGTCAAGTTTTCTTTTCAGAAAGGCAAGATTATATTTTCTTGCTGCAAGCAGACTCATAGCAGACCAAGAAGTTTTTTTACTACCAAGTAAAAGCAGCACATTTCTTGAAAAGATATCAATAATCAGGTACCTGGCTCAGAAAATGAGAACAGTACCTTAAAATGTATCATGGAACCAGACTTGATGAGGTTTTGGTGCTTTTACAGTAAATTCCAGTGTCTTAATGAATTATTTCAGTTGCTAAGATCAAGCCTTTGTGTTAGAGACTTTGAACTGTTGGAACATAATGTGCCTAAAAGAGGGTCCTCCAGCTACTAAATCTAAGGCGGAACTTACTGCCTGCTCTGCTTGGAGGAACAAGAAAGAACACTGTAGGTTAGGCAATCACAGATTTCTTTATTTTACTTATCATTTCACATTTAATAATGCAACTCTATTGTATTTCAATACAAAAGTTTTGATAAAGCCCTATGAAAAAGTTATTCTTTGTTCTCTTAAATACATATTTCCATCAGAGGTAGTATTTCCAAGACAGAGTGTGAATACTGTGAATAAGCAACTTGCCAAGATTTATTCAATTTTGAAGAAATGAGAAAATACATTCCAGTTCAGTGGGATTACTTACATGCTGAGAGTTAAGCCTTTACAGGTTGAATTGGATAAGTGACAAGACACTTAAAACCCTAAAAATATTTAGCAGTATATTTCATTTCTTATTTTCCACTCATAAAACAATATCCTATAGCAGCAAACTTACTTTGCTTGCTCTGTGGATGCCAATATAAAAAAGAAGAAAAAAAGAAGAAAGAAAAAGGGCCCAGGATTTCAAAGGTTCTTCTGGGAGCTGGATGTCTAAGTTTCATTAAAATTTAATGGGATTTACATGCTAAAACTTTTTAGGTTTCTTTAAAATCCAAGCCAAAACTGAATATCCTTAAAAGTTTCAGAATGCTTATAAAAGTAGAGTATAATGCTTGATTCATTTAAAAAGCCAGCAATCTGACACAATACCCAATAACAGGATGTTATGGGGGTTAACAGGATGTTAATGGCTGCTTGACCAGACAAAAGTACCAGTTAAATTTAATAATCAAAGTTATCCGTACATTGGCAGAGAGGAAAAAATGTAAGTTGCACTTCTTCTCTTGATGGTAATCAAATCAGACTAATAATGCCTCTATTTCAAACACTAATAGGCTGTGGGTCAAGAAATGACCCACCTGCATATTGATAACTTCTAATACAGATTACATAGCAAAGTCTACTAGTCATTTGTTTTCCTACTCTTCATATTATTAATAGTTTACTGAAAAAAAAAAAAACAAACAAGCAAAGCAAAACCCAAACCTATTATGGGGAAGGAGAAGGAGGAGTAAAGAAGAGACTGAAGACTGTATCTTCATATGAATTATTTGATTTCACAAAGCAATATATATGTGAGTTGAGAGTTGGACAAGATGACTTCCAAAGGTCTCTTTAGAACTACAAGAAGTGATGTGAGCAGAGATACATATGCAGGGGTGGGGACTGTGAAGAAAATCTTTCAGAATTATGATCTGATTTTATATTAAAGACCTGCATTTATAACAATTAAACATTTCTAGAACTAATGTCTTAAACTTTTGTTTGAAGATTACCTTCAGAAGTAGCAGATGTACATGTGGAATAAGAGCTGCCAGAAGATGCCAGCTACACCTTACTATTTTGCTGTGGTATTCAAAGATACTAATTTCACATTATAGATGTAGCATCTTATTGCATGCCGCTACCTCAGAGCCAGCAATAATTGCACTAAGCCCTATTTCATACCATAGATAAGTAAGCACAAGAATGGAGTCACAGCTTTTTAGCAAAGAGCTGGTATTCTTTCACTCACACATATGTATTTTAAATGCTAGATGTTAAAAACAGTTCATATATAGACTCACTTCAGAAGCAATTATACAATGCATACCCTATTAATCTAGTAGAAAGTCCAATTATGTAAGTAAAAAGAGAGAAGAAACATTGTCCTGTAAGGAATAGTGGTTGAATACACATCTGCAGATGCAGGACCAATGTTTGTTCTTAAGAAAGAACGTCAGGAATAACATTAGCTATAATCACAACAGTGCCTCATGAAAATTACACAATAAATGTTCCCTTCTATCTTGTTGTAAAGTTTTGTCAAAAACGGCTTCCATTTTCAAATGATGTTTTAACCATTACATTTGGTTCTTGGTACAGCTCCGGATTATAAAAGTAACATTAGAAAAAATGGCATCTTTGGCATCAGTTGTTTCTAGAATAATTCCAAACTGAGTCTGTACTTTAAATTAAAGAAAAATCCACCTTTCAACACAGATTTTTTCTGTAATACATAAACTTTCAGATCTTCACACTCCTACCAGTAAAAAAATCAGAAGACTTAACCAAATTACAGTATGCTAATCTCCCTTAAAAGTTCATTATTTCTCTTATAACGCAATAAGAGAAAATTCCGTCTTCTAAATTTAGGTGCCTACCTCTGTGTAATAGGTGACAGCACCTCTACTGCCATTAGTTGGAGATCTAGACTGACGAGCAGAACTCAGTTCAGTTGCCTAACTACACGTTATCTAGTGTCATGTCAGATGCCATAGGTTATCTATACAGAACTGGCAGATATGACACATGACCCATACGAGACTTGCACACCTTTTTGAAGCAGCAGTTGAGGCCAAGTCAAATGTTCTATGGCAACTTAAATGGCCATAGACACTTAAATAAAGCAAATTAACTGATCTCAGTGAAAACTAGAGAGCTATTCTGTTCATCCTAAAGTATGTGTCTATAACTGGTTAAGTAACTAGTTCACTTACTTAAAGCAGATCTCTACAGACACCTATATGTAGATGTTTTAATTTGCTCGATGTTAGATGCAGTTTCATACAAATTAAGCTTCTTGAATAGGTGGAAGGACAGAAATCTAGAAATAATTATTATGCAGACTATTTTAGCAGGCCTTTTCCTAAAAAAAAAATGGTTCAACAGACATCACAATAACCCTTTGATTTTACAGAGCTTATTTTACTAGATCCTGAATCAATACAAGAAATGACTTTCAGTTCAAGAGAGAATTCACCACAGAAAGAGCTCAACTAAATGACACCAACTCAAAGTCTGACCCATACTAATTTGAAATTACTTGAAAAGCTAGGATTATTATAAACATGCATTTGTTCACAATGCCTTTTAACCTCTGCTTACTGCAATATATTCATACATTTAACTCACTGAAGCATAAGAATTCTTCTAATGCAACAACGAATCAGGAAATAGGTCACACTATTTTACCTACATTTACTGCATTAAATTTAAAAAGATCTCTAATTTGAAATTTGGGCCCTACTTTTTTTTTTTTTTTATCTTTTATGGGATCTCTTTCTTCTAATACAGATTTGAGTCAAACCACAAGACAAGGAGGTTGCAGAAGAGAAAACAACAAAACAGAAATAGCTGAAATAGGTAATACTTATGAGCTTAAGTTTACTTACTATTGACATCAATGTTAGTACGTAGTGCTGTAAATTCTGTCCATGGTGATGAACCATTTTGGTGTCAGCTGTAACCATCACTTCTACATATCTTGGATAGGAAAGAAAACGTTTTTTCCTTGTATGTGGATTGCCACCATCCTCTGTAGATAGGTTATTTAAAGCATACTCTAAACTGAGAGACTTCTGTAAAACTTTGCTTTCTTCATTTAAACTGCTGAAGGCTGGATGTAGTAAAGTGCTGCTCTTCAATTCTTTTTCTGTGAAGTAAGAAAAGATTTACTGTTGAATGTAGTTTCTAAATTTAAAGAGAAATGGGCAAAAGACTGTCCAAAATAGACAATATAAACTGCTATTTATGATCTTACTTTCAAGAGAACCAGTCAAGAATTAAAAACAAAAAAAAACAAAAAACAAAATACATGGAAGGCTGTAATAGGAACATCACATTAGACATCTTGTACACATAGTTCTATCATATACAGATTCTTGTTAAAAATTAGTTAAGAGATAGCAGTATTATATTTTATAATCCAAACAGGTAGGCTGGAAGGAGGTAAATACTGCAGCTTAAGCAGTGCAATGAAGGAAGCAAGTTAATTAAACAAAACACACACTTTTATCACCAAAAAGACTAGGCTTGAGAACTGAATTCAAGCCCCTATTCATATAAATATGGAGTTTACTTCATAAGGAAGTATGCATCAAAAGCCTACAGTGACTTCCTTGACAGCTTTGTTAATATTCATTATGTAGGATCAGGTTCTAAAGGCAATATAGAACCCCCTCAGATACCTCCAAACTAAGTACTGTAATCCTTCCAATTATGCTGTACAGTCCAGCCACCAAAGGCTTCTGATGCTTGACACATAAAATCTATGCATTGAACAGAGAGTCATCTTAGCAATAGCCCATATTAACAGAGAAGCATATTTAAATTCTCACTATTCTCCAGAACTTAAGCACCTAACTAGACACCTCAGTCCCCTCAGAACAAACCTCCACTGTCTTTCTGGATGTTTCCTTTTAAAAGTGGCTGCCTAAGGATATGTGTCTCCCAATTCTTTTAAAAATTCTAAAGTATATTAGATGTGTAGCAACTCAATGAAGAGAACTGGCTGAAGCAATCTCATAAGCACATTAACTTTACCAGGTCACAAAAGACATCTGAGATTTCAGAGTACTGGCAAAATGAGAAACAACATTCATATTTAAAGTGGGAGTTTACAGACAACTGAATTTGTGGACTAGCCAAGATAAATTCAATATCAGAACAAGTAAAGTCAATTTTGTTTCTTAAAGAAACCAACAAGTGGATGAGTAATAGCTGTCATAATTACGAAAAATTTCTTATGGCAAACTTAGATGAGCTTCTCTGTATTAAAGAAAGAGGATTATGGATAGGGGAAATGAAGCAGATATCCTATGCTGACTTTAGTAAGGCTTGTACTAGCGTTTCCAATTAATTTTTCGTCGGCAAGTTAGTTCAGAAGAAACTAGCACAAAGTGAGGAAAAGATTAGTTTGACAATTTAAAAAGTAATTATCATGGACCAATGTCAAACTAAAAACATGTACTGAATGCTCTGCTTCTCCATATCCTCTGTCAAGGTTTACTTAACTAGAGGAACTCTCATGATCATAAGTATTGCTAGATATATTCTGTTCCTCACTCCTTGAAGGGAGGAGATGAATAACTAGGCAAGACTAGCATGAAAAGAAACAAATCTCTTCTTCAGAAGGTCAAAAATATAACAACACAAGGTTTTTCTCCATTAACATTTCTGCAACTTCACTCACCCAAAAATGACAGTAATCTGTGCCTTACAGTCTTTTGTAGTTGCTCCAATAAATGGAAAAGAGGAAAAGTGACCATAATCTTAATCCTTGGAGCTTTTTTCTCGCTAGGTTGCTCATATTAATAGTATTTTCATACACAACATAGGAAAAAGAAAACCAAAACAACAAACCATACAACAAACTGAAAGACCTCTACTTTGGTTCAGTACATATTATCTATCCATCATTAAAAAAGAATCAGGAATAACGACACTTGCTTGATTTTCAAACAAAGTACTAAGTCCTTGTTCTGCAATGACAATCAATGAATAGATAGCATCACCTTCCTAAAACTGAGCTAAAGAAGATAAATACTTTTCACTACAATCTTTTGAATGCAAGATGATCATAACTTGCTTTCTGTCCTTAGTATCTATGGAAAAGCAGAATTCTCAACATACTGTTTCTGTGTATAAAATATGCTTTAAGAATTCTATGAATTTTTCAAAAATCAAAAATCAATAGCCACCCAAGCTACACCATTAGCTTTGCAATTTATATTTTCAAACATCTGGACAGATATTCTTTAAGAAAATAAAAAGTTGAAATCTTATTATTTTCCTTTTCTTCAGCTAGCCATACTAATGCCCTCAGCCTTGCCTAATCATTCCAGAAGTGAGAGTACATTCAAAATGCATAAACACAGATTTCAATCTCACAAAAAGTGTAGAATTTTAATTAGACAGGATGTTTCTAAATGCCAAGCAGAACCAAATATAAACTGCTTTCTCCTACTATGAATCTCCACCCAGTTGTGTTTTCTTTGAAGCCAAATAAACAAAGCCTGTATGCTTCTATCAAATAAAAAAAAAAAAAAAAGAGGCATTTATATCACTAGGCTTTAAAAAAAAATTTGTTTACAACATAATGAAAACCACTTTTAAATAGCACTAGTACAATAGTAAAGCTTAAGAAGTGCATTGCTCAGACAGGATTTTCAAAGACTTCTACATCGTTATATCCCAAAGCAGATGGTATCTCAGTGTTTACAATGACCCTATAGATACCTACAATTTCAAATAAATCTTTTCTAATCCCACTCTTTTGTCTAGTTACTGTACTTTGATGGTAACTGCAGGTGCCTTTCTCACATCACACTATTTTCCAACTACTAAGATGCACGCAGAACTGTGAAAAACAACTACTGTGCATTTTCTGTTAAAAAAACTAAAAAACATGTTATTTTAAAGCACAGTGCTTTCTACTTACTGCTTCATGGTATTAACAAAGCTTTTTTGTCTTTCTGTTCCCTTTCAGTGCAAACATGCTCACTCTTAAGTTACTCTGCTTAATGATTAACCTATATACTGTGAATCTATGAAACTACAATCATACACTTGTTATATATCCTAATAGTATGTGACAAGTGCATTGCAAATTACTCCATTTTATTTTAAGTAAAACTAATTACGAATGTGCAATGTGAATGTTATTAAAACACTCATAAGGACGAAAATCTACATTAATGGGTAACATTAAATACTCCCACTAATAAGGAAGACAGATGTTCTGTAGTATCCATTAGACTTGCACTAAGTTCAGTAACTTTCATGAATATAAGCAACAACAACTTCTGCGGATTTACTCCCTAAAAGTTTATATATGGGATGTAGGTGTAAAGTAAACCCATAGAGAAGTTCTTGCAATGTCATTCTTAATTTTTTTTAAACATGCACATTTTGTCCTACATTTGAATTAGCCACTAGCAGAAAAAAAAAGAAAAGAAGAAATTGCTGCCAAGCCTCCATGTAGCTTCTAATGGAACAATCTGGAGATGACTATTTTTTACAAAAATGAACTCCTTAAATTTTTTAAACATCCGACAGTTGAAAAAGGTCACATTAAAATCTAAAGTATGACTATACCTGAAACATCACAAGGTTTATGAGATTTCTGATATTTAAGTTCTTCATGCCTGTATATAAGATGTGGTTTGTTATGCTCATCTTCATGTTCACCTCCATCCGCTTTCATCAGAGGTTCTAAAAAATATTCACCATCATGCGCCTTAAAGGTGCCCATCTGAAAGTAAGAGAAGTAATTCATTTATTTTCCACTAAAAATATTGATATAATCATTTTCATTGAAATAATCACATAAATTTGCACTTGAGACAGAGGAAGCTTCAGTACAATGGGGAGATGGAACTGTGAAGGTAAGGCAAAGAGAAATTTGCTTTCAGAAACTTGTCTCACCAGAATAACTCATAACAGACTACTCTGTGTATTAACAACGTATCACAGGTAATCACTATGCAGTTAGTAAAACAAAAGGGATCACAAACTTAGAGAATCTAGGTACAAGCAAGCAGGACCAGTTAGAAAATGTGCAAAAGCGAGCAGAGGCCATCAAGAAATTAAGGAATTGATTGCTGTCCAAATTCTAGACTGGTTTGTCACCTTCTATCCTTTCACATAACTTATATAGTATTGTATTCTGACCATAGATTAGAAAGAGTGTAAACCCAATATTCCTTTTTAAAGGCTTTGAAACAAGTTCCAGGAATTCAAAGTTGACAGTTTCATTAATGCATTTTTATCCTCGGTTTCACCCGCAACCTCTACAGCAGACACACATGAGTAACTATGTAATGGGAACCAAAGGAAGCTGGTTACTAACAAGAGCACTGGCACATACACAAAGAAAAAGAACAAAAAATGAGTTCCTTTCCCCCACCCCTCTACCCCGCAATCCAATTTCATAATTTTAATTAATAATTTCAACTATGAAATCACAAAACTGAATCTCTTCTTTCTTACTGTATTTCTAACCAAATTCATAGCTTTCTATGGATTAAGAACCTTATTTCAGGACAGTAGGAGGAGAAAAAAAATATAAGAATTTTATCAAATTATTTTTCAGACTTTTTGGCAACTTCCAAACTTTAGCCAATTAAGCACTTAAGAGTGAGCAGGTGCACTGCATCCTGTTAGCTGTTTTACCATATTAGAGTGGCATGTTGACCAATAAGAGAACAGTGATAATCTACATAATACAGTTTAAGAGATTAAGTGATCATTACAACCTTGAAACTCAGGGTAATAAAGAAAGTGGCAGAGCAAGACAGATGAGAAGTGAGAATATTTTTTTTCCACGCAACCTACAAATAGTCTCTTAAAATCTGCTGTGTACTACCTTAGTGTCCAGGATACTGTACTGGAATTATATTACCCTCTTGAATTTGGGATCCTTCTGAAAAGTTATTACTTCCCTGCGTTTAAAAGTCTGTTAGGCTTCAAGCATATGTCAGACTATCTGTAATCTTGACTGATACATAGCATACCTATCATCCAAAATTACTGTAAACCCACTGTGGTTGGATCCTCTGCATCACCTTTGTTGCAGAATGAAAAAAAAACAGCTAAGTAGTATTTTTCCTTTCACGACTGCTTACATCCAACTCAGAGAAACACTTTCCCGTCCCCAGTCCCATTTAAATTCTTTGCAAGCAGTTTTCCTGCTGGATCTTTCACACGTTCAGCTCAGCCTTCTCACATCCAGTGTTTCCAGGGCATGTGATTTGTAGAGGACGGCAGATCGAGCGTATTGAGAATGCTATGTGCCTCCCTGGAAAGGGCCTCAGGAAGAGATATGCCACAACTTGTCAGTTAGCCCTAAGAAGATGCAACCTTCTGGGCAAAACGACAGGGACAAAGAACAGCCTGTCACTCAGGGTCAAAGAAGCAAGAACTGATGCTAAGATTCATATTCATGTTGATGTTTATTACATAAATTATTAAATTCCCAATTACAACACATGATATATTTGACCCCATACCATTTGTGAACACTAACTTTCTTTTCTCTTGATATACCATAAACCCTATTATTATGTAAGAGACATTTAAAATATAATCCTTTAGATTTAAGCAAAAACTTTCTTGCTACAGTTTTATTCCAACATATATTTTACTTCCCTCCTACTCTTTCCAATACCTAAAGCAGATATCCTGCATGTGTCTCTTCAATGGCTTTTCGAATAAGCAGGCTTTCAAATTTTACAAAGAAATGGTTTCAGCTACAACAAGCATACCAATTAGGAGAATAATAGCACAGATCTAATATAGAGTTTGTGCTCAATTTTAAACTAAACTCACCTTCCACAGTATCAGACTTCCACTAGAAAAGATGAACTGCAAGAACAAGACTTTATTTTTCTACCATTTCACAGTCAAAAAAAAAACCACAACCCCAAACCATCATTAAGACCTATGGCTTTGAGTGAGTCTGATCACTGATAATTCCACTCGGACTCCTTACCGCATACTTAGTCAACCAAGAGCTACCAAACAACCTATCTAGAAATTCAAAAACATATTTATGCAATTATCCTATCCAGTGGATTAGGAAGAATCATCATAAGGCATTGATCTAAGGCAATCTAGGATTGATGATACTCCAAAAGAAGTATTTCTGCCTTGCCCCTTCTGTAGATGTGCACTCCCACACTTCTCTGTTTAAGCACTAGCAATTGAAATCATGTACACCGCATACCAGCTCCTCTGTAGAGTTAAAAATCTATGCCTCCTATCAAAGAAATATATTTTTCAACTGAAATAGTAAGGGTCACCTGGCACACAGAATCATTTTTCCTAGCAAAAAAAGCAATTTCGTATCAATAAGAGCTTACTAGACAATCAAGCCATCAAGCAACTCAGAATAGTGCTACAAAGCCTGTGCATCAAGCTGAGCCTAGCAATGAATACACAATATAAAATGCCTGTAAACTTCTGCAGCTCAGCTTTCATTACTCTACAGTCTAAGTACCAGAACCATTCTTAACTGAAATCCAGAACCCTCTGCTGAAAAAGAGAAACACTGAAGTCATCTAGGGAGAAAAGAACAAAACCAAAAAATTCTCCATTGTTATAACCAAGAAGATACAAAAAAACCCACACCATAAACTTATAGCCCCAAAAGTTAAGACAGACAGCTAGAAGGGAGGAATACTATATTATGTTTCATGGCCTCAGAATTATTCCTAGCTTTTTATTTAAATCAAAAGATTAATACAAGAAGGAACTTGGAGATTCCACCTTCTCAGATACTTGAGGTAATTACTTTAGGACAATGATGCCAGGGTTCCTCTCACTCTCTGTCCCACTGATTCTTGCATAGTGCCCCAGGATCAGCTGTCTGTTTAGATATAAAAGAAATAGCTGATAAAAAAAATCTATAATACAACAACTTTTCAATCTTTCCTCAGTGTATACATAGAGAAGCAAGCAATTACTACCACTGACTAGTTAGGAATACCTCCCACCAGTTGTCTACAACAAATTTTTTGCCCATCCCCTATCCAAGTTGAGAACTCCTCATGATATTGTATGTGAGAAAGATCAAAGGATAAGCAATGCAAAGTGTTCTATCTTGAAAAGATATATGATATTTATTATTTCAAACCCAAGCAGATACTGAGATTGAAACCACCAATTTAAATCCTTTAAGTTATCTATGAAGACTAAAGATGGATTTTGAACAGTTACAAATGGTTACCTTTTCATTTTCCTAACACATAAGTCTTCAAAAATTCAGTCACCACCTATACTGTTTTATAGTTCTTCATACATTAATAAGTAATACTTAATCTGGCCACAGATTCTGCTAATACAAATGGAGCTATTACTGTGAGCTAGGTGCACAAGGAAAAGGGCTGTGAGATCCAAATTCAAAATACTTTTGGTAAAACCAAATAAAGCAAGGTCACTTAGATGTACAGAGGCAGGTTGTTGAAACAGGAGCCCGAGCATTTGCAGGAAATGAAATCAGAAATAAACTGGATTAACTTATCATCTACAGATGCTTCTCAAATCATATAACAAGAAATCTGCCTGAAGCATTCTATTTCTGTTCTCAGATAAAGAGGTAAAAGTACATTTAAAAGATCTCTTCAGTAGAAGTGGAGTACAAAATTGAAAACAGTCTCTTACACATCATAAATAAGTGGTCCAAAGAGGGAGTGCTACTCAGGACTCTGCATATGCCTAGATTTGAGGAAATTTATGAGAAAACCCACATGAGAAAGATTATTTATTTCTTGGATTTAAAATACTCTGGATGTTAGACACTTTATATTAAATCAAGGTTCAATGGATCAACACAGCTACTCACTATATATGGCATGTCTTAGCGCTTTAAAGTGGCTTAGAACTGAATAGTCTTAATCAATGCATTTGCTCTGTTCCAAGAGTAGTAGAAATAAACATTGCAGAAGTTATGGTTAAAGTATGCACCATACCCACATACAAATTATATCTTTGTGTATAATGGCAACTTCATAAAAAACATGGAAACCATAAGGGATATATAGCAGGCTTCAGAAACATGGAATTAATCTTAATATGTCCAACAGCAAAATTGGAAAGGTTTCAGAAAAATGCTAAAGAACAAAGTTCTGGAAAACACAACTCAACTGGCAGACTCATCCCAGGTAAGCTCCACTCCTGTGCTCAAGTATTTTTCATGCCCTTATGGTATGGCTTCTTAACTCAAACTCAAAAACCTGCAAGTAGCTTATAGCAAGAATACTTTCATGGTCAAAGTAAATCACTAAATCCCTTCCTTTATAATATTCTCTTTTTCCCCTCTCCTCCCTCCCCATTGTGTAAGTTCAAACCTCTTCAGAATCATGTGAGGCCTTCACCTTTTTCTTCCTGCTCCACTGTTGCAATGTTTTCTAGTGAAAGCCTTAAGAAGCATAGCATAGTTACTGAAGAAAAAGGTACTAAAGGTTATCTGATCATGGTACACTTACAACATCCAGAATATATATTCCAGATCTATATATTTATGATATTTCAGAAATATCATTTCTGAAATATTATACCATATATATTTCAGAATATATATTTCTGATAGAGGATAGTTCAGTTAGAAACAAGAGGCAGTGGTTGTGAGCTAATGTATTAATTAAAACTGGAACTAATATAATAGAAATAGGAAAATAGTAATAAAATAACAAATATACTAGCTAAGCAGCAGGGAAGAAATATCTAGCAATGAATAAGTATTTCCTGGTGGAACACCTCTGCAGAAGTGACTGAAAGCAATATACTTTAAGTTCTTCAAGAAATGGAATAAAATGCTGAACAGCTATTACAGGAGAAAAAAAAACTTTCATTTTAAGTGTAACTATGGTCTAAACACCTCTTCTTGCAAATTCTGTCATGTTAAGATTTCATGAGCAGAGTGTAATCACACCTTTAGCACACCTAATCACACCTTGACCAGAACTGATGAGGAATCCACTTATGCTCAGAAATGTCCCAGTGTGGAAAAGCACCTAATCACTGGTTAAGTAAAATTACAGAATTCCAGACTGGAATGTAAATCCCACATAAACTCCTAAAGCAATTTTACCCATTTGTATATTTGGCTCACATCCAATCTAGCCATACTGATAACTGTAGCAGTGGATCCAGCATCCTTACTACCAAGTTACTTTCATTCAGGAACACACACACACGAAAACCCAAACAAACATATTTCCATATTTTCCTTTTGCATAATGCATAGGGGAAAGAATATCCTTGCAGGAAGTGTAAAATACCTGGCATTAGGTATTCAGAACATCACTTTGTGAGGCTATTCTAGGCAAGAAAGTCAGACTGAAACCTAGTAAAAATGGTATTCCTGGAGTTTCTAAATACAGATGTAACAACAGACTGGCTACATAGCAGAGTTATTTGGGAGAATGTTGCAGTAACAATCTCAAAGACAGCTGGAAAGAGTTCATGGCAATTACCAAGAGTCACAGGAGTGGAAGGGAGAGAGAGAGGCAATTTAATTATTTTTACCTTTATATACAATTCACAATAAATGAACTAGACAAGTCAATTAAAAATTATGCATAGATATATACATGGAGATTTCATTATGGAAAAGGCAGCTATTCTGCAATGCCTGTTGAAACTGCTTAAACAAAATGCATATATACATAAATGGTGGTAGACGCAGTGGTGGCAAATGGCATCACATGTAGTTAGTGACCAGTCACTAGTGGTGCCTCTCAAGGCTCAGTGTTAGGGCCAGTGTCGTTTAGTACCCTCACTGATGATCTGGATGAAGGGATTGAGTGCACCCTCAGTAAATTGGCAGACAACACCAAATTGGCTGGGATTGTTGATCTGCTGAAGGACAGAAAGGATCTGCAGAGGGATCTGGACAGGCTGGATCAATGGGCTGTGGCCAGTGGTATGAGGCTCAAGAGGGCAAAGTGCCGGGTCCTGCATTTGGGCCACATAATCCCATGCAACACTACAGACTTGGGGAAGAGTGGCTGGAAAGCTGCTTGGTGGTAAAGGACCTGGGGGTGCTGACTGACAGCAACTGAACAGGAGCCAGCTTGTGCCCAGACTGCCAAGAAGGCCAGCAGCATCCTGTATCAGAAACAGTGTGGCCAGCAGGGCCAGGGCAGTGATCATCCCCCTGTACTCGGACTGGTGAGGCTGCTTCTTGAATCCTGTGTTCCATTCTGGGCCCCTCACTACAAGAAACACATTGAGGTGCTACAGTGGGCTCCAGAGAAGGGCAACAAAGCTGGTATAGCATCTGGAGAGTAAGTCTTATGAGGACTGGCTGAGGGACCTCGGGTTGTTTAGTCTGAAGAGAATGCTCAGGGGGGACCTTATCACCCTATACAATTACCTGAAAGGAGGTTGTAATGAGGTGGGGGTTGGTCTCTTCCCCCAAATAAGAAGTGATAGAACAAGAGGTAACAGCCTCAAGCTGCACCAGGGGAGGTTTAGATTAGATATTAGGGAAAACTTCACAGAGAGGGTGATCAGGTATTGGAACAGGCTGCCCAGGGCAGTGGCAGAAGTGTTCAAAAACTGTGTAGATGAGGCCCTCAGTGACATGGTTTAGTGGTGGTCTTGGCAGTCCCAGGGTCATGGTTGAACTTGATGATCTTAAAGGTCTTTTCCAACCGAGCTGATTCTATGATAAAGGAGATTTTTGTTTGGTTGGGGGGTTCTGGGAGGGAGGGAGTTGTTGGCTTTGATTTCTGGTTTTTAGGTTTGGGCATTTTTAACATCATCGAGCAAACTGTTCTCACAGAACACAGACCTAGGGGTTCCATATGCTTAATCCTGTAGGAAACTCCATCATATAATCTTGTGTCTCAGTAAATGTCAAGCAAATTTACATTTGCAACTTATCTCTCTTTAAAGAGAACTTCCTAGCTTTGATGTTTTTAAGTACATGCAGAACCGCCTTTCTCTTTTACTGGGAGATGAATAGCTCCATAAAGTCCTTTTAAACTCACATGTGCCATCAGGCAGTTATCACTTAAGTATACGCAAACCGTGGTGAGATTTTCACCTGGTTTAGTCAACCAAACAGTAAGGTATCTTGAGCACTTTTGTCAGTATGCGTATACCCAGAAGGTATGAACTGTTCTCAGTGTCTGACTTTGCTACCATAACCTATTTTCTACATGACTGTATGTCTGAAATGGAAAGACAACCGAGACTATCACTGACACATTATCTTATGTGAGAAGCCTATTTATTCCCCAAGAGTACAAAGTTTCCCCAAGATCCATGATGGCTAACTGTTGACTACTACCTGGGGCTGGAAGCATTAACTTAAGACCAAAAAAAAAAAAAACCCAGCAAAAACAAACACACCATTTTGCACTCAACTTCAGTAATTTAGCTCACCTAGTCACAGCAAAGGGCCCCTATCACTCCTGTTCATGTACCTTCTGTTATACCATATATATATATATGCTTACATATATACATAAAGTAAATCCAAATCCAACTTCCCGTGGCTGCCCACAGCTTTCCAGAATTCACCTAAGTCACAAAGCCAAAATGGCAAAAAAAGAATGTGGCTCTATAAAGGCAGCAGTTACAAACAGGCTGCAGCCATCAAAATTTTACCAGATAAATTTATGTGGTAAACAGAAGGTACTCAATCGTCTTCCAGGGAAGGCAGCCACCAGACACAGGATGTGTGCAAAAGGCAGCCCAGTGACAACTAAGCTTCCTTCACATAAAAGGTGACATAAGCATGTCCTAGTCTGTTTAACAAACAATTCATGCAGAATTACCAGTCAGAAGTCAGACATAGGCAGATCCTAATGCTTCCCACAGACATTTTCTGTGCCAAACCCTTCAGCTGCACAATTCACAACCCCATGCATTTTATCAATTTGCAATTACCATCTGTATTTCTTGATCTGTGCTGGTCCATGTGTAAAAGCACAGTCTCTATGGAAATACTTTCTGGAAAAACAGAGGTGTAAACAGCTTGGGGAAAATGTACTGTGGATGTTTCAGGTTTTTGGTAACAGCTGCAGAGGGGGCCTAAGCTGTTTTACTGTTTTATAACAAATAGCATGGTGAACAGAGATTTTGCCAAGACAGGTAGAAACTGACTCAAGGATACAGGATCATGTTCCAATAAATTCAAGTGTTATGGTCTACTCTCAGATGTATACGAAAAAGACATCTAGTGCCTCTATGTGAGAAAACAAAGCTAAAGAGAGGCCACTTAGCAATATTAAAGATATGTGACATTCATTCTGTGACCAGCAGAGCTAGGCTAGGAAGACTTCAGACACCTCTTACTGAGAAGATGCCTGATCAAGTGTTACAGAAGTGAAAATATTTAAAACTTGGTCCTGCTTGTGAGAATACATATTAAGAAAAAGTCAACAGCAAAACAAACCAAAGTAAATGGGATAAAAATCATAAATGAAGTTAAGTCAAGAGCAAATAAAAAAAATAACCAGGAAAGAAAGCAGAAAAAAATATAAAGGAAAAAGAATCAAATGAGGCAATCAAGCACAAGTATCTTTATCTAGACCTTTTCCATGCAGAGAAGGTAGAGTTCAGCCAACTTCCTGATCCTTTTTTGTTCTGTTAAGCTACAAAAACAACAGCAAAAAAGAGAGAACATTTTATCTTTTCTTTGCAAAGTAAAAACAAAAATAACACAGCACTGAATTTGACTGTTCTATTGCAGAGATTCAGGGCTGGAGTCTCACCTATATGACAAATGAAACCAGAACTATTAAGTGGAAGTCATCACATCAGCCAGCCAGCAGCAATAGGACTTACTCTGCCCAAACAAGAATTGATTGTCTTTAGTTGACATTTTAAAATTATCTTTTCCTTATTAGCTTATGATGGACTCTGGATTAAGATTAAAATGTATAAAAACATGTGTGGCTTATGGCGATTCATAAGTTTACAAACATAACCCAAATGCTGAAGAATAATTAGCTTTTCAGACTTAGAAGGTAACTTATTTGAAATGGCAGCCCATGAGTTAAAACATTATGTCAAAGTAAGCATATCTTCCAGTTACAAGTGTTAAAGCTTTAAACTACAGTGGTTTTCCAAAGAATTCATTGAAGTTATTAGTGCCAAGCAGCACAGAACTGAGCAGTAAATATCTGGAGTCTTTTACATGTACTAGATCTCCACAAGAAACCAGATGCTCGCTATGCTAGCACTAGCTTCTAGCAAGTTGTTTGGGGCTTTTTTAACCAAACAGTTAAAAACTACATTTCATTAAAATAAATGCTAGGACTACCTACTTTTCCTTAAAAGGAACCACTGCATTCACACATAGTAGCAGGCAGAACTGTTTTCAAAATCTCTCACAAAGGTGATCCACTGACCCATATTCATAAGAAAATAAACACAACCTCTTGTACTGAGGAAATTCTGAAGATCCACAGCCAGGTTCATATTTCTGCCATTTTCCTGACAAAAGTAAGCTTGAAGTGCAGTAAAGGAACATTACCAATGGGTTTTCTTGAGCTCCCAAGGAAGGAATTTGTCATGCAGACCTTGTTATGCTCCAGAAGCTACCTGAGAACAAAGCAGTCTTGCCCTCCTGGACTGCAGAAAGCTGATAGCTATCAAAACCATGCAAGAAGAGATTTGTGTATCTTCCCGCTCCTAACTTTTGCCAGTCAGTGAACATGTGAAATTGCTCTACACAGCAAAGACTGTACACCCAAAAGATGTGCATTTCCTCCTTTCTTAGCTTCCCCTCTCTCACAGTAGTCACATAAAACACCTTTGGCATTAGGCTCACAAAATTTTGAGTCAGCTCACAAAAACTGACTTTAACTATCCTCAGCATCAGTCACATTCCTGACCTCCAAGAAAGAATATCAGGCTTCTCAAAGGACTAAATAAACTGTTTTTATAGCATTCACTCAGGACTAGAAAAACATACATTAATTTAAATAAAGGTTCTTTCTTCAGGCAGGGGCCTGGTAAGAACCGAAGGCTCATTCTAGTTATAAATGGTGATAGCTCCCTCACTTTAAGATACTTTATTTACTGGTATTTGCTTGTATTTGTCAATGAACTTGTAAGCCATATGTTCTCAAAAGTTAAATGATTTTTTAATTTAGTTTTTACCTCTTTAATTTTGCTGACTGGATGACATTTGAGAGGTCTCTTTAGTCTACATGCACCCAAGGACATCCTCAGCAGATTTCGTTTCGCATGTTTGTAAGAAGCTATAAGTGACTAATGCAGTAAAAGCATTGATACAGAACTTAGGAAAATAAAAAGTGAAATAAAAGTATGAATTTTCAGAAGTTACTCTAAAGATGCTTCTATGTGATCAGATGCTCAACTAGGCACCCAGGCCATCACACCAAATGACCTTCTGTCTTTGACAGCACCCCAAACTTCCCTAATTACACACTCCCTCCTTGCAATTACTACAGACTCCTTGCTGACCTTCTAACCTCCCTTTGCCATTTGCACCCCTGAACCTAGGGCATGCTCTGAAATGTAACACAACACAACTGCATACAGGGTGTCAGGAGCCATTAAGCAATGCTCTGCGGGTACTCTGGGTTATACATGCTCTTGGCACACTCAGAAAAAGGCTTAACTGAGAGCGAAAAGGGAAAGCAGAGCTTGAGGGGGAGAACACACTCAAAACTGAGAATGCAAAAAAAGAAAAGGAACTTGGGAAACAGGCTTTGAAGGAAGGCAGTGGAGAGCTTGGGGATAGATGCGTACAGGATAAAATGAACATAAGTACCTGGCTTAACTTCAGATCACACAGGCACATCTTTGAAGTAACCTGTTAAATTCCACTGTCAAACTCCCTGTACCTTTTTATCTAAGTCCAAGTCCTTTTTTGTCCTCCCTAGCTTTTACAGCATTGGTCTACTGCAACTGCTCTATATATGCAAAGCTGGAAGGGAAAATTAGATACCTAACAGTTGAAAGCAATCTCTTGTATTTTAATTTCTGTATGTCAAGCTCAAGTCCAGCACTGAGGAAAATGGATCCTACAAAGTGAAGAGATTTTACTTAAAAAAAAAAATAAATAAAAATACAGGGCTACCACGCCACTCGCATGGTTTCTGCTGTCTCACATAGTAAATAGTATCCTACCTCAGCAACAGTTACACTTAATTCTTTGTATTCATGAGGCATGGTGCTGTTCAATAAAAGAGCAATAACTCAATAGCTTATTTTTGCAGGTACATTTGTTGTATGCACAAAACTACAGAATCCTTAAAACCTTGAGAAAAAGTATCTAAGTTTTGTGGGTAGTCCTGCCTGAAGAGGGGAATGCATTCAGGGAGGACAAGATCTCTCAGGAAAATCCCACTAGTCCTCCATCTCCTTCCTTTCACATCCATTCTTCTCTCAACTCAAAAAAACCGCTGTCTCCCTGGCAGTCACATGAGGAGTATAACATTTACTTTGAATCCATAGGATGACAAAGAACACTATGCTGAAGGCTCTGAGCCAGGCTGGAGGATATGCTGTGCAGATACAGGCAACCAGCTGGCTATGACTGCCACATCATCCCCCCACAATCCCTCCCTGGGGAACCATAAGCATGTCCCACAAAAAAAATGCACCAGTACCCATGCAAGGCTCTGCTTCCTCTTCCAAAAACCTCACCAGCCTCATTAATGAGGGGTAAGCAGCCACAACACTGGGTATGCTACATGCCCTCCACAAGGTTGCATCTGCCTGGGCAGAAAGTCAAATGAGCAGTGAAGGTCCCGAGCGCACTGGGACAGCAAGGTCTTGGCTGGTGGCTCAGACTAGGCTCTCTGTCAGCCACACAACAACTAAGGACATCAAGTCCAGCTGGAAGTGGCAGTGAAAGTCCTCTTTTCACCATGTGCATCACTTTCTTTTAATACACATTACACCCTCCTGCACACATCCAGCCAACTCCATTCTATTTTCTATATGCCACTAGAAAGAGACTAGAATGGAAAGTTGCATTCTTTCCACTTCCCAAAAATAAAGTCTTACACCTTTACTTTTCTGTGTGACTGCAAGAAACTTGGAACAACCTCAATGTAAATTCACAGTAATATTTAAAACACCATATTTTTACAGTATGCATGTCACACATGCTCATTCTCAGCATGTCAACAGTGATGTGGTAAAGCAGTAGGTATTAGTCTTCTTGGTCCTACACACAAAACTGTAAGATTTAGCAATACACTACAACTGTTCTGTGCTACTAACAGTTGTGTGCTACTATTTCTCCATTATAACTTTGGAAGAATGCTACATAAGAATGCTATCAAGGGATAAGTAAAGAATGTATATTGATGCAGTTTTGATTTGTTTGATAAATTCAGTTCTTCAGAAGCATTTTATAGATACACTCCCACTTAAGTTGGCAGGAAGCTTCCCATTCACTTTTAACAGAAACGTGATTAGAGAGCACCACTACACACTAATACACAATACTACACAACACACCTCTACAGCACTGCTGAAAGCAGAGGAAGAAAAATATCAACACTAGTTCTTCTCTCTCCATCTCAAGCCCCATTATTCATCACTCATAACCACAAAGTATCTATAAAGCCACAAACACATAACTGATGCTGACTAACGGCATCATTTTATCTAAACAATAGCTTACTGTGTTTCTGAAGCATGCTTTTTCCTCTGCTATAAAGCTCTTGGTGTCAGGAGTTACATCAACCAATTCTATTACAGGCCAGCAATAGATCCTTTGAAAGCAGCATTTGTATATCCCACCAAAAAGTATCATCATGACAGCAAGCTGCTGATGCCAAGATATTTTATGACCAACTACTTGGAGTGATGCCCGAGAATTTCCAGCTTAGCTCTGTGGCAAAGTCATCCCATTACATTTCTTTCAGGGAAGAGAATATGAATGGAGACACGAGGCAGTAACCAACATGCTTACCAAGCCACCACAGATGCTGAAGACAGCCATGTGCGTCTCCTGCGCATTGACATGACCACGGTAGAAACAGTGGCGCAAATCAGGGGAGGACTGCTTCTGCGGGGCCCCTACGTGCACCACAGTGTACTGAGCAGCAACAAAGCCCGCATCAGCACTCAGGTTGAGCTGGAAGACCTGCCCGTATGCACTGAGCTGGTAATGAGTTCGGAAAGCAACGGGCTCCAGGGGTGCCTCCAAGCTCCTTTTTCTCCTGCTGAAGTGATGCGTGTGAGGGAAGACTTCTCCAAACTCATTCACTCGGACAGGTGTGATGATTTCATAGGAGGAGAGCTGCTTCACTAAGGTCTCTGCAACAGAGAGCAAGAGACTCAGCCTTGTGGATCAGCACACCAGGAACCTCCGCACGGCTCCCGGCGCTGCACTAGCCAGGGGTGCAGTGACAGGAGAGGGCAGTGAGGGCTGCCTCCAGCACACCCAGCGACAGCCCGCTTCAGCCGCCCCGGCCCTGCCACCCCCATCGGCCGCCCCGCTTCCCGCCCCGCGAGGAAACGCTCCCTCCTGCCCGCCCGCGGCTGCTGCCCCGCAGGGCACAGCGCCTGCCGCAGGGCCAAGACCCCCGGGGCAGTCGCCGCCTTTGTTGCCGCTTGTTTACCTTGTCCCGGGTGGAAGCGGACTCCCCGAGCCTCAGCGACGAGCGGGGAGAGGAGGCACACCAGACCCGCCAGCCACCTCGCCACACGCATGGCTCGCTCCGCGGCGGGCGTGCCCGCAGCGCCCCCGGGCCGCTGCCTCAGCAGCCGTCGGCCGCCCGGGCAGACGCCGCATCGCGCGGTTCCTCCATGCTCCCCACCTCACTGTCCCGCTCCCTCCGCGCTTCCCTCACACGGGAAGCCGCCCCTCGCTCCCCCTGCTCCCAGCCCCGCGCCCCCAGCTCGCTCTCTGCCGCCGAGGTGGGCGGCCCTTCCCGCCCTTCCCTCCGCCTCCCTTGCCCCTGCCCCGCCGCGGGCGGGAGGGGAGAAGGTGCCCAGCTACCCTCAGGAGGGGACCATCCCCGCACCAGCACCAGCACTTCAGAGCGGGCTCCGGCGCCCGGCCCTCCCCGGGGCAGGACCTGGCCAATGGCGGAGGGCAGTCCCGGTGCACCGCCTCTCCCCTTCTCACCGCTCGCCCTGGCCGGGCCCACAGCAGCGGCGGAGCCGGCAGGAGGAGGCTGGTGGGATTCGGCGCCTCCTCGCGCTGGCTGTCACCCCTTGTCTGGCGGCAGAGCTCGAGGGAGGTGTCATTTAAGAGAAAAAATGGACTTTGGGGAAGCCTGGCAATGCCGAATTCGCCCTGAGGAGCGCAAAGGCAGAGCTGCGAGGTCCGGGGGTGTCCCCTCGCTCACGGGCACCCGCCGGTCACTGTCCCCTGCAGGTCGGCTCCAGGGTGAAGGCGCTTCCACACACAGCTTCGCGGGAAGAAGATCAAGGCCGGGTCTGACACCATGGTGTCGACAGACTGGGCTTGTTTTGTTTGAACACGGGGTCCCCCGCTAGGTTATTCTGTGCGGGCAAAGTCTCCATAGAACTGCTTGTACCAGCACTTGGGGAGCCCTGCATCCCTTACATAAAGCCTGTGGATTATCAGCCTTACCTAACACGGGTTGTTAGGAGGCCGTGCTCTGACAGGTGCTGAGCAAGTACAGTGATTGCTTTTTAGGAAAAGTAAGGAGTCCTGGAACTTGTTTTAATGCATTTTAATTTTCAGTTATTTGGTCCTCAAATCTAGTTCTTATAGCTTAAATAAACCTACATTGAATCACCACACAATCATAGAACGGTTTGGGTTGGAAGGGACCTTAAGATGTTTTAAGTGTCCAAGGCCAGGTTGGACAGGGCTTTGAGCAACCTGGTCTAGTGGAAGGTGTCCCTGACCATGGCAAGGGGCTTGGAACTGAATGAGCTTTAAGGTCCCTTCCAACCCAAATCGTTCTGTGATTTTATGATTCGATGAACTTAAGAAGTGATAACCTCTTTACTGTATGGCTGGAGGGAACAGCGTGCACAAGTAGACCTGAGCTCATCCCTCCTCTTCCTCTGATCTTATTGTGGTACTAGAGGAGTTAGTGGACACTGTCAAAGGCAAAATGACCTCAAGGATGGCCTTTGAGCTTGAAGTGCCTTTGTCTTAAGGCTGTTTCATCATCTGACTTGCCTGTTATTTTAGGAATCTCGTGAGATAGAAACGAGTGGGAGAAAACATGTTTTCTTCTGAAATGTGGGAATGAGCTGTTCAGGCTTTGAATGAAGGTGACAAGAACCTTCACTGCTAGAGCAAAGTCTGATATTCTCTGTCAGTGTTCAGCATTGTAGAAGAGATGTCTGGATTGTTCCAAAGCATAGTCGTATCCACCAAAATCTTGAGAATATGAAGTCTTCTAGGGAATACTGAGTTGTCTTCTTGAATACTCTGAAGATGGCAGCTGTCAGATGCATATTAAACTGTTTCTCTATGTGGGTCACAGATAAGCACTGTTACATGACATGAAACAAATATTTGAGATCTGAAGGCTTCTGCAAAGTGAGAACAAACGAAAAGCCTATGTTTCCGAATACCATGAATATCAAAGTAATCCAACAAGAAGCAGGAATTCCAAACTATTTCTTTTAAACTGCCTACACTGGAGAATACTGACCGTGACATGTAAACAAAACTCCAGTTCTCAGCATTGGGTAGTGAGAAAGACAGGAGGTGGGTGGAGAGAGCTTCATCCTCACCATCACAGAAGCATGAAGATACAGTATCCCAAGATATCAGTATTCCAGTTGCGGAAAACTAACCCATGGGGTACTCGCATAGAGGTAGAGCAAAGTTTAATGATGAATGCTTTTATTTTACTGACTGTAGTAAAATGCATGAATAATGGGAAGAAATTAAAGGAGCAATTGTTGCACATGCCTGAGATTTCTCCAGCAAATAAGAATTAGCCCCTTTTTAAATCTCGCTTGTTGAAACAGTACAGAGTGCAGCAAGTTACCTCCTTCCTTAGTCAACTGAAACGGCTTGTCAGTGATTATGTAAATGGGCACTAGTTCATTAAGCATAAGCAAATATCAACTGATTAAGATGTGATGTTTCACTTATGATTTGCAAAATTATTTTTCAAATAAGTCAGCAGAAGTATTAAGCATTGGGAAAGTCAGAGTTCAATGTTCTCACTTGAAGCACAAAGCTTCATGGTAGCCCACTTCAAAGCAAGTATCAGCAGATGACACAATTTTTTAACAATTTGTGCATACATTTATGTATGTATTTCCAATATTTTAGAAAAGACAACATTTACTTCAAAATTTGAATATTTTCAGAACAGTACGATTACTTTTCTTAAATCTGCTTTTAATGGGCTTAACTTTCCCTGTATTCTCCATTAGAATGGAACACCGGCTCTTCCATAGTAAACACTAACGGTCTAAAGATTGACTGTTTAGAGCAATTTAAAATTGACAACATTTATGTAGATTGCCAGTGTTACTCCAGTAGCTCCTGGCAGTGTCATGGGGCTGCTGCTCAAAATCCAGTGCCAACTGAGACAATATCTTCAATTGTTTTTTCAAAGCTTCATCCTAAACAAAAAGTAAACTTACAAACGTGAAGCTCATGATTCAGGCAATGTCAGGCATTCAAATCAAACACCTTTTCATACTTAGCAGCCACTATGCTTTCAGAAACTGCTAAAGCTCTACAGGTATTAGGGACAAGTCCGATTTTCAAATGCAAGATGGGTTAGCTGTGCAGGAGCAAAGGAGAATAACAAGGGGGTTTAGGCAGTTCTATTCAGTATTCACATTACCTGAATGGCTTTGGGCAATAACCTACGGTCATTCAACCTGACCTTTACCCATATGGCATCAGTTTGAATCTTGTGAGGAGTAAATATAACCCTGTATATCAAAGGAAGGGGTGTATTTCTGTTATGAAGAAATGTAAGTACACCAGAAAATTCAGAAAGGATGGAAACAGTACGTTTGCTACAACTTTAGGAGATAGAAGGGAGGAGCTGGGCACAAGGTTGAAACTAAGGTGGGGAGTTATGGAAGCTGTTTAAAAGAGCAGAACTGCAAACAGACATAATGAAATGCTAAAAATAAAATTTCTAATGAGGGGCTGAGCACTGGAACAGGGACACAGAGAGACTGTGCAGTCTCCAACCTTGTAGATACTCAAAACTCAACTGGACAAGAAAGCCCTGAACAACCTGAACTGCCTTTGAAATTAGCCCTGCTTTGAACAGGAGGGTGGCCTAGATGACCTCCAGAGGTTTCTTCCAGCCCAGGTTATTCTATGATTCTATGAAACAAAGAAAAAAAGGTTCCTAGAGAAAGTTAAAGAGACCGAGGTGATGAGGAAGAAGAAAATAATTAGACCTACTGAAAGAGCAGAGAGTGGGCAAAATCAGAAGAAAATAGGCTACAAAGAAACAGAAGAAGAAGAAAGGAAAACAACTGAGAATATTTGATAAGATTTTTCAAGGCTAGAAGTTATAGAGTGGTAAAGCTCCAGCTAAGGCAGCGGAACTGTGCTGGTTTACATCTGCAAATGCAGTCCTCAGTGATGTAATGCATTCTGACTTCATTAAATCTGCATTGACATTAAAGCTTGCTATTGAACAGTTTGCCTTCAAAATGCCTCCCACATTAGTGAAGTAAATCCATCTATTTACACTGTTTATTCTTTTCACTTATCTCTTTCAGCAGATATGTTTGGAATGAAGAATGTTGTGCCAATTACTTTGCAAGTGAATGAAATACAAGGGTATTCTGTGCTCCCTGAAACCAGTGCTCACCGAAGCCTTCCTCAGGGTTTCACTAGGATTGCATGGACAAACGAAATTGCAATTATGTCATGATTATTCAAATATTTGCATTGTACACTTAACATGCTGCAATAGATAAGGCTTACCAGATAAAAGAGTAGGGTGTGTAAAAATGCACATTGAGTAGTTAATGAATTTCTTCCTTAGGTTCAGTATGACCTACCACACATTAGCTATTAAATCCTTTAGCTTGGTTTTGTCTCCATTTTTTTAAAGTGGTCTTTTATAAAGTGGTTTTGACTGAAAAACACAAAGTTGGAAACAATAATAGTATGAGTCAGTTGCTCAGAAAAGGCAAAGGCAACATTTAAGTAAGTGAAATTGTTATAAAAACTACGATATTAACTAATTTTATTTGGAAGACTGTAGGAAGTATATATTTTACTGCCTTTTATCTTGGCATTTTACTGTCTTGTGGAATACAATTTAAATCAATCCTTCAGGCTCTTTATTTACTGTTCTTGTCAGGACACAACCCACCTCACAAATCTGCCTGGTTCACAGGCACTTATTCATCACCTTATCTGATGCTTATCCTGAGAAGTCCCAGAGGTTATCTTTATACCGTATATACACACACCGTGGAGCCACCTGATCCCTGGCACAAGATCAAGAGCAGCTTGGGTCCCCACTGATCAATTCTCCTGTTGTGTGGAGCAGGCTGGCCTTGCCCAGACGCTGAGACTTGCAATGGGCCTGGCTCAAAGCCTATCCCATGGCCTGTTCCATCTGTGCCCTGCCATGCCACCTGCACAACTCCAGCTGCAGTCAGCTGCTGAAGCTGGGCTGTTGGAGGGAAATGGCTGGCTGGACCGCTGCATGCGGGTGAATCAGTACTCCCTGGGCAGTGGCAGCTGGGCTGTCCCTGCCTGCCCAGGCACTGCCACTGCAGGCAGCTTTGCTTTTCTCATGAAACTTGGGGTCAGCAGCATCATCCATCAAAACACTATCACAGAGACTGCCTTTCAGCAAGGACTCCAGGCATAGTCCAAATAAGTTAAAGCCGACGCAGGATCAATGCTGTTTGCCCCATCCTCCCACCTAGCTCTCTCCTCTTTCACCTTATCCAGCACCATCCTGCCTGGTCCTCTGCTCCCCTCCCAGATGCCTGTGCACCCAGCAGCCCAGCTGAAGCCCCAGGAGCTACCGGGGAGGAGATCTACCCATAAAACCCCCACAGTACACAAGGACAACATGTATATTACACTGAATTATAAGTGTATTGTCGCTGACATGAGTAAAATAGAAGCTAAATGATCATAGGGTCCAAATAAAAGGCATTTAAAATAAAATTATCATTGGTCAAGTATGAAGTAAAAAGAAACAATGCACACAGTGCAGTTCTAAGGTCTTCTCTAGTGTTGAGAGCAGCATGGGAAGGTCTATAAGCATTGCAGTAGTGTATAAAGGTGAAGGTGTGAGGACAGCAGGAATGCTGCGGGAGATGCTCGCAGGTGAGCCCGGAAGTTAAACCTGGCATGGCCCCATCCAGCCCCACTGGGTGGAGCTGGGGTGGACTGACCCTTCAAACGTTCTGGTCACTCCAGGGGGAGCCCAGGAGCTCATCAGTGTGTGCAGTGTGGATACTGAGGGGACCAGGACACAAGGGAGCAATTCAAGGTGATCCTGTAGGTCAACCCACACACCCACAGAAATTAAAGGGAGTGAAATCAATGAAATTGTGTAGAAAACAGTAGAAATCTGTAGGTGTTTTGAATTGTATTATAAACTGATTCAACAGCTTGATGTAATAATCTTTTTAATTCTTAGGCTGATTCAAAAGCTCTGCTGAAAAAAGGCAAGTGCTGTTTGGTTTTTTTTCCCTACAGTATGCATACGTTTATGCTACTGCTTGTATTCACACTGTAATAGTTTTTGGACAATGCTGTCTTATTCTAGGCTTAATGTCTGAGCATTTACTCTTCATTAATCAAAGGTAACTGAACGTTCATTACTTTTATATTATTTAACAGGAAGTCTTGTGCCAAGTTTTATCTGATGAAATACAGGCTTACATAGAGGCTGGAAGGTACTGCATACCATGCCATGTAATTGGAACTTGCTTCCTTTAGTTCTTATTGAGATCGTGCATTATCTTAGATATGAATAATTTTGCAGTATTGTATATAAAGACTAACTTACTGGCAAAAAGTATTACTTGCAAACAAGTAAATGTATGCCAGGCAGTCATAGCTACTAATTTAAGAAGCTTATGGTTGATTATAATGATTTCTGTGTGGTGTAAGAGAAGACAGGCACTTTAATATCATTACAAATCCCCTGGGAAGAAAAGTGAGGGGGCATGTGCCAGCTACAAGGTATTACACCCGGCATTGTACAAGCACCATGGACATACATAACAGGGCTCAGTGTCCTAGAACAGAAGCTGGCAGAGTGCTCTGTGCTTTCTACTAACCCTGGGGCAGGAATCCTGCTCTGAACTTCACCCTGTCTTTGGGCTCCATCAGCACAGTGCACCTGTTGTATCAGCCAGGCGAATTTCAGCCTTCAAGGGGAGGCAAGTGTAGGTCACCACATACACTTAGAGAAGAGTGCATAAGGAAAAAACCCTCTGACCTGAGATGTACAAGCGAACCCATACGAATCATTCAGAAAAATAAGAATTACTGTACTGTGTAGACAAAGGCATGTGCACTATGCCAAAAAAGCAAGCTTTTCTTTTTTTTTAAGTCACAAAGCACACTGCAGCTGTTACTTTGGCTCAAGAGAAAGTATTCCCTACAGTAAAGAGACATAGGGCCCAATTCATCTCTCGTATCAACCCTGTCAGTTATGCCAGGGATAATTTGGCTCACATAGCACTCTCCTAGCTACCAGCCTTTTCCAGAGTCCCACTCTGGGTAGTCCCCTAAAATTAGCCCACAAGAGAATATAAATTTGGCATTCCAAGACAAAAACCAAAGTCATAAAATGTGAGCATCAAATTGTTAACAGCAAGTGAATTGTTCCTAATTGCGATAAATCAAATCTGTTGCTTACCCAGTGGTACCCTGTGCCATTTAGGAATGCTCGCTCTAGCAGGAGCTAAACTCCTCAAAACCAGAAATCTGTATTAAAATTTATGTTTACATGCGCGAGCTGCACAAAGACTGCAAGGATACAGAGGCATCTCAACTTCATTCACTGTGCTAAGTGTGGCTCTATAGCATGGTAAAACAGATGACTTAGAGCACAACTCAGAGCATCACGAGGCATCCTCATATCACAGTGTAGTGTTTCAGGGGAAATGTGAGCTGGTTTTGCACTATTATCACTGTTCTCACATTATGGTCATATTATGCAAATGTGGGAACATCACACATTCTTGGATCTTTGTAGTATCTCACTGCACAAGATATTCCTTATTAGAACACCATTCATATATTAGAATTCCTAACTCTGACTATGCAGTTGCTGAAGGCAAAAGGAGAGTGACATTGTGTATAGCATTAACAGCCTATTCCTGGAGAGAGTGTATGCTTCATGTCTTGCAAGAAAACTTCTAGGGAAAGAGTTGCCAGCTCTCTGCCAGCTGATAATGACTGAATTCACATGCCAGAAGCTACCCCCTTAATTCTGTTTTTTTTTTTTTAAATACACAATTTTTTTAATCTTCCTTCATACACTGCTTTTCCCAGCTGGGAGATTCACCAGAAAAATACCAAACTGACCACCAAGACAAAGGTGAGGGCTTCCATGGCAAAGAAAAGATGTATGTAAGGAACCGTGTTTATTGCACCAGGCACAAATAAGATCAACATTCAAAGTTATGGGTGGAAAACCCATTTCAGTTATATTTTCAGTCTGTTTTGGAAACCATTATTCTGTAGGGCCTTGAGATGTTGTATGTCCGTCTTTACTAAATCTGAATTATCTCCTGATAGCCAGATTGTAAATGCTGACCTTGCAGAAAGCAGTGATGCCCTAACTAGACTAATTGATTACATCTCCAGGGAATACAGATAAATTGTTATTTTTATAAATAAATCCAAATTTAATGGTTGATTTGGGCCGAATTTAGTTTTAGATTTGCAAAACTAGTGAAGGAGGAGAGCTGTTTTATCCCAGCCAGCAGTTACCAAATTCATCTGGGGGAAAAAAACATGTTTAATCCTATTTCTTCCAAAGCAGATTTAATCTTGTATTTCCATGAACTGTTCAGTAGAGTAAGCTGGGCGTGCTTTCTTGATGGTGTTCCATTGTATATTACATACTTTCCATATCTCTGGTGGAAAATCTGTTACAGTATAGCAGATAGATCAGCTTTCTGTTGCATGGTTTCATCTCAGTAAGGCGGCAGCAGAAAATAAGCCACAAGATGCTACATTGTTCTTGTTGAGGTCTCTGAATTGGGTTTAATGGTCAGAATTTCTTTCCTTATCACTGGAGTAATTTCATACGCTTTATTTTTGGCGGTTTGAAAGAAATAGCTTGAAGGTGGAAGCTTTCCCAGTTCTCTCTTTTACATTCAGTGGTCAAGAACTTTGGGGGAAAAAAAAATTTAGATTCAGTCTGAACACAGAAACTAAAATAAGAAATTGGTTCAGGCACTGAACAAAAAGGTAACAACTTTATATAGCACCGTGCAGGTCCCAAAATATGTACCTTGAATATTTATGATCCTGAACAGATTTGAAGAGGAGACTGCTGAATGGATAGGTCACCAAGTGTACTAAATTTGTAAATTCTGGGAGTTTGATATAGAAGTACAAGGATACTTCCATCAACACTTCAGAAACAGATTTGATAAGAATTTACAATATTTTCCTGAGATGCCGCTATTACACTTCATGTAAGACTTATAAAGCCACTTCCAGCAAGGGAGGCATTTGGCTAAAACCAGTATTTAGAGGGCATGTGTGCTTTCATTCCCTCTTCTTGTAAACATTTCCATTTCCCTTCTTCTTCTAAACAGTTTCATTTCTAAAACCAGATAAATATAAAGATCCTGTACTCAATGCATTTCTTACCAGAGAATGAGAAACCCCTAGTCCCACTGTAATTTTAATATTAGTCTCCCACACATGCATAATGATAAGCTTTTTTCATTACGTTTCAAGACAATAATGAGCACTTTTATTCAATACTTACTAAAATTATAAGACTGCTCCTTAATCACAGAATTACCTAGAGGCCTGAGAGGGACTTCTATAGCTTGCAGTCCTCTTATGGGGAAATGCAGACTTCCTCCTGAAAACTACTGCTACAAAGCATGAAACTACAGAGAATTGCATTTAGTGAGTTACCTGGAAACTAGCCATTCTTTAAGACTGTTCACATTAAATCAGTGCTCACAGGGACAAATTACACATGGCTCTGTGATGTTTGCCTTTCTGTAAAACTGTTCAGGCAGAAATAGTAGTTACAGTGATTTCTGAATGCCTGCCTATGTTTCCAGAAGAAACAGTCTACATCCTAATTTATACATAATGAGATTTTATTATTGTGATATTATGCCATCCTTTATTGCATGGCATCTTCTTGCCAGTTAACCCTATATAAAACAAGTACAAATAGAGTAAAAAAAAACCAGAAATCTAAAGTAAATTTAGTATTTGGATTTGGTAGGGAACCCAACTAAATTATGAGTAAGGAAAGCATCATTCTTAAATCCTGAGTCATCAGTTTCTGAATTCTTTAATTCGTAATTGCAGCACTTTGAGCTAGCTAAAATTAGCAGAATATTCCCAGGGAAACCCCTAGATTAAAATACAGGTTACAGAAATGGTTACAGTCTTGTCACCAGTATGTGAAACCATCAGCTGAATTCCAGCTCTATTCCCTAGAGCAGGTGGTAGTAGGAAATAATCTGATACAGTGATCCCAAGTTAGCAGGTGGTGTCATCAGTCAGGCTTTTCATAAAAAAAATAATCACCCTCATCAGAAAGATTAACACTAAATATGGAAAAACACAATTCCTCCTTAATATGCATTTTAGTGAGTCATTTCACAAATAATTTAACTAGTTATGGTGACTCAAAAATAAGTGAGGGCTCCATCTTAATTCAGAACTCTATGTCACTATACACATCAGTGCTGCTTGCTTACTTTCCTTAGGATAGTTTTTTAACACTCACTCTATAATTTGTTCTTTAAAATGAGTGCAAAGATACTGTCAAACATCCATTACCCTGTGATCCTTCTCTCATCAGACTTGGTGGATCTGTGTGTGCAGTCTGTGCCTGCAGATTTCTCTGCTCTCAGATTGTCACGAATGACCATGCTGGTTATGCTCTTCCCACATGTGTTGCTCTCCATGCATTGTAATAAGAAAATGTTACTTTAAAGCATGCAATCATATTTCTTTGATGAAGTAATGCCATGTGCTCTGCTCTTCTCCATTTCTGAACAACATTTTCATTTATAGAGTTTATGACTTTTTCTCCTTTCTAGCAGTTCATTTGCTGAGATATATTCAGTACATATTCCCACCGAGAAATAGATTTACAAAATGCAGTAGATGATAAAGCTGTAAGAGATCCTTACGTGTAATACATTTTCTAAAAAACCCAAACGAACAAACAAAAACCAACTTTGTTTTCAGTAATGAAGTTCCTTTAAACTTCTGTTTCTAAAGGATCTTGCTGGTAAATGCACTCCTTTTTTTTTAACAAATGTCCATATACACATTGTTCTTATCACCGAGTCAAGGCTGTACACTATGCTTAGTATTAGATGGGGGTTTAACTCATAAATATGGCCATTAGATACAGTCTTTCTGATTTTGAAACATTTTGCTTTCAATTTCCTCAGAAACATGCTAGGGAGAACTATGTTCCCTAGTTGCTGAAAGATAATTTTTGCTAATAGATGGAAACTTTTCCTACGGATTTTAGCAGTCTGCTTGGACACACATAGCTTGCGTTAGTGAATACCCTAACAATATGCTCTTGTCTGCACTCAGTAATGCATTATATAATACTTCAGGCGTAGTAAAAGACTCACTCAGAAATACGGCAAGCATATTATCTATCTGGGACTAGAAATTAAACCATGTTGCTTGCATAACGCTACTATTATTACTGTATCTTACTCCTGTTTGGAAAATAATTATCTCTTTCCACATTTAGAGAACACCCAGGACCAAGCATTTGTGTGAATTGTACTGTATGTGCCTAGTGAACTCAGCCAGCTTTGTCTGATGTCTCTTCATTCTCATTTATAGGCAGACATGTAAAACCTTGCAGAGAGACACTTAAATAGAATATCTGTGTATAGATATCTGTAACTTTACTACGATGTCTTAGAGATTAAAACTATTAGCTGCAAAGACCGGCTGTGACTGACTATTAAACAATCAGGTATCTGCCTTACTTGGGCAGAATAAATGATAAAATAGCTAGAACTCAATCTCTATAACCGCAAGAAAAAGCCTACAGGCAACAGATACAGTCCTTGCTTGACATACTAAATGTGAATATATTAAGAAGACCTCTTATGGTTTAGTAATTAACAATAAGAACTGTTCATCACACATATAGAAGGTGGTCCTATCAGTATAGTTTTATGGAGCTTGTTGTTTCAGCTTTGCTTAACTTATTCCCTCTAGTTTTCCATCTTCTGTTATAAAATCTTCCAGTTTATGAAAATGCTTCTGGCTATACACTTGCAAGTTATATTCACCACTAACAGTATAACTTTTGTATCATAATGTTTTTATATTTGTGTAATGCATCAAAATATAAAATAAAGTATAAGTGGATATACTTATACTTGCCGTATAAGTCATACAGATGGAGGTAACAGCAGACAGCTTCAAATTCAAATGGAATTGTCCTAAAGTTAGAGAATAGAAAATGGTGTCCTTTTACAAGAGGTTTTAAAGTAAAAGTAGACCAAATGTCGTGTATCCAACATGGATTCTTGCCAACAAAATATCCTGGCAGGAGATTAGAGAGAAGATCACCTTCTCGCAGCAGTTAGACCAGTGACCTGCCAGAATCCTGGTAAGTTTATTGACACCAGGGAGGAGGTGAAGAACAGGCACAGAGCCACTGGCCATCCACATCAGAGACAAGAGGGCAGAAGGCCAGACAGGACCACAGGATTATTCTTCTTCCCCTTATTAGAAAGCAGAGCAGGCTCAATGAAGCAAATATTTCTTTCCAGATTTTCAGGTACTGGAAAATGATTCATGGACTTTCTTCTTGTTTGGAAATTACTTGATTTGCTGCTGGCAAATATGCAGAAAGGTAAGCTTCTCATGGTGAAATCCTTTGTGCAAAGGGAAGCAGCTATGAGCACTCATCTAAGAACATACTCAGAGGTATTTTTGCCCTGAAAAAATCCTGCTGGCATTTTGACAGCTCTCTGCTTAGATACCAAGATAGAGGAGTGACATGCAACTGTTTGTTCTGAGAGCAGCTGATGCCAAGTCATGCCAAACCCAAGGACTCTCTGTTCTCCTTTCATATAAGCCCAGAAATGGAAGGGGCAAACACTTATGCTGGGGGACCTCCAGATTGGAATCACCAAGGAGAGCAGGAGTCAGAACAAATGGAGTACAGCACATTCCTCTTACCACTGCAGGCACTAAGCTGCAGGGCCAGCTAAAAGCAGTGACAGTGTGCAGCAGCTTTGGGATCCAGCCAGAAGGGCATATGCTGTTTAGTTGAGTCTGATTTAGGTGGTGTATACAGTCATGACTCACAGGACAATTGAAGAACATGCCTTATGTTTCCCTCAGATACTCTGCAGGACTCATACAGCAATGACAACTGAGTCTTCTATCATCTTACAGCAGAAATATTGATGAGATGATCTTTGTGTAGTGTGAATAAATAACTTTTCCTACATCAATGCAAGGTTTTTTATAATTGTAGACTTTCAATCACTAAAGAGAGCTACACCATATATAATAGAAATGCAAAGGAAACAGCTTATTATTTCCAAATGTTGACATTAAACAGCTGCTTTATTAATATCTACTTTTATCCAGCATTTTTTAGTGCAGGGAGGGAGATTATCTTAATTGATGTAACTTTGCAAGTGGCTTGGCTGTATCAAAATCTGACCTGCAGGTAGTCTGCTTCTGCTAGGGTATGCCAAAAAGCACTTTAATAAGAGGAGATGAACAATGGATGTCAGAAATCAAACTTCTCTAGCAAAACCTGCTGTACACTAAACGATCCAAAACCAACCTGATTAAATGTGAAGCTGTGAGTGGCTCCTATGAGAGTGAGCAGTGGGGGAAGGCTGCAAGGAGCCCCTGCCTCATTTTGGGTGGCCTGCTAGAGACTCAGGCATTGCATTCCTCTCTCAACAGCTCAGGCGGTGCTCGCTGTTAGTCTCCTCTAAGGGTTCCTGTTCACTTAACTGGGCAGACATATCCCATTTCACTCTCTGTGCTTCCCAGAGCAAGCAGCAGCTATAAATAGGTGTTACTGTAAGCCTCACCCTTGCTCTGGGCTTTCAGTGGTGGGACAGATACAGCCGCGCAAGTAGGAACTTGATGAGGCCAGTGCTGCTCCTGGTGGCATCAGCTGCAGTTCTGCAACATCAGGGACCACAGGACTGATTAAGTGTGAAAGAATCCTAAAGCACTCATGTGTTTTTCAGTATTAATAGTGTATTTTTGCATGAATACAAATAGTATCAAATTTACCAGTTAACAAAAGCAGGTGTAGTTTCACCAAAGCAGGAAATTTTGATCGTTGTTTAAAATTTAACTCTATTCTTTGTCTACTATAAATCTTAAAAAATAGAAGTGTTTCAGACTTTTACAAAGATATTAAATTGGTTATTAGAATTATATTTAATTTTTAAATATATTTTAATTTTTAAGAATTGCATACTATACGTAGTTCTTAAAATGGTACATCAAGAAGTATTTAAAGACATTCTTCTGGCTAAAATATTAAATACGGAGGAAAAGGTTTATTGCTTCAAGGTTTTTTTTGAAGGACCAGAAATACATACCTATTTCTAAAAATTGGTATTTTAATATATTTAAGAAAAAATACATTTTAACAAATTTTAAATTTCTTTGCAATAGATCTATGGCTTCCTCAAATGCCATTAAACTGTCTGAAAAGTTAAAAATATTACTGTTGAATGTGATTTATTTTAGTCTTATTTAGCTATCTGTGTTGGATGAAATGTAAATTGCTCGGTACACATGAAAATATATAAACATTACAATATGTTTCAGTTGTGAAGATGTGCATGATGCTCTCAGTTACGGAGTCTTTTTAATGAAAAAAATGTTGGGATAATGGAGAATGTGTGTTTGGGAACAAGGGCCCACACAATTATGTTTTTCTATTTGATTGATCTCTAATATCATTGAAGTGTCAGCTAAGTATTTGAGCACCGTGACTCAACATTCCTAGCACACCAAAGCATATGAGAGATTTGCCGCAGACTTACGAGTTGCCAGATAATTCCCAATTCAACAAAGCACTGTCCGTGTCTTCTGAGATGCTGCTCACCTTGAAACCCAGAAATCTCAGTGGGATTCAGGATGCAGCATTTTTCCATGAAAGCCCAGCACCTTGCAGTGCCAGGTTCAAACTGTGACTGTGTGTGATGGTGGTGCTCATACATGTCAAAGTCGTATAAGAACTTAAGCCACTTTCCAAAGTAATTAAACATTTGGGTGGGAGAGCTACCACTACATCTATTCGTTAAAACAGCACACAGATGTTGCACAGGGCTTGTACAAACCTGTGCCTATGAACAAATGAAAAGCTTTTAAGATCACAGAGAAGTTTTTGAAGTTAAAAATTAGCCATGATTACATACACAATAATCTGACACTTCTTTTACACTTCTGTAAAATAAAACGCTGTCAAGAAGAAATAAAGTACCCTGAAGAAATGCCAGAACATCTTTACACTTCCTTAAAATGTGCTTCCAAAGCTGCTAAAAGTTGATTATTGAAGTATATCTCTTACTGAAGAAGAACTGTTTGTTGTCATTTTGATTGACAATAAATGTCAGACAAATGTAAGACAAAATTACTTGCAGTGCTGTAGGAAAGATTAAATTATACAAATTATACAACCTCATTTTTTACCTTAGGACCACCAAGTATACTAAAGCTAGCTTTAAGGAACATCTGGTAGTGTTAAAATATAGTAAGATAAATGTACAAAAGCATTCATTACAAGTATTTTGCTTTTTTAGCTGTGTCTAAGCATTTAATTAGTGGAATGTGCTTTATTGTAATCCCATTTCCTTACTTTTTTGCCCTGTTCTCCTTAGTCAAATTCAAAGACAGCTCTTAGCACTGTGAAGCAAAGTTGAATGAAAGTGATGGAGGATATAACTATTTAACTTGATTGAATTCAGTTTACTGGATAAATACTGAGCCAACCACTGCTTGCTGCAAGCAGACCCAAATGGTGTCACCCCACACCAGCCTGCCTGGAGTTTGCACAGCCAAGTGGAGCAGAAAACAGGACTAGGGAGGAGAGAACTCCTCAGAGGCATTCCCATTATTCCCATTTCAACTCCTAACAAAGCTGGGGGCTTTTCTCTGGGGGGAAAAAAAAGAAAAGAATAGATTTTCCAAATTATTATTTTGCAGAGTAATAAACCAAGTGCCAGAAGAAGTCGTATATGCAATCTGATCAGCACAGAAGCTGCAAGGGAATAAAGCAAATTCAATTTGGAGAAAACCTATAGAGGATCTAGCTTGTAAACTGTGCAAGGTTCTAGTTCAGGCTGATTTTTCAGAGGTTTATAATTTGCCAAAATCTGGGAGAATGCCAAGGCAACTATTACAACTTTCTATTTTTATGATCTATTATCAGAGATGGCTACAATAGAATGCAGTAATATTTTCAAATATAATCAACCCAAAGTCTGGTAAAGTTATGAACAAAGACAACAGGATCCTGCAAATGTCGCTTTGCACAAGCTCAATACTCAGTGATCCCAGAAGTCCTATGTGCCATAGCTACTTAACATTACTGGAAAGTAACTGAAGAAGTATTTGATATTTGGAACTTTATACTAACAGATGCTTTAGGAAAACAACAACTGAAAAAAAGAGACAAGGCTGTCTGTATATTCTTAAACATGCCAGCTGGTTCTTTCCCACTTCTTATGAGAGGACATAAAAGCCAGACCTGTCTCTTTTTTATCTCCACAGACCGGGAGACTGAGATGATCTGTCAAGATCTAGACACTGAAAAGCTACATACATCAAGTGTCAGTACTCAGTCTGACTGCTGAGATTGACCTTCCTCTGCTAAGGCCTTTCCAAAGCGAGAGAGTAAATGTAGGACGTATGAACAAAAGACCATGCTAGTGAGCAAATTCAGGTTATTATGACTTGTGATGTGGGATCAACTTGTTAACACAAGCCAAGAATTCTTTTTTTTTTTATTTTTTTTTCCCATGGTAAAAGCGCCCTTATTTGAAAATATCCAGCCCTTAAAACAAGCAAGTTACAGAAGCACATTTATCCTTGTCTATGCAACTGGGAATTAGACTTCTGGCCAAATTCAGTGTTAGAATTTGCAGCCCAAATTTCACCTGCCAGTGTGTAAATCTTGTCTGGTTTACAGCAGCCACATTCAGCAGTACTTGGGCAGTAAACACACTGGATTTCTCTGTAGTAACACTTTAACAGAAAAATTATGAACTATACTCACACTGATTTCATGTAGACAAAAGTTAGACTAGATGTCTTTGATTACTAAAAATAAATTGAATATGCAACGGGGTGAAGAATATTTTTCAACTCATTTGCTTAAGTTCAACTCATTTGCTGAATAAACCATTATAATCTTACTGGTTTAACTGGGGAAAACCAGTGGTCACCTGTGTCAGTGGCATACAGATACAATTCTCCATGTTTTAGGACTGGAACCACAGACAATATTATCTTCAGTCCTAGACAACAGTTTGTGGAAACCAGATTTTCTGGTGCAGCTAAGCTAGTCTACAGAAAAGACGAGTATGTGTGCCAAAGTAATTAAACAGTCCTCTTGGAGCTTCACAAGGCTAAGGCTGGGGGGGAATGCTTGGTCCTGAATACAACCTGGAACAGACTCAGAACTGTTGTGCGTTGGACAACGTTGTTGGTGCCTGCAAAAGCATCATTTAAGGATGCCGTATCACAGCCCTGCTCTAACCATGCTTCCTTTCCACTTCTGGAAAGTTGGAGCAAATATAATATACTTTCAAGACATTCATAGACTGAGAAGAGCAAATATAATATACTTTCAAGACATTCATACTCGCAGAAGAAAATCCTAAGATAAGAACATCCTGTGGATGAGCTGGAGCAAAGCAGCCAAAGGATCAAGATTTAGGACTGCTGGCATTCGCAACAGCTGTAGTTTGGAATCCACTGTATAAAGATTTAACATGTCTTATTCGTACCTTATTTATTTCACTGTTACCCTTAAGTTTTTAATATATTCCCATAGCATGTGCCTATGTATTTTTAGTTATCCAAATGTATGTATGTGTGTGTTATATTTTCCATCCCCTTTGGTAAGGAGAATATACTTCTCCTTTATGAAATAAATAACTGAATTTGGATCTTAAACTATTTTTAACAAAGCAGCAGTTCATGGTGGGTATTACCGCACATGCATACTAGAAGCCAAGTGCCAAATACTCCTGCTCAATTTCTCTAACAGCTGAAAGAAATATTTTTTTGAAATATTCTGATAACAGCTGAATGGCTTTCCTTCAAAATTCTGCATTGAGGGAGATACGTAAGTTTGTAGACCAAGAAAATCAAGAAAAAACACTGTAAACAAAGACTTAAGACATAAAGTGGTATCTAAACTATAACTGTAGCATCCGCTGAGAGTAAATAAATTCCCTGGTTACAACAGTAAGAATACTGCATGCTTAGATATCATGTTCCATCCAGGGATTTAAAAAATGCTTCAGCAAAATATTAATCATCACAGCTCTCCTGATGAATAGTTGTCATTATCCTCATCTCAGAGATCAAAACACTGTAACACATCATGATTTAAATGACTTGCTTAGCTTCACTCAAGAAATCCATAGCAGAGCCATGAAACGTATCCAGATATGAGGACTTCACATTTTAAACTGTCAGTCTAAAGCCTTGCACTTTAAATGCAACGTGCTTTTGTATTTGATCTTTGTCCAGAACTTCAAACTTTATTTAAGCTCTCAGTTTAAAGTCTTACCATTCATACGCTATGTGGCTCGCAAGAAAATGCTGTTAACACAGTTGGAGACTTTGTCTGAACGTAAGTTGGGCATACCTTTCCCACAAATGTCTTTAGCTAAATCATCAACACCTTGTTATTGTATCACTTACCACAGTATGTGTGGATCTCAGAAATGGTGTTAAAGCCAAGAGAGAGTGAAGTATGTGGCTTTACATTCTTTAGAGAGCTATATTAGTTTGTACTGCCAACCTGGGCGAGATCACTTTCGCACCCCTCATTGAATGTGCCGGAGGTTATGTGAGGCATGTGCTCTGAGGAAGAATGTGCTTCAGCAAGATCCAAATCCATGATTTTAATGGCTGCAATTCTGTGCTCCAGTATGACATGTACACAGTTAGTTATGTCCCACTTCCCTTCCAACTGTCAAGGATTAAAACTGCAGCAAAGCAGCTCTTCTAATACTGCGGTGTTTCTGTTGAAAAATACCCAAGGCTAGTCTAGTTGTCATGCTTGCTAGACGCAGTGGAATCATGGTCTGCTCCTTTTGATTTCTTTCCTGAATAACAGTGCACTTCTGTTTGCCTAGAAATAGGCATACGTAAAAGAAGTATTCTTGAGTTATCAGACCCTCAGATGTTGTGCTTTATTTAGCAGCTTTCAGAATAAATTTGAGTTGCCAGTCCTGGAAGTTCCTCGTCTGAATTCTGTAATCAGAGTAACTGGCTCCATAAGGAAACGGAAACCTCTGAAATGCTGAGGACTGAAATTCATCAGACTAAAACATTGGGACAATAGAAAAACAAGTGGAATTCTGGTAGAACTTTCACCTTTTTTATTACAGCAATGCTAAATACAAACTTGCCCATATAAACATGAGATATCTTGTCACACCTTCACTGTACCATTATTTTAAGTGATTAACAAGAAAATATGGGAATGTTCATTTTTCCCTTTCGTGTCATGAGGCATCAATACAAAAGATTGACAGCAGAAAAATAGAATAGAATGCTCAAAGTGTATTATATTGAATGTAAGTTAATGATCACACTCCAACAGCACTTAAAAGACATCTTGTCCTGGCAAGGTTCGCAACAGGAACTAGTAACAGCAAATAAACTCAGAGGGTCGAGTACCTGATAAGATTTGCATGTGTTTGATTCACTTCAAGCATTCATGCAAAACAGCAATCCTAGAAATTGTGTCAGAAGCTGTTATTGATACATTTGCACATCACTGAGTAGACAGACATTCAAACCCATTTCCTAAATTTTCTTACACACAGGCACTGGCAGCTAATGAACACATCTTCACAGGTGACTGCAGAGAGCGTGCTTACTATATCCCATTAAAAATAACCCAACTAGAAAAACATGTATGAGTACCATAGCCAATAGATGAATATTTAATTCCACTGCAATGCAAAATGAAGGGCTCCAAATTTAATGATGAACATGGCACACTAATAGGCAGTTATAATTGTGCTACCATCCACAGAGGAAAAGACTTCAGATGAAACCAGTCCAGACCTAAGGAAGATGGGGGCAATATCCTGCTACCATAGGACTTCCTCACCAAGACTCCGAAGAATGGCTGGTAAGGATTACACAGTAACAAACAGTTGCAAAAATGAGTGCCAGATAATTTCTTTATTTACATGTATTTCATAGAGTCACAGAATTGTTTGTGTTGGAAGGGACCTTAAAGATTACCTTGTCTCAACCATCTCTGTCATGGGCAAAGACACCTTCCACTAAACCAGGTTGCTCAAAGCCTCATCCAACCTAGCCTTGAACACTTCCAGGGATGGGGCACCTACAGCTTCTTGGGGCAGCATGTTCCAGTGTCTCACCACCCTCCTAGTGAATCATTTCTTCCTAATATCTAATCCAAATCTCCCCTCTATCAGTTTCAAGCCATTCCCCCTTGTCCTATTGCTACATGCCCTTGTAAAAGTCCTTCTCCTTGTGCAGATTTGAGTTTCTTCCAGAAGGCAAGCTCTCATGAAGTCAACAGACAGAAGAAATGAGCATTACCTGGCAGTAATTCTAATTAGAAGCTCTGGATACTACTAATTCTGGATACTACTTTTACCTAATGTGAGGTTTTCTTGAGATGTGCTCTTTGGACGAGTTCAAACTCTCCAGGAAATGAAATGGTCCTGGGTAGAAATGACTTCAATATGGACACTAAGCAAAATCCTAAACTGCCTTTGGGATCGCTACACCGTGCAGTGCAGTGGATGCGTGGATGGGTGATGTCATTGAATGATTACTCACTGGCAGTAACCGACGCATCACCTCTTTGGGAACAGAGGTTTGCTGTTAGCAATTTATAACACAGAGGTATAAGAGGCTTGTCTGGTACAGTGATCTCTTCAAACATGCAGCAGATTTAGGAAGATCCCTGAGAGCCTCCCTGGGGAAGTCTTTTGAGACTGGCTCTTGAGGGCATCTCTGAAGAAGCCACGCAACAACAGCCCTGTCAGTCTCTGGGGGTCTCCTTGGTTGCTCTGGTAACATTCGACAATCACTGAACTTCTTTCTTCCCCCTAAAGGCAAGGAAGGGGAAATCCCAACATCCTGCAACTGGAAGAAAATAACAAACTAATTCCAATGTGCTCATGAGAACCAAAAGGCCCCTTGTCTGACTGACCCACAGTTCTCATTATCACCCTTTATGAGATGAAACTATGGGCCCTCTGTGGGCCCTACAATTTTGAATGAAATTTGTCTACAAGAGCATAGCACTTTACTGTTATGTACAAAAAATACAACCATGGCTCTACAGAACAGCAGACCATAGTGTTGCATGCCCTTTCTGGCTGGCAGTTGTTGGCAGAACAAAACTATTTGCAATCTTTTCCACAGCTGCAAAGTACTCTTTGTGTATTCATTCCTCCAGGATGTAATGCTATTCAAAATGCAGAATTCATTTCTTATTTAAAATATTGAATCTTTTGGACCATTAATTCCACTGTTGAAATATCCCATCAGTTCCCTAAGCAGCAAGGTGTAGCAGGCGTATGCACCTTTTCAAGGACTAATTTTCAGATTGTTTCAGTTTATTCTGTAAGTGTGCTGCTTTAGAAAGCATGCATGACATTTAAAAGATTTAAAATAGCATTAAATTATTTGGCCATAACCTGCAGAACTGTGTTCAAGCCAGAAGGGTTGTGATTTATTGAGAGACAATTGTGGTCACAAATATTTTGTGACGACCGGAACCCTTCGGTTTGAGACTGAGATTCCCTGCTTTCCTTTTATCCTAGAACTTCAACCTCTGGGAATTCAGGGTGCCTGACGTAGTGTACAACACAATATGGCATACAAATATCTCGTGTGAAAGTCCCACCGTCAGCCTCTTTACTGCCATCCAGAGGCAGTATAGAACCAATGTTAATAATAACTACTTGTAAACACCACCCTTGAGACAGAAAATCTTTGAAGAGTATAATTGGCTAAAGCTGATGAGAAAGCAAACAGAAATGGTAGAAGGTATTGCACGCATTGCATTCCAACTGAAAATGGCTAAAAAGGCAATGATGAATTTGAAATAAGATTAAAGATTGTGTGATATTAGGATTTTACCAGCATGAATTTGGGGTTTGTACCAGCTCACATGACTCAAGCAAAAAAGGGATTATGAAAGGTATTCGGATCATGCACCAATAAGAGCTCCAGGGCACACCACATGGATCATTTTATTCCTTTACCTTTAAGTATTGCCATCAGTAGTGTCTGCATGCTACCTACAATGTAACGTGTGCCATTCAGTGTCCCTTCCAAGACAGAAGTGTTATAAACTGTGAAAAATACAGTTTTGCTTTGGACATATACTGGAAGCCCATGAATTTGCAAGGGACTCAGCTACAATGGCTTGGCAAATTTCCATGTTAGCTGAGCAACACTGGTGTACTGAGGTTGCTTTCTTGTACCATGGCAGGTAAAAAAAGGTGCTTTTATCAGATCTTTCATGCTGTATTTTTAACCGGCTAGTTTGAAATCCAGGAAATTTTCAAAACTTCACTTAATTCTCCATACTTATTGTCTCTTCTCACAGTGGGAGTTCAACTTGTTCATGCTTTAAAAGCATCCATCTTTCCAAGCAACCAAACGACAGCAATAGATAGCTTAAAATACTTTTAAGTTTCTGCTTGTGAAACCACACTCACCATTTGTTATTTGGTGACCTATTTGCAGAAACTGCCTCTTCACCTGCACAGTGCACCCCTGGCCTCTGCTTGTGCAGTCCAGCCCACTGCAACACTGGCTTTTTCAGTCTTTTCACTCTAAAAGACTGAGCAGAATTTTCTCCCTCCTTCCGGAAGCAGCCCCCACACAGACATAAGCAAGGGTGAAAAGATGAAGTTAGCCTTACACAGGCTTTTTTTACTGGGTCAGTTCAACATTCCTGATTTCACTGACCTTCCCACAGAATCTCACAAACTTTGCTTCTCTTTCCTAACCTACAGTATAATAGGGCATTAAAGTAGCTTTCTCTGAAGACAATGAACTGACAATAAAAACAACCAACAATATCATAAAAGTGGTTTGGGAGTTAAAACATTGCACAGATGTTTAAGAAAATAACTGCTGCTGTTAGCAAGAAGGTTCCTTCGAAGTTATGGGTTAATAATTTGGACAAAAATATTATCTTAAAGTTGAAATTAGACTCCATTTTGGTACTGATATTGCCATATCTGAATCCTAGAAGCACAAAATAACAAATCCAACAACTTAGGGCCATCTTAATGTCAGTTTGAGAGTTTCAGCTCAAATGGAGAGCTGTCCACCCTGCGAACATGAACTGCGGGCATGAAGGTGCCCAGGGAGGGGTGGGCATGGGGGACTTCCCCTATGCCATCGTTGCTCGATAGGTTTGGCAGAGCATGCCCATTTCAAGGCAGCACTGGGGAACAGCACAGACTGACACCCCATGCCAGAGGAGGCTAAAAACCTTGTAAGTAAGACAAATCTGGAAAGGACATAACCACCCCTACCAGGGAATTCCACAATGGCAGAAGTGTTGCACAGCGCCAGGCACAGTTTTGGCTATTGAGATGGATCTGAGCTGAAGCTAAACTGCAATAGCACCTAGGACCACAAATTTAAAACTATCCTGTTCCATCTAGGGATGTCTCTTCTGTGAGGGCTGTGCAGACATCTCTTATGTTGCGTAAGGGGCCATTTAAATTTTGGAACTTATATGCACACTTATATGCCTGTGGGCTTGTAGTCCATGATAGTATAGCACTTCTAAATATGTTAGCATAAAGCATAAGATTCACTTACAAAATAGTCTGCAAATAAATGGGTAAAGGAAATCTTATGTACAAAATAAGTATGTAAGAACCTGCTCTTCAAAGCTTGCATGAATGTTAGAGGTTCTCATAGGTTAAAGAGAAGATTATGGGCATATTGAGAGTTCAGAATGTACTCTCATGACATATGCTGTTCAATACATATCATAATCCTTTATTTTAAACTACTGATGGTAAAAGTGTGAGGGAGGGGAAGAGGACTTCTGTTTCACCTATTTACCTTTTCCATATTACTTGTAGTAGGAGCAGCTATAGGTACAGGAAATGCACACGGTTATGATCATGATGTGGTGTAAACCTGTGAAAACAAAGAAACACATATTACTGAAAATCTCTTTCAGCACAGCCTGTTGAGCCTTAATAGTGGCAGCAAAAACTCCTAACAAGGGTAATCTTTCGTGACTGCTACAATGCTTAGTTATAAGGGGATGAGTTAAGGAGTCTTTTGTGGTGCTAGCCCTCATAATATCTACCTCTCCGGGGCTGAGTAAAACCTTTCAGATTTTCCAAAGACAGTTTTGATGCCTTAATTGCTATCTTTTTTTTTTTTTCCCTGGGCTAATTAACATCAGCTCGCAAAAATCTCCTGCAAGACATTGTAAAACATCACTTGTTAAAGAGATTGTGGGGCTTGCTCTTGACAAATGCGAAGTGACATTCTGCCGGTGTCTTTTGTGAGATCATATAAAGGAGCTGGTTCACCTACCAGGAAAAGAAAAAAATCCCACCAGGAACCAGTGAAAAAGACAATGCTCATCATACAGAGTCGCAGGGCTAAGTAAATGGTTCACACGTCTTGCTCACATGAGATGAAAGGGAGCGAATCTGAATTCATTTTACATTTGATCACAGACAAGGAATTCTCCAGATCAAAGTGTGCCATAATAATGAAGACTAACTAAATTCAACTAGATCCAAAAACATCTGTCAGGGGTTTGATGTCTAAAAATGGAAACCCTTTATATTAATGTGTTATTACATAACCACATGAGAACTGAAAGACTCTTGAAGTCTCATTTTGGTTTTGCATATTGTGGTTGAGAAAAGTCAGCTAACGTAACCCCCCAAATAAAGCTAACGCATTGAGAGAAAAGAGAGCGAAATGGAATGAAGGGTCTCCAACCTCTGCTCTCCTTGTCTATGATCAGGCACTGTTTTAAAAAAGGCTAGCTGCAGAAGTGCTGGTGACCTGAATAAAACATATCAGAGCATAGGAAATGAGGTTTATGGTTGTAATCCAATTTTCAGTGGGCAAAGCTGCACATCACAAAAACCTTCTCTACAATTAGCACTAATTGGCAACTTTTTTGGCAGTCTCTTTACAGAGGCCAAAAATTGAATGGACATGGAGATTAAACTGTCCTTTTGCTCCTAGGCATTCTGTGTTTGAGCAACAGCTGAGGTTTATCAGTATGGCAAAATGCAGCATTTCTGACTGTGCTGTACCTGTTCTAGGGATGAGCAGATCTCACTCTTCAGGGCTGTCAAAGCAACATGCACATGCTAATTAAGTTATAGCAGAAGACTGAAAACATTTTTTTACCTCTTCATTTGAAAGTGCTTAAAAGATAATGAATATTTCAAGATGAAATGAAAAAAGTACAGAAAATTAAGCTCTGCAGAAGTGAACAAAAACTGTGTTTGTCCTTTTGATGGGAGACGCATGTGTGTGCAGAAGGCACCATTGTTTCTTTCCCCTTTTCCCTCTGATCACTCATTCACTGACGCAGTGTTTATATAGTAGTGATGCATCTTTCTGAGCAGTGTGGATGCTCAGAAAGACCGATGCCATCTCCAAATTGTATTTGGGTAAGGAATTTCAAACCAAGCATTTGAAATAGCTGGACTCACACCATTCCACAGAGGAGGAGGCATGTTTTGCTGCAGGCAGCCTTGCTTCTGAAAAGCTTTTGGAAGCTGTCAGGCATTAGAGCAGCTTTTGGCTCCTCAGTAGCTGGGACTTGTACTGGTGTGGAAGTGACCCTCATATTTCTGGGTGAGTGAATCTGCAGCGCAGCAGAGACTTTGATCCGTTACACTGTATTGCGGTTTGCAAAGAGGATCAGGGAACAGAGCAGAGTTTCTGACAGGTTACGAACTCCACCTGCTCTCTTTAATGCTGCCATTTCCAAGAAGTGGTGTTTCTTATCTCCAGACGTCACGGATCTCTGCAGTTTCAAAGACATGCGTGTGGTTCTGCTTCTGTTGACATCAATTTCTGTTCTGATAGCACTATTTTGATTTATTCTAGAGTCTGGTTTCTGTTTACTGCTGACCTAAAGGACCTTAGATTGCTGTTATGTTGGTGTGGTCTAACAGTACTAATCTCTGGAAACAGCACTTAATGCTGTCTGAGAGCTGTTTATTGTCATGGCGATTGCTCAGCTTCACAACTTTTGTGTCGTTCAGTTTTTCCAGCTCAATCTTTCATCCTTCTGACAGATTAAATTCCCTCCTGTTCTTGCCTGACATTATCAAGCTCTAACAGCATATTGAGAGAAGGCCCCAAACACTGTTTGTGCTTCTCCTGCAAGAGTTTATTGTGTTCAGAAGCACAGAACAGGCAAGCTGAGAGGACATCACTAGACTTTCTTGTCATCTGTCAGTGCTTCCATTGTGTTTTTGTGGCAGAAGCAACCCTTGGAATGGATGTAAAATCATGGTAGGCAATGGCTTGGCAGAAGCAATTGGTTGTGTCTTGCATATCAGACGTGCAGCTCCTCTTGAGGTGTTAGTCCTTTGAAAAACTGTGATTTGATATTCACTTCCATATTGCCAAGAAATATACTCAAGTATCCTTATAGGCTAGAATCAATGAGATAGCAAGATAGGAAGTACTACTAATAGCAAGAGATTAATTACATAATATTAAGGTTTGCCAAGTGTCCAACGAATTTGGTTATGAACCAAAGCTTGCATTCAAGGATAACAGAGGGCTGCAACTTGAAAGACTGCAGCTGTCACTGAGCAGGCTGTGGATCTTTTACATGAAGCAAGATGCAACAAGGTGTGATCTACCCTGACAAAACTGCCCTTTTAACTTTTTTACACTCTCGGTTTTCTGTTAATTATTCCTTTTCAATGGCTTGTTATTTTAATGGAAGATGATAGTCAAGAAAGGATTTTTTCATATTATTTATCTGTATTTCTGCCAAGTTTTTCAAAGAAAAATGAAAAAAAATATACAATATATATACTGACTACAATGAAATGGCAACATGTGCTGCATGCAACGACAGAAGTTTCCATATTTTTCACCATAGTCTGCTCTCAAATACTGATCAGACTCTGCTTGAAGCTGTCCACATTCAGTACCCCCTGGCTTCATGTATGCTACAGGTAATGAATACCAGTGCCAATGAGTTCTTGACCCTGAGCAGATCCACTAAAGTAAGCTAGAAGCAAACCGTTAGCAGCGAATAGCATTGTGGATAAAGATGCCTGGAACAGTTTCCAAGCTTTAAACTCCAAGCATGACTGAAACACCAGTTTCTGGAAGCGGCTGTTTGTATTGCTTTGAGTGAGTGAACAATTTTTTATATGCACATTGTTTCAATTTAACAAGAGCTGCTAACTAAAATCTTTATTGTCCCATGGATGAGTATTATGTATACTAGTACTCCAGGCAAGTATATAAAATACTTTAATGAATAGAGCTTTGTATGCTAACAACAGTTTCCAGACTTCTGGAGGTTTGGGTCATTCTATTTGACAGTGTTTGCAGCATATTTTTCGTGTCTTCTGACAGTAAGTTACCCCATTTATTATTAAAAAATTAGATGAGCTGTTACTTAGAACAGGTTATTTTCTTCAATCAAATCAACGTGAGCTGGTTTATAATATTGTCAGGTCAGGTAAAAAACATCAGAAAAAAGAAAAAAAAAGGAAGATTTCCTATCCATTTTATTTATTAATTTAGACTTGTATCACACAAAGACCTACTCTGACCCCTGCGGCAGTAAATTAAATTTCCTTGTATAATGCTCCCATAAGAGAATACTAGGGTGGAAAATTCTGGCTCCATGAATTGCCCAGCCATTTTCATTTCAGCAAGGCCAGGATGTGACCTACCTACTGGTATGCAGATGATCCTGTTTTGTCAGGGAGGCTACATGGGGGAATGAAGTGGCTTTGCATGTGTTGTGCTCTGTGTGCATTTGGTCACCATACTCCCTGAGTTCTCCCTACCTAGAAGGGCAATTGGGGCTGTCTGTGTGGGGAAGGGTGAGATGTTCCCAAGGAAGCAGCTCTGACAAGGTCCCAAAACAAAACCATCTCCTTTTGCATAGCTCTGTGCCCAATGGTGCCTGAGGAAAGGAAACCCAAAGGAATTGCTTTGAAGACCCACTGCCTTCACAGCCCAAAGGCAGAAATGTCCTGGTGATTTCAAAGGAACCAGACTGGATTTTGACGGAAAACGAATCAGAAGGATCCAAAGTGAAAGCATCACTGTGGAACACATCTGTGACTTACAGCCACCTTCCAGGTCAACAGCTTGGTTTGACTGGAAATCTCCTGGGCTACCTCTTGCTGACCTTCAGGAGGGGCTTTATTGAGATCATCTCATTTTAGGACTGACTGAAGAAGAGTGCTGCGTCTTGCAGACATTTCCTACTATTCTGAGCATCTTCCTTCTGGCTTTGCTCTGAAGATGCCTTCTCCAGTCCTTCTGCCTCTCCTTCATCTTCTTCATTTCATTCTCAGCTGCTGCTTCTGTCTCCCAGAAGTTGTTCCCAAACTCCTGTACTCCAGCACACGAGACTCTAGACTCTTCCTTCTACCATTCAGCTTCAGAAGAGGTCTGCTTGCAATTCATTCTCTGTAAACGTTTCTATAAAAGGGTGACTAGTGAATCGTGTGCCTCCATATTGCTGTAACTCAGCAGATGATAGCATTTTAAAACCAGCAGCTTTATGAACAAGACGGCAGAATAAACAATATTGTAAATACCAGTGAGCACCCTTGGAAAATGCAGTGGTTGCTGCCAGCAAAACAATGTTAGTTCAATGCCTCTAGTATTCCAATGGATGCACTTTTCAGAGACATATAAATAGTGAATATTTCAAATACTGAAACAGCATCACACAGGAAAATAATTGGGAAGTACGTTATTAATGCCACGTCTCTCACTAATATTCAATTTCCATTTTCTGCATTAGCAAGCAAGCAGTTAACCTGTCAAAGGAGCGATACTAACTATAGCAATAATAGAGTTCAAATGGATCAAGGAAATGATATGTACTAAACTTGATTTTAATTCCCAGCTTCAAGCTGCCTGGTTTTGCTCTCAATATGTTTCACATTACTGTCTCAGCTTGCTCTGAAAGTAAAAAATGAGAACTAATTCATAGTGAAGTCAAAGAGATACCATGCAATATAAATATCACAATCTACTTCTTTTTAGTTTTTTGGCTGAGCTTCTGTAGAGTCTGATGGCAAGTCAGATCATTATACAGGGAATTTCAATTTCCGGAAATTGTTTAGGCTGGCTCTTTATTCTGGGGTCTTTGAAGGGATTTGATAGATACTCAGATAGGCACTGACATTGCCTATTTATCTGTTACAGCACGCTTCACAGGGCAACCAATTCTGTCATCCTGTTGTCTTTTTCCTGACTTTCATAATGCAGTTCTCTATTAACTTTTAATCAGGGTGAACTAAACTTTTTCCAAGGGATATTCTTCAATTTTATTGAAGATTTTTACAGCACAAGCTTTGCATGAGTCTTTCAGCTCCAATATTTAATTTATTTATTGAAATCTCAGCGAATTCACTGTGCTGTCTAGAAGCCCTCACTCCTTGGATCTCTGTGCTGTTTTGCATTGGTAGAACCAATTTGCTTCTGAAAACCAAGTGTTTTTTCTTTGTGTCGCATCCTACCACTGAATTTAAATAACAAACAAATACGCTTAGTGAAAATTCAAAAGTCACTGAATTATTCTTTTCATTAGCATTTCTACAGTGACCCGTGTTATGTTTCTTAACAGTTATTATAAAGCCACAATATAAAACTTGGCTCTTTTTTACTCTAAAGGGCTACATCTCATGTAATAAATCCAGTAAAATGACTCATTCCACTAGTAGACCCATGGCTTCTCTTCTAAGGATAAAATTGCTTATACAGACACAACGCAGTGCAAAACATGCTCAAGAAGCAACTTCTGACAAGCAAAGAATACAGGCTACTGAGTAACAATACATGGGGTTTGCTAATTTAGAAAGAAAGCTGATCTTGGCATTTTTTACCTTGTTTTTCTAACAGAAGCTTTTTCTTCTGCTCCTGAAAGCTAAATATTTTCAAGTTTAATTTCACTGATTTGGAAAACATCGCTGGTTTTGTTTACCTTTTAAAAAAGTTCTGGTTTGTGTCTTGAAGAAAAATACCTATAATGTATTTTTACTTACAAAATACAATCCCTACGCTGACAGCTTTCACTTTTAACAGGCCTCCAACGTTCATCTTCTGAAGATGCAATTAACTGAGTTCAAACTCTCCTGTTAAAATTGTCTTTACACCTGCGGATGAACAAATTAAGGAGTATAAGGCCCATAGGGTTTTCCTACTTACCCAGGTCTCTTCTTTAGGATAATTTGTGGCAGTACAATTGAGTTCTATGACAGAAACATTTCAAAAATAGATCTGACATACTAATTTCCATTACAGGAATATTGGCAGAGTCAGATGCACATGACACTGAAGATTTTGATGAGTCAAGCTGATTCTACCACTGGGAGAGCTCAGAAGCAATTTTTAACATTGCATTGGAATTTTTATTATAGTATTGTATTTTCATTTAGGCTTTACTTAAAATCTAACTTTGTACACCTTCAGCCTCTATTCAAGTTTATAGTATCTCTTTATGTAGTTCTTCCCTCCAGAAAGAGTGAAACTGAGGAGAAAATCTGAATGCAATTGCCTGACTGGGTTACAACCTACTCATCAATAAATTACATGCCCGTAGGAAACTGAGTTTACTCAGGTGCAATGTGAATGAGAGTAGAGAAATGTGCAGTAAGGACCAGCAACTCTCATTTACTTAAAATCAGTTTTCCAAAAAACCTCTTCCAGTATAACAAGGGTGCAAATAATTTATTCTTGATCTTGAGAAAGATTAAATTCCTAATAGCTATTGAAAAGAAAATAGAAGATTCCAGTCATATATGAAATGACTTCCAACACAAAATATCTTGTTCTCTAGGTGGTAATAGAATAAATGAGAATCCATCCATGCCCACAGCTGGATTTGTCTACTAACCTAATTTAAAGTACAAATACACTCCTTGTCTTTCGGAAAAGGATTTTAACACTCTTGCTGCCCCGAAATTTGTAAGTACTTCTATTAAAAAAAATATAAGACTTGTTTACCATCTTCCTAATGCTTTCCTTTATTACTTTATTTTAAATGTCTATATATTGTAAGATGGAAGATCCGACACTTGAAGATTTTAAGTTAATGGATGTGATCTGTCACTTTGCTGCAAATAGTCACATCATCCCTCCAGGCAGGGTCTGGAGAGCAGCTGATTTCATCTTCTCTTTACAATAATAGAATCTGACATATTCTGAATAAAACTTTTAATAGTCACATTGGAGGTATTAAAGGTGCTTGCAGTTGGCAAGCTATGACAACCCGCTAGTAAGTGGAATCTGCAGCCTCACGTGGAAACTCCACTTATAAATGGAAGGTGTCCTGCTGTGCTTGTTGCCTTTTTCCTTCCTTTCCTTTTCAAATTTAGCCTTGTTGTCCAATAAAGCTGCCCTGAGGCCTAGCCCTCAAGCCTACGGTGTTCGTTACAGCTCCAGCTGCAGTCTTGTGGCAATGTGTCAGCATTGTATGGGATAAAAAAAGGAGTCTTCTGGTTCAACCTTGCAGAAAGGACATACACAATGTAAACCCACAACATATCTACTGCGCACCGAAGGGGGCTGCCAAATGATAGCAGCAGTCTGCCAAATCCTCAGAACTTTTGGCATCTAATAATAGAGATGGTGCAATAAAAGAAAATCAAGGAAGGAAATTATTAGGGAGATGGGAAAAGGGTAAGACTTATGTCACTTTTTGCAGGGCAAACTCTTTATCCCTCTTCATTAATGCAGCGATGATTGGATTGATAAAGGCTTAGCTCAGAGTACATCTGTTGGACAATAGCTGCTCTTTATTTATCTCCGTTCGGTATATCAAAAAGTATCAAGAGAAGTTTACACTCTTCCTACACTCCAACCTCTCACCCCAGTCCTAGAGTCTGGAATTTTCTTTCCCACTGTTTTGTTTCAATTAGGAAGGATATGCTCAAGTATTGCCTTTGTTCCCACTTCAGAGAGATGGTCCCTAGGACCTGCAGTAACCTCCAGCAAGAAAGACGAATTGAGTATAGTAACCCTCAGGGCACTAGTGATCCCAGAAGAAAAACATGGGAAAAGCACAAATGAAACTCTTTTGTGAGTAGTATTTTTTACAAATGTGAGAAAAAAATGTAGCTTACATCTTAAAATATGACTGTATATACCTAGCTGAGTGATAACTGATTTATAAATATTAGTAAGTGCACATTCTATTGCTTTAGTAACATAATCAATAAAAATTGTCAGTTGGGCTTATTCTTTTTGTATTTTTATATTTTTTCAAGAAAATATACCTCTTGAGATGATGACAGTAACACCACAAAGAAAGGTTTGAACACTTACTCTGAACAAACCTCATGTCTTTGTACTAACCCAGAATAACCACACAGAAAATGATTACCAGTGGCACTGACTCAGCTTTGCTAAATTCTGCTCTCAGTTTATATGGCTGCATATCCCATGAATTCCAGGAGAGTCATCTGACTTTTCTGACTTCTTCTGATTTGAAAACTGTTACATGAAAAGCTAATGATGTCAGCAGAATCAGCTAGGCTTATTTAAGTGATGGCAGAGTGTGTAGCTTTCATCATGCTACGTGAAACTGTGATCTCAAATTACCTCAGAAGATGTGGCTTAATCCCCTTTATTCACTGCTATTTTTATTTTCTATGTCTTCCCTCTAAGAGGTCTTCCAGATATTTGCACAGCCATTTGCATGTCCTCCTCTGCCTTTAGCTCATTCTCACGGTTCGTTTCCTTTCTACACCACACCGTTCCTGAACATCAGCGTTAATTTTCCCCCCATCCTCTCTTTCTCCCAGTTCAATCTTTTGGGTTTGTTTTCTGCTGTTTCAAAAATCTTTCTTTTCACCTTTCCGGATGAAATGCTGTTTCCCAGAGCTATTTCTTTTGTCAAAATGACTGTTTCTGCAACAGTTGCAACACAAGGAGCAAGCATTTCCTCCTGGACCAGAGGTACCATTCCACAGCATTGTTTTGCGAGAATGAAGTTTTAGGAGAGAAAGGTCAACATCTTCTAATTGAGAGATGGGCACATTATCTATCAAACCACACTAACCAACCACCCAGCTTGTTCTCTAGCACAAGTTCTACCAGGGCTGGTCCAGACCAGTTAAACCCAGTTGTATAACGGAGACAAACAGCAGATGTGTGTGAACCTCAGTAACTTCCTCTCTTCATTGCTTAGAAATACTCTGAGTTATCCTTATGCCAGTTATTGCAGTTAGATGAGAGAAAGTCATATGGAATTAATTTATTTGATTTATCATTTTATGAAGAGTGTCAAAGAAAACTCATTAACTGTAGTATTCTGCTGGTTCTCTCTAAGCGAAAAGCTAGATAGGAGCAGGCATGTCACGAGGCAGTTGTGAACTATTTAGAAACCTGGAACTATTGTAACTATTTAGAGACCAGTTAGAAAACTGGAGAGGACAGAAAATAAAACTATTTTGACAATAATTTGTGAATATAAAGATCATTCCAACACTGAAGACTGGAAACAAGACTTACACAGTTTCACGGGAGGAATCGTCAACTAACTGTACAAAACCACCAGGAAGGGATTCAATATATGACATGGCATATGAGATTCAATATATGACATGGCATATGAGATCCAATATATGACATGGCATATGAGATCCAACATATGACATGGCATGTGAGATCCAATATATGACATGGCATATGAGATTCAATATATGACATGGCATATGAGCGAGACCTTAGTAAAACAGAGTGATTATTTGTAAGTATTTTGCCATGAACAAAGCTCTGCCAAAAGGAAGGTAATTACAGAATAACTCTGCTTATCCGTCAGAGGTGGCAGTGTATTTTCATAAAGCTAGACATGGATTACCTGTAGCAAGAAGTAAACTTGTTCTATCCATTTAATTCATTCCCACCTTTTAAAGCGATTGCATACGAGAAATTCAGAATCTAATTTCAGCAACCACTCTCCCATAATGTAATTGCTGTGAGGTCAGGTTTCTGACCTCAATAAATCAAAGGGACTGAAGTTTTACTGATGAACTTTTAAGGTTTCCAAAGGTTCAGTATGTAGAGTCCTTCTCAACCACCACAGATGTTTTCTGGAGGATTCCCATCTTTCCTGGGACCCTTTAGCAATCCTGCAAGTATCTTGGAGGTGCATCATATTTCAGAATGTTATTTCTGTTAAAGTCCATTGCCACGGTGTATTATTTGTATTTTTTGAGAAGCAAGAGCCCTGCCTGAATCTGTGACTCCCCTCCACCCTCCATCCATGATAAGCACCACAGATTGATTGATAAAACACAGATTTTCTTTCCCCAGAAATTGCCTGTTTGAAAAGAAGAGGCAAACAAAGAATAGAAAAGGACTCTCACAATTAAGTTTTACAGATAGAAAATAGAGGGATTTTAAGTAGGAGTCTTTCACCAAAAGACTTGTTTTCAAAAGTCCATTGCTAAGAAGAACCATGTCACCTTGGACTCCCTGCATGGCTTATGGAGATAAAAAGGCATCATCACAAGACAATCCAATTGGCCTGTTCCAACTGTCTGTGTTAGGAGAAAATGAATCTGTACCTATAAAGAGAGCCCAGCTCAGATTAGCAGTCTGTCAGTGACTCACTGAGATTTAAATTCTATCTTCTGATGCTGTTAGGGCTGATTACTCTTGATGCTGGTCACTTGACAGGATGTACAGCAAGTCTAAATCAGAACCACAAACTGAAAACAGATTTCTGTTGTGTCAAGCCAAAGCCTCAACTGTAAGGGCAATCTCTGAATGGCAGCTTATAAAAATAATTTATATTCTCTGAGCTAGAGAAAGGAAAAGTGAATATCTAAATAAGCAAGGATGAGGAATTGCTTCCTGATTTATATCTTTCCGTTTCTGAAAGCTCTTTTCCTTTTGTCAGGCTGGCATGTGCATGCCTTCTTTTGTGCCAAGCAAGAACTTTCAGAGAGTTCAGAACATAAATGAAAGGTCACAGAAGTATAGTTTGCTTGCACTAAATCTTCAAAGCAAAGAGGCTGCTAATCACCAAGGATGAAGTCTAGCATAGCGGAAAAGCTTGAAACAGCTTCTTCAGAGAATGTTTTAACAATCAGACCCTTTTCAAGGAGGGGACACACACACAATTGCAACCTTTATCTAATAATCACTACCAGCGGCTGGAATACCACCTCTTCCTCAGAGATGCGATATATCAACATTTAAAGGCAATATCAGAGGAAAAAGAACGTTAACGTTATTCAAAACTGAGTCTGTTCTTTGATTTCCAACATTTATCATTTCCTGAAATGATAAATTTCCTACATTTATCATTTCCTGAAATGATAAATTGTTGATTTCTTTCTTTCGCTTGAGAGATTAAGATGATGCAGTTCTTTCGTTTTTGGTGGGGTTGGGGGGGGGGGGGTTGGTTTTGGGGTTTTGGGGTTTGTTTTGTTTTTTTTTTTTGGTGATGCTTCAAATCTGGAACATTTACCAAAAAGAGAGTTAAACATAGAAATAGTTCAAAAGGCTTTAAAGCTAGCCAACCTCCTCCTCCCATCCTTTGCTAAGCAGGCTGCATGAGACACATCAAAGCTTCTGTGTGTGAATGCGGTAACTGTGACCCTGCGCTCTACATGCTAAGAGACAGATAGATCCAAAAAGGAATTTCAGCACTGAACTATGTTTAAACCTCTCAGCTGCTAACTTCACCATCACCAGCTATCAGTACCTGGTCCCCAGAGTGGAATTAGGGTGGTGAGTTAGGCCCTTGGTCCTCTCAGAGGCAGTGCAAAGGAACATCAGAACACCCTGGGATGGTGCCTTGGTCCCACCACTGCCCAGCTCCCTGGCCCTTAGCTCCGACTGCACAGGGGACACTCCAGAGCCACCAGCCTGGTGCTTCTGATGCAGATATTCTACACCTTCCTAAGGTAGCAGAGGGGAGTTAGTCTTTCGTAAAGAGTTAGAGAAAAAACTATAAGGGGGGTGTTCATGGCCTTCTTTTGCATGGTATCGTGATGCAAAATCTTTAATATCATGGGTTACAGCCTTTCAAGAAGGGCATTGGAAAATTTGATTTCATTTCCACTGAACTACAGAAAAAAATATTAGGGATTTAATATTTTTTCTTTTTTTTGTGTATTCTTCTACTGTATCTTTTTTATTGTAATGATTATTTCACTGTGATAAAGTAAAATACATAGCTTAAAACACAGTAGAAGTAAATTGTGATGTTTTATTACTGGCAACAGCTCACTTCCTCTGAAACAAATGACTGAGAAGCAATTGTAAATACCAACTGGAAATTTCTTTATTCTGGTTAGAAAGCAACTAATTATTTTTGTATAACAACAGCCGCTGAATGCCTTTGTGAAAGGCAGGAAAAGGGAGTAGAACTCCTTTCTTCTTAGATATTTAGACGTGCAGCAAATAATAACAGCTAATTTTCGTTTTCCTCATGAAAGTCAGCAATCAAAGACAATTATCTCTGCACAGACTAGAGTGAAATGAAAAAGGGTCAGAGAAGAATAACAAGGATCTTCAAAGTCGTTGAACAATTTTCCTATGGGAAACAACTAAGCAGACAAAAACTTTCAGACTGGACATGTCCAGGGTTTGATATGGAAGTGGACTACAAAACCTTAAGTGGCCTGGATAGGTTAACAGGGATTGACTGTTTACTCCTTTTTCTAGTAGAGAACTGTGGAGCCTCAAATGAGGGAGGGAGGCTCCCAGCAAACAGGGACGTCATTCTTCACACCACTTACGAAGCTGTAGGGCTCCATGCCACAAAATGCTGCAGATAAAAGTCTCCAACTGCTCCAAGGAAAGTGGAACAAATGAAACACTTCTTGATTGAGACAAGTGAAGAAATGAGTATCTGGCAAGGGATGTCCCTGAGCCACAAATTACTGGGGGTCAGAAAACTATCCCGGGGAGTTATTGCTTCATTCTTAGCTTGTTTCTAATCTCTTTGGGCATCTGCTACTGTTGGATGTAGGCTACTGGGCTAGATCAGCCTGTGGTCTAAGTTGGCATGGTTCCTGTGGTTTTGTGGATGAAAGCTGTGAATTCTTCTTGGTGATAAGGACAGAATCCAGATCTCCTATGCTACCTTATGAATGTCCTAGATGCTAAGCGTGGAGCCTTGGTCACTCCTCCTGCTCTCAGATGCACACTGAATTATGGCCCTGACATCTCAGTAAGCAAAGATCAGACATGAGTGATCTTTAAGCATCTAATGCCACATATAGAAAAGAATCTTTAAAAATATCTTGTTCATGTTAGATCTTTAAGTGTTTGCTAAAGAGTTTAAGATAAATGCAGCATTTCTAGATAACATTCCTAAATTGGAAAGAACTTCTAGTGACAGTGAGTTAATGCTTTCATCTGCTGGAAAGGCACTCCTTGATACAATACAATCAATGCATTTTCTAAAGCTTAATACTCCAAAGTCACAACATGATCAGCAGTGGGTTTGTAAGAACTATACTGCAGCTGAAAATGTAGCTCCCATAAGATCATTTAATATAATTTCATCATTAACTGTCACTAACATAAGCAGGCGCATTAGGAAAAACACAGACACGCTGGTTTTGTTTATCATCAAAGGTGACTGAAAACACTCTTCCACTGATTTTGGCATCTTGACCCCATGCTGGCCATATAAGAAATTTTTCATAATGCCTCTGATACAATAATGAAATATTTCAATCAAGAAATCTGTATGACCAGGGTCTGTAATTTTGATTTCCCTTCTGATAGAATCTCCTTTCCATACTGCTTGAGTAACCTTTCAAATCCAATTAAAACTTTTCAAGAGCATTAAATCCCTGACGTTTTAGAGAACTGCAGGAAAAAAATAAATCTGTTTTATTGGAAAACTGTTACCTACAAAAGCAAAGTAACTCCGGGGAACTCACTCACTGCCATTCTTCCTGAGCCAAAAACACTTGTTCCTTTCCTTCTTTCCCCCCCATTGCCACCGGTTTTCAGTGGCTGTGGTGGCATGGGTACATGGGCAGTGTCTCTGATGCGTTTGCCACTAAATTAGGTGGCAGCACATCTCAGGCAACGTTTCCACTGTAGATTGAAGAACTGGAAGATCACAGAGCACATTCCCATGTAGAAGGCCTGGAGCAGAAAAGCAATCATAGGTATGATGCAGGTAAATACCTGCAGAAGGAGTTAAGGGCATACTTTCACATCCAAGGCTGATCATATTCCTAGGAGTCTGCCTTTATCCTCTAAGTTACAGGAAAAACGTTTTGAAGTTAGAGATGCTGTTTAGGGACAGCTCCATGGTCTCTCCAAAGACATATACATGTACCTGTATAAACTGAAATTCATTATTTTATTTCATATGTTCTGGTGATGAAGGCAATTGCGTGCTTTCACAGTAGATAACACCTACTTTCTAAAGGCATAAGACTATCTCCTTTCGGCATTCTTAATCCGTTGACGCTCACAGACCAAGGATTTGAGGACAATAAAAAGAAATCATAATAGGACAAATATAGTGTAGGTTTACTGCAAGTAAAGAGATGCAGATGGAACATTGTATTTAATTAACTTTCTGAAGTTTGTGGCAGAGGAAATTCATACAGAGAAAGGATTTTGGAGAATTAAAAATGGTCTAAGTCCACAGTGACTTCAAGATTACTGACATGAGAGCAAAATCAAGGCCAAAGCTAAGAACAGGACTCTCAGTTAGAGATAAAGGGCAAGCAGAACTTTCTTCCCCAGTGCATACATCAGTCTTTGAAACATCAGAAACCAAAATATTGCGGCCTAACAAAATGGAGTGTCAACTCACCTCCTCCCTGCAGATCAAGGTGGGCTCCTTCTAAACCAAAGTGATGCATTAAGTGAAAGAGAGCAATGCTTTGCTATGCTCCAGCATTAGAACAGATCACAGGCAGTGCAGGAGGCTGAACTTGGAATTAATGACAAGGGCAAAAGGAGCATCTGAGCTACCAAAATGAGTAGGTTTTGTGAATTCTGATACATACCAAAAATATATTAATCTTTGACATCATGAGGGCAAAGTGACTGAAACTCTCTACTGCTCTCTGCATAATTTGAATGCATTTCCCCAGTTTGTGATTTAGAAATCCCTTTTCTTCACAGCTGCCTGCAATATTTGCTCATGATCTCTGCCGTCTGAGAGCTTTAATCTTGCCGAGATTTCCATGTTTCTCTCTAAAAGAATTCTATTTATATTCTATTTTCCATTCTATTTCTGCTGGAGTAGTTTGTGTGTGCAAATCTTTCAGCAGTTTTTATAGCCTGTTCTTTTGCATCCATAATTAAAACCAAAACTTTTACAAGAACTTGCTGCATAAGCAGGTCCCTTTCCACATGTACATCATAGCTCTGTGGGTGGCTGCTTGCAGTACATAGTTGCTTTATCTGGCAATCTAGAAATCTCACCCCATGTCCCCAGCAGCAGTGTAGTATCCTTATATCTCTTTATTGTTTCAGCAATACTAATTCTCTGCTATGTACCCCCACAATACACTTTTCAGACAGTTTCTCTTTTCAGTATCTTCTCTAGGAACCTTAGTACTGTAAATTGTTTGAGCTCAGGTGCAAATGCAGCCTTTCAGAGCCAGATCCTAGAATCCAAATTCAGACATGAGAGGACATGCTCATCTTCCTTGTACCCAACTTCTCAGGCTGCTGGGTTCATACTCCTTTCCTTGATGGATGCTAGGATGTGAAGACTTCTTACTACTCTCTCTAATGTATTGTCCTGATAATGGATTCAGTGGGCTGAAAACAAAGCCAGAAGCTGAATGACTTTAGCTACAAAGCAAGACCTTTTATCAGCTATGTACTGCAATGCTAGCAGGAAGACAGTGTCAACAGAGCTTCTCTTGAAGCATGTCTTTGATTTGGGCTTAGCTCAAAGTGTGCTGATGCTTTGGCAGGGCACCCTGGTAGCTTGATATTAGTTTTCTGCCAGGCACTGGAAGACCACTGCTTTACTTAGAAATAATAATTCCTCCAATAATGCAGCACCATTGTCATTATCATAAAAATAATGGGGTTTTCCTGGTAAAAAATCTTAATATGTCATTCCTATTATCTTGCTTTAAGTTTACATGGGAATAGAGCTTACTAGCCTTTAACCTACGCCTACTCCTTCCACATAATAATGTGTTCACATTAAGTAAATGCCAAAGAAAACGGACTTCTAACATCTTTTTGTCCAGATGATGATTTATTTTTTATTCCTAAGTTTACTTCCTAAGTTTTCTTTTGCATGATTTTGTCTCTTTTTAATCCTCTCAGATGATGAAGTAGTCTGTTCCCATCACTGGCTGAGTCATCAAACCAGTGACCTGTCCTTATTCTGACAGTTCTCTTCCCCTTGCTATCTTTCCCACACTAACAAAAATATAATAAATTATGTTTGTCATTAAATAATTCATAAGTGAAATCTTTTAGAAATCTTTTGACCAGGTATCCTCTCTTACAAAGGAATATCTTGTCATTAAACTGCAGAACTGTGCTCACTCTTGCTGCCATCTGTTACTTCAGTGAATCACAAATGTTTATTAGCAGAGTGGCACTGCTTCACAAAGAGGTATAGAGGATAAATCCACCCCAGAACAACTAGGAGGTGGGAGATCTGGGACTGAATGCTCTCAAGTTGAGGAGGACAAATATGCCACATCATTTGTTTATCTTCTGCAAGTATGCTTTTAAAGAAAGGAATGGCCGATCCCCGAGTTTTGAAGAAACCATATAGGCACCTGATGGCAGAAGTTACAGAGTATAGACAATAAATTCCAGTCCAGCACATTCCACTTTACAGTCCCCAATCAAGAACCAAAGTACCATAGGACATGGATCTTTGAAATACCTCCAGTGTCTGCTTTTCATGGACCTCATTTTGAGATACCCTTGGGCAGTGCATAAGGTGATCTGAGGCCTTGCTCAGGCACAAGAGCTCCATGGTGAAAGCCCCATGTCTTAGCATTAGATATTCCTAGGTGAACAACACATTGGCTAGTATGTCAGTTATGAAACCAGGCTTTAAGTTTTCAGATTTGTTCCAGTTTAATCACATAGATGTTTCTTTTACTGAAACACATTCAAATGTAAGAATAGTTGTGTTGTGTAGTCAAGCACTGCCCACTGTCTTCTGTATTACTGTTAATCATTAAAAACCAGAAAATAGTATCAATTTATTATCAAATTAATGCAAGGTTATCCATCACACAAGAAATACTTCATGTTAACAAACTAATCTGTCAATCACCCGTCAGATCTGTTCTTGAGCTTTTGAGCCATGAAAATACACAGCTTACTGTATCATCCTCTTTTGACTCAGGAGCTTACTCAGTGGGTCCCTATTTCCTTCTCCAAAAAATTGCAGTGCTGTCTGCAGATCTGACGGCATATGAACCAGAGAACTGACTAAAGTAATCATTGACTGTCAGGATGTTATTCAATACTTGTCTCTCCTTCCTTTTTCTTTCTTTTCCCTGGCGACTACTTTAGTTTGACTTTTCAAAACGACCACCTTCTGCAAACCACAGAGTTTGTGGCTTGAGCTCTTCTCAACACTAAATGGACTGAGGTTTCACATTGATTTTCCTCAGTGTGAAGAGAAATGGCTATTACCTCCAAAACATAAGAAGAAAACACAGGCACCAAAAGATTAAATGCTGGGGACTCAAAGTGATTTAGAAGCGCTGCCAAAAGTTACAGCAATAATGCTTAGGAACCTGCATCTGCTAAGTCCCAGTCCAAAGCCCTCACTGCAGTTCATCCTTTCTGTTTCTCACACAGCAGGATGTATTTCAAAGAAGGCTGCATCAGGGCAAACTTACACCCTGCTGCAGGCTGGGTTATAACCTGCTGTCAGCCTTCCAGTGGTTCAGCCACTTGAAATGATTCCTTTCTGGATATTTCAGAAAATCCTTTTGAATGAAAGGCGCTATAGTCCCCAGAAATAAGATACCAGTGCTATTGCCGAGTTAAATGAAAATCATTGTGCTCTCAGTGTGTATAGTTACCTGGTTAATTACTTTGAGTTTTGGCCTTTCCTTTCCATTTCTATGAATATCTTTGATCTCGGTTAATACCTTCATTGGGAGATTTAGACAGCTGTAGTGTAAATACAAGGGATGGCATTGTTTCCATAATGATGGGGGGTTCCCCACCTGCTGTTTCATTTTATCTTATAATGCAGCTAAATCAGGTGTTCTTATTTTCTCGAATCACCTTCTACCTGACAAAGCCACAATTTGGATCAAAAGAGCAAGGGCAGAGTATTTTCACCTTCAGAATTTTGCATTTAGCTCCAATTGCTCCTGTCACTCACTTTCTTTCAATTATCTCTCGTAATTAGAAGCTCATCTAAACAGATACTGCAGGTGGCTACAAAATTACCGACCAGCGGAAAGAATGTCGGAGTATTTGTTTGAATTTGTGCTCAAATTGGCAGTAAATGAAAGTCACCATCTTATGGCTGCATATTTCTTTGTCTGAGATAGTGACTTTATACATTTAGACAAATTAAACTGTGAGTTGAGGGCCACATCACAGCAGTCAGCTCCATCACCTTTTGTGAACAAATGTGATACTTAATGCTGATGTCAGTGATGACTTGGTCAGGTTCTCAGACTATCTCTGAATAAGCAATGTTTGTTCAACCAAAATAAATGACTCCTTTGGGACTACTTCTGAAAAGAGATCATATATGCAAAAGAGTTGTAGTATCCAGTTGTCTCGGGATGTGTTTATCTGTTTGTTAAGGCTGTGTGAGTATCAGCACCAGTATAGAACTATCTTGTACGGAACAAGCTGCATCAGAAATGTTAAGGTCAAGCATGCAGAGTCAGAAAATGCTGCTAAATGCCATTGTGACAACGTGTCAGGAAATAATATATTTAATAATATTGGTTTATACTATGTTTCCATGGGCCTGCAATCTCACCAAAGGGATAGAATAGCCAGAAACAGTTGAGCAGTTGATGTCATCTACCTGGACTTGTGTAAAGCGTTCAACACTGTCCCACACGACATCCTTGTCTATAAATTGGAGAGACATCAATTTGATGGATGGACCACTCGGTGGATAAAGAACTGGCTGGATGGCTGCACACAAAGAGTTGTGGTCAATGGCTCCATGTCCGGCTGGAGACCAGTAACAAGTGGTGTCCCTCAGGGATCGGTGTTGGGACCGGTCTTGTTCAACACCTTTGTCGCTGACATGGACAGTGGGATTGAGTGCGCCCTCAGCAAGTTTGCCGATGACACCAAGCTGTGTGGTTCGGTTGATACGCTGGAGGGAAGGAATGCCATCCAGAGGGACCTTGACACACTTGTGAGGTGGGCTGATGCCAACCTCATGAAGTTTAACCATGACAAGTGCAAGGTCCTACACCTGGGTGGGAGCAATCCCAGGCACAGCTACAGGTTGGGCAGAGAAGAGATTCAGAGCAGCCCTGTGGAGAAGGACTTGGGGGTGTTGGTGGATGAGAAAATGAACATGAGCCGGCTTCAGTGTGCGCTTGCAGCCCAGAAAGCCAACCGTATCCTGGGCTGCATCAAAAGGAGTGTGACCAGCAGGTTGAAGGAGGTGATCCTGCCCCTCTACTCTGCTCTCATGAGACCTCACCTGGAGTATTGTGTGCAGTTCTGGTGTCCTCAACATAAAAAGGACATGGAACTGTTGGAACAAGTCCAGAGGAGGGCCATGAGGATGATCAGGGGACTGGGGCACCTCCTGTATGAAGATAGGCTGAGAAAGTTGGGTCTGTTCAGCCTGGAGAAGAGAAGGCTGCGTGGAGACCTCATAACAGCCTTCCAGTGTCTGAAGGGGGCCTGTAGGGATGCTGGGGAGGGACTCTTCATTAGGGACTGTAGTGATAGGACAAGGGGTAATGGGTTAAAACTTAAACAGGGGAAGTTTAGATTAAATATAAGGAGGAGATTCTTTCCTGTTAGGGTGGTGAGGCACTGGAATGGGTTGCCCAGGGAAGTTGTGAATGCTCACAATGTTGTGAATGCTCACCTGGCAGTGTTCAAGGCCAGGTTGGACGAGGCCTTGGGTGATATGATTTAGCATAAGGTGTCCCTGCCCATGGCAGGGGGTTTGGAACTTGATGATCTTAAGGTCCTTCCCAACCCTAATGATTCTATGATTCTATAATTCTATGAAACACCAGACAGGCAGCCATGGAAAATCTCCCTTGACTTTCAGCATACAGTGCACAGCTGCAAGCTCCACTGAAGAGTCCAAACCCTGCTCTGGAGAGATTTATTTATTTCCTCGTGGGTATTTCATTACATTATAGCACCATCCATGCCTCACAAACAATAAACAGCTTTTCTCAAAAACTTCAGAAAGTGAAAGAATCATTTATCTCCAGATGGGGAAGCAGAAATTAAAGGGAAAAGACTCCACTGAATTTAGGTGCCAAACTGATCCTTACAGTTGAACTTTCACAAATAGAAAAGCCAAGGTATCATTACTCTCAATTTCAGTTCATGGCTCAGAGCTTTGCAGATAAGATCCTATGGTCTCAAGAAAGCTTTCCTTTAAAGTGAGGACATATTTATGAAGCTTGTGGGTAAATGCCTTGACAAATATTTCACAGGAATTCTGTGCTGGAGGCAAGGACAGAATCAAGTCCCACAACACTCGGCTGCTACAATTCCACATTTTACAATTCTGTATTCAACTGCCTGAAACAAAAGACTATTTTTCCTTTCTCTATAGACCTCTCCATCATAAGTACAGATCACAAGACAAAGTCTCTTTCACTCCACTGTTCTTAGTCTTCCTCAGAACTCTATCCATCCTTCACATTTTCCTGTGGGAAAAATAATTAATAAAGGGCTGTATAATAGCAGAGACACAGAAGTCTGAACTGAGGTTGCGCAGGGAATCTCAGTTCCAGTATCTTTCTTCTTGCTACCGTAATATCTTTTTAATGCACTTTCTAGCCAGTAATTTCCTAGGCATTTAGGAAAAGCACACGCAGACCCCAAACATTTTTTAATGTGGAATTACAAATTATGTCTACACAAAACCTCCTTACACACACAGCAAGGTTAAGAGCAGTCTCAAGGCTGGGAAAGCCACGCCTGGTCTGCCCACATTATTGGCTGTGGACTCTGTTGTAGCTTGGCTGAGAACATGAAAACTGCTTAGACAAATCCAGCCTCAGGGTATCTGCTGGTGGATGGGGCTGCAAGCGTGCTTGGCTCACAATATTCCTGACCCACATGAACTGGGTAAAAGAGAGCTTGGCTCCACTCTAAAACATCTCGAACATCCAAGCCTTCTCCTTTGGGAGATCTCTGCAGCCAGCTTCATGTAAGGCTTCCAGGCAAGCCTGATTTGCAGAGGCAGTTCTGAAAAACCAAGAACACCTCTGCTTGTTAAGGAAAGCATTCACTATTTTGTGTTGACTTTCTCTCTGTTCCTCCAAGGTTTTTGTCCTGGGAACCTACCCTTTATCCTTTAAATTAAATCGTATCTAAGGCCCTGTAAAATAGTCTTTGGCACATTTCCTGCCAACCTCAAAATTAAAATGTACCACAGTAATCTAGTAAATTCTATGATGTGAACCCCACAAAGCATCATATTCATTTCAGAGTCTATTAGCACAGATATGTTTCTATTTTTAACACTATAGTTCCGTTCTTAAATAGGCAATGAAGCCATAGAAAGGGAAAAACTGCAATCAATTGTGCTCACATTTTGATTCCTACTAAGTACTGCCATGCAAACTGTAGGCAAAATGTTCTGGTAGGAGAACCATTTGTAGGCAGTCAAAATAAGTAGCTCAACAGGAATGTGGGATCCAACGCAGAGATCTTGCCATGAAGAACCAGCAAATGGAAAAGCCCTGCTGCCTCAGATGCGCTGGAGGACCAGCAATGGGACGGAGGTTCTATGAAGGGTGCATGAGTGTCTGTGGAGACTTGCGCAGTCTCTACTGGAATCTGATTCATATGAGTCGTACCAATCTGCTGTTCTAGAAACAAAGAACACGTATGACAGCAAGCATGTGTCAATGTGCTTTTTAAAACAGAGCACAGCAAATGTGACACTTCACTATTTTCAGTTTCTCCTCCATATGCACATCTCTGGAAAGCATTGATTCTTTTGACTGAACACCTTATTTCAGTGCATTTGGCGCCTACGTGGGTCTCTCTTGGAACCTTTGTGATTAGACTCTGTGGCATGTAAAAATCAAATGCTCTTCCCACACACATACTTCTGGTGTATTTGTCTGTCTGGCTCTGGTTTTACCTCAGCATTCCTGCACAGCCACATGATGGTCTTTCATCAAGAACCACAGCATAATATGCTGTTTTATTCCTTACTTGCTCTTTAAAAATATGACAGGCTGGAAATCTCCTGCTTAATGCCTAAAAGCAGTTTAAATCCTAGAATCAAATTTCTTATGATGTTTTTACCTTGGACAATTAAGCTGATAATAAACTGAATTATGAATTGTTTCACCTGCACAATTTGTCTGTCTAAAACCAGGAATGATGGAAGACACAGAAAATTGCTCGTATATGACAATGGAGAACATAAAAGGGGCTACTAATTACTGGTGCTTCAGAAGACAGCTGAAGTTCTGACAGTAGAAATGCTAATCGGTTCTTTTCATGTGTCCTTTCTCAGCATTCTAACATTGGATGAAAATGATGGTAAAAAGTAAAGCTTGCATGTGACAAAAGAAAGACCTTTGCTATTGTATTTTTACAATTATTTCCTGATGTTAGCTTAAGAGACCACAGCATAAAACATAGTTGTTCCACACAGTAAGGGATTTCCCTTCCACATCTGCCCTGCTTTAATATATGGGGAGAAGTTTTCAAGGATGAAAAGTTTTCACATTCACCTGATTCTCATTTTTCCATTCATTAGAATATTTTATACTCTGAACCGAATGTCACTTCTTACTGCATTTTAGAATAGCACTTCATCTGTTTGCCCAACTAAGCCTTAAAAGCACTAAAGACGAACCTGTCCTTTGAAGATGACAAATTACTTCACAGTTCCTGAACAGAATCAGCATCAAAAAGGTCCTCAGAGGAAAAGTATCAGCTGTAGGCCAGCTGCTTTGCCAAAGCCAACATACCAGCCTTCTGCAAGCTTAGTTTTCTTATGTTTGTTAAGGCCTTTGTTATGTAAATTCAAGTAGGTCAAGCTCTGGATGCTGCTGGATCTCTCCTTGCTCTAACACCCTCAAGCCCATACTGGAGAGCTCTCAAGGGTGGAAGGGCTGAGCTCAGTAAGAAAATGAGGCGGTGACTTTCTGAACTATGCTCCTACTGTGAAAATGAACCTCTGTCCTACAGTTTTACTTTACACACAGCTCTTTTCAAACCAGCACAGCTATTCAAAGCTTCAATGGTGGACACTGAAGGAGCGTGGCAGGTTCTCTGACCAGAACGTTAGCATTAAAAGGCCGCATTCTTAGGTTAGTAGGGCATGAGTTATTTGCCACTCTCATGAAGATGCTTCTCAGCATGTAAGAGAGAGGAAAGGCTTTAAATGGAAGATGAAACAAAGAAGTCAGGTTAAAGAGGTAAAATACCACAAAAATGCATGATGTGGGGAGGACAGAAGGGGAAAGGTTGTGTTATAATGTTTTTATCCTATTTACTGATTAAAAAGTACTAAAAAGCAGCTATAAAATAACAGTAGGACACAACCTTTGGCTTTGTTTGTTTGAAAACAAGTAGTGTGAAAGAAAACTACTAGAGTCCATTTGAAGCTGGGAATACTACAGTCACACTGGGGCTGCACTTCAAGGGAGACAGACCAAAATCAGGCATTTTTTTCCATTAAATTATCTCTTATTTTAAACTGCCCTTTAATCTGTGTGTTCCTTGGCAGCCCACACCCCACTGTACTATATATTCCCTGCAGTATCTCAACTGGCTCCTGCCAGTCAAGCTGCCAAGGATTTGACCTGAGGTCCTGACTGCAGCCTCCTGTGCCCGTAAGAGTGCACTTGCAGACTTGCATAGTCACTCACCCTTTGTGCTACAGTTGTAAACCTCTCTCTGATCTCTCGTGTTTTGAGAAAAGGGTAGATGCTTCTCCAAATTGCAAGCAGCACCAGAACAAACCCGTAAGTGTATTTTACATAGTGCAAGTCACACTCTGAACTGATATACCGAACATGTACTGGGAAATACTGAGTTAAATGGGGCTATGTCAATTTATACTAACACATGTAATTATCTCTTACTGTCTCGCTGACTTTCTCTTCCTATTATTCATTTCCCACTGTCATTCTTTTTCAAGCACTCCTTACTTCTCAGACCATCTCTCTCTGCATTCCTGCCTTTCCCAACACCACTCCACAGTGTATTGATCTTATCAATCCCTTTTGATATAACAATCATGTCAGCTTCCAAAATCACCCCTTCTTCACACTTCCCCTAAACCAGCTGTTGAAAACATCCACCTCAAAAGTTTCTTATTCATCTACAAGATAATCTCATGCTGTTTTACACATCCCCAGATATACTTCCTGAGCTTGGCTATCTGAGTAAGAAAGAGGTGGAGAGCTCTCAGTCTTTAAGGGAGCTTTTTAATTTGATAGAGTATATTGCTTTTTTTCTCCCCTTGGGAAAAACAGATGAGAGTTCATTTACAGTAACATTAAAACATATATCATACACTACTCTGGGAGAATAAGTAACTGATGGGTTGATTGAGGCATTGCTAAAATGCCTGAGAATGTGTTTATGTGAAGATGTTGTGAAACAGAAACCTACTCTTAGCCTTGGACACACACTGGCAGGAGATAAGCACTATCTGTATAAGGTGTCTAGCCAGGAGTTAGGGCTTACACACACTGTGAGATTGTGAACTCTGCCCTGTAGTTTACCAGGATTTTTCTGAGTAACATGGTTTAATAATTTGTCAACCATTTAGCTAACAGGGGTTATTTGCAAGGTGCAAAAGAAAGTGGCTTTACGCAGGAAGTGCTGGGATTAATTATATGCTCTGGTTGAAGTGTGTATCATATAAACTATGTATGCTGCAACCAGAGTTTGATGAGTAAGGGAATTTTTTGAGTGAGCGGTTCTGTCAGGCAGCCATGACATGGGCAGAGTCCATTCCAGTGCCCAGCCACAGGCATCTGGCTCTTCCTTGGGGTGGTCATGGGCAGGGTGGGAGGGTCAGGACCAGTCAGGGCTATGGATGCCCTCAGGGCCCAGAATGATTCAGCCCTGAACCTGAGGCACATTCTGATTTCTAGCAGAAGGGCTCCATGCCTCCTTCCTGAAACCCCTTTCCCATGGGAAAAAATGTTACCTTTTTGGCTGCCTTCATGGGACGGTTGTCACCTGGGCTGTGTACCCCAGGGAAGATGCTAGATGACTTGACCAGAAATGCCTGGCTTTACACAGCTACCGATGCATCCACTAACAGCTCAGAATGGAGGGTAGGTTTTGTCTGCTCCAGTCATTTTAACTTGTGCTGAGGGAAGCATTACTCCAGGGGCAATGTCACGTGTTTTGGCATGTTACATCAAATCTTTAGGTATAAATTTAGGATTAAAAAAAATGCACCCCTAACTGATATGGTTAAGCCCAAACATATAGCCCAGACTTTGAAAACTGACATGTTGATTTAAGTGCTTAATTTAATTTTCTCTGAGATGTTGCCTCTAAGGCTTGGGTTCTCAGCAGTGGTTAGGTACTAATGACATTCCCAAATGTCCTACTTCGCATACGTGTACTTCCTTGCTTCCCCGTCCCAAAAATCTGATGCTCAAAAGCAAGGTTCTCATTAGGGACAATCTTTCCCATACCTCATCACTAGGACCTGGACGCTGAGCATGAGCATGCAGCAGTGTCAGTTTGTTGTTGCAGAATAATCTGCTAACCACGCCACACAGATCCAAAGTCTTTTCCACCTGAATTAAACCTGACATTTTATCTCCCATATTCAAATTTCAAGAAAGTCTTTCTTTTATTTTCAGTCAAAAATTTCATTCTTTGACACTACCATCATTAAGTTACTTTTACAGCCTCTTAATGTGGTTAACAGGCTATGATGAAATAGGATTCAAATTTCTGCTTTGAACCAAGCAGAATACAAATCCAAACCAAGATCTTTCAAAACCCATGAGCATTTTAATGGGACTAAAAAATGCTCTAAGCTGGTATGCCTTCTTCAGTTTATCCCTCATACCTTCAACTCAGTTTCAGATTACTGGTAACAACAGTATATATTTTCTATGTATATAGTTATTCTGTAATATAGTAGATCTTAAATAGTCTAAGCTGTTTAATTATATAATTGTAAATTATATACTGTATAATGGGGATGAAAAAATTAGAGAACAAAATTAGAGTACAAGCCTATAAGCCAGAGAATTGTAATGGGCAAAAATCTATTACAGGACAGAAGTAGTGGACACTTGAATTGTGATCCACCGGGGAAAGGCTGACATGGCTTCTGTAAAGTATTGCCTTGCAGTCTCCTTGGAGCCCTGTGGAAAGGTTATGACCTGCATGGAAATACCTGCTGCAGCGGAGATGGTGCACTTGGGCTCCCAGTAGGCACTCAACAAAGTTCATCACCAAGCACCTTTAAGCAGTCACTGTATAAGCTAGAGAGCCCTGGAATGCAGTTCAGTGTGTGTATTAAAGGGGTGAAGAACAGGGGTGACTGATGATGATACTGAATTACTCAGAGTAACAAAGATAAGGGTAGAGCGTGAAGAACTGCAGAAAATCCTCATGATGCTAATGACAGGGTAATACAACAGCAGATGAAATTTAGAGTGTAGACACATGCAAAGTGACTCACAGACAAAACAAATCCTGACTTCACACATAAAATAATGAGCTTTCACTGGACTTTCAGGGTGAAATCACCACTCTGAGGTGGAACCCTGGGGTTATGTTCCCTAGTTCCCAAAATACGTTACTTCAGTGCTTGAGGAAGAAAGGTGTGTCAAAAAGGAAATCACATAGGAGAGGTGCAGGACAAAACAAACATGTCAAAAATACTCCATGTCAGTGGAGAAATCCATACCATAAAAATTGAACTGTGTGCAGTTCTAGATCCCTTGTCTCCAAAAGGCCATACTAAAACCCAAGAAAAGTTCACAGGACAAAAATTATTGTAAGCATGGAGTAGCTTCCATAGGAGCAGAGACTGCATGGCTGCTTAGTTGTAGTAAGCAACTGATTTACATGAAAGGATAGATATGGGAAGCATACAAATGGCTGAGTACCACAAGGATGGATAAAGTCTTTACTGTTCCTTGTATAGAAATATAAGATCCAAAGATCATCAAATGAAGTCAGAAGGAGGCAGTTTAAACCAACAACAACAAAAAAAAAAAGGTGCCTCTTTGTACAACAGGTATCAAACATGGAACTCTGAGAAGAGGTTGAATATATTTAAGGGAAGATGAGAAATATCTGGGAAAGAAATCCACTGAGAGTTATTATACAGAAAAAACACTGAGGCTCAGGAAATTGCCTGAACTCAAAGTAGAGGATAAATACCATATGGACTTCTCTTGTTCTACTCTTTCCTACATACCCACTTACAGGAACCATTGCAGACAGGATGACAAGACTGAACCTTGACTCAAGTCACTGGAGTTGTAGAGCACTAAATTCATATCCAGTTTAGTTCTATGTATTTGTTTCTATACAATATCAGTATGAAATCACTAAATGATTCATGTCCTGCTTTCACAAGTGAATGGTTTGTCCACGTATTACTACAATTCTTTTTTATGCAAAAATCTGAAAATCAGAAATCTGACTTATTATTAATAGTATCAGTAGAGATGTGAACAGAGATCTGAAGGTAAAAAAATACAAAGTGCTATTTTCTGGGAGCTGGAGAGGGTGTCCTAGGTTTTGAAGTGCAGGAACATTCTGGAAGACAGATAAAACCAAGTTTTTTGAATCAGTCATTTCTAGAGTTAATTAAAAACATCACTGTTCTAAGCAGGTAGGAATATTTGTGCAGAAGCTGAAAATGCATTTAAATTTCTCTAATATAAGGCTAACTTTTGCTAAGCGGAATAAAGTAACTCCAGATGGTGCAAACATCTGACTTCATTGATTCTGCCTTCCTTGCAAATACAACATCGCCTACATGAGCAAGCTTTTTCGTGTGACAGGAACAGATTAACATACTGGAGCACTGAAGTCCCTATCTGTACACAACATGTGGTTCGGTGGTTTTACTTTGAGCTAAATGTTGTTTAGACTTCATAGCAGAATGCACCCCTGTATATGGTCTGAAGCCATCCAAGTGACCAACTTCTCATTTGGATCCCTGTTCCTCCATTTGGGTGCTTGGCATGCAGCTGGAACATGCTTCTGGGTTTCATTTCCTCTGAAAATGATCTAGAGATGAACCAGTGGGCTTCAAGGGGTGACTGTCCACTGAAAGAAAGGAAAGTGTTAATAGTTTCTCAGCTTGTTCCCTTGAGCTTTTTTTTTTTTGCAAAAGTTCTGCAAGAGAAAGGAAAGGAGGTTTATATGCTCATCAGCTGGGTGTAAGAGGTCAAATCACCAGCTGACAGGCACTGCCACTAAGAGAGAAGTTAATGGAGTTTTAATGAGTGAGCTGGGTCAATAATCACACACCTACCTGGCTTCTGAACTGCCTTTATGATAGGAATGCAATTTTAAGCCACCTCATTCCGAAAGACCTGAAAATTTGTACATTCTCACTGTGGATAATACTAGTTGTCAAATTTGTAATGAATTAAAAGTAATAGGATTTCACAGATTCAGAACATTTGCATTTTTCCCATTCAAATGCCCAATTATCTATCATCTGTGCTGAAAAAAATCAACTGCCATTGAACCCCTTTTGTTAGAAACAGTCAGACCTGCCTTCATTAGTATTAGCAAAGTGCTAAGGCTTCCCAGAAAAGGATGGTGGCAATAGAAGTGCTTAGTAAGATGAGAGATGACTAATACACCTATCTTTTCCTTAAACTCAGATCAGTGCACAATGATGATCATTTCTAAATGCAGGGGCACAGATGTTTTGCTTATATAGATTATACTTAGGGAGGTGACTATTGCTCTTACACAAACTCTGGATTCAGCTGTTCATGTACACAAACCTGCAAAATAGCTGCTAGGATTAAGAGAATTAACTACAAACAAATGCCAACTGAAATAAGAAGGATGTTTGCTATATAAAGACTTTAATAGCAAACTGACTTTTCCCTAGTAGAACATTTCTACTACAGGAATTTAATCCATGGACACACATAATTAGCTCTTTCACCTTAAAGTTGCTGAAAAAGTGATTTGTTTAAGAAGATTAGTCCTTTTAGTGTTCAATGGAAGCACTGACAAATGAGCCTAAAATTATTATAGGGGAACTCTTTTAACACCACCTTCTGATCTTTTATTTTAAAATAGCATGCCTTTCAGTCAAAAACCTTTTAATCTGACCTTTTGTGGTTTCCCTCATCAAGGCTCAACTTCTAATTCTTTCTGTATTCAAATCTTGTATGTGATGAGATAGTTGTCAAGGCTGTTTTAAGCAACACTGAAGAAGACCACAATAGTCTTTTTAAATAGAACTTCAGTGCTAATTTATTTCTTCTGGTCATTACAGCTGCATGCAGCTTCCTGTACGCACTGGAACATTTTACCATGTCAGTGGCCACAGACCAAATCTTTTTGAGCTGTGCTATACCAAAACAACTTGATTTTAAAATAATTTTCCAGAAGAGGGGCATTTTTAAGGGCAGGTGAAAGACAAAAGAGATGATACTGACAAATGAAGACAGGAACAAAGCTGTCCCAGATGGGTCATGGCAGGGAAATGAATTTTTGTATCAGTTTGGCTCTATGCCACAAACCTGAGGTGTATAGTAAGCACTGTAATACAGCAAGCATTGTAAGTCACTTGCAGTGGCTTTATAGCTATTGTTTGCATGACAGTCTATTTTCCCTTACAAAAGCTAAGGGTCAAATTTTTAATTACTGATACAGACTTACGGAGTAATCTTCTCCAGTGATGCAGTGAATTATCTGGATCCTTCACTGCTATGGTTTTATACAAGCACTGAAATCATGTGAAGTATACTTCTATAATTCTGTTTTTCCTGTTCCTATAATTCTACATCTATTTATCAGTGTTTGGAGATTTACCTTATTCAGCTGTTAGCAACAACTGAAAGACTGATGCCATAAATAGAATTCAATGTACATTACTGATTCTTACTCGCCAAAAATGAGTAGACTTTGCGTAGTCATACTGCCACCTACAGATTGAATAAACACTTGCAATGTCCTGCGCAGGGACACAGGGTGATCCGGTTGGAACAGACCTCTGGTCTGTAGCGCAACTGCCTCCACGAGTTAGGGTTACCTCTAAACTCTGAGCAGGTTGCTCAGAGCTTTATCCCATTTGGTCTCAGAAACCTCCTCACACGGGACTGCAGAGTCTCTGGACAGCCTGTTCCACAGCCTGACTGTCCTCATGGGGGGAAAGTTTAAAAGTTTTCATTTAAATTTATGCTCACTGTCTCTTGTTCTCCTGCTGTGCACCGCTCTGAACAGCCTGGTTCCTCCTATTTGCTAACCTCTCCATAAATACTGGGAAGCTGCTGTTGGTTCCACCCCTAAGGTGTGTCTTCTCCAGGTTGAAGAAGCCCAGTTCCTTCAGTGTCTCCTCAAACGGCAGGGGCTCCAGTCCTCAAATAGCTTGGAAACCCTTGGGTGAACTTGCTCTAATTTTTTCATGTCTTTCTTTGTGCTGGGGATCACAAACGGACATAGAAGTTGAATGTGGTCCAAAAAGCACTGAAATATGAGACATAATCCCTTGCCTCCCTCTTCTGTCTGTGTCCCAGGAGGCTGCTGGTCACCCTTGCTGCCATGCATACAGCTGGCCCATGTTCAGCTGCCAACCAGTCTCCCGGAGCCATGCCCAAAGAGCTGCTCCCCAGTCTGGCTGCTGTAGGGGTGCTTCCTTCCTGGGGGCAGCACTTTGAATTCATCCTTGCTGAATATCATAAGGTTCCTGTTGGCCTGCTCCTCCAGCACATATAGGTTGGCCTGAACAGCAGCCTGATCCTTCAGAATTCCATCTGTTCGCTTATATTAGATTCATCTGCACGTTCTATGAGGGGAAATTCCATCATTTCGTCCAGGTCACTGACAAAGACATTGACAGGATGGGGCCCAGGAGACCCCCAAGTGGTACTTACTCTGGGTAAGGTATGACCCATTAACTGCTGTTCCCCGAGCTGCATCATCCAATCCCCTTTTTTACCCATTTGTCTGTTCACCCATCCAGACATTAATGTCATAACTTGGTTTCAGGAATATTGTGGGACAGTGTCAAACACCTCATTAAAGTAAATGGCATTTTCTGCTCTCCCCTTTTCACAGATCCACTCATTTTATCACAATGATTTTTATTTTTTTTTAATTAAGAAAAAAAGACAAAACCTTTTTTTCCAGGGATGGTTCCATTAATGTATTTTTGCGATCATAATACCTCACAGCAAGAGTCCTGTAAACAGTAAAACAGGGGTCTGGTTTTATTTGAATGGGTTTGCAGCTATGTTAATTACTCACCTCATCTTGATCAGCTTACTTGAATAGGTTCTAACTCACAGCTACGCACAACTTAATTCTGCAATCCTTGGCATTAACTTAGTTGGGGGATTCATCAAACGTGTCACTGTTGATTCAGGACTTTTAACACTTAGTACCTGCACACAACAAAACCATAATGTATTTAAGGCACCTCAGTACAGCAACTTTTCAGTTAGATACCTGTAGGCTGCAACTTGTAACATTGCTTGAACCTGTTATTCTCTCTTAGTTTCCTGGCATTATACATAACATATCACCATTGTATTATATTCCTACAGTCTTTCATTAACTGCAATCTTAAAAGTCACATTTCATTATTTCTCTTAAACAAACTGTTGCGTAACATGAAGGATCAAGGTCAAATGATATATGAAGAGAGACTTTTGATTCATTCAGATGGTTGTCTTCAATTTTGATTCCTTTTTCATTGACTTCAAAATAATATGACAAATTCTGAACTTTTTTCAAAATGGGTCTGTAGCATCCAGGTATATTCAGCTGTAGTGGAGACACTCTGAATTTGCACATCTGCAGCTCATCCTTAGAAAGCCTTTCGTGGTACCATTGCCCAACTTTATTACTGGGATACTTGATACTATGTCCCACCACTGGAAGAACCACCTTCAAAGAAAAAAAGATGACAAATATGTTTGAAATAAAGCCCACCAAATCCCCTTTAAATAAATGTGGTTATAATTTAAAATGTGCCTATATCTTGTGTTTGGGGACATAACATAGTAAAACAGCAGCTTCTCTTGTGAAATGAAGCTGTGTAAAGCAGGTATCTTGGATGTAATTAAAGCAGGAAAAATATTCAGTGAACCAGAATTCCTAAAACAAACTAGAAAGATACTAACATGAATTTCCTTACATGTTGGGAAAGACACCTCAATAAAGACTTTAAGTTGCCTCTGTAAAAATTCACAACTATGCACCCTGCACCTTCAAAAACTAGAATGTCAGCTGCTCTTGAGTGTTTTACCCAGTAGAATTAAAAAGTTTTCTAAGTATCTACATTCAGCTTCAAGATAAATTGAAGTGCCACACTGCAAATGACACTGTACGTATTTCCACTGCAAAGTAAAAACTCTTTCCTCTAGTTTGTTATGAGAGCGGAGATTAGTTCACGTGTATTTTCTTTAATGTGCTTTCTGGCAAGGAAGACTGCACCAGTTAAATTAATCCCATTATTTTTAAAACAAAACATTTAAAAAAAGAGATCAACAACTCAGAATTTTTCATACAGACTTACTTGGTTTATAGAGTATTTGTTGGCCGATTCTTCTGCAGCAGTGACTACATGAACCTTGCAAGACATTTAAGAAGAAAAAGAAAGCTTTTTTAAAAATAAACCATCCACTTTATTTTAGGAATTATGCACTGCACTCCCAAACCTCCCTAAGGTTATTTGACAAGGACAATAATCTATTTCAGGTATGAAAAACAGTAGAGATGCTTAATATAAAGTAATTTGTTTACTGGTAAATGGTATTGCATTAAATATTTCCTGATGCCACTACTTAGCAAACTATCATTCCAAGCTCATATTCTTTGAATTTGAAGTTAATTGTGTCAATTCAATCTTGTGCTACAACAGCAAAAGCAAAAATAACCAAGAAAAAATATTTTATATTAAATAGGAATAGAGCTATTATTAAACTCAGTAACTCAATACTGAATTTGCTACCTCTGCTTTTCATTTTATTTGATCTACTTGTTTTACTAATATTTACTCTCAAAATACTGATGAAGAAAAACTGCAGTGGAAACAGAAGCCTCTCTACGGGGACTGGAGGTTATTCAGTAACCTTTCAAATGCTCTTGCTTTCAAACTTGTAAGATGTTCACCCAAAAGAAATCAGACACGTTCTGCCTATGTTCACACCCAGGAAATCTGCAGTAAAACACTGCAAAATACTATGCTTTGTCTGATGATCAGGAGAAAGAATCATAGAATTATTTAGGTTTGAAAACACCCTTAAGATCATCAAGTCCAGCTGTAAACCTAACACTGCCAAGTCCACCACTAAACCATGTCCCTAAGCACCACATGCCTCCAGGGATGTGATTCAACCACTTCCCTGGGCAGACTGTTATCAATGCTTGAACAACCCTTTCAGTGAAGGAATTTTTCCTAATATCCACTCTTAACCTCCCCTGGCACACCTTGAGACTGTTTCTTCTTGTCCCATCACTTGTTACATGGCAGAAGAGACTCAAATGTTTCCACAAAAAATAAAAGGTCTGCTAATCCTTTAAGGAGAGGCGGCTTCAGAATGGACTTCAGCATGCCAAGACCTGGGAAGAGACACTCTACCGCTGGCTTCTGCTCACTGGCTCACCCATGGCACCATGCACAGCACCCAGGGTGCGCTGTGAGCAAGCAGAAGCACTCCTTTGCCCTTTACTACTTTTCTTAAGAAGACTGCTGCTAACAGTTTAGACCCACCATCCAATTGCCTGAGTATCTGAAATTGTGCTAAACATGCTTCAGCAGCATACCTGCAATGAGATTGCTAGTTCAGCCTGACCATGGGCTTTCCTGATGCACCTTTCACCATTCATTATATGTAACAGGAAGATCTGACCCAGAGAGAAAGACTCAAGACTGAACTGACTGGTAATATAGGCCCACCCAGAGTCCACCCTTAAGTTTTTTCCTAGTCAGATCCGAAGATGAGTGTGATATGTCATGCAGACTAAATTCTTACAGGTATCAGTTCTGACATTCATAGTTTATATGCCCATTCATGGTAAATAAGAAAAAGCTGCATCACTTTTTTCATCTTTGGAACTAGTATTAAATAGTTTAATGAATGAACCAAAATAAAAACATTACAGTGTGTCTAAGTATGCATTCAACTGCATTAAGCTTTTGGGTTTTTTTTTTAAAGAACTATTTTGTGAAGACTCACCTTGTCATTCAGGGAAATGCTTTCATCTTCTGAGAAAACAAGATCACCCTCAACAACTTTTGAACCATAAATCTTCAGCCTATATGATGCTGCTTCATTCCAAATTTTACTGCAATAAGCATGGACATAGAATATGCGCATGGAATGAGGAATGTTGAGCCATCCTTTGGTACAACCTTCATGATTTACACCATAGCGATGTAAAGCTCGTAGCAACATCTTCTCTCTCACTTTAAATTCTGGCAGCATCACAAGCGCACCCTTTGCATCTTCTGATATAAACAAAAATAACCATGTAAGTACTCCCTGATTTTTCACATATTATGTACCAGGGAAAAATACACCTAAGAAGATGAAATAATCAGGTAGGGGAAAAAAGGTGTCAGTCTAACCCTTTTATGCTGACCTTTAGGTTATTATTTCCTTTCCTTCAATGTGTTATGTTAGACAAATTGCCTATCAACACAGTCCCATGAATTCTATTCTGTTTCATGCAGTATAAACTAAACTAGCTTATATTCAGTTTAGCTGCGTTTGGGGTTTGGTATTTTGCTGCGGGGAGGGGGAGGTTGGTTTTTCTTTAGAAACTTTCTTCATCAGTCTGAAGTTGTTTTTAGACCAGATAACTGAAGTTAAAAATCAAGCTGTAAAAGAGCATTAAAGCTCTACTTCACATCAATGTATTCATATGAGGTAAAAACCATGTCTTTATTTTAAAGGTACAAATTGCATTGGCCATTGGGAAGCCTGAGCCTCAACCAAGATGAAAATACACTTAATCAGATTTGTACTACAATATATAAATGTTCTAAGTTTAAAATCTTATGGTCTACATATTTTCTCATTACAAGTGATTACCTGATGAAGCCTTTTGCATAGCCCTTTACCTTTTGCTTTCAGGAAAAGGCAAGCAGCTGTTCTCAGAGTCTACATCAATATTTTTCCATGCATCATACAGCAACATACAGCACAGAACGATCCATCTGAACTTTTTTGTGAAATTAAATATGTATCTGTGTCTATTTAAGCCATATGTCACAGAATCACAGACTAGTATGGGTTGGAAGGACCTTCAAAGGTCATCTAGTCCAACCCTCCTGCAATGAGCAGGGACAAATTCAACTAGATCAGGTTATCCAGAACAACATCCAGCCTGGCATTGAATGCCTCCAGCGATGACTCATCTACCACCTCTCTGGGCAATCTGTTTTTGTTTTACCACCCTCATTGTCAGGAATTTTTTCTTCAAGTCCAGCTATCACAGCTGCTTTGTCAATCTCCAGTGAGAAGCTGGCTAATAGATGTCAAATATTTAAAAGGAAAAAATGTATTTGAAGTCAAGAGCAACTCCAAAATTTTTAGCTTTGGAGAGAAACTTAAATTGAATGATAAACCCAGTAAATAGAACACCATTTTATTCAGCACACTTCTGCTTTTGACATACTTTGTTGATTTCAGTTCAAGACAGAAAGAAGGTAGATCACGGGAAACTATGGAAGAGATACATAATTAAAGAGATACAAGATTAGATACCCACATCTGTTAACTTCTGAGTATAAGCTGGGTGCCTCATTTGTATATACAGATGGAAGGACAGATGGAAGGAGGCAAGAAATGCTTTGATAAAATTATCTTAGTCTTTTCCAGCATTATGCTATATGGTGTTTTTTCTATACTGTCTTGCACCAGAAGTACATTTCCACTATTGTGCATATTCAGGGCCTCATCATCACCTAGTTTTTAACTGTGCAACTCTACTGAGTAATAACCTGCAAGTTATTATATTATTATTATATATATTACTATAAATATTATTATATAATTATAAAGTAGCAGCAAAATAAAAAGTATCTCTCTGTGCAGCAACACCTTATTCCCTCACAATACTGACCCTGAAAAAATACATAGACAATTTAGAGGGACATACCAGTTCGAAGAAAGTATCTTTTTGCATTGTTTACAGGGTCATCAGTATCTTCAGGTGTAAAGAATAACTTCACAGCTTTCACCTTTGAAGAACATCAGTAATTTGTAATTTTTTAAATTTAACTATTTGTCAACTAAACAGTCATGCATCCAATTCTGTGTTAACACATTTTGCAAACTCTCACAATTATATCAGTTCTTTAGAGTCAAAGTCAAATTCTTCTTTTCAAAGAAGATGCCATGAACAGCAAACAAATATGGTTCCATTCCTTCTCAAGTTAAAGAAAGGGTTTAGTCACACAGAAGATACAAGGCAGCTTCCACAGCTCTATGAGAAATCAATCACTCTTTTCGAACACCCAGTTAGAACTCCTTCACTTTTTAATGCCATCAAGAATCCTGAACAGGAAGGTTCCTTCCTTCCCTCCCACATATTTTATATAAAACATAGACTGAACACTTCTCACAGTCTCACACAGAGGGACAACAATCTTTTGTAGATTTGTATTAGATTAGATGACACCGTGACAGGGAAAACACTATGCTAACCCCTGCTACTTGCAGCACCAGTGGAGACACGTAATTTGCTAGCACTTATACCAACCCATGACAGCTGGTTCTTGTCCTCTTCTGCACAGGACTGTACAAGCCCATAATGGCACATTTTTAATATAAATAGGAGGTCCCACATGTTTTAAATTTAAAAGTAACTGAGTTAAGACTAGAGATTTAAATCATTACACTTCAGGGACTGGCACATGCGTACCAACTGCTCATTCAAAATGAGATACATCAACAGTAACTTTTATGGGCTGTCGTCAAACCTTGATTCTTCTTAGATTTGGAGGATAAGTTTTCCTGACTTTTCTCAGAATCAAAACAAATTAAATGAAAAAGATACTCAAGTATTCATTTGCCTATGTGATGTTTGATTCTGTTTTACTCCTGTGCCAAGCACTATACCATATACATGGAAAAGTATATGACTTATCTTATGAATTATCACTTAAGAAATAAGCTCTCCTTAGCTTACATGGGAGCAATCACTCAGAAATAAGAAGTTGGGACAGTAGCCAAGGAATAATGGAAAGCAGCAATCTCTTCTATATAGCATTTAAGTTACTCTGGTATTGAGAAAGCAAATCCTTTCCTACGATTCTATGCAATATCTTGTGACATTTTAAAAATGTATATAGACCCCTAGCAGGATAAGAGGCTACAAGTCAGAATGCAATCACGACCATGTATAAACATTGTATAAAGATTGCTTAATTTAGCGTTCCAACCTTTTATGGAATGCAGCCACTTTTCTGCCAAGGGGCATGATGGCGATCACAATCACATACCAATTATAGACAGAAAAGTTACTTCTTGAACTACTGAAAGCTGCACCTACTGTTTAAAAAAGATGTTTCGTTTCAGTATGAATATCTTCACACTTACTTCGTTGTCAAAACTGACCTGGCAATTACTTCCAGCACACATACGGGCTTATCTCACAAATGAAATTCATCACTGGAAGGTCAATTACAGCACTATATACTGCAACACTAATGTGAAATTAACTTGACAGTAACTACTTAGATTACAGAATGAAAATACCATTTTTTCATTCAGTAAAGCCAATCCTATTTGATCTGTCTGAACATTTTGTCCTTGTCCAAATCGCTGAGGTCCGTAGTAATTTACAAAACCTTTTGTCTAAAAGATAAAGAATAAATATGTTAAAAGCATGGAAATGCCAGGTACAATTAGTAAGAGTAAACATACAACACACATCTACATTTACATCCAAAATGCATACAAACTTTTTAAATCAAAAGCAATTTGTACCAAAATCATGACTTATGATTCATTACAATATTTTAGCAACTAATTTAGAAGCATCTAAAAAGACAACCAAGTTCTATCATTGTCTTTACTTTCACAAAAAATAGGTAAATGAAACAAAATTATTTCTATGTAGTTAATCATTATAAACACAGTCAATGTAATTGAGCTTTTTATGTGCACAGATTCTGAAATCTCTACTCAAGCCAATGAAGCTTAGCACAGATAACGAACAGTAACCACTGTTGGACATTTTTTCTTAAAAAATACTCATCTTTTTTCATGAGATCCTTTCTATTATTATTACAATAGTAAAGATCAAGAGTGAGCACTTCTGCTAACTGGGATTTTAAGTCTCCCGATGAGTTACAGGTCATATGTAGGCAGCAAAATCACAGCTATGTGACCCAATGAGAACATCCTTTTCTAGAAAATAGTAAGTATGCATGGAGTAGACGAGCAAGAAAATAAATGGTTATTTGTTTTGGAAATGGTTATTCAGTTCAAACCCTATAACCTTGCTTCAGACATCCATAGGTCCCATACAGGATTTTGTTTCCACAGAAGATGAAAAATCCATATTTTTGGTTTAACACGTATGCTGGTTTTGTCATTCATCTGACCAGTAAGTTAAATCTAATAATGCAAGACACACAACCATAAGAATTTGTGTTCATTTTTCAAACAACAAAACAAAAAAAAAACAAAACAAAAAGTCAGGTAGAGCAGAGAGAGAGAAGCACTAAAGTAGCAGTTGAATGCTTTATTCAGTAAGAAAATTAACTTCTAGAATACATGTAATGTACTTTGCTTTTGCATAATGGGTAATTTGCACTAAAGTCTTCAAGGCTGGATTAATGTTCTTAAAGTAATTTATATTATGGTTATTACTTAGAAAGATAAGGTGAGAAAATTACTGCTGCACAAAACACCTAAAGTTTTTCCTTTCTATGAGTAGTAACTCATAGAAAGAGTTTAAGAATGTCTGATGATGGGGTTTTCTTCTAAGGGAAAGGATAACAGCAATCAAAATCCATTGAATTTCAGGGGATCTTCTTTTTCCGCTACAGATATTTCACATGTATTTATGCCATTAAAGTTTTTCACCTGGGCCAACCATGCATGTTCCTCACATGACCAAAAGAGGCAATCAGTTGACATGTGTAACTATATTCTTTCACCCCGTCAACAGCCACAGTGAAACCCATCACTTTGGTCAGCCTTAGGTCTGTGCAACAATAGCTGATATATCCATAATTTGCTTCTAAATTTCACATCTGTCTTGTTGCATCACTCCAGGGCCTCCAGTCTGTAACACAGAATTAATTCACTTATGATCCCTCCTTGGAAGGCAGGTTTAGTTCTGATTCCTTAAGTAATGCAGGAAAGACATAAAACTGTAAAAAGCATCAACACTGGGAGACAGTTTTTGTGCTACTTGTGCTGTTTTGTGCTATTTCAAGCATTTTCTTTAAAAGTTTTGTTTTGGTTTTTACAGCACAGAATTAAAACTCTGTTCATTATTGGGAACCACAAGGCTTTTTTACCTCAACATTTTCCATTGCTTCAGATATTCTCATTTTCAAATCTGCCGAAGAGTCATGACAGTGGTGTTTAAGATCTCTCACAACTACATCAAAGTGATTGCCCTTCAGCTGACCAAGTCTCAGGTGCTGGCATGCTGAATGTACATTGTGTATTCTGATACCCTTTTTTTCCATTTTGCTTCCAATTTCTTTCAACCTGCATAAATAATTGGGAGAAATCATGAACCACCCCTACTAAAGCTATCCAACTTCTAATAAATGTCTTCTTCACCTTTGTACTAGAATTAAAAACACTTAGGAAAAAGGGGGATTTAAAGCAGATTATTATGAGAAAAACAAAATCAGAGATAGAAGTCTTAAATTTTATAGTCCAGAAATACTTTCTCAATGCTTGCTTCATTTGCATTTACAGCCTGTAGCTTGACAGATATTAGAATCAAGCAATTCACTGAATTTTCTCAAGGCAACTGCATGGAATTTTGCACTTTTTATTGAAAAAACAAATAATTTACTCTTCAGTTTAAAAATCTGCTCTTAATAAAAAAAAAAACAAAAACAAAAAAGAGAAAGAAAAAAAGTAATGTGCTTTTGCAGACTCCAAAATACAATTGCTCTTTCTTGGTCAGCCTTAACAAAAAACTCAGTGCACCAATTCTCTGAGTGTGCTTGCAATTGGAACATAGCTGACAGTCAAGTATTTGCCCTTTAAAGTATCCACTCAATCTCTTTGTTCTTATGTATAAGTAACAGTCATTCAAATCAAAGGAAACTTTCAGCATAAGAACTTATATTCTAACCAATATTTTAATAACGTTAAAAACTATTTATTTATAAATGTTATTTCTTTTCCCCATTATGCTTGTGGCTTGGAAGCATTTAACTATTTTGCTTGATCATTCAAACATTAATGTAAAGTTTTGTTAATTATCTCTTGAACAACTGGCCTTATTGCTTAGGAAATGCAGTTGAAATTTACTATTGATATATATTTCTGTCAGTAATAAATCCTAGAAACATACATTCTACTTTCCTTTATTTGTAAAGTCTACTTCGTTACTAAGACCAAAACCCACCAGAAAGTTAATGCTTGGGAAGAAATAAGTTATGGTTTTTCCTCAAACAATTCTTTACAGTTACTATGGCAGAACTTAATACACAGATATATTTATTCACTGAACCGGCTACAGAGAATAACAAAATGAGAAATGGAAAGTCACATCCTGTATTATTGACACATTATTCAAAATGTATTTCCTGCCCTCAGGTTTGGTGATAGCTTCTTCATTTAATCTCATGTTTCTAAACTGGACGATATCATAGAAGTTCATACTTAACACTCAGAGACAGTATCTGTCCAAAGTATAATGATTTTCTTTGGTTTTGTACCTGTATAAAGCTTTTAAGTTGTTGAATGTGGACGGCAAGACAATACTTTGCCAGTACATGGAAACTTGTCACGTCATGTACTACTGGCTTTTTCTCACTTCCAGCTAGTGGATGGTATTCAAGAAACTGAAAAGTGGATCCCATAAGCATGAACTGCAAGGATACTGTACCAGATGATATGAAATATTTGTATTATGAAAAATACAAAGAAGGGCAAGACTTTTTTTCAAATGCCAACACTGGAGACTTCAGCACTAAGATGTATATTCACTAAAGCCACAAAATATTAAAGCCATTTCCACTGTGCTGTAACACATGAGAAGACACATCCATAAGAACATTTCAGAATATTGTACCATGTTAATACTTATTAACATATAAAAATAAGTGCTAAACTGAATGCACTCAGACTGTAAGTACCTCTCAGGGGTCACCTTCTTCACAACCATAGGTTGGTAAGTAATCGCCTTCTTATCTTTGATGCCAGTATAACTGAAGTCTGAAGGAAGAACACCAAGTTCAGCAGCCAAGAAGCTGATTGCTTCCAGTGTTTCAAGGTTTTCTTTCTGAAGGGTGAACGCTGAAACAACCATATCAGAACTATTAGGAATATGCACTTGTAAATCATACAGGTGTCCTGCCATGACAGATGGGCAGGTTCTTCTCTTCAAACTATAATAGCATGGAAACTGCAAAGAAAGACTCTTCCCACTCCACAACACTAAAGGAAATGGAATTTTTTCATTATTGAAAGAAAAATACAGAATACACAAAACTCTTAACAACAACCAGAAACCTCTGCTGCCTTTAAAGCTTAAACAGGGGAAGTTTAGATTGGATATAAGGAGGAAATTCTTTCCTGTTAGAGTGGTGAGGCACTGGAATAGGTTGCCCAGGGAGGCTGTGAATGCTCCATCCCTGGCAGTGTCCAAGGCCAGGCTGGACGAAGCCTTGGGTGAGATGGTTTAGTGTGAGGTGTCCCTGCCCATGGCAGGGGGGTTGGAACTAGACAATCTTAAGGTCCTTTCCAACCCTAACTATTTTATGATTCTATGAAAAATACTACCTGATAAACACCATTCAACAAACATGCATTAAGCTAGAAACATTGTCTATCAGAAATCAATTGCTTTAAGGAATAAGACCATAAATCAATTTTGACCTTACTAACTAGTCTAACTTCTAGGCGCATCTTCTAAAATCCCACAATTACTTTCAAGGGAAATCTAGCACATGGGGAATAACACAGAGTTAGTACTACAGTACTAACGAAAAAAATGTAACCATTATCACTGAACAGTTTGTGTTAACATCACCGCAGTAACTCGATTTATTCATCTCATTCCCCAGTGATGTAACTACATTGCATTAATAATGATTTATTTCAGCATAAACAATGGCTCAACCAGGCCTAGACGTCACATAAAAGTGATTGAGTTTCAGTCTGTACTAAAGAACACCACAATACCTGACACTTTCACTAAAAATGTAACATTTACCTGTATAAAGATCTTGTTTTTCCTTGAAGCCACCAGCAGACCTTTTTCTGGACCAACTTTTTTCTCGAAAACGCACCATAATTGACATATTTGGCTGATCATTGACATCTGACACAGTAAAAGACTTTGTTTCTAAAAGCTTTCCAAACTTTCTATTGATAAAGTGGTGAACTACTTTTCTGTGCTCTTTGTCCGCATCAGGCTCAAAAGAAAATGTAGAATTTTCTAGCTTTGCATCTAAAAACTTAAAGAAATCACTCGTTTCCTTTTCAGTCACGAGCTGACAAAGTTCTCTGTACTCTCCATTCCCTTTCACAATCATTTCATTGCCTTTCGTAACAGTGACCAGAAAGGGGAATTTCTGCCTGACAGCACTGTGTAGGCTAGCTCGACTTTTCTTGTCCAGTACAGGTCCCAGCGAAAACTCTCCAGCGCCACCGCCGGCATCCCTGTCCCGGTCCCATGTGTCCTTCAGACCACAGACAAACTGATGAAGCCGCTCACACATGGGTTTCCCTAGTAAGGAATCCAGTATATGGCCTTCCCCAAGGTCCGTTTTCAATTCAGGTTCACCCTCGCGCTGCTTTTTGTTAGGGGATGCTGAACAGTCGCCTCCTACCCTGCTTGTGTCCTGCTCCGAAGGACTGGGCACGGCACCGGGACAGCCCTCGGCACACAGGCCGGGGGACTCCGCGCTCAGCTCATTGGGCTGCTGCGGGTCTGGGGTACTTTGCTCTAGCGGCGCTTCGGCGGCTTTCTGAAGCGATTCAGCCCCAGTATCCCTCAGTAAGTGTTGGGGCACCTCGATTTCTGTCACTATGAAATCGCTGGGCGAGTTTTTGATCGTACCACAGAAGCCGATGTGGTCAGTCACGTAACCGAAGGACGGAAGCATGGCTGCCCTGCCTTCCCCTGCTCACAGACACACACCGCCACGCCTGCAACCGGAGACAGACAGGAAAGGCGGGGGCGATAAAAGAATTTCAGCTTACTACCGTTTTCGGTGCCTGAAAGGCCGGCGGGCAGACGGAGGTGAGGAGGGCAGGAAGCGCAGCCCGACGGCCACCGACGGCCACCGACGGCCACCGACGGCCACCGACGGCCACCGACGGCCACCGACGGCCACCGACGGCCACCGACGGCCACCGACGGCCGGTTCAACGACACCACCACCCGCAACCTTCTCCCGCGCCGCCAGAAGGCGCCACGACCTCCCGCCCCCTCGGTAAGGGCCCGAGGACGGTACCAACTTCTCCAGGAACGCGGGGAAAAAGAGAAAGGGACTTCCCCCCCTCCCCCGACCAGCCATGGGGCGTCCCGGAGGGGGCGGGGCATCCCCAGGCAGCCTATGGGAGAGCGGCGTGGGAAGCGAGCACTTCCGCTTTCTGCTCAGCGAGCCCCTGTCCCCGTCCCGGTGACGCGACCGCCGTCAGAGGCCGGGTCACTCCCTCTTAAAGGGGAAGCGAGGGGCGGGAGCGCCTGCCGGGACGAGGAGGCGCCGCCGCCAGGAAACGACGGGGATCGGCGGGCTGAGGTGAGGTGAGGTGAAGCGAGGTGAGGTATCTCGACTCCCGCCGGCGGTTGTGGGCGGGGCCGCTCGCCTACCGGGGGCGGGCCTTAGGGGGCGGCCGGAACCGGCTGGCCGTGAGGAGAAGACAGGGGCGAGGGCAGTGGGTCGCCGCCGTGCTGGGTCTGAGGCCTGCTCGGCTTCCCGCGGCCCCGGCGAACCTGTTCTGTAACGGTGTCGCTCGTGTTCCGTAGGAGCTGAAGATGAGCACGGCGGTGACGATGTCAACGTACGTCCGGTGCCTCAGCTACGGGCTCCTGAGGCAGCTGGCAGACTTCATCGACCCGCAGGAAGGGTGGAAGAAGTTAGCAGTAGATATAACCAACCCGACCGGTGAAAGCAGATACAACCAAATGCACATAAGGTCCTATATGGGTGTCATGTAACGTAATCTTATTAACTGTTAAGCGCTGTTGTCCATCCTGTTACTGTAACTTGCAGTTTGTGTGCCAGTAGGTACTTACACATTACAGTGCCACTGCCTTAGGGAACTCAAGGTAATTACTTGTAATTGTGCTGTTAGTTCAGTTTTCAGACAAGCTATAGCCAAAGAAAACTGAGTAAGGAAATCAGAATTAGTCACAGGCATAAGTATTTTTAGCAGTACAACATTAGCTGTATAGCTTTCCGTGCAGACTGAAAAACATTGACTTCACTGTGCATCTTCACACAAGAGCAGCACAGGACACAACTGGACTGTAACTCCTCATTCCCCAAGAGAATGTCCAGCAAATGTGGGTAACCCAAGGCCTAAAAGTCACAAGTTTTATTGAGAAGTAATACCAGCAATAGTTTATGAACAGCTTGTAGGGCTTGGTGAATCCTTAAGATGTCTCAAAGGTTATGAGGTTTTTGGATACCCTATGTATCATCTTGAGTTTCCAGTCTGGTGGTTTAACCCCAGCTGGCAGGGCAGTCTTTCTAGTGAAGTTAGCAATAAGTCTTCATTTGCCTTTCTGTAATGACACTAAGTCAGTCAGAATACTGGACTTCAATTTCTGCGTAATGTACATCCCAAACCATTCAGAATGAAGTGTGAATGTCAGATGGGTGGGAAAAACAATTTCATTCCATTTGATTGGGCTCTGACTTGCCCTGTGTCTGTTGCTGACATTCTCTTCTCTGTTAGTTCCATGTGCCAAAATATTATGGGTCCTGGGCAATATGTTGAAGCCATGTATGCATATTTTTTCCCTTTGTTTTTCCCAAATTTTGCATTATTTTTCCACTGAGTTTCATTTTTTTAATTACTTTTAGATGCATTTTCAGAAGATCTGCAAATAGTTGTACAGTTCAGTATATTCAGAATTTTGGGGGCTTTGCTTGTGGGTTTTTTTGCTGTTGTCATTTACCTTTAATCTCTTTCCCTTCTTCATAGTTCTTGAGATCTTTTCTTTCTTTTTTTTTAAATGTTGGTCTTAATTTATCTTTTCAGGAGATTTGAGGCATTTGTCCAAATGGGAAAGAGCCCCACGTGTGAATTGCTTTATGACTGGGGAACCACAAACTGTACAGTTGCTGATCTTGTGGACCTGCTGATTAGGAATCAATTCCTAGCACCAGCAAGCCTTTTGCTTCCAGGTAACTGTTACTCTTGTACAGTTTGCACTGTGTTCTCTGCTTTCTGAAGTGTTAAAAAGTTTCCCAGTAGCATGAAAATGAGAAAGGATTAGGTCAAAATAACCAGAAGTGGATCTATTTTCCATTATTTGTAATAACAGTTTAAATAAGAGTTACAAGTTTAAGTGAGAATCCTGCAGTTTAGACATGGTGGCAGAATATAACCTTCTCATGATGTTTATGTGTCACCTAACCTTAGTAAATGCTGGCATTAATGTTACTTGTTTTATCTGATTCCTAATGTAGTTAACATGTTTTCTAAATTCCATTTTCAGAAGCTGTAAGGATGGCACAAGAAGTTACATTACCTCTTTCTTCACAGGAAACATTGCCTATACATGAAAAACAACTGCCTGTACAGGAAAAAGAAGTGGCTTCTATACAACCTGTTTTAGCTCAGAGTACTGAGAAGCAACATTCAGCTCCTTTTTTCAGTCAAGAAAACAGCAGCCCACAGTCCAGTAACACAGGTAGGTACTTAGTTTGGTAGAATTAAGTACAATGTTTTTTTCTGATCTGTCCTTAACCCCACATAAAATAAATCCTAGCAGTGTATTAATGGCTATATTCCTATTGTCCTGCATGTTATAGGAAACAGCATCTTCCTTTTGCTTCTGTTCTGTGTGGCTGTGAATTTAGCTTGAGTAATAAGATGTCCAGGTATGAGAGGCACCTTGCTGACAAGGCAGCTACTGTGATGCAAACTTGACTGTTAACTAAATCACAGTTTATTTTGTGCTACATATAATCCTCTTGCCCTTTTTAAATACTGATTTTATGGACTGTTTAGCATCTGGCATGTTAAAGCTGGATTTTATATGTCAGAATTGACTACGAATGTTGAAGAAAAGATGACTAAAGAAAGCATCCTAGGAAAGTGTATGGTTGGTGTACTCCTTCCTAAAGGTCCACTTTGGTGTTGCTGCCCGAAGCATGATGTGGTCTAGATACTATTTTTACATCTGACACAGTGTGGCTCTCCTTTTTTTTTTTTTTTTTTAATTCTGATCTTCTGCACTATCATCTATATTATGAATATTATCAAAAACTATTAGCAGAAGGCTGCTTCAGTGCTAATTGCGAAGAAAATTATGCATATCTCTTTGCACATATCACATATATATTTATAAGTTAATTTGGTTTTCTGGTATCTTCATCACAAGGGATTTATGTGGCAGCAAGTTTGTGGTTTAGTAGAACTGAAGCAGAAAATCTATTCAATGTATTTGTTTCTTAAGTGAAAAACATAGCTCTGTGCTAAATGGTAAATGTGTCTTTCAGGCTTCCTTAATTTTTCATTTCATGATTTGGAAAGTGTTACAAATAATTTTGATGCACGACCAGAATCAGCTGGAGGCAATAAACTGGGAGAAGGTGGCTTTGGTGTTGTGTTCAAAGGCTACATCAACGGCAGAAATGTGGCTGTCAAGAAGCTCATTGCTGTGAGTTGTCCTGGGCATTTTTCCTTTTAATGACTATGTACTTTATAGCGTAGACTTGTTTATCTGTGGGAAGTGTTGAACGATATACTTCAAAAAGCATCACCAAGTTAAACATCAGTTGAGCTGAGAACATTATCTGGTTAGTCCCATGAGCGGTGTGAATCGGCACAGTCACCAGAGATGAAGTCTTGCCTTTTCTGTAGCTCTCCTTTCAGTGGTTCAGACAAGCTGTCTGGAAGAGCAGAGCACCCCATCTCTTCCCCTCCCTCCCTCCTGTGCACCCAGGAAGTGGCAGAAGGACAGGAGTGCTAGGGAGGTTTCCCCTTCAGAATCAGATTAGCAACTCACAAGCTAAATAGTTTTTGCCACAGAATTTGAATCTTTATAACTAGTGGTTTGTGTTAATAATTAATTGTGCAGTAAGTGCTGCTAGTGGGTGACTGCAGTGAAATGGGTAAGTTTGTGACTGTGCTGAAATTGAATCCATTTGTCCATGAATAACGCGTTCCAAGGAATTAAAAATCATGTTCTGATACCTTGAGTTGAGTAAAAAAATATTGTGAACAGTTAAGTAGTTATTACATGTAACTAATCTAAAGAAGGGCTTATAATTCTGTTTTTTTTTTTTTAATGGACAACTGCATATGGCCAGCAGTATTAACATCAAATACTTCCTTTTGTAGATGGTTGATGTTAGTGCTCAGGACTTGAAACAGCAATTTGATCAAGAAATAAAATTGATGGCAAAGTGAGTACAGTCTTACACAATGTTGTAAGCCTTTTGTTGGAATCTGAATTGGCAGATAACACATTGGCTAATGTGATCCCTTATTTTTGTCTTTCTAGCATAACTTAATGATTTTCATGTTAAGTGAGAATGTTTCATATACAGCATGGCTGTATTTCTTTTTTTTCTTTTTAAATGATACCACTGCAGAAACCTAGCTATGTGCAGTAGTGATGGAACAAGTAATTGGGGACTGAGTTCCCTCTGCTTTCTATTTTCCTCAAATATTGGAAGTCTTTCAGAGCATATACGAATAGAATTTTTTTGCTGTAGGTGTCAGCATGAAAATCTGGTGGAATTACTTGGTTTCTCAAGTGATGGTGCTCAGCCATGTCTGGTGTATGAATACATGCCCAACGGTTCCTTGCTTGACCGACTTGCTTGTCTGGTAAGTAAAATGTTTTTGAGCTTCCAGTTGTTGTCCTTTGCTGAAGAATAGATACCTATGAAATGGCTTTGAAACTGCAATGAACCGTAATGGCCAAATGATGTCTCACTACTTACTTCTGTGCTCTGTAAGACAAATATGATGACAAGTATTCTTCCAGTAATATTTTATACAAATGTTTTAGACACGTCAAAGCAGGCTGACAGTACGATGTCATGCACCAGTACCTGAAGTGGCACAGGAGCTTGGACTTGTTATGCTTCTGTGAAGCAGAGCAAAGTGTGCTGCAGTGTTGTTCCTGGTTCTGACATTTCCGTGGTGTCTGCTAGTTCCTGAGATTCTGCATTGTGCAATTGCCCTTTGTTCAATGCCCTTATGATAACAGTTTTAACACAATGTTCACAGTCTGCATATCTCTTTCTGAAGTGCCTAAATAAATGGGAAATATGTTTGGTTTTTTTTTTAGTTAGCACTTTGTATAAATGCAATGCTTGCTTCTGATTTAATCTAATGATGTATCTTCTAGCCTTGGCCTTTCATAAATAATAAGTTGCTTTGTTTTTGGTGAGGCAAGTCTGTGTATGAAGGACAGAGTGATACCAGTAGTAAGCCAGACTTAACCTAATAGATGAATGACCATCTTAGTTTGTTGAAGGAATTAAAAAATCTACTTTATACTAAGCAAATGCAGCTTCTGAAGTTGTGATCTGGTGAAGATTTTAAACTGATGCTACTTCAAGCCCCATACTCCCAGACCTTAAACATGGCATGTTGCTTTTTTTTTTTTTTGCACTGGTCTTCCTGTTGTACACCCTCAAGTAAATTTAGTAGTTGGGTTAGGAAACTAATCAGGCTGAAAATACACTCTGTGGAAAAAAAATCTTTAGGTTTCACTCAAAGACATTTCCTCTGCAGGGCCACACAAATACTTCTGCCCCAACAGGACAGGAGTGATTTTAGAATGAGTAGCAGTGGTTGTGGATTTGTTTGTTAGCACTGCTGTCTCAGGTTGGTTTGATTGATTTGTTTGCAAATGACATGTATGATTTATTTTTTTAAACTGAACTAGTGCAAAAGAGAGACAAAGTTTTACTTAAGGCACCGCAAGTTTATCTATAGGAATGAGCAGCGCTTAACAAGGATGTCTAGAAAATGTTCATTCACGTAACTTTGCCAGTTAGCATCAAGTGAGATTAAAAGATTGGTCGTAATTGAAAGCTAAAGTAGAAATAACTGAGCCCTTTACAAGGAAGAGACAAACTTTCTGTATATATTACAAAGACTCTAAGTCAGAATCAATAAATCAGAATCTTCTGATAAATTGAATATGTGAAGAATGTGCATACTGAAGGTGTGTCCTTGCTGGTAACTTCATTTTGTGACTTGACGTGTTTGAGGCATGGACTCTTACATATGTCATCTTTTTGTTATCTGGACCTTAAGGAGCTAGCAAGGGAGGTGGTAGAATGGTGAGATACTCTAATGGTCTTGGCCACTGACAAGATTAAGAGATGGTTTTGAAATGTAGGTGTCCTCATTCCCAAGGTTTAGTTAGTAACATGAATTGAACTAAACTCATGATGTAGTGAATCTGAAATGACTGGAAGATTAGCTCCTCACAGTTAGTAAAAACTCTTGATGGCTTTGTATTATTTACGTTGGGTTAAAGGCTCTGATACTGGTGCTGGTACAATGTGGAAGATGTGGTAGATACAGAGAGTTCTTGTACAGAACAAGATAGATACAGAGAGTTCTTCTACAGCAGCTGGCCTTTGTAGGGCCTTTGTAAGAGTTGACTCTTATCAAGAACACTGCAATGGGTGAGTTAGTCTCAGGCAAAATGCAGGGGAAAGAACTGAATGTGACAAATGCATGTATTTCTGCCCGAGTGAAGAAATGTATGGTATTAGTCTTTTTAACAATTTACTTGAAAACTACAAAGCATATCAAGAAGTGGATTTTGGATTGTGAGGTTTTTTTTATGGTTTGGTTTGGTTTATATATGTATTACATTTTCACCTTTCTACTTGCCTTTCTCTCTTCTTCTTAAAGGATGACACTCCACCAATTTCTTGGAATACAAGGTGTAAAATTGTTCAAGGTACAGCAAATGGCATCAACTTTTTGCATGAAAATAATCATATTCACAGAGATATTAAAAGGTAAAAGCCACTGATTATCTCTGGCTGTGTTTTCCCCCTTCTTTCATTTTTTTTCTTCTTCCACCTGTTAAAATCATTTTAGAGAGAATAAACTGCAACAAGCATTGCTTCAGCCAAGGGCACAGTCTTCTCTGCAAGTGACATCCATCACCATAATCTTGTCTGTGCCACAAGGACATGACCAGTACGGATTTCTAAAGAGAATTATGAAGCTATTAGAATCATAGAATTGTTCAGGTTGGAAAAGGCCTTTAAGATCAAGTCCAACTGTTAACCTAGTGCTGCCAAGTCCACCACTAAACCATGTCACTAAGTACCACATCCACAGGTGTTTTAAATACCTCCAGGGATGATGACTGAGGCACTTCCCTGGGCAGCCTGTTCTAGTGATTGACAACCCTTTCAGTGAAGAAATTTTTCATAATATCCAATCTAAACCTCCCCTGGTGCAACTTGAGACTCTTTCCTCTTGTCCCATTGTTTGTTCCCTGGTAGAAGAGGCTGACACCTCCTCCTGCCCCACTACAACCTCTTTTCAGGTAGTTACAGAGAGTGGTAAGGTCCCCTCTGAGCCTCCTTTTCTCCAGGCAGAACAACCCCAGTTCCCTCAGCCATTCCTCATCAGTCTTATTCTCCAGACCTTTCACCAACTTTGTTGCCCTTCTCTGTACCCTCTCCAGCACCTCAATGTCTTTTACTGAACACAGTATTCTAGATGCGGCCTCACAAGTGCCGAGTACAGGGGGATGATCACTGCCCTGGCCCTGCTGGTCACACTATTTCTTGGCTGCCTGAGCGCAAGCTGGCTCATGTTCAGCCGGCTGTCGACCAACACATCCAGGTCCTTTTCTGCTGGGCAGCTTTCTGCCATAAAATTTCCTATTATAATTTGGATTGTAAATGTTACTTGTAAAATTTAATGTAAACTTTAATTTGTATTGCAGTCTGTTACTATCAAATAGTTGAGTGCTGCAAGAGCACCCAGGTGTTCTGTTCTTTCACAGCTACTGCTAATGAAAAAGCTGCTATTAGAGAACATAATGACTTTTTAAATGAGGAATTTTTCAGATGAAACCCACCTTTTTCTTTTTTCTAGAACATTTCTTCAGAGTGTCTCCTTTGATTTACTGCTATTTATTATAAAGACAGTAAAATTACTTCAGTCAGGTTATGAAGTTCAGGGTTCTTTAAGGATAATGTTCACTTGTTTGTTACACCAGTTTTTCCTAGAGATAGGAGCTTAAAAGAGGTGATGGTTTTGTTGTAGAGTTTGGTGGAGTTTTTTCCTTCTTTTTCTTTTTTTCTTCCTTGCTACAGTTGGTTGTATTTTGGGGTTTTTTTTAAGTGCCAGGGCAGTCCAAATCTTTGAAGGAAAGCTCCAGATGCATTACTCTTCTGTGGCTTAAGAAGGATCAACTGGCTGATTGGGTGTCATAGCTGACTGTTTCAATAGCTTTCTGACTTATGGCACCTGCTAAATGTAGGCTCTTTGGTTTTGTGACCTTCCAGCTTGTAAGGAACACATTTTTCTTTTTCAGCCTGCCTCATAGAATGTGCTTGCTGCTTTAACAACTTGTATCTTTTTTCTTCCCTGCTTAAGCCTCTGGACAAGTGTAATGACTGGAAGGGATGCATTATTTTACCTTGTACTCCTCTACCCTTCTAACTGCTGTGAGTTGATCATATTACAGGATTGGGTTTTATTTTGTTTTTTTATTTTGGATTTCATTTTGCAACCTCTTGGAGTGTGACTAGTTAATAAATTTGGTTGGTGGATGAATAGTGCTGCTGCACCCAGGTGAAACATAGAGGAAGAGACATCTAAGATTAACCTCAGTCTTCATTTTGCTGTGATGTGTGGAGACAATTCGTAACCACATAGGCACTAGAACAGCTTCTGTGTAGGCTAGAGGGGACAAGATTGACTGGGTGTTCTCAGAGTTGTCCATAGTTTTTTGGCTTGGTTATGCCCAGGAAGTAGTTAATTTCTCTCTTGAAGCTTGACGGTTGCAGTAAAACTTGCTTCTATTGTGCTCTTCGTGGTGAATCAAAAGTGGCCACTCTTAAGCTGATAAGAAGCTCAGATATATGAAGTTGTCATCCTGTCCTTCCTTCTTTTCAGGGCTGAGCTTTAAATATGAAACCAGATGGGGGATGATGCCTTGACCAGTGTTCAGCCCTTTGCAATGGCCTTTTATTAAACTATTTAGAGCAGTTCTGACACCAAGTGATCTCTTGTAACTGACAGCTATGTTAATTTTGAGAAGGTTTGGAGAACAAGAAGGGGAAGTTAGACATGCAAGTTTCTAGTAAGTGTTAATATGCTGTGTTTGGCTATATGGTTTTCTTACGGTTCCATTAAGGGAGTCAGAAAGTTAGAATTACAGAAGTGTTAAATCGAGTGATTTTTAAAATGGTCCCAAGTGCCAGAAGTTTAACAAAACAGTAGAAGATTTATGCTGTAGTTCAACCCAGTGAGTATTTTATGAAAGCATTAAGGTCTGCTGGATGAGCCTCATTTTTCAGGGTTTTTTTCAAGAAAAGTAAAAGCTGGAGATCAAGTGCAAACACAGCACATGTATTATTCCAGCATTAATAAGTTATCTGTCTCTCTTCCAAGAAAAGAATTAAGAGTATTAGTATTCATTTAGTACATGAATTTGGAATGGTTGACGTAGTACTAGATAATAGGTATAAAAACCTGCTTTTGTTAGTTCTGAGTAGAGATTTAGACAGTTAAGAATTGTACTGTGATCCAGTACCAGTTGATCAAAGCAAGTATTCTCTATTATCCTTCTTAAAGAAAGAGTATTCAGATGCAAAACAGGGGTGTAACATAATTGGTGTCTTATAAGGAACTTCTTATATTTGTAGGATTTGTGGTTACAGGGGGTGTTTGGTTTTTTCCCGTATGGGTTTTATTTTTTTCCCCCCTTTTGTGTTTGTTTTTGCATGCACAAAAAAAAAAAGGATGGTTCTTGGCAGCCAGTGCTTGATTTATTTAGAGCAATTAATTTTGAAATGGAGCAATTTCCAACAAAACTAATCCTTATATTTTCTTTCTTTGTTATATGGATAACGTATCTTAGATTTCAGGAAACAGTTACTAAAGAGTTATTAGTCTATCATAAAACCTAATTACAGTACTGATTTGGAAAATGCTTTTTTCTGTTTTTTTAAATTTTCCCCTTCCTTCTCCCCCAGTGCAAATATCTTATTAACTGATGCGTATATGCCCAAAATTTCTGACTTTGGGCTTGCCAGAGCATCTGTAACATTCACACGAACAATCATGACTGAAAGAATTGTTGGAACAGCAGCCTATATGGCACCTGAAGCTCTGCGAGGAGAGATAACACCTAAATCGGATATCTTCAGTTTTGGAGTAGTAAGTGGAATGTGGGAAGCAGTATACGACTTTCTTTTTGGTAAATAATGAAAGCATACAAAATCAAGAATATCTGAAATAAAATAATCTGCTCTGATCTATCACTTTTCTTTGCCCCAATATACATGCTCTTAAAATAGCATTTCTAAACTTTGATGGATTTCAAATAATCTGAGTAAGTTGAATTTGCATGTGAAAGACCAGAGTGAAATAACATTCCAGGTTCTAGCTAAATGTAGTTTAAGGTAATGTGGAACATTGTTTGTTCTTGCATAGTATGGCACAAAATTTTAACTCAGTATGGGGGAAAAAAATTACTGGAAAAGAAAATCATAGAATCATAGAATAGTTAGGGTTGGAAAGGACCTTAAGATCATCTAGTTCCAAACCCCCTGCCATGGGCAGGGACACCTCACACCAAACCATCTCACCCAAGGCTCTGTCCAACCTGGCTTTGGAGCACCACCAGGGATGGAGCATTCACGACTTCCCTGGGCAACCCATTCCAGTGCCTCACCACCCTCACAGTAAAGAACTTCCTCCTTATATCCAGTCTAAACTTCCCCTGTTTAAGTTTTAACACACTACCCCTTGTCCTGTCACCACAGTCCCTAGTGAAGAGTCCCTCCCCAGCATCCCTATAGGCCCCCTTCAGATACTGGAAGGCTGCTATGAGGTCTCCACGCAGCCTTCTCTTCTCCAGGCTGAACAGACCCAACTTTCTCAGCCTATCTTCATACAGGAGGTGCTCCAGTCCCCTGATCATCCTCGTGGCCCTCCTCTGGACTTGTTCCAACAGTTCCATGTCCTTTTTATGTTGAGGACACCAGAACTGCACACAATACTCCAGGTGAGGTCTCACAAGAGCAGAATAGAGGGGCAGGATCACCTCCTTCAACCTGCTGGTCACGCTCCTTTTGATGCAGCCCAGGATACGGTTGGCTTTCTGGGCTGCAAGCGCACACTGAAGCCGGCTCATGTTCATTTTCTCATCCACCAACACCCCCAAGTCCTTCTCCGCAGGGCTGCTCTGAATCTCTTCTCTGCCCAACCTGTAGCTGTGCCTGGGATTGCTCCAACCCAGGTGTAGGACCTTGCATTTGTCATGGTTAAACTTCATAAGGTTGGCATCAGCCCAAACCACCAAACTTGCTGAGGGCGCACTCAGTCCCACTGTCCATGTCACCAACAAAGATGTTGAACAAGACCAGTCCCTACACTGATCCCTGAGGGACACCACTCATTCCAAAATAAGTGTGGTTTACTGTATTTCAGCACCAAAAGTGTGTTACCCATGTGGGGTTTGCCTTAAAGCTGTGTACAGAAAAGACATGAGCTTAATATTTGGGAGAACACTGAATACATCACAAATAGATCCAAGACCCTGACTGCTACTGACCTCTTCCTTCATGGCATTTAGTTTTATGGGGAGGTGGGCCAGACACTGTGTCTGAATACTTTGGAAATTCTTCTGTTATGCTCTGAAGAGGTACAACGTAGGGTGAGAAGAAGTTGCTTTGAAATTCATAAGCAAGACTGCTAATAACAGTTAATGAAAGTAAAGGTAGGAACAACAGCAACAACAGTTGGTTGTGTGGAGAGCTGTCTTTGGACATAGTTCTTGTGAGCATTTGTTTGAAAGAGTGGGGGTCATGCTCCTTTTTCTAAGTGATGTACATGCTCAGGATTATTCTGTGCTTCATTTTCTCCTCTTGACTATTTTTCTCCTAGGTCTTACTAGAAATAATGACGGGTCTTCCTCCAGTGGATGAGAAACGGGAGCCACAGTTACTGGTATGTTCTTTTTTGCTTTCTCTTCTCCTCCCCCTGCTCCAGGATCCCTTTATGTGCAATAATAGTAAGCAGGTTGTGAGACAATCAAGTTAGCCATCAAAATACATAGTTATGAAAATAGCTCTTGTGTCAATGTTTGTCTTAGAGGTGAGGCTGAAACTTTTATCTCTTGGCTGGAAGAAGATTGTTCAGTCCCCAAGGTCATCTCCTGATCTGATATTATAATTCTCTTCATTTTTGTACCACTTCTTATTGTAATATCATTATGCTTTATCAGTTTCCTCCTGTTATACAAAGATATCCTGATAGCTCCTTGTTCACCAGAGCTTTTTAAACTATCCATCTCAGTTGTTTCTTTATAGTTCTCTACCCTTCTTAGCATTCTTGTATCAATTTTCATTTTCTTCAACTTTACTAATAATTTGCAAATACCTTGTGCTTTTAACCTTAGGGAAGTTTGGAATGTAAGGGCTTTTTTTCAGGGTGAGGGGTGGGTTGGACTTTGTTTTCTTTTTTTACTGTTCAGTTAGTAATTCAGTCTACTAATGAGGAAAGTAATGTCTTGGAGCTCTCTTTAATTGAAAATCTTACCAGGCTATTCTTAATTTAGCCTTTCATTTAGTTTAAGATTAAATTCTCAACTACTTAGTCCAAGAAGTTTTCCTGGAATATTTATTACATAAAGACTTACTTGCCAAGTATGAAATCGTTGAGATTTGGATTGGTTTTGCTGCATGCTGTTTGGTAGCAGATCTTTCCACAGCTTTAGGAATACCTGTGTACTGCTAATAAAGTTTTTTCCTCTAAGCTGTATCTTCTGGGGTGTCATAATACTTATCCAGTTGAGCTCTGTAAAGACCTTGGAGAACAGTCCCTCTCAAACTGAACCTTGAGGTTTTGGGTTGCTTTTGTTTCGAAGCACGTTTTTTCAGAACTGGGGTCTCAAACGGAGCAGAACATAAGATTGGAGTGGTACAGTTTATCTTTGTAATGTACTTTTGGGAGCACAGAGAATGGTCAATGAAAGATGTGGCATCCTTAGCTTGAAAATTTTGGCGCAGTTGTATTTTAGCAATTTCAGACAGACGCAAAGAGGAAGGCAGAACTGCCTCTACCATACTAACATGTGCGAGGTATTCCTCAGTCAGTATTTGTGATGACAGGTAACACATTTCAAGTGTATTGGAGCTGGAGAGCTTGGAGTAAATGAGTCAGATTTAAAAACTGGTTTAAATCTGGACATGTCCTTTAGAATAGATAAAGCAACCACTGAGACTGGTGACAGAAGGCATTAGTTTACAGAAAGAAGCTTTATAAAGTTGACAAAAAAGTTATTCATACTTAAACTTGTATATTTGTGGGTTTTTAAGTAAACAGAGATATTTTATGTTGATCTTAAAAAGAGCTTCTCTTAAAAAAGAGACAATACTAGGAAACAGCCTTCAACTGTGAGAAAGATACAGCTGTATGATGCAGCTTCAAGAAAAGTGCTTTACAATTTTGTGCTAACTCAATTAGAAATTATGTATAATAAAAATGTGTAGTTCATTTATAGTCTTAGAGGCTGATAAACAGTTATTCTGCTGAACCAGTGTCATAATTCTTTGTCTAGAAGAGGGGTTGAGAGAAGAAAGGGACACTCAAAAGCAAGCTTTCAAAGTGTTAGTGTGGAATACATAATGTTGGAGTGCTTACAGGCTTGCCTGCTTATTGGTACAAACTCTCTTGCAGTTAGGTATCAAAGATGAAATTGAGGATGAGGAAGCAACTATTGAAGATTATATTGATGAAAAGATGAGTGACTGGGATGCACCCTCAGTTCATAAAATGTATTCAATTGCTGATCGGTGCCTGAATGAGAAAAAAAACAGAAGGCCAGACATTAAGATGGTATGTAGTCTCACAGACCAATGTCTTCTTTTGAGTGTGTGTGTTTACAGTATCAGTTACTTGTATTTCTGTCTGGTCTCTTGCAGGTTCAACAGCATCTACAAGAGATAAACATTTGATGTTTCTTCTGATACACATAAAAAAATTTGTAATAGACACCAGTAGAAAATATTTTATTACTATTTAGTGAACACTATCAGGTTTTCTGCTATCCAGAGCTTCCTGGTCTGCATTTAAGGCGGACTGTTGGCCTGTCACCAGGTTTTGGCTAACTCAGCAGCCTTTCACATATCCTTAGCCATTGGGCCCTTTTTTGTATTCACAAATTGCAGTGCTGGTTTATCTACTCCACAGCTTTTTAAATGTGTTTTTGTATTAGAATCTATTTGATTGTTTTGATTTACAAATATCAAGTATGTCTGCTGCAAAGGCATATGGCAGTAATAGGTAAGTATTTTTTCTACAAACTGCTTCTTTGATCAGGTGTACTATACCTCTTTCTATTGAAGACAAAACCATTTAATAGATATAAATGGTACTTACACTGGGAGAAGAAGCAATAGTAGCACCCACTGAAAACAAACTTTGTCATTTTGACTTGAGAATTGATAGTAGTGCGAGTGGACTGATTGATAATGTTGTGAATGTGATTGTTTTTCAGAATGTCCTCTCAGGATTAGTTTTAGTCAGATAAGTGCTGTGAGATGTATCCTGGATTGTTGTTTTTTTTTTAGTTTCAAGGATTTCCAAGCAAAATAAATAACTGCTGTGCTGTGCAAATGCAAAAATACGTCTGCCTTCCTTCCAGTGAACTCTGTATGATGACAAACCATTTAATTTCTTAGCTGCTTTGAGTATTTTATACTTCAGGGGAGGATTCAATATGGACTATAAATATAGATGGTTAAAGGGGGCAGAATAATAATTCTGTGAAGACCAATCCTGCATTTTGCTTAATGAAATAATTATGTTCTTTTAAAAATATATATATGTATGTATATTAATAACTATTAAAATGCACTTTTTAAAAAGCAACATGGAAAGCTTTCTAAAATAGAAACACCAAAGATCAAAGCAGACTAAAAATGGAATGAAAGTGACTAGGAAGGTTCTAGATACTGAAGCAGGTATGAAACTTCACACTGAGTAGGTATGAAAATACTCCTATTGTGAATGAAGGAGGTTATTTTCATATAACCCCTTTTCTGTGCCTCATGACCTTTTTCTTGACAGCCTAGATGAAGGCTTAGCTTCCAGCTAAATTTGAAATTCCATGATTATCAAAGAAAAAGGAAACACTGAGAAATGACCTGACTGCATACAAAGATATATATATATATATCTCTTCGTAGAAAGCACGCAAGTCCTAACACATGTATTAATACCATTAGATCTCCGTTAACTGTTTCTGTATTGCCTTTTCAAACTTCTAGTTTTATTTAAACATAAATGGTAAAACCTGTTAGCATAAATAAAACTTCTGCATTACCATGGCAGATGATTATTTCTGCTATTAAAATATTAAGCCTTGGAAACACCAGTTGGTTTACATTGCTTGCATTTCTGATAACATTGTGCTAACCTCACTGCATGGAGTAAAACTGCACATCTCTGAACCTGGGCTCGTGGAGAAGAAAACGGCTATAAAGCTATATCAGAGTAAAATCTGCTGAAACCATTCTCCAGTTTTAAACATCTCCACCTCTTGGGTAAGGGTTTCTTATTAGATCACATCTGCTTTTTACATTCCCTAGAGCTAGACTGTCATCTGTAGTGTTGTCCTGAAGCATGGTTGCTGAGTAACCTGTCAGTGATGTTTACCTCTGGTACAGGACAACAATTTTAGTTATGCATCAGCCATGATGTTCCAAGTATTAGAGGAATCTTAGCTACAAGCACGAGTGCCTGTTCTTGTGTCAGACAGGACCATGACTGCTTGAAGCACTGCTGTCAGTACTGGAGTTTTGGCAGACATTTTTCCCCTCACTCACTGAAAATGAAGCATGTTAGCTACCATTTCATACAAGGGGGTGAAAAAGGGATTTGAATTTGTTTAGTATTATTCTAGTGAGGAATGAAAATGGGAGGTGTTAGGTAAAGCTAGCTAACTTAGTTATTTGAAATACACAGGGTATGAGAAGAGACTTGTCTTTCCTTCCCCTCTTCCCTCCACTCCCCCCAGTGTTTTTAAGGTCTTTCTACAGTAAAGTCAACACCTACAGACGCTAACAGGGGATAGGAGTAGCTGACTTTTGTTTCACTTATTCACTGCAAAAACCTTAAGCTATCCTAGGATACATACTGCTTTGTATTAATTACCGTAGACTGCGTTCCAGGACACAAATCAGTAACTTGAATCATTCAGGTTCTTTGAATACAGGGATGATCTAGTTCCATAGAACTGGAGGTGAGAGATTTGCTGCTGTTGGTGGGTGAAGAACATGCTGCACAGGAGATGAGATAAATACCCTCAGGATAGAGCTAGGGCTAATACAGGAGGCAAGCCAGCCCTATGGGTGGGGACTGCCCTCAGTGAAAGAGCCAGCCTTTTGCTTGTTAAGCATCTGGAGAACTGTCACATAAAGCATTTAGTCAGCCCCATAAGGAAGCATGAACAAAAAATAGCAAGAGTGATTTATTGCAGTTTCAATTAAGACTCTAGAAAGAAGAGGTAAGATAAAAGCAAATTTTAATAAGCCAAGGAAAACTGCTGTGAAGGAAACCTGGTAGGAAGTGCATCAGTTCTTCCCTTGACTACAGCAGGAGGTAACAGAATGCCTGTTGTGAATCAGAGCAGGGGTGTCCTGGGGCTGGGACATGAGCCATTAGCGGTTGCTGAGGAGGAATGCAAGAACAAGAGAGATCTGGAGGGTAATGCACTGCAGTATGATGGTTTGTACTGCTTGCAGCTCATTAACTTTGAAAAGGATGTGAGGTCTTCATTAGTTACACAGCCTCTGTCAATTTTTCTTTGCTCAATTTGTCCAGTTGCCTTTCAAGCCAACACACCTTTTACCAGCCATAGTACTTTGTGTTACTGAAATGGGAAGAGCTGCCTCATCTTTAGATTTGGGCTGGCCAGCTGAGTTTAACACCCACTGATAAGGCAGCAAATAAAACTGCCCCTGATATTCATGCTCGTAACAGAGGCCAAGCCTGTTCCCTCCTTTTACCTTGCTCCTGCTTCTCTTATGGGAACAGCTTTGCTCCTGTATAGCATTTCACATTAAAAATATTCTCTCAAATCCTAGTTCAACATGTCTTCAAATTTCCTTCTTTCAACTACAAAATTGCCATATCACTGACTTCCCATGGGGATGTGTTGGCAGGACAGTTAAAAGAAAAGCCAAACCACTAAATGTTCTTTTCTGCTTGAAGTCTGAGGGCAATAGGAAAACTGCAACTACTTTCAGCTTAGACAAAAACCCAATGGAGTAACATCATTTGAGTAGTTTAATTACATTACCTCATGCTGAGCAAGTAACAACACATAGAAATTAAATTACTAATCAACTACTTCAGCATTTAAAAGGATAGAAGAACTCTTGAAGGGGCTTATTATTGAAAGCATAAAATCCTCAAGAGATGAACAGACCTGGATCCTGCTATGGAGGCTGCTGTGCTGCTTCCATGAAGCAACAGGGAATTGGCTGTTTCCAACACACTGGGTTTTCTACAACAGCAAAAGCCAGGAATTCTGTTTCTGCCTGTCTCCCTTCTTAGGCCCTCAGCCACTTTTTCCATACTGCTTTCTAGTCCTGCAGGAACTTCCTATTAGTTACAAGTTGTGATGTTAGCATAGAGACCTTTGTGAAAAGAGATTATGAAATGATTCAGACAACACCAAACTAAAGCATCAATCTTTATTTATAAAGTAAATTACAAAATAGATAAGGTAAACTTAGTTAATTTTAGCGTCTGAAGGTGGTCTTTACTGAATACACAGACACTGTAGATCAATGCGTTTATCCAAGTAATGGAGCAATTATTGCCTTGATTAGTTTTGCAAACCTCTGACAGGAGTGTTTTAAAAGATCAAATTCTCCCTACTTTGCCACATAAATTTTTCAAACAATAATTACCTGTGATGTTAATTAACTATTTAATAGCTTGTGAGTTAACCGCAAGCAGCTGCATTGCTTTTGGGCGTTATGAAGGCCAACAACAGTTTGAATGGACATTTTCAATTAGTTCATGACAAGAGACAGTTAAAGGAATAACTTCCATTAATGCCCTCATTTTGTGCTGGCTCTGAACATTCATTAACAGCAGTAGTGTTATGTGAGGCAACTACACAGATGTAAACGTGACAGATCTTACAAAAAGATTGGATGCTCCTTATTGCTTATTGTCAGGAGAAGAGCTACAAGAGGCCTGGAGAGGCAGTTGGTAGTGCAAGACTCTATACAATTCTCTTTTAGGGGAAATATACTCGGGACATGACTCTGCAGGGTGGTCAGGGGCTTGTACACCCACATCAAATGTTTTCAAGTAAGGTAACTTGCAGTGCCTGGTTGGGGCTGAACTCTATAGCAGCCCATGATAAATGCCCTCACAGAATCACTTAACCAGTTCTCATCATCCTCCATATTAAGTTTTCTACCTCCTATCCTCATCTGTCTGGGACAGGACTAGAAAAAAAAAACCCAAACAAAACCCAAACACAACATGCACGTTGTTACCATGTCAGGTCAAACTGTTCATTGTTTAAAACATTTGGTATTAAAAAGCTGAACTTCTTTACTGGCTCAAATAAGTGTAAAAACATATGTGCACTGTTGGCATGGCTGACACAGGCAGGAATACTAAATTCAGACAGAAAACCCTGGAGCAGCAATTTTTTAAGTGCTGCACTCAAAGGTTTTCCTTAAAAAACCCCAAACCCCAAAATGAGTTAGGTGTGCTGAAAAGATTCAGGGTTCAACTACAAATACATTTAATTACAGCGTACAATAAGCTGCACGCACATTACCATGTTTATTAAACAATGACACTTGCCTGACAGGTAGCACACAGAAGAAACACTTCAAAGGCCTAGAGGGAGAAGGCAAGAGGCAGAAAAAGAACATGGTAGCCTAGGGCGAGCAAGAGATTAGCTGAGGAGCCAAAGCTATTGAAGTGGATTGATGTAATGTGTAAGATTAAATGAAAATAACCGAGGTGTCAGATTTCTACTGCATATAAAAGAACCACAGTAAAACCAACAACTATTGCAATCTTCACATTATATAGTGCAATCTCTGACATCAATAACAAGCTAGTATCTTCAAATAAAATAATACATAAAGATAAAACAGATTTCACCAGGAACTAGTAGTGTCAAAGAATTATTTCCCTAAAAAAAACTAGGTTCAAATCTATCTCCCAGCAAGCAAACGTGATTCCGCTATATGATGTGTACACCCTGCACCTATGACAATATGCAGCAAATCAAGACTTGCAACTCCCATGTAGCTTAGAAAAAAAAATTCAAACCTCACAAAGCTCACATGCAAGACACTAAAAAGCAAGTCCCCACTGGGGAATACAACCTATCCACTAGTATTTGTCTCATTGCATGATTTTAAATATTTAAGGTCACCCAATACTTGACTTCCACATCTAATTCTTGAATCCACTTATTAAAATAATCTGTTTTCCCTCTTTCTATCAAAGACATTACTCATGGTTGAATCAAGTTTAGACTATTCTGGGTGATTTTAGTATTTTAGAGAAGGGAAGGGTTAAAAAAATAGAAAACAAAAGACAAAATCCTAACCAGGTGCTGCCAGCAGTTATTCAAGACCTAGCTGGATTTTGTTACAGATTTAAGTTACTACTAAAGTTCAAACGTTTAGGAAAAGTAATTTTCAGTATACTTTGAAGGCTAAAACTGCAGTTGATGTTGCAAATACATGAGGATCTCAAGAATAACTCACCATTCTGAAGCAAGTTATTTCTATTTTTACTGAATTCTATACAGTTTTAGACCCAAGTGCACAGATAATCAATTATTTATTAGAAACTTTAAGCATATTGCTTTGAAAGCAGTTCCACAATCTACTGAGTATACTAACTCATGCACTTTTAATCACCCTTCCCTTGGTCATTCAGTACTTACTATGTAAGGCCTATGAGTGGTACAGAAGCCTGGAAAAGCTCTAGTGGTTCTATGTCAGAATTCTTTAAAAGACAGTTCCATGAGATTAGTTATAAATTTAACATGACCATGCTTTCATGTGGGAAAATACCCAGCTATTCCTGAGCACAGATATTAATTGATGGGTAACTAATTTTAGTTTATCTTTTGTATTACCAAAAAACCAAACCAACAACAAAACCCAACAATGCATCATGTCAAAACCAGAAGAAAACCTTCTAATGTACTAAGAGCTACAAGGATAAATAAAGATTTATATAGGACAATGCTATATAATCCTTCAGCTCCTCTCACATGGAAAGGGTTACAGGTTTCCATAGGCTACTCACAAGAACCCACACAGACATCTGCAACTGACCCACAGGAGAGATGAGCTTCATAGTCTTCTGTGTGCAGAATTTATGATCACAGGTATTAAATAATGGATTCTAATCTAAAATAAAGGGGTACTAGCTTAGTTTTCCTCTTCTAGCTTTAGAACAATTAGGTCTTCCGCATGTCATGAAACATGGTCAAAGAATATAATCATGTAACAATATAAAAAGTGTTGAGGTCAGAGAAGAGTAAAAAGAGCCTTTTTTGTTTGTTTTCTAGCATCTATGAATGGAATGATTTCAGTTCATTACCCAAAGCCAGAATTTCATTTCTCACTGCAATACTTAATACTAAACAGCAGTTTCTAATCACTAGGTGTTTCAGTCTCTGCTGGACCTCTAATCAGTCTTCGTATTCCCCTCTTCCCCGCAGGACCTTTTGGTTTAGCAAAACTTTGTTTGTAAGCATGTTGTTTTGGATGAACCTCTTCGTACAGGAAGTCAGCAGTTAACTCATCACCATTATCTATTTCAATCTGGGAAAGAAAACAAACCAAACAATGTTTATCATATTCATCTTAAAGACATATTTAAAAACATTTCAGTATTTTGCTGAACCTCTAAATGCTGTATTAAAACCATATGTCCAATAATGATCAGAGTGAAATGTTCTCCAATTTGTGCCTAATGCCCTGAGGAATCCCAAATAGTTTTTCTAGGAATCCGCTATACTCTCACCAGTATTAAGTGTGATTCAACTTACATATATTTTCCTGAAATACAAGTGCAGCATATGCCAAGAAACTTCCTCTGCCCCGAGCTTTAGCACTGTGTACATGTTAATACTAACTAGGAGTATACATTCAACCTGGAAACACGTGCTTATTTACTTACTTCTAAAGTAACTTCCTTAATTAAAAGAAAGCAGCGTGAGGATCATTAGAATTACAATTTCCTTTCTTTATTCTCCCCTCTAAAATAAAACCTCTTCATTGTCCCAGTGTAATCTTCACATTTTAACATTTATTTTTTTTCCCCACTAAAACGTGCTTAAACACGTATTGTAAAAGCAATGTGCACACATACTGTTGTCTCTTGAGACAGAAGGGGAGGAGTACAAACAGCTTACACAATTAGCTGGCTACTGCAACTCAGCAACTGTTCAAGCCAGGGAGAAGCTAAAATATGTTTAATGACCAAAAGCAGAGGTTGCTTTGGTTTTTAAAATTTAAGCATAGAATCCTTAATGGAAAAGCTGTTCCCAAGCCAAATCCCACTGCTCTGAATTGCAGGAATTTGAAATTCAGAGAAAAGCTTTGGCCCTGCTCTCCTATGCATTCAACACTTCGCGACCTGCCAACCACAGCACTTGCCAGGCACAGCATTGCTGTTACAAGCACACACTACAGAAAAACATCTACGGGAATTTCAGAAGTTACATGGTGCATTTATTTCATTGTAGGAAGGAAATTTCTGAGAAATGATTACATATAAAACCACATAGTAATAATCTACTTAATTCATGTTGCCTCAGTAAAAATAGTCACTATTAACTCTGCTATTTTTCAGGTATATATTACAATAGATAATTTCAGGTAGATTATTATAATCCCCACAGAAACCCAGCCTCAAAGATTTTCTAAATGTAGAGCACCATTGTTAAGAATGCAACCAGAGATCACATATTCCACAAATGGACCATTCCTACAGTGTCTGCTCCAGAGGTGAGAAGCAAATTATTGCATAGTAGTAAAACCTATTCAACGTGAAAAGGTCGGCTTACTTTTAAGTTCCAGAACTGCAACTTGATACTATTTTGAAAATCCTTAAATAACCTTTGCTTTAAAGAATTCAGTGTTCAACAACAGCAATGAAGTCCAAAATAGAACAGGCCTTTTACTAAGGAATCATGTTAGCTCTAAATAGTCCTTCAATGTACCCTCAGATGCTCCCTTGATGCACAAGGATATGTTTGCTAAAGCTGTGAAAGTGTAGAAGTTACAAAACGAAGGAAATCTTTCACGATTTAACTTTGTATCTGGAGTTTTATCAGTAAGTATTTGTCATTCAGGACAAACTTGAACAGTTACACAGAACTTTCCCTTGTTTAGTAAGGTGGTGGCAAAGTTATAGTCAGATACTAAGAAGTGAACAGAGGGAAGGAGAAAATACCAGTATACTCGCTGTACTTACCTTTCTAATTATCTGCATCCACAACTGTCTTTCTACAATTTCTAACAGTGGACTTTTGCAACTAGAGTAGAGCATTCGTTCTCGTATACTACAGGTATACCCTGGCATTGAGTAGATGAAAACTGCAGAGAAAAAAAACAACCCACAAATCAGACCATAACTATACTCCATCAAAACCTGTATCATAAAATTATTTACAGCAGAGGTGTTGCAAATTAACTATACAGTCTGAAAGGGAAAAGCTGTAACACTATTCTGGATCTTTCTTTGCTTCAGCAAGTGTTTCATTTCAAATGAGGGATGAGAGAATGGCCACTTGTTTTGACATGAAGACTATCAAAAGGGATAGCTCTCGACTTTCTAAACACAAGGACTCCTCAGAAGTCAGTTTCACAACCAATTGCCTCTGAAATTTATGACCATGCTGACAAGATAGTTTACTTCTATGACACATCCTTCTGCTTCAAAATTACTAAAGTATGTGAAACAAGCTAATGAAATTTCGCATTGTGAAATTTTCTCATACCTATGGATTCCAAATAGTCTCCTTCATGGGCATGCTTATACAGGAAAAAGTGGTAACGCGCAGCATCCTTTGGAATTCTTTTTGGCAAATCCTTCAGTTCAGTATGAAGTGTGTTGGCCAAAATAATAGTTTCATTTTTCATATCAATTTGCTGTTAACAAAGCAAACCTGAATATAGTTAAGACACAGAAAGCAAGCCAGACAACATGACAGAATGGGAAAAAAATATTAATCTAATACAGACTGGTAATTTATCAGTGTGTCACCAGCACACACTGGTTAATGTGCAGGTAATCTTTTATATTCACTATTAAATAAAGTGTTTTATACTTGCCAGTTGTACATAATTGATTTTCTTATTTTTCAATTTCTCCAAAGCCTGAATAGCTTCTTTAGCAATAGGGAATGCTACTCCTTGCAACGTCTGATGCTTGGTATCTATACCAACGTCCGTCTGTACCTGGAACACAGGTCAATGGCGATGTGAACAGAAACCTTCGCAAGCATTCACTGGGTTTCATATAATAACTGACAATGCATTGCATATGGTTATACACAGAGTTAGCGATAGCTATTCTGAGAACAAACTACCCTAAACATCATCCCCCTATGCAACAGATTTGCACTTGTTAATGTACAGGTCATGTTTGCTTGCTAACCTGAAAACAGTTTCAGATCTCTGAAACAGCTAACTTGGCAGAGCCAACAGAATCAGCAGAAGGAAAACTGGCTCCAGCCTCAATGAAGAAGCTCCAAGTTAAATTCCGGTATAGATATAATAAGCCAGGAGGAAACAGCTTGATTTTCTTCTGCTGTGTTAGACTTTTGAACTGACAATACTTCTCCTCAGCTTTGTTGTATCTTGAAAAATTTTAGACCAAAACGTGCAAATATAATTTCTAGGGAATCAAAACTCTCAGAGGAAGAAAGAAATGGTATCTTATAAAACAAACTGATCTCCTTGAAGGAAAAGCAAAGCAACTGCCCTCCCTCCTGCTTCAACACCCTCCCCTTAAAAGCCTGTACCAAAAGGAGAGCAAACAAAACAAATGAATGAAGTTTTAATTTTTGAATTCTAGGTCTAACAAAAAGCAAAAAGTCCAGGGTAACTGCAGGCTAGACAACTGTTCCTAACCCAGCTGTGTTAGCCACAAATGCTGTGAGAAAAGTACAGTTACTGTCAGGCCATTTTGCAAGAATTTATGTTTATCTTAGCATTCATGCATGAGCTCTGGCCTCCAGCTTTCCAAAGTCTGAACTTACTGGCTAAGTATTAGCTTTTGAATATACTGACTTTCTTTTATGATTTTATAAATACATTTAGCACTGGTGATGAAGCAGCAATACTCCACGTGTGTGAAATGGGAAGTGTGGGTCTCAGATCTATTAACTAGATGTTCAGCTTCAATTAGAGATGCTAATGAAATATGAAACAAACTGATAAAAGAATAAAAACCAAAGATACCTGGGGCAACACTAAACCATACTCTACATTTTAAGGAACAGCTTGTCAGCAGCAAGGGAAGAGAAGGAAAAGAAAGCTGGTGGTAGAGCTTACTTTTGTATAAAGATTGACAAATTCATGAAGAAGGTTATAGAAAAAGAATATTTGCAGGATATATCTGCATAAAAGCCTGATTAATAAATACAAGCATCACAAAATAATAAAGCGTAATTAAATACCATACAAGCCATATTAAAATATAAGTAGGAATAAACCCAAACATAAAAAGGAGCTGCGACAGGCAAGGGAAGAGAGTAACCCAGCATAACTCCAGAGTTAGGAACATGAACAAAATCCATTTGTCTGTACCGCAACATGTTTCAGACCACTAAAGCAAAAGAAAACCACCAAAGTCACTTAAATATATTTAAACTCACACTATAAGATTTGTTAGTGCTGAGTGGAGGAGAAAATGGAAGATGAACATTCCTGTGAATAAGTGTAAAGTAGCGTACACAAGAGGAACAGAGAACCTGTCTTCTCCCTGTGCTGTGATGGAGTTAGCTAGCTACTGCCATGCGGGAACAAGACCTTGCAGGTCACACCGAGTATCTCTGAAAATATAAGCCCAGTGGCAAGTCTTGGTAAAAAAAAGAAGCCAAACAAACCCCCAAAAAACCCAACCACCCACAAGTGAAAGTTTAGGAATTCCTAGAAAAAGAGTAGAGAACAAAACATTGTTACGCACTGTAGGTACCAGTAACATGCCTGCATCTTGAATACCACATGCAGTTCTTGCTTCCCTATCCCCTCATAAATTAAATAGCAGAACTGGAAAACCGCAAAGCAAAAGGATCAGAATTATGGAGAGCCTTCTTTAGGAGGAAGAACTATCTGGATTAGGACTTTTCAGCCTGGAGATACCTGATCAGGAATAGAACAGAGGTCCATGGTATAGAATCAGTCAATATTGGAAGGGACCTTCAAAGGTCACCTAGTCCAACCCCCCTGCAATAAGCAGGGACATCTTCAACTAGATCAGGTTGATCAGAACCACATCCAGCCTGGCCTTGAATGTTTACAGGGATGAGGCATCTACCGTCTCTATGGGCAACATGTTCCAGTGTTCCACCACCCTCACAGTAAAAAATTCTTCCTTAAATCTAGTCTAAATTTACCCTTGTCTAATTTAAAACCATTATCCCGTGTCCTAGCACTACAGGCACTGCTAAAAAGTCTGTTCCCATCTTTCTTATAAGCCCCCTCTAAGTATAGAAAGTTACAATCAGGTCTCCCCAGAGCCTTCTCTTCTCCAGGCTGAACAACCCCAACTCTCAGCCCATCTTCACAGGAGAGGTACTCCAGCTCTCTCGGCATTTTTGTGGTCTCCTCTGGACCCTCTCCAACAGGCCCATGTTTTTCTTGTACTAAGGACTCGAGAGCTGTACACAGTTCTCCAGGAGGGGTCTCACCAGAGCAGAGTAAAGGGCGAGAATCACCTCCCTCAGCCTGCTGACCACAATTCTTTTGATGCAGCCTGGGATACAGTTGACTTTCTGGAATAGAGCTGACTTTATCAAAGGGGAGGAGGAAACCGGAATGACTTACTGACTTTTCTTTGCCTTCCCTAAACAATCTGTAGGGATATCAGACTAAATAGTAGATAGCAGGCAGTGGTTCTTTACGTAGTACTTTGTCAAGCTGTGGAATATACCGCCAACAAAAACTTTATGTGGATTTAGAAAAAAAGTAATGGATGAAAACCCTATTAAGAACAATTATATAGTAAGATGTCATCTCTTGCTCAGGCAGATCCCTACCTGCAAATGCTGAGGCAACAGAAGAGTATTATAGGGATTATAGCCATCTTGCCCTGCTTTTACACCCTTCCTAGATTTCTGCTGTTGTTGACTCAGGGACATGACGGCAAACGAGGTGATGCTTTGATCTGAACCAGTAAAATATTTCTTAGGGTAATTGTGAAAGAACACATATATGGAAAACTTTTTTGTTTTAGATCAGAAAGCTTTTAGCTCCCCAAGTCTAATTACAGGCTTCATAATGGTGGAAACAATGAAGACATACACTGACTTAGGTCATTTCTTGCAAGATGCTTCAAACAAAGCCCAGTTTATGTATCTCTGAAAAGTGCAGCTACTGCTACTGAAGTTTCATAACAGCACATAATGCTAATACCACAAGTGATCATTGGTTTGGTGAAGGTTTACATTCATTACTCTTTGGGGTTTTTTTTTGAAGTTGTTCAAGTAAAATGCAGTGTGTGGTGATGCTGAACGCATTTCTACACTGTGTGAAAACAGACATGGAAAAAGCAAGACACCATTGGGGAGGGGGGGAATCAAAGAACAACAAAATTGCAGCAAAAGCACAGTAGAGTGAAAATGTAAGAGAAGATACAGAGCTGCATTTAACAAGATGGCTTGCTGGTATCCAGCTGCAGAAACAAATTATACTTCAAACACGTGTACCACAGCTGTAAAATACAAGCCTGAAGAACTCATAGATCAGCACATGACCTATTTTAATACATGTCTGAACACAGAAAGTGATCAAGTGAAGGAAAATGTGAGAAAAGAACTCCTGAAACTTTTTGGTCACTATCTAGCTCACAAACACCAAATCATTTGGTTAAAGGCATTTGTTAGAGGTTTTTCTATAAAGCATTTATAGCAAAAGCAAATCTGTCTCTTAAAGGGACTACCTACTTGTTTTGGATTTCTGTTTTATTTTTATTGGAACTCCATTCACTTCCTCTCAGTCTTAAAGACAAGTGCACTGGTGCTGGAAGCCGAGTACGTTTCCTCTAGGAATAAGGCTGCTGAAATACTCCTGACAATCAAACACTGAACAGTTTCTCTTTTATGTTTTCTCTACAATTTCTGCCACCATGGGAAATGCATGTGGGCAGTCACAGAACGGTTTAAGTTGGAACCTTCTGAGGTCACCTTATCCAACCACCCTGCTCAACCAGGGCCACGTAGAGCCAGTTGCCCAGCTCTCTGTTCAGATGGTTTTTGACTATTTCCAAGATGGAGACTCCACAACCTCTCTGGGCAACCTGTGCCTGTGCTTAGTCACCCTTCACTGTATTAGTCACCCTTCACAATACAGTGATGTTATAAGAATGTTAAGGGCCAAAGCTGCAACAATTAATCTCTGCAGTTGTGAAGCCTCTGACTCAGGCACTAGGCCCTGCAAACTCAGCAAAATCATGTCACTTCAACTCCAGCCACCATCATCTTGCAGCCTCAGCTCACTGAGGAAAAAATTATAGTCTCATCCACTCAAACTTTCAGTCACTGTCCACTTTCTGTTCTGCCCTTTTTGCCCTAGAAAGACTTTTTTCCTACAATGTGTTTGGGACTCTGCACCCAGTTTCCCATCCACGCTCAAAGACGTTGTAGGTACCTCATTAATCTTAATTTGTCGAAGTTCCTCTTCTGCTGCAGTCAGAGGTGCAGGGGAGGATTGTGATATCAAATACTTTTTATATCCATTCAGTGAAACATCATCCTGAAAGCACAAAATTAATCATTTTTTGATACTAAAAGTTTTCTTCAAAGATGTGTGCAGTGTTAAAAACGCCCTTACCTCCCATACAGTTGTGGTCATTTTATTTGAATGGATTACAAGTGTAGGTGCATCTGCAAGTTCAGCTCATCTTCTTGCACAGCAGGGCCCACTGGGCTGCTCTTGTACCTAATTATACTGTGGGCAGCATTTCCACAGTCAGTCCCCAATTACTTCGCTAATTCAAAAACTCCCATTAATGAAGCTATTCAGCCTTCTTGGACAAAACCCCACAGAACTACCACAATTTAGTAAGTATCTAAAAAATGCATCTATTTTCTTATAAGATCTGAACGTTCAGACTGGTAGCTTATTGGTAGTTTTTGACCTAAAAATGTGAGACAGAAATGCTACCTTAGGACAGAGAGTAAGCACATGATAACTGCCAATAATTTAGGATGCAACATCACAGAAGTGATGAATTCTGATAAGCTGATAAGCACTTTACTGAACTCATTAATACTCAGTGTCAGCCCTGGTCTTCTCCAAAGAGATTGATACCAGAGGCAAATACTGCTGCAGTTTTACTATTAAGGTGGTCAATCAGAAAAGGGCAGTACTTAATGTAACCATATGAATGTGATTTTATACTCAAGTTCTGAAGAGAAGGAGAAGGCTCCTTCTTGGCTCTTCCCCTTCTGGAAGAGACAGACCTTCCCAAATACAATTTCCAGTGCCAATATTCCATCATGCCTTGTTTCAGGAGCCCATAGGTATACAGGTTAATACATGTGAAGTAGCAGAGGGAACCACAACCAGGTTCCACAAGGATAACATCTGGCTGCAACTGAACAAAATACAGAGTAACGCACTGGATGCTGGTAAAGATTCTGAGTGGCATTTGCACCTTGGATACCTTGAAGAAGCTGTGATTTTTACACAGATGAACATTAGAAGCCAGCTACAATTAACAAGGTTTCAAAGACATACAAACGAACCAACACAGACATATATTCAACTGTAACATAATGACCTTGGAAAAAGTGAGTTACATTGAATCTATGCTCTTAAGTGCCCCAGGCACATTCTAAACTAACAATAACAGACAAATGCAATGCTCCTTCCTTACAATTTAAATAGAAGCTTAGACTTGGGCTCCGAGTTGTAGGGCTAGATACAAGTTCTACATATTATATAGACTCCTAATAGTTTGGTGCAAGTGAACAAGAAAAAATAATAACATGACCCCTACCAATAAACGTTCTTAGCAAATCAGCTACCTACTTCTCTAGAGTATCTCAGCCTCTCCAGAGAGGTTTGTTAGCATGTTTGTTTGGACAATGAAGCCTCCATCACAGGTTAATGCTGACTATAAAAAATTATTTACTCAGCAGTGGAGTTAGCCTCATATCCTTATGGATTTGTATGTTCATCACAACAGCCCATGTCTCTTTCACAGCTCCCCCCCCCCCCCCCCAACAGTATTCTTTCCCATATCTCCAACTCCTCCTCTTCCTTCAGCACCAGCTCCCTGTGTCAGTAGTGGTGGTGCTTTAGTTCAGATTTGTGCATATGAGGAACTAATTAACAGGCCAAACTGAAGATAACTGCTGCAGTCTCTCCATCTTTGCTGAAGAAAAAGGTAATGATAATTTGGATCTCTACGTAATCACCTGTTTTCATGAAAGCTATAGGAATTCTGTATTTTTGAGAACTCTAACTTGTACGTTTTTAAAACTGGCAATTATAAAGACTGTCTCATGTCTCCCTGACAAACAGGCAGACATCACAACCATGTAAGACTTATTTCCCAAAGAAACCTTAATCAAAACAGAGCAGAAACACCACAAACTCATACCAGTAACATCAACTACTATATTTAGTGTCTAAAGTCAGTCTGCTGACTATCAAAAGAAAAACATACCTGTACTGTTCCAAATACTTCATCCTTAATATGACCACCTCCAAATTCTTTCTTAAGTGTTGCTCGGGTTGCTGCATACAACATTTTTTGACGAACCTAGCATATAACAAAACAGTGCTGGTTTGGTTTGGGTTCTTTTGGTGTACACAGAAAACCTAACATGTTGGTGTACCAAGTCCATTAACAAACATTTTTCTTGAACAAATAATTTAAGTGTTGAAACTGCATTATGAAGTTGTAATTCATAATAAAGAATAAACTCCATGGAATGAGTTCTGGATCATAATACTAACACATACTATGAAATTCTGAAAGGCATGATGACTATGCATTATTATCAAAGTAATACTAAAACTAAATTGAACCTTTAGTAAGAGTATGAGGGGTTTCTTTTAGCTACTCCAGATAGTTTTTGTTCAACATGGAGTGGAAAAATTACATTTCCTAGGGTAAAGATCAAATGAAGTTTGCTTCCTATCAGTTTGTGTCTAACATAGTCACTTACTCCTCTCTCAACAGTCCCATCTTCCCACCTTATTCCTGTCATGCCATCCTCACCACAGTACCTCACATCTTCCACCTAACCTCTTCTGTGCACTCCAACTCTTGGTATCTTACTGTTTCCCAGCTGCTAGTGAAAGCAGTAAGAATATTGGAAAAGCTTTACTTTCTGTCTTTCCTTATCTCACATTTCCAGAACCTGCATACAGTATCCTAGTTTCTCCTAGAAATCCTTTACTCCAACCTCAGTTCCCTCCCATGTTCTCTAACTACTGACTAACAGTATAATCTGTGGCAGGCCACAGATCCACAGGTGCCAGCTGGGCCGCCAGCAAGCCAAACAGAACAGCTTGGGCTCACACTATAATCTTTCTCTCTATAATAACACCCATTGAGATTTCTTTCCTTCCTTCTTTCTTTCTTTCATCTTTCTATGAATTTTCATGAAACACTGACAGAAAGATAGACAAACATGGCAAAAACATTGTCTTCTCTCCTCCAATAAGGCTAGAAATAAAGCTGGATTAGTTGCACACCCTCTAAACCCACTGAACTCCTCAATCAGCTTCAAGAAAGAGGTTTTCCCAGTTTTCTTGGGGGAAAGTTAGGAGAAGGCTGGGGAATGCTTCATTCCTTGAATCCTCTTCCTTCATATCTAGGATTCAAATCAAATGGCACTGTTGAAAAATCATTAACATGAAATCTCTGATGAACATTACTTACAGGAGAGTGATCAGGTGACCATGCAATGAAGATCCATTCATATCCTTGAGCATTCCGAGAATCTAATCTGTATAATATATAACATGGTTGCTTGTCTTCAAGGAGGGGAAGGACAAAGGAATCATAATCCTTTTCCCATGATCCAATTGGCTGCCTAGAGGATCCCACAACAAGCTGTTCTATAACCAATAACCAAAGCTACAGGTTAGCAACAATACAGTTAATGCTGTTTTTCAAAATTAGCAATTACAAATAACAATCAGTCACTTCATCTTTCATAATGATGTCCACAAGAATTGAAGTCAAGAACAGTCAGTATGAAAGCAGATGAATTTCTGCAAAAGCTGTGCATGTTCAAACCCTAACTCACTTTAACCCAGATACAAATAACTGAGAAGTAATGGGCTGGCTGTCTTCAAGTTCTTTGATCTGATGGGATAAGACTGATGCTATGTATACACAGAAGAGAAATAAAAACCCTCTTCTCCCAGTTAATTTTTAAATTGGGATACTTAAGTAGAAATAAGATGAGAGTAAGCTTTTAAATTTTAGAATTATTGATGCTCTTGCTATAGCATATTAGTGTTTGTAAGGAATCAATAACTCAGTTACATAGTGAAAAGAGTTTGGAATTAATATGCTTGCACTAATCACTTTAACTGGACTATGTAAGTAGATAAACCTCTTTCTAACACAGCTTCATAACTGGTCTCTTTAAATGACTGAAGTTGTTTATTATGTATAATTGGCTTAAGTCTGTATAGAATACTTCAGATGAGATTTAATTATGTGAACAGCTGTAGCAGCAAGATTTTCCTCTTATTTATAAATCACATCTCCGCTTCCAAGGGAAAGTAACAGTATGGTGTATTTCAAAACATTTATCAGCTTCCCAATAGACAGCAGCACCCACAACTAAAACAGAAATACCTTGTTTAAATTAAATCCTACAACAGACTGAGGACCACCATAGTAGCTAATAAACAAAGTATATTTCAAGAGTCTAGAACCTAACTTGTAAAACTTCAGACAACAGTATACACATGCCTCTACAGAAAGGCACTCTATCACAGTAAGTCACAGAACACAAACATCTCAGGGAGAGGGTGCTGGGCCCTTCTTTGACTAGTGCAAAGTAGCTAAGTTGTACACCTAGACCACAGTACTCAGAATGTACTTGCCACTTCTGAACTCTAGGTGGCTTTATACTCACTGGGTTTAAGACGGAAAAATTCAATCAAAGTAACGCTATTGCCCAGCAGCAAACCTCTTTTCCTACTAACTCAGATTACCAGAACTCAAATTGACAATTATGTTGACCACAGGCAGTTGCTGAAAGCTCCTGTAGAGAGATGATGTAACCATCCCTCTTCCAGTGCTCTGGGAGTTTTAGAGGTTTATTTCTGAACTGTGAAAATAGTCTCAAAGACTGGATTCTGCTTCTACACAGAGGCAAAATGCATATACATATACACACACAAAAAGGAAAAATAAATGAAACATCTTCCATTTGCATCATTTCTAGGCTTCATTTCATATTACAAAGTAGAATACATACAAAAGCATATTGCTTTACCTTGCCTAATAGGAAAAAAAATAATTCAGCGCTTTGCCAGCATTTTCTACTTTGTGCTAGTGAGACTTTACCATAGTGACCTGCCTATAATATTACTATTTCTACTTCCTTAAGGAAAACAGTACTAAAATGTCAGAGGACTTTCTAAGAAAAGCAAACACAAGGTTACCTAACAATAGACGTATGTATGTGTACGTATGTTAGTCCAGCTAACATGTATTTCAGTGTACTGTAAATGCAAGAAATCTACCAAGAACAAAAAACTCAAGGTGGGCATTTGAAATACTTCAAAAGATGGACAAAACCATGAAGTGTCTTATACAGTCAACCATCAGCGCTACCAAAAAAACAAAAAAAAGTAACTATGCATTCTATCTTGCAGTGTTTGCATTCTTGATCAATTGCCAAGAATTTCAAAGATCAAACTCAAGTTCTGCAAGAAATTATTAATTTTGTATTTATACAGATACATGAGATATAAGAAACCCTTTTATCTTTGAAGATTTGTACAAAGATTTTTTGAAGATACTTTCTATGTAGTCAGATTCCTACTTCAGCATCTGCTTTAATAGAGCTTAACTGAGCTTTCTACATGCAGCAGATCCCAGTATAAAAGGCAAATAATATTTAGACTTCATCTAAAGTGACTAGTTGCTCTGCAAGAATCTCTGTCTAATGAAAGTAACCAAAGTGCCAAAACATGACACAAGTGTGAATTTTCTTTTCCTTACTTTCTTTAGTGAGAAGATAAGAGTAAGCTCATTCATACTACTCATATGAAATGCACAGCAGTTATGAAATGGTAAGAAAACTTCAAATTCAAAAATACAGTAGCATTGTACCAAAAAGCTTAGCATCTTAAGATCTCACCTTCTGTATATGAAAGACCTTAGCAATATTAAGTTTGGCAAAATTTTCTTTTTTTAAGCAATTGTGCTTGTAGGTCACTAAAGCAACTAGGAAAATATCTACAAGAATCAGAGAAAAAGATTAAAATTTGACTAACCATTGTCAATGACTATTTTTAAAAGCCTGTATTGTCCATTTCTGGCTCCAACAAAGGTGTCTTTAACACTTCCACTAGCTGAAAAACATAAAAGTAACCAAATTAACACATTTCACTTCCTAGGACAAAGAATATTCACAAAGGTAAGAACAACACTGGAAAACTGTACACTGGCCCTTCACTAGAAAGTTGGACTGAAAAGGAACATGGGTGTTATGTTCCCTCTATGCTGCACACTGTTCCTGCCAGGGTCATGCACAAGGAGATGATAGGCAGTATTACAGACCAGCCCTGCTTTCTAGCATACCGTGTGATTTTCAACATTGTGAAAGCTAAAGGTGACATCATATCATCACTCTCCAGTTTCAAAGTTAACACAGCAACACAATAAAAATATGACACATCTCAAATTACAATAAGCTTCATGATGTCTGCAGGCTCAGTACAGGCTTCCAGACAGAACCTTTAAGCCTGCCAGGAAAATGTTAGAGATTGTCTGGCAAAAGTGCCGTTTTCTCCTGAGGACACCTCTCTGGAGAATACCAGTGAAGGCTGCCACTCAGTGCTGATTTTTCATATCACATTATCTCCTTGCATGCATCCTGATGACACAGTTCAAATTGCGACCTATCGCAACAGGATACCTTATAATGAATTTACAGAGTAACTAAAACCATTTTTAAAGTCCATAATTCACACTGACATTACACCGCAAACATGGTAAGATTCATTTTCCTAGGCAGACTGAAGACCTGTTCTTGACTCATATGAAGATCATTCCTATCTCACTGCTCTGCTTGATAATCTGGGTGCAAATCAGTTTAATTATACCATAGACAGGGGGTCGTACAGCATTTATGGAAGAACAATTATTGCAAGCTGGTCCTTTAAGTAATCCCACAGCACAGAGCGTAGCACCAGCAAAACAAACACCAAACCAGGAAACAAGTAAAATGGATTATTTATAGTCAGATTGAGGCCAACTGAACAGATGGTCAGATGGTATCCAGCAACACTGCTGCCCATACTCAAAACATTTTAAATATATGTCCATTTAAGTGATGCCCAGGCCCATTCTGAAATTCCACAATGGTGTGTGGGGGAAAGGAGGTGTTAAACAAACTGAACTACACTGGGTTACCAGCCCAGCCGCGGATTCATCCCACTAACCAGTGCAGACCCTCACTGTAACTTGCTGCCAGCTTTTCACATTGTCTCTGCCAGTCCCCACCATTCCATCAGCACACAAACACTGTGTCACTTTCTAGACCTTTCAGTTCCCCCAGGACCTTTTTTGTTGTTGTTGTTGTCCTCTTCTTGTCTATTTTTTTGTTCTTTATTCTCTCATTTCAACCTACACACCAAAAGAAGACAAACACAGCAGCCCCTGCACCAATACCAGAACTGTGACAACTCCTGAAGTAACATTTTGAGACATGACATTTAAGAAACCATCTCACTATCAAGTGAGCTATGGGTTTTTTTTCTCATAAAGGTTTTAAATTCACAATAGTAGTATTTTATATATAAACTTTCTGGAAAGACCTACAGAATTAGAAGTTGGGTTTATTTCACAAATAATTTACAGAGAATATTATTTTTAAATTACTTAAAAGACTATGAACATATTCTAGTGTATTTTCCTACAGCTCAATGCATTCTGCAACTTCCTACGCTATTTATCTGCCCTTGTTTGAAAGTCCAATCCTTTGAGCAACTGCCTGGTACATTATCACTGGCTCCATGACTTCATTTCTGTTTCCAGAAAAGAGCAGCCCATGCTGCCAAATCTTGCAATTGTTTATGAGTGACAGTGGACTGTTTGTAGCTAAAGCCAGCCATGGCACAACAAGTGCTATTCCTCTTCCAAATTGCAGAAGCGGATGCTTTGTGCTGCAAACAGGACTTCTGATTAGTGCCTGCAGAGGCAGGATCCATGCAGGAAAGCTGCAGAGTTCTCTACAGCTCTCCTCAGAGGACAAAGATTCTCAAAGACATGAAGGAGAGCAGCAGAAGCAGCTTAACCACTCTTCTTGCTTGTGGTAAGCAACAGGATATTCTTGTGCTCCTCCCTCCAGCTTTGCCAGGAGAACAAGGGAATGAAGAGCCACTGTTAACAGTTTTCTCCAGCCTGGGAAAAAAGCTATCCCAGGTGCACCTCTAGCCTGAGAAGCGTTTAACATTTTGAAACAAGAAGGAGCAAAAAACAGCGAAGACTGGCATGCAAGGGATGGAAGAGAAGAGAGGTGAAAGGGTGCAGACCCAATGCAGCTAATGGACAAAAACGGGAACAGAGAAGCAGTAAAGAGCTGCCGCGTCTAGGACAAAAGTCACCTTCAGTAATAACTACGGGAGAACAGACAAAGTCACTGAACAAGCAGACTGCAGAAATCTGCAAAACCCGACTCCCCCATAATCCTGCAGTATAATCCCTGTTTAGCAATTCTGTGATTCGGGGGGACCTGGTAATGCTGCGAAACAATACTCTGTCTTCTAATTGCTCTTCGCACCCTCCAAAGCGTGGAAACATGGGGTAAAAAAGGTTCCCCCACACCTTCCCCCTTTGCGGCCTCCAGCGACAGGGTTTTTCAGTGGGCTTTCCTACTCCGGGACACACAGTTCTCCTCATGGCTCCCGCTACAACGGACCCGGCAGCGACCCTCGGCATCTCCCGAGCTGTGCAACCCATCCCAAACCGCTGCGGCCACTCCGAGGGGGGCGGGAGGTGACCGCGGAGACCCCGCAGCCCCGGCTCCCCCTGCCACCGCCGCGGGACAGCCTGCGCCAGGGAAGCCACCTGAGCCAAGGGAGGGGGGGTCTGCTCCCCATGTGTGGCTTTCCGCAGGCAATACTTTCCCCAGGCGGGCAGGCGCTGACAGCCGCGCGGCTGAACCCCGCAGGTCTCCGCCTGAGTCCCAGCAGAGCGGCGGCCGCTCGGGGCAGGAGCCAGCAGCAGTTTCCCACCCCTCAGCTCGTCTCGCCTCCCCTCCCCGCCACCCCGCGGCGCAGAGGACGGGCTCCTCCAGCACCGAACAAAGACCGCGCCAGGGGACAGAATTCCACCGGGAGCGGCCCGTTAAACCGACCGCCTGCCTGCGCGCGCGCCCCGACCCGCAGGAAAAGGCGCTCCTCCCGCCCACCACCTGGCTGGCAGGGGCACAGGCGGGAAGGAGCCCGGCTGTCCCGGTGGGCACCGCGCGGCGAGTACCTTGGATACCGGTCTGGTGGGACATGTCGCACCGCCGCGCCCCGGGCAGCACCGCCGCCTCACAGCCCGCCCGGCCCGGCCGCTCTCACGTGATGCGCCGCCGCCACTCAGCGGCCGGGGGGGGAGCGCGGCGCCTTCCGGGACCCGCCGGGCCGGGTAGGGCCGGCCCAGGCTCCCCTCTGCGCTGCTGCTGCCCCCTACAGCGGAGACCCTGTCGAGTCGGGTCTGGTCGGGGCGAGCCGGCCCCAGCGTCCCGCCGCTCTGCTGCTGACCCCGCGTAGCTGAGACCCCTCCGGCCCGGGGCTCCCTTCTATGCCCGCTTCCGCGCCCGCTGGGGGCGTCTCCGGGCTCTTTAAAACAGGGACGGGGTGCAGCCCTCTCCTCTCCTCCGTCCTGTCTGCCGCCTTACCACCTGCCGTCCCACAGCACGACATAGCCGGCCCTGCGCCCGGTCATCCTGGAGAAAGGGGGAAGTGTTGAAAAGGAACTGAGGTGCATTGAGTTATCTCTGGGAGTCTGTTGTGGAGATCTCTCCTTCCAGCTTGGGGCAGCAGGGAAGGAGCCACAGAGTGGGACGCAAGGCTGTTTGTGTGTCCTGTCACTTTTGTATCAAACAGTCACCTGGAAAGCAGCCCAGAACCACGGCTGCTTGAGCTCAAGCCCCTGACAAGGCAATCTTTCTGTGTTAACTTCGTATTATGTGCTACTTGGTGGCACCTGATCAAGAGAAATAGTGAAGATTTCTTCTCTTTCAGCATGGATCTGACAGTTGAGATGCTCTTCTGGGTTGTCAGAAGCAGGTACCTGCTTCTGAGCAAGTGGCCTCTCCACACAGCTGAAGGCTTTTACAACTTTTCTGACAAAGTTTCCATAAACATCTTATTTTAAAGTTCCCAGTGGAAAGTCCCCCATCATGAATGTAAGCATGCCCTGAAGGGAGGTTTGCCACTGCTAACTGTCTTTCACAGGCGCATCTGTGCTGGGGTCTGGATTAGACTACACAAGTGAAATGTTCAGACAAGTGTCAGATATGACAGGGCTGTAGGCACTTAGTGAAATGTCCTGATGCTGAAAATTCCTTCGGAATCCTGGGCGTTAAGAAGATGTGTCACTATTCAACCTGAGAGCACAAGAAATGCTGTAACAGGGCATGACAAATATGCCCGGTGGACCAGGCAATAGAAGAGTAAGGCAAGTGCACAGTAATCTTTCCCTGGCTCACCTTCCCAGGCTCCAGAGCACTGAAGCTCTGGAATTTCCGAAGTCAGCTGTGTTGATACATCTGAGTGCCTGTGCTTTGTCAGATCCCTAGTTTAAACAGGTGAGTGATTTGGTGTCCTATTTGGGAAATGTGAAACAGCACTGTAACTGCAGTATGTGAGTTGTGCTGTGTAATCCTAGTCTGGCGAATACAAAGTCACTATGGAGACATGTCACCAGCTAGTGAGCTGAGACTCATTGCAAAGACTGCAGCAGCTGGGGAAACAAAGCTGTAGTTTGTCTTTTTCCTAGTCCTGTGCTCTTGGTTCCTCCCCTGTGTTGGTGCTGGTGTTTGTAAAGGATGGATTTGCCCGAAAATTTACAAGGGAATAACAAGTTTTCCTGGGTAGATATATATCCTGAAAAGACAGATTGGTTCCTTGGTCCAGTTAGTCATGTGTCCCGAGGAGCACTACTGTTGTCACAATGTGGTAACAAGGGTGTGTAGCTGAGACTGTGGAACTATGCTTTCAGTGGAAACCCATGCTTCAATGGAAATACCATAGCGATATGAGACTATAACGTCTATCACCATATCCAGATCACCTTGACTATCTGAGGTCACATCAATTCCCACTAATCTGCCAGAGGGCTCTGAAGTATGAAAGTGGGATATTAACATCTGCTTCACCTGAAACAAGGCTGGTACACACTGGCATTAATAACTCCTTTTTGGCAAAAAGACAAAGTCTAAATCTTTTTTCTTTAATTTCAATATCACAAATATTTTCTCATATTGCTGTTTGATGTTTGACAAAGAGGCATTGCACAGAAACAAGTGCAAGGAAGTAACAATTCTATGTCTATTGAAGATGCCTAAACTTCTGAATTTTAGTGTTCTTCAGAGTCTTACTAAAATGGTTTTGATTATAAAAGTGCTGTCCAAATCATAAGAGGGTCAGGATAATAATAGGGAAGTTTATTTGTTAGCATATGCATTAAGTAACTTTTTCCTTTTTGTTAGTTATGTTTATTCCTGTACTCGAGTTAATTTTTTTTGAGTATATATTAGAGTTTGTCTCCAATTAAGGCTGTGATCGTTTTGGTAGAGGCAGCATATTGCCCTTTTCCAAATTTTAATAAGACTCTTGTAACTGAATGATAAATGAAATTTATAAAAGGAAATATTTTTAGTAGACTTTGCTACAGCATTTTCAATGTGAATTCTGGGTCTTGTTTTCGTTTTGTGTCTTTATTGTCTTTCCCTGTAGATTTACTTCTTCATTGATTTAACAATACTCTTTCACTTATGCTAGTTTATTAAATGCTGTGGTTATAATCTCCATGGAATTCTCAGTTAACTGTCTTCATAGTTCCATAATGGCATGCAAACATTTTCTCCTGCTGTGATGTAGCCAGGAAGGCCTGTCCCAGTTTTGACTATAATTGTCCACCTAACACTGGAAATGCACATATTTATTTACACACAATTTTTATTACTGAAGTCCATAGTTACATTGAGGTGACATTTTCAACATTTTCAACAGCTGAAGAATGAAAATTTTTTTGCTGGGCAATATTACGACTTCATTGTCTTGCTGTGGATCTCCATTGCCTGTAGATCTCTATCCTGACACTTCAAAGCTTCATCTTACATTATTCTTCTCCCCCATCAGCATGTTCTTCAAAAATAACCATATTTTTATAAGATAATTATAATAGTAGAGAATTTAGTCCATCACAAGATGAATCTTCTTCCATATAGAGTAAGAATGGATATCACTACTTCCTTCAGAAATAAGTGAAAACTTCATTTCTTCAACTCTGTTTTTCCTTCCAGTAATCTCCATTCCCATACACCCATAGGTAGCTAAAAAAAAAGGACAGAAATGACACTCCTAAAGTTGGATTTGCTTTTAACTTTGAGGATACGTGTGAAAGTTGTTCCTAGCAAAATGGACTTTGACTTCTGAATATGCCAGTGTTACCTGTTTGTATGTCTCAGTCTATGTAGCTCTATTCAAACAACACACTATGTCCAAGTCAAATAAAAACCATATTTCTTTGTGATGGCTAGAGCTTATGGATAGTCTGTTATTAAGAAGCATTGCTGTAAGAACTCGTAACTCCCTTGCCATTATAGTAAGTGTTTTTTATTACAGTGCGGACAGCTCTCACTTTACATTCATCAGCAAGTCTTTATAGCAGTATGAATATATCTCTTAATTTCTTTATGCTTTGAAGTATTTCTGTTCATTTCTTATAAATGGGAAAATAAACCATCGTCTCTTTTAATATTCATCATCTGAGAAGCTTTTCTTTCTGGCTGCTGAAACAGCTGACACAGTAGAGGTAGTCTGTGGATGGCCAGGAACATGCTAGGTACACAAGGATTTTAAACTGAATTACAAGACAGCCGAGTTTGAGGTACTGGGGTTTTCCTAGCCATTGCCATAGATGAAAACAGATTTGCAGCAATAGGTTTTGCTATTTGGAAAGTTGCAGTCAGATGATTCTTTTCACGTTTTGGTAGGCTTTGTTAATAAGAAGCAAATATTGGTAATTCTGTTCTGTTAAATGCTTTCAGACCTTATTAAGGAGTTGATTCTGAAAGCGGTTTGTTGGTATCTTTGTCCATTTCTAGCCCATATTCTGATCTGGTAAATCTGCAGATAGACACTAGACATGGAATCTCTGTGTTCTCTATGCACAGCATAATAAGCAATACGATGATCAGATTGTTTCATGCTCTCAGTGATTTTAAAATTACAACATTTCTTAAGTGTTGTTTGTTATTTCATGTACTTACTCTAATAGCAGTGGTTAGCTAACATGTTAATACCGCTGCAAAATCATTGTGCAAAATGACATCATCGTTTCAGCCACTCTTTTCAGATTTTCTGTTCTGCCTCCATGGTTTGTTATTTTAATATATTCCTGAATTGTGACTGGTACCTCTGTGGTTCTTGATTTTTGCTTTTTTCTCTTTAGTGGGAAATATTAAAACCTACGTTTGCTTTGCCAGTTATTGATGACAAGATTCAAGATGTTTCCTTGTGTGCAGAGCACACAAGAACTTTTTTAGGAATCATTTTACATGATGTTCAAGTGATTCTTGGGTCAGAGAAAACAAGAAAAACTTTGTAAAACCTGGACAGCTCCCTTAGGCCTTTGAAATAGATTTATATGTCACAATTGCCATTTTAAGCTATCACGACTAAGCTAGTGCATATGTGCCGCCTTATCAGACTATCGTATACCTGATCATAAATACTAAGACTTAAAATTTGACTGTATTCTAAGGGAAGACTCTACAGAAAACAGAAGCAGGACACGATCTCCTCCAGTAGGGTGAGTGGCTAAAGAGATATACTAATTACTTATAGCAAGGTATATTAAATTGCTGTAGCCCAGATTGAAAATGGTACCAAAGCAGTAACTGAAGTCAGATCATTATCTTCATTCAACAGGAATGAAGTCTTGCCACCAAGAAGAAGCTCCACTTAAATAACACTTCTATTAAAAATGAACATCTTGTATCAGAAAAAAAAAACCAAAAACATAAAGGAAAACATGAGCTGCTGTTTGTGTTCATGTAAAACCTTCCTCTGGATCTCAGTCTACAAAATTGTTCCAATATCCACTTATTTTTTAAGAGACTGGATACATTTGATGTCTTTTGGCAGCCCCTCCTTTGACGTTTTCATGCCAATTATGCCTATTCCAGCTTCCACTCCACTGGATTTACTAGCTATTTCTTGATGAGAAAGAAAATGTGCCTGGGACTGTCTCAGCCCCATTGGATAGTCATACTGACAGCCCAGCACATAGTGACTGTAGAAGAACCACTTTAAGAAAGCTAGTGAGTCCTGGCAAAGAGCCACCAAACACAATACTGTCTAGATTTAGAGTAGACCTAATCTGCCGAGATCAGTAATTACCTCCTGCAGGTGGGTGGCTTGTCTGGCCAGTAGTCATGTCTGAGCATAGAGCAGTATTTGAAGTTTGCATGATCTAAATGAGTGGGTAAGTAGTTTTAAATACTCTGGAAAGTAGTAATTTCCTCAAAGATTTCCTCACTCAAATATTCCTGTCATTACAAACATTTAAAAAATAATAACAAGGCAGAAACAATGATAAGGTAAAAATGCATATTACAAAATTAGAGATTATACTTCTGTTTTTCCTAATATCACATGGAGGGTATTGTGATCCTGAAATTATTAAGAATTCTCTCACTGACTTTGGTACAGACAAGGCTGTACTAGCAGTGAGTGTGTGAGCTGCTTCTAATGGCAGATGATCTAGAATGATAAGCTGGTGCAACTCTAGCATGGATTCAGTAATTTTCCCGGTGAACACAAAAGAGAGATGCTGGGCAACATTCTTTTCACACCTATTTCCACTTTCTTTTAATATTCACTTTAGATGAGTGCATTGAGTCATTCTAAAATACTATCAGCTGAAACATCAGCACTATGCTGATGATGTGCAATTGTTCATCTTGTTTTCCACCGCTACAGAGATGGTGGTTTCTCTCAATGACGTACAGTTAGCATAGACTAACGCCAGATGAAGCAAACGTAACTCTGGCCAAGGCATTGTTTGCATTCTCTATTGGAGACACAAAGTCCTAAGTCACTTCCTCTATTAATTAGACTGTTGCAGAGCCTGTGGGCCTTGCTAAGACTGTTTACTTTGTAGGCTAGGAGTACCAATATTTGAAAATTTCAGTCTTTTGTCTTATATTTTCTTTGACATTTTGCCTATCCTTCTTGAGATCCTGAATTCCTCACTGTTACTCCATGGCATGTATGGCTGTGAATTTATTAGATCTAATAGTGTAATAGAATCATAGAACAGTTTGGGTTGGAAGTGACCTCTAAAGGTCATCTAGTCCAACCCCCCTGCAATGAACAGGAACATTTACAACTCGATCAGAACCACACCCAGCCTGGCCTTGAATATTTCCGGGGATGGGGCATCTACCCCACCTCTCTGGATCACTTGTTCCAGTGTCTCACCACCCTCATTGTAAAAACATTCTTCCTTATATCTAGCCTAAATTTTTCCTTATCCACTTTAAAACCTTTATCCCTTGTCCTATCACTACAGGCCCTACTAAAAAGTCTGTCTCCATCTTTCTTATAAGCCTCCTTTAAGTATTGAAATGCCGTAGGGAGCCTTCTCTTCTCCAGGCTGAACAGCCCCAACTCTCTCAGCCATTCCTCATAGCAGAGGTGTTCCATCTCTCTGATAACTTTTGTGGCCCTCCTCTGGACGTGGTTCAACAGTTCCATGTCTTTCCTGCAATGAGAACTCCAGAGCTGCACACAGTTCTCTCCAGGTGGGATCTCACGAGAGCAGAGTAGAGGGGCAAGATCACCTCCCTCGACATGCTGGTCACACTTCTTTGGACACAGAGCAAGGTACATTTGACCTTCTGGGGTGCGAGCACACATTGCCCAGTCATGTCCAGTCTTTGACCCACCAGTACCTCCAATCCTTCACCCCAGGTAAGCTCTCAATCCCTTCATTCCCTAGCCTGCATTGATACCAGGAGTTGCCCACACCCAGGTGTGGGACCTTGCACTTGGCTTCGTTTATTCTCATGAGGTCACCTGGGCCCACTTCTCAAGCTTGCCCAGGTCCCTCTGGATGGCATCCCTTCCCTCATGAGTGTCAACTGGACCACTCAGCTTGGTGTTATCTGCAAACTTGCTGAGGATGCACTTAACACAATGTGTCATTGATGAAGATATTAAACAGCAGTGGTCTCAATATGGACCCCTGAGGGATACAACTCATCACTGATCTCCACCCAGATGTTGAGCCATTAACCACTGCTCTCAGGATGTGATGATCCTACCTGTTCCCATCATTTGACTATCAGGTTCCCTCTAATAGGAACCTGTATGCTTCTTTTTGCCATTTTACAATCTTAGTTGATTTCCAAATAAATTAAGAAAAGGCTCAAACTGTTGTTAGATAATTCTGCTTTCTGATATAGGCATCACCAGGACAGCTAAGACCTTCTGAGAGATGTCAGAGGTAGGGTGGAAGAATGGGAGGACTTGTGACAAGGGATTCTTCCTACTCATGGGCTCCCACTTGTGGAGTTCGGGACAGGCTTTTCTCCTGAGTCACTCACAAATGACTCAGTTTCTACCCATAAATTGCTATTAAAAAATAGTAGCAAGAAGAAGACATGGGAAATTTTATCCCAAAACGGCTCCATGAGGCCAGTTAGGGATTTTATTACTAATTGTTTGCAGAAAGCACTCTGTAATGTGACAGAATATAAATAACATAGATCCTTACTCTTCAGTGCTTACTGTTTAAATAGAAATGTGGAAGAAGGGTAGGAGGACTTGCGGTGAAACCTGAAGTAGTTGCTTTGTTTCCTTCTAGCATTTAAGACTGTCAGTGCTCAGCTCCTTGTACTTAGTTTCCAGCAGAATAAGATCTTCATAAGCACACACAAACGCAGCTGTGTGCTATGTCTCAGCATAAGCTGGAGGTCTCCACTGTTTCAGCTTAGTTCCAAATGACTCTACAGTGCACTCACTGCTCTTATAAACGAAAGGAAATTCAATAAACAAACAAAGGACATTCTGACCGCATTGTATGTTCTTACTTGTTCTATCAAGCACTTATTCAAAGTGCCTGTTCATTTTCAATAGATTTCCAGCTACTTAATAAATAATTACTTTTATCATTGTAATTTTTTTGAGTAACTATGCTTTTTCACAGTGCATTAACTTGAGCTAAAAATAACAGGCATTTGTCACAGGCTATACATCAGCCATTGAAAAAATGTTTATTTGCATAATAGATACTGCATATCCCTATATATGATGAGAAGAAGCTTTAAAAAAAGGTCATAAAACTTGGTAACTTGGTCTTCTCATCACTTGTCCAGGTCTAAAAATCTGACAGCAAAAATCCAATTCTGTAGGGTAGCAATGTATACATGAGTCTTCTATTAATTATCTTCAGCCTATGATTACCTTCTTATATTTAATAGTGGTACATTTGATTATTTTCAGTGAGACTATAGTTTTGATTCACCAACTGCTACCATTTGAACAGTCATGTTGAAGTTGTTAGCAAGTGTAGCTTGCTTATATTCCTGGGGTTTGATCCACTGCTTGGACAAGCCATACTTTGCACAAGACACCTTCATGTGTCTCTTTTGGCAGGGATAGGTTTGCTCCTTGGTTTTATTAGTGCAGTGTCCAGTTTGCCACACCTGCCACAAGTTTGAGACATCCAACACAGTAGCCAGTGCCTCATAGTACTTCCTGTCCCGGCTGTGTTTCTGCTCCCCTGATCCAGTCAGTTGTTCATGACAGTGCATGATCAGCTCTCAGACCCCTTTGATTGTATTGGATAACATACTTCAATTTCAGGTGTGCAGAGGTCTGACAATTAAGTAATCTAATTGTTTGAGTTACCACACTGTGCTTGAGTTTCTAAGCAGTACTTTTGTCAAGATGAAAAATTTTTGTGTCATGCTACACCTATTTTTGTTCTAATAGAAACAGGATGGACACAGGGAATTTATATGGCAACACAGTAAAGCCTTCAGACTGGTGTTTGGGTTTCATTCTTACAGAGGCAATGTATTATTATACTGTAGTTGCACACAGTACAGTTGTTCACTACATTTTGTAAGAACATAATGAGCTATAGTAGTTGAAAACATGAGATTTTTTTCATCCTATGGTTTTTCATGGGGTTAACAAATTAACTCTCATTATTTTTCATCAAATTTTTCTTTAGTATTGAATAAACCAATGAAGCTTCAATTATTTTCCTGTCAGATTAATCTGAGGCCTGCTTATACAGACTGGGTGTAAAGCTCATACTAAATAAAACATGTGATGTTGTATTTTTCTTGCTAGAGTTCAGCAACATTAAAACATTTTTTCTTCCCCAAAGATCTTCTGCTATCATTTACTATTTTTTCTGACCTTTTGTCTTCCAGCTTTAATTTTGCCCTTCTGAAGTCTTCTTCTACCATTGCAATAAACTTGGACAGTGTGGTTAGGCAGTATCCACGGAAGGCTGAACTCAGATTCCACTTTTCCTTAATTTGCGTTTTCTCTAATTCTGTATGTGGAACTATCAAAGTAGCTGCAAGCTGATTGTTCCTTTCCTTTTCTGGCACAGAAGTCACATGTAATTCTATCAGTTGAAAGCATCCATATGGCCAGCAGATGCACTTAAAAGGTATTTAATCAATTGTGTAAATTCACCTCACTAGACAGTTCTTTAGTGATTTTTATCTAATCAATGTAGATTATTTGAAGTAGTATCATGCCTACCTGGAGTAAATTTGGTCTGGATGAACAGAAGGACTTCATTCAAATTTAAACTTTGGTTATCATTCAACTATCAACTTCAAAACCCCCCAGTACAGCTTCTGCTTTAATGTTGATAAGCCTTATATCATGTACCTAGAGTTCTGCTTCATGGTTCTGCTTCAAAGGTCGCTGAAAATCCTGTTTCTCCTACTGCTTTTTGTCCCAAGTTCCACTGCTATTGCAAAATTAGATATATGTAATAAATTCTGCTCAAAATTTTATTTTTGTGATTTAGCATATCAAAAATGATGAAATCATCCCTTAAATTCATCTTGGCAAACTAGAACTTGCTTGACAAGAATCAGAAAGTGCATACTAATCACCCAGATCCCAAGATCCTACATTTTTAGCTAGATTTGTATTTGTTAAAATCTACATCCAAGCTCTTTTTCCCCCCTTTTCTGCCTTATAGAAAGAGCAGGTATAATTTGTTCCTATCACATTTACATTTGGTTTGAAATGTATTAGGTTGTACCCAGTAAGTCAAATTGTCCAGAAGTTTAGTATCAGAAATGTGTCCTTTTGCCATTATTCTTAGTCTTAGGTAATTTGCAATTTCTTTCTTGTTTCATTGCTGAAAAATATTAAGTAGAACCAGAAATAAGGTCCTTTATTGTGACTTGGAAGCCTACTAGTTCATCTGTGTATTGTGTATAATGTTGATTTTGTGTTATTCTCATTCTTCCATTGAAATGTCAGCAGGTATCTGATCACAGAAATACCTTGAGGAGTTCAGGTATATGTATATTGGTACTGACCTACCCAGACAAATGCATTAGACCCTAAAGTGTAATCAGACAGTTTTCCGAAGAGTGTGTTCTGTCAGCTTGTATTATTGCTGGTTGTTCTTGCAGAAACAGATGCACTAGTCAGGCCACCACCACATCTGGTGACTACTCTGATTTGCAGTGCGTGTGTATGTGTGAAGAGGGGGATCACATGGCTGCACAGCCTGTGCCGCTGTTTTCCATTGCTTACTGCGGTTCTTCTCCTTTCACTTCTTTCATTAACTGAGACCTGAACCTGCCTTTCCCATATATTTTCCAGTGTTTGCTGTCAGCCTGGGAAGCCTGTAATTAAGTAGGTCATCTTATTCACCTTTTAAATACTGTTACTTCATTAACTCTCTTCTAGTTCTATGAAATTTCCTCAGCATTTCAGAAGTTGTTAGGAAACAAATGTAATGATTAACATTGCTGACTACCACATCTTTCATTTATTTTTCTAATAATTCTTCAACCTGACATTTAAAAATAAATGTTTAATTTATGTTGCTGCTGTTTACTATCCTTTCATATTATTGATTTAATGGAAAGTATTTCAATGTTACATAACGTGAAAAACACTGTTCGTGTTTTCCAAAGATGCAATAGAAACACTGTTGCTGTTTCACATTCTTTTAGGCAATCCTGTTTTCCACATCTATTAGTAAAGCAGTGCTAGTATCTGCAATATCATTGTCTCTGGTTAACTTAACATTCTTACTTTCCACGGGATATATATTTTTGCTTTTCTTTCTTCTAAGTTCTTAAATTATTTGGCTCCTTAGTTGTACCCTAACTGTTGTTAGGTTCATTTTCTTCTCCATTGTTTCATGTTTTAGTGTGCTGCTTCCTCTTTTTTCAGACAGTAAGACACAAGCTGGGGATGCAGATAATGAATAGACCTGAAGTGGTATAGCTGAAAGGGGTTGCCAAAACTTTGTGAAATTTCAAATGCAGGAATCTTTTGTTCCGAGGATGTTTTTTGCAGGTGTACTGGATCTGGCCTAGGATTAAGTTAACTTTCTTCACAGCAGTGATAATTGTGCTGTGTTTTGGGTATGTGGCTAAAACAATGAAAACATGCCGATGTTTTGGCTGTTGCTGAGCAGTGCCTGTACAGGATCAAGGCTATTTCCTTCCCACCCTGCCCACACTCCCACCCCAGTGAGTAGGCTGAGGATGGGTAAGAATCTGGGAGGAGACTCAGACAGGATAGCTGACCCCAGCTGACCAAAGGGACACTCCATACTGTACAACATCATGCCCAGCATTAAACCTGGGTAGATAAAAAGGGTGGGATTGGGGTTGGCTTCAAAGAGCCAAAGACTAACCAGGCATCCGGCTGCTTGGGGGCCTTGGTGATTGCCTTAACATCACTTTCTTTTTTTTTTTTTTCTGTTTTTATCCTCACTTGTTACATTTTATTATTTCTCATTTTTTTCTTTCACTTATTAAGACATCTTTATCCTGACCCATGAGTGTTCTCTCTTTCTCTCCTATTCTCTCCCCTGTTTTTTTCTCCTCTCTCCCTGGAGAGAAGGTGGAAGGAGTGAGCTAGCAGTTGTGTGGGTGCTTACCTGCTGGCCAGCGTCAACCCATGCCTCCAGGATATAAGAAAAATGCATTAGAAGCACAATCCCCAGGGGAATGAAGTACTTTTTCCAAGAAGCAAGCCAGGAAAGAGTCATTTGTGAAACCACAGATGAAAGGAGTGGGAGGACAGGCTGAGAGAGCTGGGACTGTATAACCTTAAGAGGAGGCTCAAGGGAGAGTATCTTACTGATGTGTCTAAAAGCCTGCTAGGAGGAGTGAAGATGGAGCCAGACTCACCTCAGTGCTTTCCAGTGAAAGGATAAGAAGCAACGGGCACAAACTGAAATACAGGAATATCCATTTAGCTTCTTAAAAAACCTTTTGACTGAGTGGGTGGTCGAACACTGAAACAGGTTGCTCAGAGGAGTTGTGCAGTCTCCAACCTTGGACTGGACCCAACTGGACCCAACCCTGCTCTGAGCACAGTGATGGGCTAGAGAATCTCCCAGCCTCAGCTATGTTGTGACTCTGTGAGAAGTCATGGGTGTTAAGTGACCCACAGTTTCATGGATCAAGCAGCCAAGCACATAGTCAGTATAGATAACATGGAATATCAGAGACCTTCTCAGACAAAGGTGCAGCATTTTTTCCCAGTCTCTAGAATTACCTTTCAGCTCTGGATACACAAGATTTTTTGCTGAATTGTATTTTATATTTATTTTACTTTTGAATGGAGTGATTACGAGTCTTTTTAGTTTGGACCTTGAGCTTTTTCATTGGCAAAACTAGTACTTCTGCTTTGGCATAGAAAAGCACGGAAACCTGTCTCTTAGTACGGCATCGTTATTTCGGAACATACTGTAACTTGGCGCGTGTGCCTGCAGCAGAGTTGTCTGAGACAGCAGAGTCTTGTATGAGAACTTTCCAGTTACAGACTAATGTGCGGAAGGCTGATTCCTTATATCTGAGGATAAAATGACTCTACAGAAATGTATCCTGAAGTAGCAATTTCTGCTGGACACTGAATGTAAAACAATAGCCTTTACACAAGTGCTGTTTCGTAATAGGAGTGCTGGTAAAATAGTTCCATTCACAAGTATCAAAACTAGTGTTGCAAGGTGACTCATTGCCCTGATTCAGTGTGCTTTTTAGGTTCAACTTACTCTGGCCTTTTCACTTGCTGATAGGATAGTTTCACGGGTAAGAGTTTGTATCTTTCTTTTCCTGGCAGTTCTTGGTTGAGTGAGCCCAATTAGTCTTGTTGGCTTAAATTATTTGTTAGCTGTTGCTGTTCAGGTATGTATTTAACCAACTAAATCTTGATTGCTTGATTTAAACAAAAGAGAAAAAAGGAATAGGAGTGGTCCAGCTTTTTTAATATATGAGTGAAATATTACACTTTTTTTGGGGGGGGGGAAATAGCTTCCTCTAAGAGATGAATTGCAACATGAAATTGGGGGAGGTATAAGGCGCACTTACGTTTTTGGTTACCTTACTAGAAAAGTACATGATTTTAATTTGATTGACTTAGTGGCTTCAAAAACTTTCTCTCTGATTTACTCTCTGAGAAGATGCTCATGAATGCTTTACAGTCGTAGCATGGGTTTCCATCGGAGCTGAAGAGATTTTTTTTTAGTGTGTAGGTGCAGGAAGAATGTGATCTCTTTTGTGGTGGGTGCTACCTCCTTCTCTGTGAATTCTCATTTGTTGAACAGAAGGAGTCTGAGCTCTGCAAGTGTGGCAGTGCACACAGAACTGTTGCATGAACAGGCAGTGCTGCACACTGGATTCCTATACTTTCTCATTGCACATGATGATTTTTTCTCTCTGAATATTTTAATTTTCTGCTTACTGTAAAGATAGCTGGGGGAAAAGGGGTAGTGTTAAATAGTGAACATTACGTATTTCTATCTAAAATTGAGGGGTTTATAGGTTATTCCACTGAGGAAGATAACGTGATTATGTCAGGTACCTTCAATCCAGGTATTTACAACAAATATGTAAAACTATATTTCCATGAGTACAGAAGTGATTTACAAGTTTTCATCTGGTGATTGTTCTGGTTGTGCTGGTCTAGTTCCAGCCTCCCTGCCATGAGGCTGTCTGGCAACTTCGTTTATTTTACCTATTATCTTTAGCAATGATGAGAACTAGCAGATATTGCATTAAGAGACAGTCATAATGCAATGCTAAGAGCATCCTGTAAACGTTTTCCAGGGATGTCAGCAGTACCAGCACACTGGCACTAGGGACCACATCCCACATAAAAAGGCTTTGGTTGACAATTCGGCTGAAATGCAATGTCAACAACTCTGTCAGGCTGCACGGAGGCGTTTTTCCCAGGGCAGTGACAATACCGACAGTGCGTGCACCCTGGAGACTGGCCATGGCCTTGTGATATTCCTGTCCTATGTAAGCAGAAGGGATATAGACCTCCCAAACCAGAGAGTTTTCGGAAATCTTCCTGAGCGATCTCTTACAGCCAACCCTGTGGTTTTGCTGTGGGGTAATACACCTCCAGATCTGACCCTGTATTTACCCTATTTGTAATTTTCTGCAGCTAATTTACCCAAGTCCGACTGGTGGGAGCTGAGCGTCGCTCCGGTTTCGCTCACCTCCCCTGGCTGGATAAGCCCCCGTGGCTCCCAGGCTACCATTTTTCAGGGTGAGTAAAGCCACCCGCGAGAATACCCCGCACGTTTCTGGTCCTGGCTGGCGGGTCCAGGGGAGGGACGGGCAGGGGCGCCGGGACGCTTCCGCAGCGCTGCCGCCGCGGCTGCGGCACTGCCGGGGCCGGCGGGGCCGCTCTCCCTCCCCCGGCGCTCCCCCGCGCCCGGGAGCGGAGCGGTGCGAAGCGGCGCGGAGGGGAGGGGCAGGGCACAGCCGCCGCCGCCGCAGCCGCTCCCTCCCGCGGCGGCCGGGGGGCGGGACGCCGCGGCAGCGCCAGCGCCGCTGTCAGCGCCCGAGGGGCTGTGGGGGCCGTGCCGGCCGCGGGCAGCTGCGGGCGGCCGCCGGCGCGCAGCGGAGCGGAGCGGGATCGCCCGCTGCTGGGAGCCGCACCACGGCAAGCACGGAGCCGCGCCGCAGCAGCACCGCGCCCGCGGCGCCGGATCCCCCGTCGCGGTGAGTGAGGCGGGCGGCGGGCATCGAGCAGCGGGCGGCAGCACCGGCCCGGCGGCGCTGCGGAGCCCGTGGCCCTGTGCCCCGGCGGGGCGGTGGCGGCAGCTGCGAGGGGTAACGCGGCCGCAGGTCCCCGGGTCTGCGCCGGGGGCAAGGGGAACTGGGTCGATTTAACAGGTTGAGATGGGCATGTGGTGCGCGGCTTGCTTGGTACCCACATATTTGGCTTGGAGGTAGTCAAGAGCTGGCTTTTTGTTAGCGATTTGGTACTGCTGCTATTGCTAATATTGGCTGCTTATGCTATAAAACGCTTCCTAGGAAGCTGGCGTCTTCAGTTGGGTGTCTAATAACTCTCGGGTGTCCGGCAGCTGCCAAAACTGTCAGGACATATAGTTGTTTATCTCCATTCTGGCTTTAAGGTAGTTCATACACATTAGGAAACACTTAACTGGTTTGGTTTTGGTTTGTTTTTTTTTTCCCCCATAAGCAAGAATAAGGGGTAACACTAAACAGTTTGGGGCATCCTTATGGCTCTAAAGGCAGTATACTCTCCTCAAAGTGGTATTTTTATATTCTTAGGCTGCTGGACCAATGACCCTTGCTTTAAAGCATTTTATTCATGAAGTTTTCAAAGGGCTGACAGTTCCTTGTGTCAACTTTTTAACTCCATTCTTTTTATCATGTGTAATTTATACATAATGGGACAAGATTAATTTTTATTATTGAAGGAATGAGTTTTCTGACTCTGCTGGGAGGTTGTTTTATCTTTTTGATTTAGTGGGTACAGGATTCCTTGTAATTTTAGAAATCTAAATCAGATTATAGAGTTGAATAATTTTGAAAGGGACTACCTAAAGGGAAACGTTGTAATTCAAGCCCTTTGTAAGTTTGCAAAGTGAGACTTAGTCAGAAGTCCCAGAAGGGATGAGTAATTGATTGGGTTTTTCTGGTCTTGCTGCAATTGGGGTTTCGGTTTTTTTCTCCTGCAGGGGATATGACATTTGCAAAAATCTGTAGCGTTCAGTTAAGTACAGTGTATCCTTCGAGGATCATGCAGTAATAAACAAGCAATATTATTAGGTACTCATTTTTGTCTTATTTCTTCCTACACTCTGTGTCCCTTGAATAGCTGCGGTGTTCCGCAACACAAAGGCCTTGTATCTTTGTGCATATAAAGTGCTTCAACAGGGTGAAACAACTAATTGATTGTGAATAAAAGTAAAAGAAATCAAATGACCAAGAACTGAAAGGTTTCCCGTGCTCAGCTGCATTTTTCCATAGCAGTACTTCATGAGCAGGCAAGTTTCAAAATACATTTTTTGTTTTCATACACAGCAGCCTGTGCTCAGAGCACTCTTACTTTCTGGTTTTGAAAACATGCTTAATTATAGGTGTACACCCTGAAGCCAATGGAAAATTTCTGCAGACTTGCCTGACCCGCAAGGATTAATTCTAGCAACTTTTCCATCACTTCGTGTAACCACAAGTTTCCGATGTTGCTGGGATATATGCTTGTAAGCTTCCAGGGAATGAGGCAGTAGAAAACCTTACTGGACTTGGGGGCTTGTTCCACCCTTCTTCTATTAGGAGAAAGATTCACTTTATTCTTAACATGAACAAAAGGCTCAGGGTAGACCTCTGAGCCTTATGTCTTCCAATACTTAAAGGGGGCCTACAAGAAATCTGGAGAGGGACTTGTTTATGAAGATGAGTAGTGATGCAACAGGGGGGAATGCCTTTAAATGGAGGAGGGTAGATTTAGATGGGGTTGGTCTTAGGAAGAAATCTTTCACTGTGAGGATGGTGAGACATTGGCACAGGTTGCCCAGAGAAGCTGTGGCTGCCCCGTCCCTGGAAGTGTTCAAGGCCAGGCTGGATGGGGCTTTGAGCAGCCTGGTCTAGTGAAAGGTGTCCCTGCCCATAGCAGGGGTTTGGAAATAGATGATCTTTAAGATCCTCCCCAACTCAAACTATTCTGTGCTTCCATTATTTGTGAAATCTGTGTTGCGTTTTTTGGAATGTGGCAGGAAAGGCACTCTGAGTTTCATGTACCCTGTCACGTTCTTACAAGCTGTATTTTCATGCCTCATTATGGAGCTGTAATGTTAGAGAGGTAGTATAGTAATGTCCGAGACTAAAAATCCTGTGCTATGAGGTGTATATGTTTGTTTGTTGTTTTTACATTGGAATGGGCAGGAATTTCAGTTTTTCTGTACTTGGCTCTAACTATTTTTAACTGAAACTTTCATTGCTAGTCAAGCCTGAAGTGTTAAAAATAAATGATGACAAGGTTACAGTGACGTGTTTTTGGTAACGGGCAGGTATCTGCTAAGCTCTAAGAATTCTGGGTCCGCATAACATTGTGCATTTGTGTCTTTACATACAGGCAAAGAACAGTTCTGCAGTGTCTGAGGATGGATAAAGACTTCCGCTACTACTTCCAGCACCCGTGGTCTCGCTTAGTTGTGGCTTACTTAGTGATCTTCTTTAACTTCTTAATATTTGCCGAGGACCCAGTATCTCACAGTCAGACAGAAGCCAATGTTATTGTTGTTGGTAATTGTTTCTCCTTTGTAACAAATAAATACCCTGAAGGAGGAGGCTGGAGATTTTTGAAGGTGTTTCTGTGGCTGCTTGCCATTCTCACAGGACTGATAGCTGGGAAATTTCTCTTCCATCAGCGCCTGTTTGGTAAGTTACGTGATGCGCCTACTGACTTCTCAGTAATGGCTTTCTGACTTCTCCCTTTAGCTTTCTACTCATTGCAGTTTTGTAAGCTTTGCTATTAATCATTCCAACTGTTTAGAGCTGTATAGAACTCAGTACATCAAGGCTTATGTCATTGTGGAAGTTAATGCCATGTCTACTTATGAACGTAATTCACAATGACTTCATTCAAACAGACTAAAAATAGTGAAAGCTGGCATGTTTTAAATACTTGAGAGGTCAGTGGTTTTCAGTATTATAAAAATACTTCTTTGCATCTTCAGATTTTTAAATATCATGATTAAATTTTCTCAGCAATGTGCAGAAAAGACATTGTTCTTGGGGCAGTGACACTGTGTATTGTCAAAAGGCACATTAAGTGGAAGCAGAGCCTGTTAGTATTGGCAGAGCTGTGCTGTAGAGCTTCCCATGTCAAAACAGGAATTCTAGAGAAGCAGAACCTGTCTGTCTTGTAGTACAGGAGTGACTCAATGAAATGGAAAGGTAGGAAATGGAAAAAAACGTGTCAGTAAATACTTTTGTGTACAACATGTGACTAAACTGGGGAACTTTCTGCACATGGACTGACTGAAAGGAATGGAATGACCCTGTATTAGACTCTGAGACGGGGAACTTAGATGTGTGCATATAGAGATACCAAATAATCATTGTCTTAACTGAATCATGTATTGAATGTTGCATCTGAGGGCTCAAGGCTGTGTCTAAGTTATAGAGATAAGTAAAAATCATGGAAATCATTACTTCCACCAGCTTTATTGTTCTTTGAAACATCTGATACTAGGTGTGTCATTGCTGGTCTAAATAGACTAGTGCTATATTCTTATGCTGGTAAGACTGCAGGATGGATGGTTACTGGAACACCTCGAAGCACATGAGTGATAGGCCATTTCCTTGATCTGTCTTTTTTATTGAGATAGAGAGAGAGCCACTATTGTTTCAATAAACCAAATGTAAAGCTGTTAGGTCAAGGAATGAATAAACAAAGCCACATTAAGAGATTTCTCATCCTACAGACTTCTCTTGAAGAACTTATTCTGAAAAATAGTTGAGCATCTTGAAGGCTATTTGGTGGACATTTTTGCATAATGTAATGGTGAATGTAGACTGTCCCCATAAAGAGGACATTTTACCTTACTTCCTTGGCTCTGGAACCAGCGCTGTTGCAATAATGTTTTCAGTTCTGGCTTCCACAATTGAGGAATTATTTTGCTAGATTGGAAAAGATCAGAGAAAAGTAAGGAAATTGATTATAAAATTGAAAAATAAGCCCTACAGCAAGAGATTGAGAAGGTAAAGATAAGATTAGAGGGTGATTTGCTCAGATTTGACTTGAAGGACAGTACCTTCAGTCTGGCAAATGTATTGTGAGGTCCAGTGCTTGGAAGTGGCAAATAGCCAGCACTTTTAATTTTGTTAACTGAAAGGCTAGAAAATCAATGGAACAAGTTGTTATAGGATGTGGCTTCCTTGAGACGTGTAAATTTTTCTTTTTTGGGAATATGTCCTAGTCTGATTACAGAGTAATTCTCTGTCGTTTGTCTAGGTAGGTTAGTATGATAACTTCTTCACGGTTTATAAGTGTATATCATAGAGAGGATGTACCTTACCATACATTTTAAAGCAGCTTGAATCAGCATTACTGCCAAAAGGAGAAGGTCTGCCCAGCCTTCAGTGTCTGCTGCTTCATACTTTTATGCAGTTGCTTGGTGAAACAGGATAGGGAACTCACACACATTAGTAGTACCCATCTTTTATTTCAGTGAGGATCGTATCTCTGATCATACCGATATTTGTGGCAGCACACAGATGGGATCAGCATTGGGAGGAGACTTACAGGCAAGATATTCCTACCTCTGATGGCAGTGTTGGCTTATGGATATTTATGGTTGTGGTCTGGATGACCTGTATGGGTATAGCTACAAACTGATTGGAGGCTAGTTGCTGCATATTGAGTTTCATGGCAGTTTGAACCAATCTGCCACAGTCTTCCCATCCTAAACTCAGCCACATTGTTTTGGTGCCTCCCTCAAGCCAGCACTGCTGTTAATGTGACAGAGCAGTGAGCCAGCTCAGGCAGCTGATCCCATGGAAAACCAATTGCTTCTTCTGTCTTCTACAGCAGCTCCTTGAACTGACGTGATCGCCTGAGTGCCAATGCTGATGCAACAGCCAAGGACTGTGCTGCCAAGATAGCTGGGGGGCCATGGCAGCCCTACCTTGTGTTGGCTCGAGTGCTGTGGGACTGCACCCACACAGTGTGTCAGTGGAAATATGCTGTTGCTTGTGATACACTGCGAGCAGATGGCAGTCTGTGTGACTGAAGAGCTGACTGTATTGCTGATTGATGTGGCCATACTAGCTGTAAATTAGTTAGTGTGGATAGCGATCGCATTGATGAGATGATGATGTGGGTTTACAACTTGAGTGTCTCGCTGGATCTCCAGAAGATTTATACAACCCATTGTAAAATCCTTTCTGCAAGTTATTTGTGACTATTTTAATGTCTTCACTGCCTAGAAATCCCTCATTTTATTGAGATCCTCATTGAATACGCCCTCTGGATCTTCTGGCATCAAGCACTTTGGGAATTCACCTCTTTATTGTTTCTGATCTTTTTAAGTAGCTGCTGCTTCTGTTTTTGTTTTTTTTTTCCTTTTTTTTTCTGTTTAATCCTTTATTTTTTTCATGTATAATTGCTTGGAACCATTCTATTTTTAATCTTTGTTCATTTTTTTTTTTTTTTCTCTGCTAAATTCTGTTTGTAGAGGAAATTGTGACTGGTTGTTTTTTATGTCCTGTATATAACTTCCTGCAGTCAGGTAACCAAATAGCACCAGTCAGTCTTCCCCTGTCAGATCTTGGCTCACGGTGAAGGCTGCAAATTGAAATTGAAAAGGATTAGTCTGCACATCTCACTTTAGATGAAGAGGAGTGGAAAGGATTTTCTTTCTCCATGCCCTTCCTGTTCTTTTGTCCTGTCTTCTGTATTTCTTGCTGCTGAGTTTGCCTATGAACTAGAAAAATAGTGTAGCTAAGACTATGTTGTAATACAGTTTACCGTCTGTGACAGCCTCTGTCTGGTAGCCATGACCATCATGAACTATAAAAATAATAGAAATAAGTTCAAGTATGTTGAGTTTCTAAAAGTGGAAAGAGAAAGGTGCAGGAAACATTATTTAGGCTTTATCTCTCTGAGTTCATGGAAAGATAACGGAGCAGGTAAACTATTTGTTGAGAAATAAAGATCTCAACTAGAGGACATGGTGGGATGTTTTCTGTTGATAAGGTTCAGTGCAACCCTTGAACAGTAACCTCTTCAGGGACTCCTTCAAGGCCCTGCTCGTGACTTAAAACAAGATTAGAAAACAATTCCATTTCTTGCTCTTCAGTCAAGAAATAACTTCATTTGATAAACATCTCCAGTGATAAATAATTCCAAGTAAAACAGCCTTTATCTAATGCATTCTTTATGTCTTTATGGCATATGGTCAGAACAAATGGTATTTTAAAATTGTCTTTTGGCTGTTACCCACTATATTTTTTTGATTCATTACTAAGCATATCTTCTATTTTGTTATGTACTATGTTTGCCATGCTTTCATTTTGCAATGGAAAACGAAAGGTCATAGATGAATATCGGAAGTTTGGGGAAATAAAAAGTAAAGATATATATATCCCTGTTATTTTTTGTTCTGCACGAGGGAGTTACTTGAGGCAGGAAGAGTGGTAATTTCTTTGTGCTTACTTAGAGATTTCTTGGGTTTTATTTTCTGCTTTATGAAAAGTGAAAGAGCTTACAAACTGACCCCATCTGATGACACTGTGTCCTCAGAAAATGCATTCAAATCTTAAATCCTGACTTAAAAGAAAGTCTTGAATAAGTTCTTGCACATTTTTCATATTGCTCTGGGGCACTGTCTGGAAAATAACAATATTTTGTGTGTAGAAATCGTATGTTTTAATCAACACCTTCTCAACATATGTACAGTTGCATTTCTGTACTCCAACCTCAGGCCCAAATTCTGAGTTCAGTGGGAGGTTTTTTGGCCCAAAGTTCAGGCTGTGCCTTTTGCATTAATGCATATGATCAATCATATACATTTAAAATAGTCTTTCATTTGAACAGACATTGAACAGACTATGTATAACTGAGCAATATACTTGGAAAAATAGTATCTTAATTTTTTTCAGTCCAGCATCTTGGCTTTGACTGCTTTCCCTGTGTAATAATCCTTATCTTATGCCGCATATTAAATGCACCAGTTTTTTAAAACATGCTTACTACAAAACATGCATGTGTCTACCTGCCCATTTCTCTAACTCTTAATGATTATAAAGACCCATTAAAATCTGATTAAATGCCTGTTATTACAGAGACTGGATTTTATTCAATTGTCAGTGAGTGTGCCTAGATTTATATTTGTAGGTTCCTTTTAAGTGACGGGGAAGGAAACTAAATACTTAATGTGTTAGAACAAGTTATGGAAAACAAGATATATAGAACTAAAGTCATATTTCTTAAAACGGGAATCATCATAATACTGCAAGCAAATTAGAGATGTTGAATAAATGTTGAATTTAATGGGCTGCTCTCTTACAAATGTTCACAGTTAGCAGTTTGCTTAGAATTAAACAGTAATCTGAGCTTCACAGACACTGGAGTGAATAAATAAAGCAGTCATTGTAAGAATTGCCCTGAGATGTGGGTACGCACTAATGTTGTGAATTTTTTAATGGACAGTAGTGCCATGCTGGGAGCAATTTCATGATAGACGGTTTGAAACAAAACACCCACTGAGGACCTGTTATCTTTTTGTCAAACATCTTTATCTGGAAGTCTTAAAAAGATATTGAAAAACCTGTTATAAACAGACTTCTCGGTGTCTGATTTTATGCTGAAAGTTAAAGTGTGTACCAACTGAAGCAATCAATGTATGCAAATTGCATGAGGAAATTGGCCAGAATGGGATTTAGTCAAGATGACTGTGCACTACATAAGAAAAGTGTATCTGTCAGGTGAGTAACAGGCATAGGAGAAATTCGTACAGTAGTACATATATGATTAATTATTATCCCGATATATTAGGGGCCACATTAGTATAAAATCTGGGCTGTGATATTGCTGCTAGTATTGCTGTGGCATATCGCTTTCATAGCAGTGCTTCAGTAGCAAGAGCTGATGAACCAAATGTGCTCTGTTTTGGAAAAAAAAACCAACCCCAAACCTGCAGAATAAAACAAAAACCCAAGAGATGTGATAAGATTTCTGTATGGTTGGTTTTGAGCCAGATTGTTTCCCATTCTTGTTTGATAGTAGTTATATGAACAGTTGTGCCAGCATCTGCAGGAACAAGTGATGGATGTATTGTAATACTTGCATAAAATTCTAACCTGATTGATAGAGAATATTCTTTTCTGTTGCCAGCTCTGAATCTTACATTACAATAGGATTTGTCACTTAATACCCGGCAACTTTATTCCTGCTATTTCTTTTCTGTTGATGACTTCAGCCTAATCGAAAACAACCAATGTGCTGGCTGGCAAAAAAAACCCACTTTCTTCAAGAGCCTGTTCAGCATGAATTTCAGTAACAATATCAAGTTAATGCTGTAGAAGGCTTTCAAGGTCTACTGTGATAGCTTCACAGTCAATTCACCTCTTTTGTTTCCAGTAAAATGTTGAAGCAATACAATAAGATTATTTTGGTCCTACAAAATGTGTGCCAAGGGGCCAAGCTAACAGTTTGCTAATAATAAAACACAAATGACTGTGAGCAAGCATTTCTGAGAGCCAGAATCATCAACAAAACACATAAAAAGGGAAAAGCTCGCAGCCAGCTACTGAGTGAGTGCAGGCTCATCAGATTCCAGCTCTGGCTCATTGCCAGTAATTAAGATGTCAGTTTAAAATAAACTTTACATCATTCATGAGGGAGACCACAAATGACCTTTCAAATATAAATGAAATGCATGCAACGTCCTCCTAATTTCTTCTTTTACTCCTGTTTTTTTAGAAGAGCTGTAACATCTTACTGCTTCTTCTCTTCAGGCTCAACGGGAATACTGCTGTTCTCTGCTCTTAGTGTCAGCTGTGGAATCAGTCTTGTACCATATTACCTCTGTGTGGTGAATTATAGAGTTTAATTGAAGAGGTACAGGCAGTAGCTACAAAAAAATTATTCTCTCTTCAGTGAAAGCTTTGACTGTACTGGAAATGCATATCCCATTCCCCAAGCAGCAGCATGAGACTGAGAATTGCTACATGTGTCAGATTATCCATAATGGGAGGGCTCTGGGGAATATTTAGCATCCAGTGACTGAAAAGTAAAATTAAGTTCACTGCTACTTCATATTGATGTGTCAACTCTGTGTTTTGATCTTTTTGATGTGACTTTCAGATTTTTCTTTCCATTTGAGGCTGGAAGTGAGTTTGGAATGATGCCTGCCACTTACAGGAATAATATGTCTCCATTCCCCAATTTCCAGAAATAGAAGTGAGCTTATTCCTAGCAGAAGCAGCCTGATGGGCACAGTGCAGGTGCATGTTAGTGCAGGGGCAAGTTTCTTCTATCCTTGTTCCATGCAGCAAGGAGATAGAGAGGATGTTAGTGTGGAGCAACACCTCACAGTGTGCCCCACTGAGAGTCCAAGGAGAATGTGATCCCCTTGGTCATGCTGTGTCCTTTCAAAGGTCCCCTTATGCTGTCAGAATGACATGAAGGTCCTTGACATAGCAGACAACATTTCTTTTTGTGTGATTCTGCTGGGAGTCCAAGCCAGCCTGTGAGTCTGTCTTAAGGATTTATGAGCTATTCAGGGAATAGTAAGTGTGGTTTATATATTTCTTACAGATATTTTACACATGGGAAGGAAGAGTAATAAAAATGTAAATGTAAATGTACTCACTAACCAAAGTGACTTTTGAGGAGGAGGGATCAGTAATTGTTCCCTAGAAGGTAGGTGGGCCAGTAACACAATATTACTAAATGTGGTGCCTGAGACAGGTGAAGTGCATAACCTCATTTCAGATGCTGGAAAACTGACTTTTCTGCTTTGTTATTTATTTCTGTGAGAAGGGGCAGTACTCTTTTCCCCACTAAGTAGCTTCTTCCAGGGGGTGGCAGGGACAGCAGAGACTTTCTTGCTTTTTCAGACTCTCCATGGTGCCTCCTACTGGGGAAGTCGTCTTCCAGGGTAGACTGGGCGTCTGGGTAGACCTAGCAGCAGAGCCTCAGGGCAAGGTGAACTCGGACATGAACAGTAAGTGTTGAGTAGCTCATTGTGGGAAGCAATGATTGTGTGAAGCTTTTACAAACAAAAGACTTTTAATCCAAATTTTCTCCCACCTTGGTTCAGATAAAGCATTATAATTTCCATCTCATGCTTGACAAATCTGGTGGCCTTGTATGATGGGGTTACAGCATTTGTTGTTAGGGGAAGAGCAGATAATGTCATCTACCTGAACTTGTGCATAGCATTTGATACCTGCAGTACTGCATCCAGCTCTGGACCCTCAAACATAAGAAGGATGTGGGCCTGTTCATATGAGTCCAGAGGAGGGACATGAAGATGCTGAGGGCTGGAGCACCTCTCCTATGAAGACAGGCTGAGAGAGCTGGCATTGTTCAGCCTGGAGAAGGCTCTGAGATGACCTTAGAGCAGCCTTCCAGTACCTAAAGGGGGGCTACAAGAAATATGGAGAGGGACTTTTTACAAGGACAAGTAGTGACAGGACTTAGATTAGTTATCAGGAAGAAGTTGTGTAATATGAGGGTGGTGAGACACTGAAACAGGTTACCCAGAGAAGCTATGGCAGCCCCATCCCTGGCAGTGTTCAAGGCCAGGATGGATGAGGCTTTGAGCAACCTGGTCTAGTGGAAGATGTCCTTGGGTTTGGAACTAGATGATCTTTAAGGTCCTTTCCAATCCAAAGTAAGGTGAGATGTTCTTATCCACCTACCATGTTTCATTCCAGAGACACCTGCCTTTTAGTCTGAAGCAGAGGCAATTCCACATACCTACCTTTTAGGAATGCTTTAACATGTAATCCACAAATAGCCCCACTTGTTATTGCCAAGCACTGGCATGGTTCCTTGGTGCTATTATAAAGTCCTCATTAGAACTGACTTTCACCTTGTGTGTGCAGCAGCCCAATCTCTGCAGCACAGCCTAGGAACAGGTGACTGTATAGATGTTTGGGAGCAAGACTTCCAAGTAAAAATGCAGATCGTAATTGTAACAGTGCCTGTAATGATATTTTAATGATGACAATGGTAGTTAGAATAGTTTTCCTATTTGATATAAATATCCAGAAACATTTAACATGTTTAAACTAGTATCCCTTATGCTCAGCAAAGCAGGAATTTAAGATTTCTTGGATTATATATCCAAATAAAGAGGTAGAAAAATTATTTGCTAAGACAGGAGTGAAAAGTGACAAGCTACAACCATGTTTTCATGATTTGCACATTGTCTTAGCCACATTGATAGATGTATATATCAATCACCTGGAATGATGTAAAATTAATATCTTTGGCATATTCAAATTGATCATTGACTCAGTTATAGCAAAATACCTGGTTTAGATGTGATTATCAGCTATTTAGTATTATGATTTTTTTGATATTAAAATATTATAAGCTTTATGGGTTAAATCAGTGATGCTTCTGGCTCAGTATCTGAGAGTGGCACACTGTGGATGCCAAGATAAAGGTATAGGATTGTACTGATAACTCCCACAATAGTTCCCCAACAATTTGCTTAGAATTCAGACAAAAATAAGTCTATTTTTAGATGCCTTTGACAGTCATTTTGAAGACAAATAATAAAGGTTGTAGTTAGCAGTAGTCTTTGTTCCTGCCTGCCTGTTACTAAGAAGCACATCCTTCTCAAATTTTCACATATACTCACAAACCCCCAAATTTACCAACTCCTTCATCCTACTTCTGATATTGGGAAATTTGTTGGGTTTGGCCATTTGCATTATTAGCATTTTATGTGGAGCTTCTGTGGAGTTCCTGACCTGGGGAATTCAGGACTTAACACAGCATTCAATTTTGTGTCATTTTCATATAGCAAATGGAAATGTAAAGTCTTGGAACATAGCTTTCTGCATGCCTTCCACTTTGCTTGATGTTTTTGATATGAAATATCAATATGAGTAAAGATTAGATTACTTTGAAGTAATGGTTTGGGGCCATGCTTGCTTCCCATGCACCTCCTCATTGTGGCAGCCAAAGGCGGAACAATGTTTATCTAAATTAGAGGTCACTTCTGTATGACCTATCTAAATTCAAAGAGTAAAACTTTCAAGGAGTACCTCTGTCTTAGGGATATCTACAGATTTCCATCTCTGAGGCTGCAGATAAAACCCCAAACTTCTCTTGAGACTGTGTTTCTGATTGCCATGCTAGTGACACACACCAGAAGAAATGCAGGCATCAGTGGTCTCTTGAGAGTTGAAGGGGTCTAAGAGGGTACACTGCAGCGGTGCTGCCTGCACAGGGTTGGTCCACAACATACCTGAAAAAGTCTTACCCTCAGCACTCTACCAACACCCATGAACTCCAGAGGGCCAAAATCCTTTTTGTCTCAAGTGTCATGGTGTTGTCATATTTCTGATGTTGCAAATATTTCATATGTTGCAAATTTCTGATTGGGTATGGTGTCCTCTGGCAGTAATTCATACATTTGCATTTCTTCTGTTTCCGCTGATACTGTACAAGTTCCTCCAGGTAGATCAGCTACTGCAGACAGGACTTTTCCCCTGAAGCAGTTACTCCATTTGCTGCAGAGCACAGGTTATTCACTCACCTTTTCCTGTGGATAGCGCCCTGGAAATCGGATTGACAGCTGATGCAATTACAGTAAAGAGAAAAACTTAGGAATTTGCACATTACTTACATTGAGATCTATCCAGTGTTCGTTTTCAGTTACAAACCTTATCCCTCACAAGACATAAAGCCTTCTTACACTATTTTGTCTGGTTGAGGGAAGTAAGTTAAGCCTGTGCTAGCTGTTTCCTTGTGTGTTATATTATGAAAAGGTGAAGTCCTTCAAAGACTGCTTCTTCAGAGCAGGAAGAACTTGTGTATTCCTAAGTGTGTCAGGGTCTCTTAGGTGTCTTTGCCACTATGAAAGGCACTATTCATTTTGTGCCTGAATAATTCATGCTATTTGAAATTGAACTTTTATAACTAGATCTCCCAAGGAGCCTGGGTATTTTGTGACTATTCTGAATGCCTTGAGGCAAAATTTACTGTTATTTTTCAAGGCATATAAGATGTACTGAATGTAGTCTAACAAGTGTTCATAAAAGAAATGCAACTTCAAAATGAGTGAAGACATTTGAATTCCTTACTCTGAGAGGGAAAAATCTCTGGAAGGCTGGAAATGCTTAGCAGCAAAACTGAGAAAATATTCCATAACCGCAAGGAAACAAGCGCTATGTACTGTTTTCTGCATCTGTTCCTTGTAAGACACTAGTGTCTGAGGATGGCAAGTTCTTTTTTGTCTGCTTGAAGATTAAAATGCAGTGGACTGTCATGCTGCACATAAAGCATTCTGGACCTGAAAGCCATACTGTTGACGTGTCTTTATTATTTCTCTTTCTCCTACATCCTGAGCTATATAAACTATCACCCATCTGAAAGTTGGACAGATGTACCTTTAGAGGTGGAATGCTTTTCTGTAGTAGCATCAAACAGGTTTTCCAGAGAGCAGCCTTCTGCCAAATTAGCATATTGAGGTGCACAGAAAAGGCTTTCATACAAACAGTTCACCACAACATTTCTTCTTTAGTTATTTCAATTTTGATCACTCAGATCTGTGTGAAGAATCAAAGTCTATTTGAGTGGCCTCTAAGGTTAGTTAGCTTGTGTCTTGCAACAGTTTTTGCAAAGTGCTTCCATGGAGGATTTTACTCTGCTGGCTTCCCTTGTGATACTGAAGTTTAGGAAAGGCCGTGTGTATGTCTCCTTACCAGCAGGAAGCTTCTTGCTGGGGGTTAACCTTAGATTTTAATGGTTTAAACAGTTTGAACTGCATGCTGACTTACTTTCTTTACCCTCTTTCAGTGTAAATGTCCCTTCTTGTCACTGTTGGATGAGCTAGAGAAACTGATGAAATGTAGGCTCTCAAAGGATGCCCAGATATTAGTGGTCACTTCTAGACTTTGCCCAAATTTTACAGCTGAGTCAGCTCACTTTAGGTGGTCAGTCCATCCTCATTTCCCCTTTTCTTTCCCATTTCTCACCAAAATCTTACCCAATCCCAGATGACACAAAACTCGTCAGAAATTGTGCAGGCTGAAGATTTTTATTTTTAAGAAAAACTGCATTATTTCAGCTCTCAGTTAAGGTTTTTATTGCGTATGCAAAGAGCTTACAGAGGCAGTGTCTGTGTACCCAGCGGTTAGCAGAATGCATTTCTGGGTATCAGACTAAATCTTAGCTTGGTTGAGGCTCATATAAGCTTGTGTATGAAATATGAATTATTGATCCTTGGATTTCCAGATGTGGTTTGATGGCCTGAAACTGCTGGTGTAGAATTGGTGTTGATCATATGCTTATGTTTGTATGGTTGTCTTACGGCTTTTTTATACTGGATTCTCCTGCCTTCAGACTTCAGACAACCATGTCAATGTCTCTCTAGGGGTGCATTCTGCCCTAAGTTACTCCATGAATGGGTTTGGTGGACTTGGCACTGTTAAGTTTACGGTTGGACTCGATGATCATAAAGGTCTTTTCCATGATTCTATGATTCCTAAACTTACAGAAACTGTGGCTCTTTGCAATGTGTCACCTCCAGCACGATTTCCTTTCCTTGCAAAAAGGAAGCGATAACAAACCTGTTATTCTCATGCTGTGGTAATGGTTATGGCATACAAGGTCCTGCTGTTGTATAACAGGGGCGGTTGTTGCAATTACAGTCTGTGTAAACAGCTGGCCAGAACCACAGTTATCAGAGGAAAATTAGCTTTGAGAAGCAATTCAGACAGAAATAATTATCTTTCAACAGAGGAGCACCTTCTAGTGGTATTGAATGAATATGCAGCTACGTAAACTGCCAGTTTTAAGTTATTTGCTCTAAATAAGGAGATGTACGTATGCTAGACAAAGAATAGTAATGAATATTCCTCTACACTATTTTTATGATTATATTGATAATTATTTTAAAACAAAGCCAGAATAAAAAAAAACCCATATATTTGGAAAAATTAAAACAGTTTTCAATGACGGTATTCCCCTCCCTTACTAGCTTTTAATGCACTTACCATGAGTGTTTTTATGTGTTCTACCGTGGAACCTACACAGCCTCTGGCTTTTTTTAGTAATGAAGATTTAGTTTCATTATATATCTGATTTAGCTCCAAAAGAAATTTGCTATGAAAGTGTTAATTTGTCAAAAAATTCACTGATTGTTAATGCAGTTTCTCCATCCCATGTATTTCTAGTAAAGGTATAGTTACTTTTGCAATAATATATTACCAAATGGTTTTAAATTCATTTTTTCCAAAGCTACTACTAAGTATGTGAATATGGTTAATATGTGAGTACAGTGAATATGGCAATTTAACTGATATTGTGGATTTCTGCTCTTTCAGTTTGCATGTAGTAAATAATCCATTTGATACCATTACATAGCACACATGAAACGAATGATGCACTATTTCTAGAAAAGCAAATTAAGATTAATGAACTGTCATTGCAGGAATTTGTGCATTAGTGGAAGCTATCAGCATGAAACAGACATTTATACTTACATTTTCATGGGGTTCCTCTGAATTCTTCAGCTGTGTAAAAAGATGTCAAATATAAAAAGTCTGTTTTGAAGATGGGTAAAAGAAGACATAACTATAGTTCCACTTTTTAATTCTGTAAATATAATCCCATCTATCAAAGTAGGGAACTCGACCTTTTTTTTTTCCACAAAGGAAGTTTTCAGTATCTAGAAACTTCAGCCTAAAATTGACATAGGTCTTGAAAATGTTTTAACCAGTGAAAACTCATTCCATATCACTTGTTTTGGCTGTGCCATTATGAAACAGATTTGTTGAAATAGCTAGTATTTTGCTAGTATTATTTTCTAATACCTAGAAACAGCTAGTATACTTCATCCCATGGTAAGAGGGCAAAGAGGTAGTATGGCAACTGGGAACCTGGGGCGAAGTTAATGGAGCTGGGGTTTTGTCAGCTGCTTTTGTTACAGTGGGCACAATATTCTGCAAAATATTGCAAGTGCCCCAGAATCAGTCACCTGTTAGAAGTACAACTGCCTAACCCTAAGGCTGTTTTGGGTCTGGGAGAATAATTACCAGCATTCAACACATACTAATACTGATAAAAGGACTTGATTAGATGATTGTATCACTTTTTGGGGATCAGACAAGTGTCTATCCAGATGCATATACAGGTGCTATTTGAGAACTGTATAGCTTATGAAACAATAATTTCCCACCAAGTCTGAAAATATGCAGGTCTAAGAGTGTACCTCTGTATTTCATTTTAGGCTAGACAGCTGACTTGCTTGTCACTGGAATATACTTCCTCTTGGTCCCACAGCACCAGTTCTCCACTTGTCTGGTGCATTGGAAATGCAGACACGCTTTGTAACCTCTGGGATTCCTGTTTGCGCTCTGTGAGATTTAGTCACAGTGTCCAAAGAGTCATCATAGTTGTAAATATTCATTGAAGACAAGAAATAAAACAAAACCCATGCTTAACCTGCACATACTGAGACTGCATCAGAAACCTGTCACTGGTCAGTTTACTTTTTTTCTGCAGACTTTACTTCTTTGATTAGAACTTGAGAGAGAGAACTGCCTGCATAGGAGCGTGCATCTGCTGAGAGGGTCTCGGCAGAAAACAGTGTACTCACAGGAGAAAGTCTAGATCATTTTGTAATTAAAATGAGCATTGTTTCACTTCCTTTGAGACACAAATTCTTTTTGTTAAAACACCTGCTGCCTCCTGTTAGAACACCTCATGCTACCTTTGACTGACCAAGTGGCTACTTGCTTGTCTTGAGAAGATGGAAATCTCTTTCTCTCTTGCTCTGTGCAAGTCTTCAATGGTGCAGCATGCATGCTCAGTAGTGACCCTTACATTCCCTGCATTGAGTCCCAGAGGCAGCATTGGTTGCCTTAGTCGTGTAGAAAATCTCTGGCAAAGTGTGTGGTCAAATCTAAATCTTTTTTGATCTCCAGTTCAGCACTGGGGTTGCTTGTGGGTGGCTGTTTTCTGTCAAACTCCATGTGTCTGATGTAAAAGGGCATTGCTTATTCAAATCAGTCAAATGATTTGTTCTGCATCTTTTCTAGTATTTAAACATGTTAAAGTATTTATATGTAAGCATATTCAATTCTGTCTGTATTTTTATATGTTTATATTACATTCAGGTTTGCAATTTACTGTGCAACAATAGTGCGTTTTGGACTACTCCCCGGAATGACCATTTGTAAACTGGTAGATACTTCTAGATGGATGATCACAAAATATTGTTTTCTGAGCAAAAAATGCTTTATAAATGTTTATTTAAAAAAGGTATGCGGTGATACATCATAATCAATGCTATATACTCTTAAAAATTAGCTTGCGAATCAGTTTCAGTGCACTTTTAGGAGAAAAGAGCAAACAATGTGGGGAAAAAAAAAAAGAAATAAATCATTATTCTGAGAAATCATTGCCGAGTATCACTAAACTGGAATTGAAAAACAGAGATTAGAGCACTGCCCTTCAGAGTTCAGCATCAGCATTATATGGGATATAAATACTGCTATGCTTCTTGTACCTAATGTGAAATTTGGATTCCAATGAATTCAAAGAAGGAAAATGTAGTTTCTGTAGGCACTACATATAAGATGATGAAATGTTGTAGCTCTAAAATTAAAAAAGGAGGAGGATCATAAAATTGCTTTTATAGCCTGGCAGTTGGAAAAACCCCACAGATTTCTTAAAAATCATAAAAATTCTTCAAGGATAAAGAGTGCAAAATATAATTAATACTTGCATGCCCTCTAATTGACTTTTCTTTTGTTAGGCAGTGGGGACATCTAAAGTGAGATTTTTTTTCACATTCATTTCAGAACCTGGGGTGCAGTCGCATAGAATTTAAAGTTCTACAACTCAAGAACAAAATGCGTTAGCATTTTCTATTGCTAACACAGGGTTTTTGGTTGCTTCCCCACTAAAAAAATGTTCTAAAACATTATAGGAAATCAATATCTATTTTTACAGGTTTCCTTTTAACTGCATCAGCACAATTGTCTAAACCTGAAGTAGTAACATTGGTAAGAGTAAAGTAAGTCTATAATTGAAATGAAATGTTAAGCCTCTATAATGGAAATCGACAGATGCAGAAAAATTCATAATTAAGCCTGCTTACACACTGTAATTCTGGCATAGCTTTAAGTCTTTCCACATGATATGCATTTTACAGCTTTTTCACCACAGCCACTTGGGTTATTGCATCTAGGTAATAGTAATGACATTAATGAAAGCAAAGAGGGAGATGTGGTGCCTTTATGAATCCCCTGCAATATTCAGTGCAGCAGATGGCACTGACCATTACAACCCTGTTCTTGGTTGCCTGACAGAAAATGTCAGCCCTTTCCTTGCAGCAGGAAAGTCCATCTTCCTCTTCTTGTTTTTGTATTAAAGGATGAATGTGCATTACCAGGAATATTTGTATTTCTATTCTTTTTTCTTTGAGAAATAGTGAGTAATCTTTAAAGGCTGTGTGGCAATTTAGAGGAAGGCAGGGTGCTATACATTTCACCTTCATTTGCTCACCTGCAGTTTTTAGTTCACACCAGGCCCTTGAGACCAGCAAAATCAGGTAAGACAGGCTGCACAAGAAGCCTGGTGGAATGATGCCTGAATGCTAATGTTGGTCTTCTGACCAGTGTTGGACGGACTGGTGGGAAACCAGAGATCCGAGGTTCCCGTTGCCCTAGCACATGATGTACTTTGCGAGGACATCAGTTTTCTAGCTAGGTCAGTAGCTGAGACCTTGACTATGACGTTTTGTGACATTAGGCTGCATTTTACCTTGGACTGCAGAAGTGGAGAACTGCAGTGCTCCCTGAGTAAAGCTCACCTTTCCCAGCTGGAGGAAGTCCATCTGTGCTGAGTCATGTGAAGAGGAAGGGATAAAGCTGCTAAGTGGTAAGCTGGGAGAAGGCCTGAAAAGAGAGCTTGGGCGCTATATAGGTGGTGGGTCTCTGGGCAGGGGCCAGCACATCCCATCACGGGCCCCAGGCACATTGTGGGTAGACTTGTCAGCCCTGAGACTCAGATGTATCCCTAAGGAGCAGAGAAGCTACGTTTCCCTGCAAGGCAGATGGTGGACTTAGTCACATCACCTGCCTCTGCCAGGGTTCCTCCAGTTGCATAATCAGTCTAGGCATAAGTTTTGTTCTACTAAAAGAGCTCTGGTTTCCTTTGAAGAAAGCAGTGTACAAAGGTGAGCTATTTTAGCTATCTTGTGGTACTGTTTGTCATAGCTTTGTGTCAAGTGAGGTGTTTCTGAGGTGTGGAAAACAAAAACTTTGATATTAGAATATATTCATTTATGTCTATTGAAGAGAAAACCAAACTTCCAGGAAGATTTGAACATTTTTATTTAAAAAAGGTAAGATCATATCTTAGTAAGTGTGAAAAGGTAGTTTGTGAGATAAAGGTATTACAAAGACAAATGGAGAACAGCAGATGCATGAAGATGGCTTTCCTTAGAAAGCAGCTTTGGGACATTTGCAGCAGAATTTATCTCTTCAACTTAGAGGTTTTTGTTTTAACAATTTTTTCTTAAGAAACGGTGCTGATTTACAGTAGTAAATGAGAAAGTTGTTTTGCTGAGCACATTCATAAGCAGTCAAATCTTTCAGGCTATGGTCTACTTTGTATTCATCTAGTCTGTCACAAAGATGTCCATCACTGCAATATCTCAGAGCTGAGATATGGGACAGGAAAGCTACCTTCCAGTCAGTTTTGTAGGCTAATGCATTGTTACAACAATCAGTAACGTGTTCAAACTCGTAACAGTTGGGCATTTAATTGCCTCAGATTTAATCCAAACAAAGATCTGTGAGAAACCAGTATTGCAACATTCTTGTTATAGTAGATGTTGACTTTGGCTCTTAGCTGTTTAGTTTATTGTTGACTTATTGTAGCAAAATGGAATGAACTTATTTAACTTTATTTGTTTATGTCATGCTATCTGGGGAATATTATCATAAAACATTTTAGGAGCATTTATTTCCAAATAAAAATATGACCAAATAAATATGAACAGATGTCTTCTGCCTTTTAATACTTATTTTGTAGAAAACCTTTGATTTCAGTCAGGACAACATCAGCATTAGTTCAGCCTAGTTGAACAAAACCACTTTAAAAGGTATGTTTAATTGATTATAGAATCACTTGTGAACAGGAAAACAAATGTCTAGAAACCTTGTCAGCTACTGGGGTGTATTCACAGCTGAAGGTAAGAGAGAAGGATTTTTCATTAGTTTTGTGTTCTGAAGATGCCTTTTAAAGATTACCCAGTGCCTTTAAACTCAGCCCAGCACAAGACGTGTTGTTTGTCACTTGTTCTGCAGGTGAACATGGAACAGAGAACTGATCCACGTTATTCAGTGCTATGGAAGTGAACTAGAGCAGCCTGCACCTTGGTCCTACTTGTCCCCAGCAAAGAATTTAGAGCAGGACTACCATACATGTTTCCTGTATTTCTTGCTTATATTTTTGGCGTCAGGGAGGATGAAAGGATATGCAGCAGCAATCAATTTTATCTGGGTATATACATTTCATGACAACTTTAATCTTTTGAATTGGCTGAGATCTGGATTCTTCCCTGCAAAAGCCTGTTTGCTTCCCTGGTACTTCCTTGGTCACTGGTACAGCACAGTAAGCACTCCCTGATACTCTCCCAGCCCCATGATGGCCATTGCTGGCATTGCTCCACCGTGTGTGTCCCGGACCATGCTGCTGTTTGGTAGGGTGATGCTAACAGAAGATAAAAAGCATCTAATTTTGCATTTTTCCATGGCAATATACTGCATAGCTCAGTCATGCTGAGAATATAAAGGTCATTCTTGTTCAGTTAAATGCGTTTTATGTTCTGATTACCAGAGCAGAATTAAATTTCTCTCTAGCTTTTTTTTTTTTTTTTTGGAATCAGACTCTCTCATTGACTTTCAAGCATTTCCTCATTGCTGCCTGAGTTTTATTTTCTACACACAGAAACACATGCAGAGAAATGCTAGACTTTCCTTTACAATCTCTGCAATCTGCATTAATGCTGCTTGCAAAAGGCATTGCATATGAGTTGTGAAAAGGTTATCTGTGAAGCAGAACAGCTTTTAATTACTGTATCTGTCTTGAGCTCACTGGAGGCTTTCGATCCAATCTTTAATTGAAATTTTTAGTTTCATTTTGCCAACTTTGGGTACTTGTGAGCACAGGCTGCTCACATAGGTGTTATAAAGGCAACACTTCAGGAGGAAACAATTCCAGTTTTGTCCAAAATCAGGAAGTGACTTTAATAATGTTTTCACAGTTTCTACTGAGTTGAATGTTTCCTGCCTTATTAACATGATACTTGCTTAGTATGTAATAGTAATATTAGCATATATATAGTAGATACAATACAGTGACAATAAATTGATCTATCTGAACAGAAAAGCAACTGCTCTGCTATTAAAAATCTCTAGAAAATTTAGAGAAGCTGATGGTCTAAGTCATTGTTGCGTCTCTTGAAAAAGCTCACATATTAGAAGTCCTGGTAGGTAGAACCTGAGAATCTCTGCTTCCCAGAGGCGTGAAGTTATCTTTTCTAGACCAAGACTGCAGTGAGTTTTCATGTTTAATTTTGTGTCTAGAAAATGTATTTTGATTTCACATTGACTTTTACCCAGTCTGAAGACAGGCAAAGTAGCTTGTTGAAAAGCAATACTAAGGTGGAGAAAGAAACAGCGTATCTGTACCTTTAAAGATAGATTGAAAGATAAAAATAGCAGGTGTTTGATTTTGAAAATAGCTTACTGTTTACAATCTTAGGTGCAATCTGGTGGGTGCAATAAACTCATTTAGCCCAGAGCTTCAACACTAATCTCTCCTGTTTTATCCTTTTTTATGCTGAGAGCACCTTTGTCACTAAATGCCATTAACATTGTTTCTGTATCAATCTGAGATGTAAGTAGGTCTATGTTGTAGTAGGTAATTGCTGGTGGTTACACATTCATGGATTAAAAAGCTCTCTTCCTTAAGGAAGCCAGTACATTGTAATAACCCCGTCATGTTGCCAATAGACAGTTCATGCATGATAAAAAGGAGGTGAATATTTTTCTTTTAAAATAAGAGAAATTAAAAGAAATTATCAAAGGGAAAATGCAGCACTTGCAATGAGTGAGTGCATAACTCCCCTGAACAAAATATAAGCATGCCATTTTGCTACAAGGTTCTATGAGTTTGCTAGTACTTGTATATACATGTAAAGTGTTTCAGGACCTGGTCTTCATTTCATGTCACAGTTATAGACAATTAAAAAAGATGTTCTTGGTATTATATATACATACATATTTACCCAATACAATTGAAATATACAAGAGAGATTTAATATACATATAGAATAGAATTATTTTCAAGTAGAGACATGCGAGGACAAAATTATATTAAAACTATGGAAACTAAAGAATTAAGACACTGTACAAAGTGTATTTAAAAGTAATTTCTCACTAATAGCTTCTGAAAATAAAGTTAATGTGCTCACTGATATGCGTACTTTTATAATGGACAAAGTAGTGTGTAGGACTTGGCAAGAAAGCAGGTCAGCAGGTGGTTGATTATGGAACATGATTATTTTGTCTGCACAGTGTCTCGAAAGAGCACATATTTAACGACTCTTGAAGGTGGATGTTCTGATGACAATATATAGTGCTTTCGTAATGATTAAGATGCTCTGTAGCCTAGCTACATTAGACTGTCCTGAAACTCTAAGACCCTCAATGAACAGAAGCAGCACCCCTGTGTTGCAGCGTCTCTTACTCTTCTTGCAGCTCAGGCACCTCTGCAATTCAGGACTTTTCCCGTGCACACTTCTTGCTGTTGGTGAGTTCAGAGTTCATGGCAGAACCACACGCTCCCCTGAAGCACAACACTTACTGAGAAGCAGATGCAATTGCCCAGGGTTTGGGGAACACCACCGATGTGCCCTGCCTGTTGGTCTGGAACCCAAGCTGCCTGGGGGAAGACTTCAGGCTCTTCAACCCGTGCTTGTTTGCTTCATGAGCAGATTCACTGTGCCTCTACTCTCAGGCATTTATCTTACTCTTTATTTTCTGTTTGTTTGGTTTTGGAAACGTGCTGCACTTACCCGGGTTAATGAGGTTCCACTGGCAGTGTCAGAGAAACCCCAGTGCAAGCACCATTAAAATGAAGTACTTGTAGAAAGCCTCTCTGAAAGTGCTTGAGAAGTTCAGCTGTAAGCATCATGATTATTACTAATTGCACAGTCCAATCACAGCAGCACTTACAAACAGATGAAAGAATAATTAGCAGAAACTGTAAGAAGGCTCCTTAACACCATATGCTCTTAATATTACTGTATTTTTCTGGCCAAGAATTAAAGTACCTACTTAGAACTTTTCTTCATCGTTCACTCCATGTTGCATGTACATGGAATCATAGAATCATAGAATAGTTAGGGCTGGAAAGGACCTTAAGATCATCTAGTTCCAACCCCCCTGCCATGGGCAGGGACACCTCACACTAAACCATCTCACCCAAGGCCTTATCCAACCTGGTCTTGAGCACTGCCAGGGATGGAGCATTCACAACCTCCCTGGGCAACCCATTCCAGTGCCTCACCACCCTAACAGGAAAGGATTTCCTCCTTATATCCAATCTAAACTTCCCCTGTTTAAGTTTGAACCCGTTACCCCTTGTCCTATCACTACAGTCCCTAAAGAAGAGTCCCTCCCCAGCATCACTATACCCACCCTTCAGATACTGGAAGGCTGCTATGAGGTCTCCACGCAGCCTTCTCTTCTCCAGGCTGAACACCCCCAACGTTCTCAGACTGTCTTCATACGGGAGGTGCTCCAGTCCCTTGATCATCCTCATGGCCCTTCTCTGGACTTGTTCCAACAGTTCCATGTCCTTTTTATGTTGAGGACACCAGAACTGCACACAATACTCCAAGTGAGGTCTCAGGAGAGCAGAATAGAGGGCAGGATCACCTCCTTCAACCTGCTGGTCACGCTCCTTTTGATGCAGCCCAGGATACGGTTGGCTTTCTGGGCTGCAAGTGCACACTGAAGCTGGCTCATGTTCATTTTCTCATCAACCAACACCCCCAAGTCCTTCTCCACAGGGCTGCCCTGAATCTGTTCTCTGCCCAACCTGTAGCTGTGCCTGGGATTGCTCCCACCCAGGTGTAGGACCTTGCACTTGGCATGGTTAAACTTCATGAGGTTGGCATCAGCCCACCTCACAAGCATGTCAAGGTCCCTCTGGGTGGCATTCCTTCCCTCCAGCGTATCAACCGAACCACACAGCTTGGTGTCATCGGCAAACTTGCTGTAGGGCGCACTCAATCCCACTGTCCATGTCAGCGATGAAGATGTTGAACAAGACCGGTCCCAACACCGATCCCTGAGGGACACCACTCGTTACTGGTCTCCAGCCGGACATTGAGCCATTGACCACAACTCTTTGTGTGCGGCCATCCAGCCAGTTCTTTATGCACCGAGTGGTCCATCCATCAAATTGATGTCGCTCCAAGGATGTCGTGTGGGACACTGCCAAACGCTTTGCACAAGTCCAGGTAGATGACATCAACTGCTCTTCCCCTGTCCATCAGTTCTGTTACCCCATCATAGAAGGCCACCAACTTGGTCAGGCAGGATTTCCCCTCAGTGAAGCCATGCTGGATGTCACCAAGCACCTTGTTGATTTTCATGTGCCTTAGCATGCCTTCCAGGAGAATCTGCTCCAAGATTTTGCCAGGCATAATATAGGTAAGAAGTGCTATTTCACAATAAGTTAAGGTATATTTAGTACAAGAACATGTAAAATTCCAATTCTGTGAAGCTAGGGGTTGCTAGGGTTTCTTTTCACATTAAGTTTTTCTCTGCTTTGCTGTGTATTCTTGATTATTGAAGAGATTGCTATACAACACAGGGACCAAGTTTTAAATGGGTCTGATGGGCAAAGCCAAATGTGCAATGGGAGATGTGTGTCTTTGTAGACTGGTATTTAAGTTATTGTTCTTGGGGATAAAGCAATGTCCTTTACACTTCCTGTCAGGCGACAGCAGCACTGGCACTTGGGATGACATCTTATTCTTTTAATTCTTTGATAGAATGTCTTATTTGCTACAGTAAAAATGATTGGGTCAAGGCAACTGTTGATGCTGCAGATGATCTCTGTGACTTCATAAATGGCACTTATTGTGTTCATGTTCCTACAGGGAGGTTGACAATTAATTTTGTAAATTAGTAGCACCATCATCATAACATGGTAAGGTATGAAAGAAACAGCAAATACAACCATAGCAGCTGAAATCAGTAACAGAGGTCTAATCAGTCTGTTCCGTCTTTGCTGGCGTTTACTGAGTTGTAGTAGTGCTTTGAGAGTCAACATGTAGCATGTAAAGATGACTGTGACTGGAATTAGGAATCTCAATACAACCTTGGAGAGTGTGAATGGCACTACAAATTGTAAAGGTCCGTCTGTGCCATCCAGGGAATCTATGGTGGCATGTTGTCTTCCAGCTGCAACTGTGTAGTAGATCTCTGGCATCGATGCAATCACTATGAAGATCCATACTGCGATGGTACAAAACACAGCCTTTCTTTTGTTCCACCATGTTAATGAAGTGATAGGATGGACAGCGCCTACGTATCTGTCAAAACTGATGAGTGTCAGGAAATAGACACTTCCATAGATGTTAATACTAAAAAACAGTGTTATGGTCTGATAAAATGTTTGGCTGGAAAAGACAGTTAACTTCTGGAGACTATAATATACTGAAAAGGGTGCCATGAGAGTCCAAGTAAAGTCACACAGTGCCAGGTTAAAGAGAAATATGGTGTTGGTTGTCCATGTCTTCATGCAGTACACATAATGTTGAAGTGCAAGTATATTGCCTAGAAATCCTACTAATAAAGTGAAAATGCAAACCAGAATCAGCAAATAACAATACCACTCCAGCTTAAGATTTCTGTTGCAAAGGAAAATAGTGCATGTACCATTCATCATCTTTCCATAGAGTGTGCCTGAAGGGAAAAGAGAGACCAACAGCTTTCAAAATAAAAATTGAATTAGACTTAAACCGAATTTGAAATTCAAAGCTTTTGAGTTAAATCCAGGATGCTTGAATTGGCAAAATAAGTCAGAATATGGTATGGTGTACAAGCTCTACTCTATCTGAAAAAATAAAAATGTAAATTCAAAGTAGGTAACACTTAAAGCTTACTCTACACCACCACCACAGACAGTTATTCATGAACTATATTCATGAACTATTCATTTATTCAAACCTTCATATTCTTTCCTGTCTAATATTTAGTGTAGTGTGCAATAGATGAAAGCATACACCCTCAGTAACAGCAGCATCCCCTCACCCACTGATGTGTCTGTGTCTGTCTTTGGAAAAGCAGAAGAGAGGACAGGAGCACAGCAATTGCCCACACTCATTCCATCTTCCTTTGGTTGCCTTGAGTGTTCATAGTGGGCCTAGAAGCATGTATAATATGGGCCTCTGTGTGGTGGGCTGACTTGGATTCAAAAGACAGCACTGGAACAAATCAGAATGAAACCCTGCCTCTAATGGAGGCCACAGCAACCTGTCCATCTAAACCTCTGGATTTTTTTTAATTTTTATTTTAATTTTAATTAATTTTAATTTTAATTATTTTTATTTTTATTTTATTTTTTTTATTTTTATTTTTAATTTTTATTTTATTTGATTTTATTTTATTTCTTCTGTAAATGAATATCCCAGGCCAAAGCCACTGTGCTTGTGGTGGGGTTAGAGAGAATTTGTCTCACTCTTTATGGCCAAGCTTGTATCAATGCCCATTATGGAATATCTGGAATATAGATTTGCAGTGTATTTTTCCAAACCAGGTTTTTACACTTGTGAAGTCTTACATTTACTCCCAATGATTTTGTACTCCTCCTAATAAAAGACAAAGTAAGCTCTGGAATATTCTTCTAGAATGAGCTGTCACCAACTGCAGCTGTTATGTCTCTAGAACCTCTCTCCAAACAATGCAGCAGATGCCAGGAGCCTTGTATGAAGGTCATCCAAGTAGCGATTTGTAGATCAGAATCCACTACAGTGCTTGATGGGATGACAGGATGGAATTTTACTCACTACAAACCACACTTTGAATACAAGAAAGAACTTTTTTCAAAATGTTATTGATTCCTTCAAAATTTTCAAACAGCTTCAGCGATGAAGTTGATAGTAGTGGGTTTTTTGAACATAATGTGTTTTGCTTTCGTGTCAGCCTTAGTACAGTATGACTTTTCCAAAGGTAGGTTCACAGACACAGGTCAAAACACAACAAACAGTAGCTACAATGAAGACCTGCTAAATAGAGACTGCATTATTGTGCTTTGCAAATTCGTTCAGTTCACCCAGCTCATGTCATCCAGCTGACGAAAAGCTACTAGAATGTACTCAACAGATTTAGGAAGGAGAGTTGTTTCTCTAGAAGCTCAGCCACAAAAGTAGTTAAATGACTTTCCAGGAAGTTAATATGGCTAGAAAGCCATCTGTTCTACTCACAGTGTATTTCACAGGTGGAGAATGTTTGCTCTCTAAATTTATTTTGTTAAGTATCGAAGCATTGTACTTTAACCCAGGATAGATGTACTCTTTCTCTTTCCCTACTCTTCTCCATAGCCTTTGTGAATATAAAAGGTTACACAAACCGTGTAATTTTTGTTCTTCAGCTGAATTTTATAAGATATCCCTGTAAACTCATTAAAATGTAGCCACTCTAGTAGGTACAGTATAGTTCAGTAACATTTTCTTATTATGCATTCAGTTAAAAGGGGCTTGAATATGTAGAGGAAATCTATCTTTTCCTAAAATACTCTTGGCCAGAGGTCACATGTGCTTTGAATTAAATTGTGTTTCCTACTTCTTTACCTTCCTTTTCAATAGTTACAAATGAAGGCACTAAACACTGGATTCCAAGTTGTATTGGCAGTATAAATAAGCCCTTAACTGGCTGTAAACATCACAGCCGTAGCTGCATGAGGGAGTTGAAATACCAGGTTCCTGATCTCATCAAGCTCCTGGAAAAGGACGATATGTAGGTCTAAATGGAGGGAGGCAGGCAGCTGTGCCCCCTGCTCCACTTTGCTGCAAGTTGGTGAAATAAAGCCTGGATGTGTAGCCTTGTAACTGTATTAGGAACTAATAAATCCCCTATCCCCTTCATCACCTTCAGTTTACTGGGCTGCACTCAGGGTTGAACTATATGAAGGTAGTTTTGTAGCTGGAGGGGCTGGAACTCCACAGCTGAGTAAGATGCATTTGGAACTCAGAGCGTGGTTAGAAAATATGTGTTTGCGTAGGCATTTGCCATGTGTCTACCTTGGGATTCGTATTTGAATTTTCTAAAATACTCTGTCTCCTACTAATTCTTTGTATTATAGTAGAGCTTAGAGGCCAAAATCAAGACTAGATTCTTGAAACAGTGTGCTTTCCAGTTGATGTGAGTGACTTACAGGGTGGACACAGGGGAACAGATATGCAGAGATAAAACAAACACCTTTCCCAAGGTAACATAATAAGAGAAGAACAAAAGGGGTTTGACCCCAAGCTCTGTGCTATAATAAGAGCTTCTTCTCTTCCATCAGAAGAATTTGAAGCCTTGTACAATAAGAGAACAGTTTCACTGAGTGTGGGAATACAGTCAGCATGCCTTGTTGTAAGCTGAGGCCATTGGAGCTACCCGGATCTGCCTATGTAAGGTAGTGATTTTCTGAAGCGACTTTTTTTTATGTCAGAAAATGGCAAGATTTCTCTCTCCCGTCTTAGCACCAACAGAATGATTCAAGATACAGGATGTAACATGACTGCCTTCACAGTTCAAAATCCTGCACCTGTAGTTTAAGAAAACTTTCTTTTTCTGAACACTGCTGTGCTCACTGCTTACTCCATGTACTCTTAAACAAGGCCAGCCACACTTCTTAGCAGTGGCAGAATGGGCAACAGCACCGTGACATTATGTTGTGGCAGATGAGGAGTTGCATATGTTGTTAGTGCTCACTAAGAACAGACTTGCCAGACTTTGATGAAAGTAGGATTGGGTTTTCAAGGCTAAAAAGTAGTTCTAACTTCTTGAGATTAACTTTTCAGCTGAACAGTTTCAGCCACTGATGGAGATGTCTGTGGACATTAAGCGGACAGAAAGAGCAATCGCATGATGGGGCATGCAGAATTAAAGGAATACCTCTGATCCAGTGAAGGGCTTGGTATTAAAATACTAAACATATGCCTAAGAAAGGGTTGAAGTTTACAGGCTCCGTCACTCAATTGAGTAATTAAGAAAGCATGTTAAATTGATGGGTAAGAATTTCATGTTTCTCTTGTTTCTGTTTCTGCACTCTAATGAATCTAACCATCTTATGGGATGGGGATCTAAAGACGCTAGAAAAGCTTTAGTTTTTTAAAAAGTTACCTGTTTTACTCAAGTTTCATATCTGCCTATTGGGTTGTCTCTTCTCCTGTCCTTATAGAAGCATGGCTTAGATCTGTGACTGACAAGGAGTATCTACAAGCTCCTCTGTCATTGTCCCCAGTAGCACCTACACACTCTTACAGAAAGTCAAACAGGTTTCAGCTGATGACCTGGTTGGTTGCAGGGCCCTAAATCTTGAAGTCTCTCCTAGCCCGCGTTCCCCTTGTACCTGTAGTATGGCCTCCAAAATCCTGGAGAAGATGGAAGACCTTGTTTCAGTAAAAAAAATACCTTTAGAGGAAACTTCTTTTGAAGCTAGGCAGCATTGTGTCTTTATTTGTGTATATAGCTAATTGTAGTTCACAGTTCGTCACTGGTAGTCATTCATATAGCATTTAACTTGTCAAGTTCCATTAGGTTTAGCATGTTTGCTTATTTAAAAAATACCTTATTTTGTATGTATAAATATATCCTAGGAGCCATAATCCCCCCTGTCATACCTCTAGGGTTTTTGGACATTTTTAACAAAGTCATAAGAAGCAATTAATTTGGCCTGAAGTAAAAAAAAAAACCAAGCCAACAAAAACCAACAAAAAAATTGAGCTGATTTAACAGCTTATTTTATGTAATTTTATTCCTTATCTAGTCTCATTCCCCCTTGCTCCTTTTTGCTTGCTATTCTTTATGGTAGAAGCCCTAATTTTACATTAACTGTTTTTTTTGTTGTTGCTGTAGTTTTTAATTTCTTTCTTTGCTCAGGATTACTCTGAGAATTTTGTTTCCCTGTTTCCAACTATGTTTTAATGAAGTACAAATCTGTTCCAGTTAACAGATAGGTTTTCCATATTTCTGACTATTCACACACCAATATATTTCAGTTACATGTGCGTTCAAAGTGTACCTTTCCAGGTAATTTTACCAAATCAATAAAGCATTATACAGTGAGTCCTAGGTTTTGTTATAAAAATATCAAGCATCATTTGCAGTTTTTACATCAACATGTTACCTGTTAGGTAATCATTTCATGCATTCCCTTTTTACGTTCAGCTGAGTTGATATGCACGGATATATAATGCGAGTATTAAGTGGAGCATTTCACATATTTTAGTTTAACTGCATTTAGCATATTATAGCTACTAGTATGATGGAAATAATAAGCAATATACAGCAGTATTTGTATGCAATTAGTTAAGTAGCTTGTGCTAATACCGAATTCCTTTCCTGTTAATGACTCAGTCGTTACTGTGATTAAGCTACTATTTCTCTGATTAAAACATAAACTACAGTAGAAGGATAGTTAAAGTGTAAGAATTTGCCTACAATATACAATATTTGTGAAAAATAATTTAAAAAGAGTAGAAAATTTGTGCATACGTGTACATATTAATCAGTGTGTAATAGCTAAATAGGAAAAAATATATTGCTTTGGAGAATACAGGTGCAATGAATACTTAATAAATCGTCCTCTTACCTGTTTTAGAAATGGTGTAATTATCTATTTTACAGAAGTCCAGATTCATGTCTGTGCTTTTCCTCTCCATTAATCTGGACCTTCTAAAATCACAACTCTATTTTGCAAGTACTGTTTTTAATCCAAGGTGTTGGTAATATTCCATATGCAACAGCAGCTCTTCAGAGAGCAAGTATCAAACTGCAAGGGAGATACCTTTTATCATTAAGCTCCTCCTCTCAGTAAGTCAGGATAAATTGCTATTGCCATAGTAGCCACTGCTTGCTTTTTAGGGAAGGACAGACTCACTGCCTATCTGCAATCTAGGTAGGCCTGGGGCTGCTATTGTTTCCAGCAGTGAAAAAGAAAAGTACAGGGGCTTGGGGCATGTGTGTGTGTGCTTGCACTTTCCTTTTCCCTTCTCCACTGCCAGAATTCTTTTTGTTGCTGCCCTACTACTAGACTGGTTGATGGAACCTGTGTTCCTCTTGCCCCATTGCAGAGCCTGGTTCACTCCACCTACCTATCACTTATCCTGCATCATGGTTCTCACCTCATTCCAAAATCTCAGCCCTGTCAGCGATTGCCCATCCTCCAACTGTGCTTACTCCAGAGCTCAAATCCTACCTACCACTTCAGCCAATGTCTGCCCCAGATCCTCCAGCCTTTCTGCCCCAAACCTGCCTCTCCAGTCTTCAGCAGCACACGCCAGTCCTGGGATCTTCCCGTTTCATTCCCTGAATGAACACCTCACATGTTTATAATTTCCCTCCTTTACAGCTTTCCCACATGTCCAGCCTTAATCCATGCTCAAACTGGACTTTGCAATTAAACAGCAGTTCCTAGAGATTGCTTCTCTCGATCCCACACCATTCCACCTCAAGTCTGCTATATCACCTCTCTTGATACTTCCTGTCCAGCTCATCATCTTCCTTCTGTTTTCCCTCTTTTGACATCTTCTAGCTCCTGACTGCACTGTCTCATCTTTAGATTCTGTCCTTTACCTTACTGCTTGAATTATCAGTTGTCTTCCTCACAAGTCTTGGCTTCTGGTGTGGCAGAAGAGTATGAACAACTGGATTGATATGCATGATACTCATCTAGATGAGGAGGAACTACTATGGCTGAGCTTTAAGAAAGTGGCCACTAAGAATTCTGATAAGAACAGCTCAAGGAGCTGTAATGGAATTGTAGAGGTCCAGGAGAAAAAAAACAACTTCCAGTGAGTGAATAAACAGCGTTCCTAAAATGTTTGGAGATAAAAGACAAAAGGTGACAGAGTATTCATGCTGAAGCAAGTATGGAATCTGTAATGGTGCTAAAAGCCAGTAGATATGTTTGGTTTAGGAAAGGAGAGGGCTGAACAAAATGGAGGGATTCAGAAGAGGAAAAGAAGGATGAGAGCAGACATGAAGATCTGAAAATTGAATGGAATGTAATTGTATGAGCAGCTGAAATGGGTAAAGGGCTACAGGAAACAGAGGTGAGAAATGCCTGTGTTTATGTTAATGCAGGAGGACAAAGCGAAAAAGGTAAGATGAGAAGACAGAGAAGGAAAGCTTGTCCAGGAAAAATACATTCTGAAGAAAACATGACAAAAGTTTCACCTATTACCAATGGTGAGACTCATCAGAGCATCTTTCTTAGCGACAGGGTATACCACTATTATTTGAAAAAGGCATTCTCTGCAGAATGAAGTGCAACACATCACATGATTAAAGTGCTTGGGTCCAAGAAAAACACACAATATAAGATTCTACATGGGCTCATTTGATTTCCTGATGAAATTAGGGAAGCAAATAATGTATGACAGGGGACATACTTCTGCTTCAAATACTTCACATGAGAAAAGCTTTCTTAGACATGAAAAGGAAAATTATGAATGAATCAGGCACCTTTATTAGCATTTGAAATGAATCATAATGGTCTGTAATATTTCTTAGCATCTCTTAAAAATACCATTATTAGTAATGATTGTTGCTTTTCTTTTTTTTCTTGACTTCTCATTCAGAATGTAACATTTGAAAATAGGTTACAGAAAAAATGCGCATAAGGAACTGAGATTTTCTTTATGTTGTCGTGGTGAAAAAATATTAAGACTGTAGAAGCTTATTTTGTAATATTGCAGTGAGGCATTATAACTCAGCATTTGACAAATTTTTGTTTAATAAACTGCATGGAAGTTGATCAGTCTTTCTGAAGTTACCTTAATAGTAAAAATGACCACTGTAGCAACTATATTTCTCTTAAACATGTTAAATGTTCTCTGTTGGTAAAAAGCCCTTTTGAAATCCCACCTGGAATGTTATGTGTTCTTCTTGATGGGAGTCAAGCACTGAAAAAAATCTTTCCACACCTTTACACCATCATTCACCCACTCCTATTTAAATCATTGAAAAGCGGGAACCATTAAAGCCAAGTATAAATTACAAAAGGCATGGTGGGGAAGATTGCTGTATTGCAGTAAGATTTTTGAGGATAGGACAGTAAAATCAATCATGCTCTGACAAACTTGCAATATTACGTTTGTGAAATGGCAAGACATTACCATGAGAAACAGTCATAGCTCAAATACTCTAGGGAATGCTTAGTTCTCTGTGATGCAGTGACAGCATTTGGTCTACATATGTGACTAGGAAATTAATAGTAATTGCATTGTAAGCATGGCTGTAAGCTCTGTTCTCTTATGACATGTTTTTATTTATGGTTTTACTTACGGGCTTAATCAAGTTTTTGGTCTTCTTGTGGTATAATGTAGCAAATGCTTACACTGTAAGAAAGATAATAATAGTACTTTTCACCTTTGTGGATCAAGGACTTGAGCGTAGAGTGTAAATGATTTGTCCATAATGTCATTTGAAGTCTCACTGGTAGAATTTGAAACTGATTCTAAGGCTTCTGGGACTTGCCCAGTCTATGTCACACTCTTCTATGAGGTCATCCCAGCAATTCAGTACTATTGGAGTCTAAGACTATTTCAGACTTCCCTATGTTGATGTTAAAGCAGACAAGAAAGCGTGGCAGCCTTGTACTACCTCACAAAACAGAAGAGCGATGAGAATGCACAATATTGTTATCTCAGTTTTACTGAGAGGAGAGGTGATTATTTAGTTATTGCTAACCATGTGTTTTTGTGTACTTTTGGGCTTAAGCAAGAGTTGTCTTTGACTCAAGGGATGGCTTTTCCTCTGATATATGGATTTTCTCTCTAGTCCAAGCAATTTCTCACATCCTCAACTGGTTCTGCAACCACATTCTCACATATGATAAATCACTAATATCATGTTATGTGATATTTAGCCTGATGCTGTCTATAGTCAGTGGAAAGAGACAGGAAGCCATCAAGATTTAATGACTTGTTACTGATCAAGAACTAAACGGCAGTAAATACTGGATCTCACACAGCTTGGTATACTTATGGCACTTCAAAATTTATAAATAGTTTTGTTTTTCAAAACATTGCTCAAATGCCACTAAAAAGTTGCTCTTGCCTTGAGGTCTAGACTACTTCCAGGAGATCTTCCCTGCTGTGGCATTTGTTTTGGAGTGTTAGGATGTAGTGATTTCTAGAAAACGTGATGGTTTAGGCAGTTGCCCTTCCAATGCATCACTCCTTCCCATTTTTGCACTGATGTGCAGCACAACTGTTCATTGAGCTTGGGGATCAGCAGGTTGATATTACTAATTCAAAGGAAAGAAAAACCAAAAGATGGTAAATATTCTTTTCTCTGCATGGGTCAGTTCTCCACTCCTGTTCAGTTGTGCATGGCTGCTCAGCTTGCTGTGCCAGCTTGAAAGCACAGTGAGTAGAGATGTTAATGACTGAAATGGAAACATCGAAAGTTCCTTAACCAGCATGTAGAATCACATGTAGTGCATGTAAAACCACAGCCACAGTGTGATCATGTACCACAGACATGATGTGGACTCCTTCAGACCTCCACCTCAGTAAGGGTGATTGACTGTAAAAAGCCAAACCAGTTTTTCATCAGTTTGTGCAAGCAAGCTTGTGATTTTGTAGGAATAATATCTGTTGACCCTGAACTACAGAAGAGTATTTTGGCTGCATGATACTAAATCTGTCCTCCACGCACACAGTGGACTGATTGGATTTAAGAAGAAATCGCTTAGCACTCTATTTTGATTTTCTTATCGTGTACACATGTATTTACTGGCTGACTAAAATATGCTTTCTCATAATATATGCAGGTCAGTTGCTCCGTCTGAAAATGTTTCGAGAGGACCATGGGTCTTGGATGACGATGTTCTTCAGTACCATCCTCTTCCTCTTCATTTTTTCTCACATTTATAATCTGTTTCTCATTATGGCGGGGAATATGAGGTAGGTCACAGAGTTGCTTTTTGTCTCTTCTGCTGTAGAATGTATTCTACTGGAAGCTTTTCATATTATGCTGCTTTACAGTGAACAAGAGTTTACAAAAATGTAAAAACATTAGCATTTGCTATCTTTTTTATTCTTCTGTTTTCTGACTTTGGGTAGAATAGTAATGTACTTGGCTAATTAGCCAAGAGGATTAAAATACCAGTTATAAAATGTGGGGTCCTAGTCAACATGGTAGCAACAATTACATCAGGGTACTAATGAACATTGCATCCTTTTTTTTTTATTATTTAAAATTATAGCTCAACAAATTTGATTTGAAGTTAGGGCTAAGTAGTTTGAAAGTATAAGCATTACTATGGTGCATACTCAGGAAATTCATAATCAAAGTTAAAAGAAATTGAAACATCCAAGCCTGACGAAGTTCACACTCAAAACACAAATGTATAGTATAGTACTATTTTGGTTATGTATAATAATATTTGCCGATCCGGTTTGTTAAAGCTATTCTTTAAAATCTATTTTTCCCCCCTATGGTGCTCTAACAGGGCAAAGCTGTGGTTGGCTGAGGGATGAGCAGCTATCTTTTGATTATGTTTGAGTTTATTTTTTTAATGGAACTTTTTGTATTAATTTTCTGGCTTAAGAATACTTGATTCCTTTTATTATCTCAAAATTAACACCACTTTCAAGCGTTGATTTTCCTGAGAAAACCTACATTATTAGTCATATAATGCATACAAAATGGACAAAGTTACACAGTCATGTTGTTTATGAAGGACAGGATAGCATCTGAATAGTTTCTAGAAAGGAATAAGCAGCGCAACGTATATATGAGTTGACAAACTGTGCACATAATTAAATGACTTGTCTTAGCAGAATCATACTAACAAGAGTCTGGGGAAGAGTTATTTAATGGGCCCTAATGTGGTGTGTTGCAGATCTTAAGAGTGCCATCAAAAATATTCAGTGTATAAAGTCTTGTTAACAATGTGACATAGACCAAAAGATGAGGAGGAAGCAGATTGGGTGTCACTGGATAAACGTAAAGGCAGAGCAGTTGGGCTAATCATGAGATTGCGACATGAAGAGTACATGCATTGATTCAAGCAAGGCAGATAAAGCAGCAGAATAACTGAGTGTTTTAGGAAATGATCACAGTAATGATGTGGTAAATATGAATACAAGCCCAATAAGAGGCAAAATAATCATCCCTGAAATGAGGAGGGCAGGAGCAATGCAGGTTTCTGGCTTCCCTGTTTACACAGTTATACTATTATTGGTATTATGTCAAGATTTATATTTGGTATTTCTAATGCTCTATAAACTATAACTAGCTGTTAGACAAAGCATTAACGATTTTGAAAGCTTAAATCATGTCTAGAAATCAGAGTTCATTTGTTTTTGTCAACATTCCTGGTTCCCATATCTGTTACAAGCTTCCATTAGCTGCACTGAAGAGATTGCATGGCAATCAGTGTCCATGTTCTTGGAAATAGGTGCAGCCTAGTCCTGAAATAGCTGATGTCAGTCAGTCTGCACTCTTGCTTTCTGCAGGGTGAAGCCTCTCCTTTCCTGGAGCTTATGCCCTAGTCCTAGATTTGTTGTGATTGTTTTGGGAAGCTGACTGTGCTTTGCTCAAGGAATCACACTGCCTTTTTCGAAGTGGACTGAAGGCTTCTTACAGTCATTTTGGGTGTCCATTCCAGCAAAAAGACAGCAAGCAGATACAAAACAAACAGTTTCAGTCTCAAACTTCACAGTGTAAACCATCAGTCAAACAGATCCCTCGGATCAGTTCTCTGAGTTGAGATATAACAATGTGTAGTACTTTTGAAAAGGGAGTTTCTACAACAAACGTCACCAAAGCCAACTACTTCATGTTGCCCTGTCTGTGTTTCAGCTTGCCCTATGTGCTGGCAAGAAAGTGATTTTGACAATTTTCTTTATGTCAGATATTTGGCCTCATCAATAAAAATCCCTTTGTGGCTCACAAGTAGGAGAATCACACATCTAGCATGTGCTTGCCAGCATGGATGATGACAGCAGAAGCAATATCCTGTTTAGGGCTTGAGAAACCTGTGCCAGGAGAGCTTTCAAGCTCTGTCATGTTACCATCTTAAAAAAGATATATTTTACAGTAGCCAAGATTGTTTTGCTGGTTTTTTTTAAAGCATTTTTAAAGACACTTGACTTGTCTTAGTGTGGCAAACCTAAAAAGTGTGATTGTGTTCTTTGCTGGGAAGAGCAAAAGCTGAGTAAGTTGTAGTATTTGAAGACATGTTATACAGCTCTTTGCTGAGCAAAAGTGTGACTGTCTGAACTGAAAATAGTGTGACAGATTGGAGTGTATATTTTTAAATTTCAAGTCCCTCTTCTCTTTTCAGTGACATTTCTTTTGAGGGACTTCATGGTTTATGGCACTGACCCCACTGTACATTAGGTTATTGCTCTTGTAGTTAGAGCTGAACGTCTGGTGAGGAAACATGTCTGAAAAGCTGTCGGAGAATGATCTGCAGCTATTCTTTCTTATCATTTCTCATTTCTTTCTTACTTATTCTCATTCCTGGAAATAATAAGCAGAAGCTGAGCTGGGCACAGGCTGAGTTTGTGTAACTGTCTGAAGTCCCGGTGGGGTCAAGGCACAAGCTTTAGCAGTGAGGTGTCTGGTCTGTTTTGTCTTTCTCTGAAAAAAAGATGTGGAGTAGGGAGGCTAAATGTGAAAATGATTCAGAAGCAGAACAGTTTCAGTCATTACTTAGGCTTAGGTTTAGAGGACACTGGGGAGCATAGCAGGACAGGTCAGTCAGAACAGAGCAAAGGCTGTTAGAAAGCAAGCCTGGTCAAGGTGGCTGTGAGAATAATGCAGAAAAAGCTATTCCTGCAAGAGTCAGAGTAAACTTAAGTAGTGTTCTATGCTCAAATAAGGAGAGGAGATTGATTTTGGAATAGTTCTAATACTTGAGGAACAGTTAAACCAATTGTAGAGAATCAGAAAACATATTATCTGTGTGGTGCCAGGGGCTGAACTGTGCAGTGAGAATGAAACTATTAAATTTGCTCTGTAATTCAGATTTTAAGTTTTTGAAGTAGCAGAAGGGTGCTGCCGATTACATCTGCTCAGTGGGTACTGTTAGACAGTGATACCATATACTGAAAGGGACTGTTACGACATGGTGTGAAGGACGTTAGCCTGGGGATCTCCTGTTCATGCTATGAGTCTTGTGGTGGGTTTGAGCATACAAGCACAAGTACAATTTCTATCACATTGCGATCCGTCACACTTGGGCACAGTGGTCCATCACACTTGTGTGCAGTGGTTCTCTGCACAACAAGTGCAGGCTGCCTTGCAAAGTGGCTAGCTGCCATCTAAAGTAGTCCTTTGTGTCAAATCTGTCCCTGTCACTTTGCCTGCTCTAACTATTCTTCACTCTCATGTGGCTAAAATAATATCTTTCCATTCTTTATCCCACAGCAGCTGTGGGTGCTTGTTTGGAGGTCTTAATTCATACTCAGTGCTATTTCTATCAACACAGGCCTGCATATAGTGAATAGGATTCTTTTTCTGTGGTTATAGAGAAAAAGAAGATAGAAGCCCTTTTGTGGTACTCATTTTCTGCCGTGGTGGTCTCCCTCAGAAACGGCTATCGACTCCTGTCACTTCATTGTAATATTTTCTTCAAACAGTGCTCTGAAGAAGCAGGACCCATTTGCTTGGGAGCTGAACCAGAGCTTTGCCAGTGGTCACTGAGTGAGTCTGAGAGATGTGAGGAGGAGATGTGATGATGATCAGTGGCTGCACCCAGCCGCATAGTTAAGGCTACAGATGCACTCTGGGGTCCAGCCCTCTGCAAGATGGCCAAGTGGCCATCTGTCCGTGTGTCTGTCCAGGGAGGTTACTGCACAACCTTCTGGGAACATTGCGTGCAGTGATCGTGCCTGGGGTTCCCCTAGCTAGTACTGAGCAGTGTGATCTTGTTCATACAGTCCTGAGCAGGAGATTATTCTCCAAATACTATGCCAAGCGCAAGGTCCTACACCTGGGTCAGAACAATTCCAGGCATAGCTACAGGTTGGGCAGAGAAGAGATTCAGAGCAGCCCTGCGGGGAAGGACTTGGGGGTGTTGGTGGATGAGAAAATGAACATGAGCCGGCTTCAGTGTGCGCTTGCAGCCCAGAAAGCCAACCGTATCCTGGGCTGCATCAAAAGGAGCATGACCAGCAGGTCGAAGGAGCTGATCCTACCCCTCTATTCTGCTCTCATGAGACCTCACTTGGAGTATTGTGTGCAGTTCTGGTGTCCTCAACATAAAAAGGACATGGAACTGTTGGAACAAGTCCAGAGGAGGGCCACGAGGATGATGAGGGGACTGGAGCACCTCCTGTATGAAGACAGGCTGAGAAAGTTGGGGGTGTTCAGCCTGGAGAAGAGAAGGCTGCGTGGAGACCTCATAGCAGCCTTCCAGTATCTGAAGGGGTCCTATAGGAATGCTGGGGAGGGACTCTTCATTAGGGACTGTGGTGATAGGACAAGGGCTAACTGATTCAAACTTAAACAGGGGAAGTTTAGATTGGATATAAGGAGGAAATTCTTTCCTGTTAGGGTGGTGAGGCACTGGAATGGGTTGCCCAGGGAGGTTGTGAATGCTCCATCCCTGGCAGTGTTCAAGGCCAGGTTGGACAGAGCCTTGGGTGAGATGGTTTAGTGTGAGGTGTCCCTGCCCATGGCAGGGGGTTGGAACTAGATGATCCTTTCCAACCGTAACTATTCCATGATTCTATGAAATACTTTCATTATCTTTGGAAATATGAATTACATCCTTTAAGTGCTTATAATACCTTGTGCTGGATGCTTTTAGTAGCACGCTGCCATTAACTTTGGACAAGCCAAGGTTTCTGGTAAAAGCAGTATAATGTATTAAGCTGGAGTGCTTTTGAACATCTGTAGCAAACCCAAACCTAGTATATGCAAAAGTAGCTCAGAGCCCAGCTTGGCAATGTAAAGCCCTCAGAGGGCTGAGCAAGCAAATAGTTTTGCAGAGGGAAATTCTGCGAAGGGTCAGCATCGCCACCTAGCTTGAAGACTTTCTTAAAACATTTCAATAACGAGTTCACATGATGAAAGGTAACAGGGACAACGTGAGAATAGCAATTTTATGTTAATGTTTTATGGTATTGAATGGTTTAAAAAGAAAAAAAGACAAACATCATCAGAGTCCTCCTCTCTGCTGCCTGGGGGAAACTGGAGCCTTGTTAGGACTTTGCCAATGATTCCCAACTCAGAGCTTGCAGATCCAGTTAGGTGCCAAGCTCCAGTTAGGTGCCAGCTCTCTCATCTGAAGACCTCTAATTACCTGTAATAGATACTCTGTGCTATTTTGGCAAAGATCTGATTTCTGCCCTTTGTCTTTGGACTCATGGCCTTAATTTTTCAAAATCTACTGTGGCAATGATATTCAAACCTTGGGTTTGAATTGGTATTTTTAGATAAGCATTGGTATTTTTAGGTATTGGGTTTTTAGGTAAGTAAGTCCACTGTTGTCCTGGGTTCAGCAGCTTTTGCATAGTGGCAGTGAGCACACTTTTCTGCCCTCTTGCAGAGGTTGCCTGGAAGGCTTGTCTCAGGGCAGTCCAGTAGAGCATGAGATACTTGGCCTGCACTTTGTCTCCTATATTTAGTCACTTCTGTTTTGGGGTTTGCGTTGAAAAATGTCTATCTTGATTTCAGTAACAATTAAGGATTGTAATGTTCTGGTGAGAGCTGTTAGGCTTTTGAAAATGACGACTTAAGAGTGGAAGGAGAGTAGTTCCCTCCTCAGCCTTTTATTATCTCTCAGGTGGCAGAGTGGCCAAACCTGTAGATGTGTCCAGTGTCCTCCTCCTGCACATGCCCACAGCCGCTCCTCGATGTTTCAGCGTGTTTTCATAGGAAGAGAGGCTTTTACCTGTATAGTAAAGGTTTGTACAAATGTGCGTAGTACAAAAGTGCCGTGCAGATGTGGATGGACGTTTTCACAGTTAAAAAAGTTCCCATGTTGTGTCCAGGGCCTGGGGCTGTGACACTTCTCAAGACTTTTCGTATCAAAGCCATGTATTAAATTTTCAATGCCTGTGTCATCTGCTCAGCATAACTGGAGCCATCTTATATCACAGCACCATCTACTTTAAACATAAAAATTACAGTTCAGGCCTTATGTACTCTAAAAAAGTCTTGTCATGACAGCTATCAAGAAACTCTGACCACTGCTTGAGGTCTTACGTGGCTCCTGACCTGGTGATCTCTTAGACCAGTGATTAACTTTGTGGCATCTGAATAAGCAGGGTGAAGTGCAGGTGTATTTTATCAAAGTACCATTTAATACTTTTTTGAACAGTGAGGGACTTGCGTGTTTATTTGTTAAGTCATTTAGAGTCTTGAAATTCAGCAGTGATTTGGAGCTGTGTAGGAGCAAACAGCTGAAGAACAAAACTTATTTATTTAAGGCTGTATTTGAAACATAAATGAAAGGAGAAACCCCTTTTTTTTTGGTTTGTTTTTTAATAAGATGGGAAAGAAGAGGATGGCAGAGGGATGGCAGAGGTATTCCTGGTGTTCATTCCTAGCGTATTGCGGCAAGGCCCACGCGGTGGCAGCAAAGGGTGCGTTTTAGCGGTAGAAAACTAGGTCCAGGAATCCTTTCTACCAAACTTTTTCTCTGGATTTTTCTGTTCCGCGGCAGATCCACAGCCCTTAATTCATCGTGTCTTTCTTTAAAGGAATTCTGGGCCTTGAACCGTCCATGGTGTGTCACATATTTTTATAGTTTATATGTGACTTTTGTATGCTTAAAGTACTGAAATAATCTTTGTCAGTACCTGCATGTATTGAAGCTTTTTCTTGTTTTATTGCTTTTAAGTGGAAAATATATTGCCTAAAGGAAATCCATTCACTCCTTTGGGAGCCTGTGTCACTTAATAACAGTATGGTATTTGAAATGACAACACAGTGTTATATTTCACACATGATACCCAAAAATCTGAGTTGTGACTGCTTGTCTCAGAAATGTCAGCTCTCTTGTCTTAGATGAAGTGATTTTCAGTGGACCAGAAGATGCTCAGGTGCATCATTATTTAACCTTGTAAAGTGTCATTAAAATTGTAGGCATAAACCATTTTCTCTTTTGACACTAACTGCCACATTACTATACCAATAATACAAGTTGGCTGTGTGCTGAATATGTCAGGAGAGGGTTTGGCATGAATTTATTATCTGTGCTGGCAAAGGGTGTAAGTTATTCTTATAAAGCACTAGAAGACAGTGCATCTTTTTGGTGGACTTTTGTTATTGCTCATTTCTTTCACAGAAGTGGGAAATTACAACAGTTTAATAGCAGAAATTCCTTAGGAATATAAAACATTCCTTTAATTAATTCTAGTTAAGGTTCATTTTAAAGAGGATTCTGTTAAGTGATGTAGTGAATTGGAACGCGATTACAACCTGCAGTTGACAAATGCCTATAAAGAGGGTTTGCATTTCATTTAACAAGCTGAAACAAGGAAACAGTTATATAAATTTTTTAGAGCTGCAGTAATAGATTTTTATTAAATACTTCACCTCTCCCCAAATTAGTTACTACTCCTTTCCTTTGTCCCCAGTTGCAGCTACATACAGATTATTGTGTCCTGGAAGTGTGTATTTGCTTAAGGCTTTAAACCACGTCTTATTCAGGATTCTGTGTTTTAGTTTGTTTGATTGCTTTTTAATGAGTCAAGGATTAGTTATCATTAGCATAATTTTTAAAGCGAGTTTTAGGCACGAAACAAGCATCTGTTTTCCTAGCCACTGTTACTGTTCTACAGAAGTGCAAGGTCCACAGTGGATCTGTATTAGCCAGCCAGACTACTGTCATAGCCGTGTCTACCCAGCCATATGTTTCATGAGCTTTATGTTGACATATCCTTTGTATACATCTGTTTCAGTTATGTATTTTTACCATAATCATGCCATAAGACAAATCCTAAACTGTTGGGATTTTGTCTTTTTTTGTTTCAAGCTCTTAGCTAGAAAAAAGGGTTTAATATTTGTCCTTGCTCAGCTGGCAAATATAACTGTGTTACGCTGTGAGCTTCAGAAAGTTCAAGCTTTTGTGAGCTGCTAGAAGGAAAGGTTCAAATCCATGTCCTCTACGAAATTCTCAGATACTAATCCTTTGGGACCATTGCGAGTCTTTACAAAACAGTATGTGGAAAACAGGGACTCCCTTAGAATACATGTAGGTTTTAAACAGCACAGGCTGTAACAGGCTTACGCTATGTAGACGAATGTTGAAACAGAAAGCTTAATATGGTTACAAGAATTACGGCTGTAAAAATATTGCTCCAAGAATGCAGAAGGTTGCATTAAGTGCTCTTCGCGTGAGACTTTTTAATGCAGGTTGTCATCCCAGCTGGGATCCTAAGGCACACGTGTTTAATGAGATCACACCAGCAAAAGAAACCATGTTTTCCAAGTCACTGTGATTGAAAAGTCTCTTGAGCCAGCATTAGGATTTGAAAATCAAAGCTTATTTTAAAATGTACAAGCTAGTTCAAGGTGTTTGAGCCTTTATAGCTAAACATACGCTCAGTCATATCACCTGGTGAAAAAGTACCTCTTGGTTTCATGTGCTAAATCTGCCATATTGCTTCTATTTTTTGTAGACTAGACCTCAACAAGCTTTTCCCTCTACTAAGCCAAAAAAATGGTAAAGCAAAGAAATTGATTAGTTTGGATGCAATTAAAAGATGATGCTTCTGAAATCCCAAACTTTTTAAAGACTAAGCAATTCATTCCCCAAACCACACTGTCTATGCAGACAGAGGATAAAGTCTTGCACATCACAGAACAGCCAGCATAGAATGGTCATAGATCTCAGGGTGTACAAATGTAGACAGGATACCAAAAAGCTCCCTTATCCATAAAGCCATCCCAGGAGTATTTTTGGTCAACAGGATCAAAGGCTGCCAAAAAACCTGTGGCGTACTTGGAGCTCTGATGTCGTGAAGTATCCGTAAAACGGGTTGCTCAGTTTGAGAGTGATGTTAATCACTTTGAGCAAACGACTGAAATTACTGGGAGTTTGTGGAGAAAACCAAACTGCAAGGAGAAAAAATAATAAATATCCAAGCCAAACCGTTTTCCTGTAAGCTCTTTTTGGTAGTTTAGGAGCAAAGGCCAAACCACAGAGATTAAAGTGACACAAAGTGCTGGGAGGAGTTCTTTGTCAAGACATAGGCAGCGTGCTATAACTATTAGTTCTCACCTAAACATTTACAAGTACCTGAGACTAATTCAGGCAGCACACATGACAAGGACTTACTCCCGAGCTGCATCTCAGGTAATTGTAAATGTTAAGGTAAGAACTATAGTTCTAGTACTGTTGTTAAATCCCCTTTCTCTAACAGCTTTTTTCTATTGATAAAATTAATGACTGGTTTTAAGAAGGTTGTCACTGATCAGAGATGCCGGAGGGAAGAACTGTAAGTGCTGAACACAGGCAGACCTATTAGCTAAGAACAGCAAATACAAAGGATGCTGTAGGCTGTGATAGGAAAAGCATGTGAGAGACAAAGGCATGTGCAGCACCAAAGGGGGTCGAGCTCCAGCCCTGGGCTGGACGGAGGAGCAAGTGTCTCTGTGGCTGTGACACAGCTGTCCTGTGGTGTTGCTATAGTGACAATGATGTGATTTTGGGAATGTCTTAGGGCTATGTAGACCATTTCCCCTTTCCTAATTTCAAATAAGTATCTTTTCTAGTGCTAGGGATAACTGACTAGATAAATTGATCATGGCATAATGTAGTTAAACCTTATGCAAAAGTCAGTTTATGGTGCTGTTACGTATTTTGTATTTGCATTTTGAGATACTATGCTTGTTTAAAGTGAAAAAAATCCACAATTTGAAAAGTTCAAAATGTCAATTAATATGCATGTATTCACATGAAACTGTATATGAAAGACTTCACAAAAGAACTTGTTCATTTTTTGATGGTATAGCAAATTTGGCCATTTTTAAGGGTTTCTGTTCACATCACAAATACAATAACAAGGCATATTTTTCCTCTGCCCATCTCATGGGCATTTACTGACCTCTCTTTTTCTCTTTTGAAGGCACAGATAATGGTTACAACATTACTTTTTTATTTCACACTGCTCTGGATTGAACTGACATGTAGACGCTGAGAGAGTTTTTCCTCAATCAGACTTTGACATTGTCAGTGTGCCATTGTCCATTTAGGATTATGTGAAATTACTCTGCTCTGTCAGCCCTTTTGCCAGTTCAGGAACCAGAAAATTGCGATTGCTACTGCCTACATATCTTGCTTTCTTTGCCTATAGCACACATATGCTTTTCTCTAACCCAGATTATCAAGTTTCAAAGGAAAAATAACCCAGGCTAAAATTAGTGGGTTACCCTGAAACTTGTAATGTGATGCCATACGTCTATGGCTAATTATGATGCAGGAGGCTAAAAGTCCAAAGACACCTCCAGAGACCTCTTAGGATACAGGCCTGTCAGGAGGATCTGAACAGTGTAGTGTCTTTTTGTATAGGAAATTGGGTCCTCAGGTCATCTCTTCTCACCACGAGCTGGGAAATCTGTAAAGCTGCAATCTGGACTACTAAGGTTTTATCCTTTGCCAGGGATGAAACTGGAATTGGGGCTTATCTTCTGCAGGGCAGTCTGAGAGGAGCTACTGCCAGTTTCCACTAGCGGAGGAGCTGGTCTATTACTGTCTTGCTTTTAGCTCATTGGAGGACATGGAGGACATTTGGATACACGCAAGCACTTCCATAAAAAGCAGGGTTTTTTTAAGAAGGAAAATGCTTCCTGGTGCTTTTCATCCTTCTTCATCTGGCTGAAAACCCCGAAGATATCAAGTACCTGGAATGGAAAAACGTGTAACACAGCTGCCACCCTCATGAAACATTTGCTTGCTCTAGGTACTGCTGCTGTATTCTCTTTTTATCATCCTAACAGAAGTGGGGAGAAGAGAGCCCACCTGCCCTGAATGTCTGTGCCAGTAACGAGGTAGGTGGTAGCAGCAGATGGGTAGGCAGCCTATTCCTCAGCCTTGTTATGCTGCTGGAGTGCAGGGTGCAGTTGTGATTGAGACTGCTGAACATGAAAGCCATGGCAGAGAAGAGAAAGAAACTGGAAAGTGCAGGAAGAAATTTTCTCTGGCAGCAGCAATAGCAGCAGCTGTGACTCAAGACAAATTTGGCCCATGTTGTGGTTCAGCTCCCACAGGGTAACACCTGGGATAATAGTCTCTTGCAGTGCCCTTCTGATGGCTCTGGGTGCATTTAATGCCTTACTTTTGAAAGTGACTACTTGTGTGAATGAAATGGAGCACTTGAGGCCAAATTATGGTCCTAATGCTGATGGTTAAACCGCTTTTCCTAGAGAGAGCAATCTAAATTGTCTCTGTTCTTCACCATTTAGTAGAATGGAGAAAATGGAAGAAAATGGATGACCAGGCTTACTTTCAGAGAAACTATGACTTGAGTTTATTTAAGCATTTATGATTGCAGTCACCTCCAAAAGTGCATGCATTTGTAAAACATATTTTGTTGTCATCTTGAAAAATCACTGCACAGCCATTTTTATGGAAATCTCTGAGCTTAGCAACTGATAATACAGATCTTCCCATCGCTTTATCCAATGTTATAACCACCAAACACCCTAAAACCACAAATGTAGCAAAAAAGAGTTGTCAATTTAAAACATATTTACCTGCATTTTTTAGCAATTGCATGTGTTTTAGGCCTGTTTAAAGAGAATGTGTAAGTGTGATGTAAGTAAACTGTACTTTAATGATTAACTCTCAAGGTTACTGCCATTTTTTTATAACAAGGTGTCTGGCTCATAGGTGGCATTTGTTCATTAATACATTCATACCTCTGCAAATCAGCAGATTAAGAGATGTGCTTGTACACGTGAACTTGAATTTTTCATTCAATTTAAAAAGTGACTTTTTTTTTTTTTTCTAATCCATGAATTTTGTATTTTTGATAAAACGTTATGATTTTTTCACCCAAAGTAGAGTTTTGAAATTTCTCAATTTTGTCTGTGACATTTTTTGAGTTTTTAGAAAAAAAAGGTATATTCCAGTAAAAGAAAAATGATTAAAAATCTACTTATTTGATACACACCTTTTGATCTCTTTGGATGTCATGGAAAATTTGGAAATACTCAGTTTACCAGACAGGAAAGGGCACAAATTAAGATGGTAAAGCAATACTGTATCTCATTCCTGTTACTTGCATTATTTTAAGTGATAGCTACCTGCATTAATGTAAAATAAAAATAGAAGTATTTTTACTATCGACTTGGACTAGAATCCTTAGTCTTCTCTGAGCAAATAAATCCTTAGTCTTCTCTATCAATACTCATAATATGAAGAAACCTTAATCTCTATTCCTCACCAGGAAAAAAGACTGTAAATTTGGGAAGGGAGCAGAATTTTTCAGGAACTGATAAAGCAAATTTAGTCTAAAAAATATACCGAGGTGATCAAAAGCTTTCTTGCTTTATTTAATTTTTTTTTTTTTTTTTGGTCAATTTCTCAGATACAGTTGCTGTTTCTTCTCCCTGTGAGTCTTTGTGCCAAATCTTGAGTTCCTTAGTCAGAATACCACTGAATAATCCAGCATTCTTGCTTGGCAGGAGCTGCAACACCCAATTTACCTTCTATTCCTGGTAAATAACAGAGAGTGTCTTAGAATTTCATCAGCCTTTTCTTCACAGAAATACATTTTAAGCCTTTTTCTCACTGCACTCATCTGCAGGTTTTGAAAAGAGTGTTTTTATTTGCTGGTCAACAACATTGTGCGAAGTTTCGTCACAGGACTTTCTATCTTTGTTTTGGTTTTAATTTTTATTTGTGCCAAAACTGTATATTGTGTAGTTTCAGCACCCAAAGTAACTTCACACTTGAATAAGTAGCCAACACAGCAGTTGCAGCAGAGACGCAGTTATTATTTTGAATAAACCACGGAATACTTGCTGTAAAAAGTGAACAATCAGTCCAAAATTCGTCCAGAATTCGAAGGTCAATTTGAATAATGTACAAATAACAGCCTGCACTAGATGGCAGGAAAAAAAAAGATAAATTAATGAAAAGAAATGTTTGTAACGATTGTACCCACAGCTCCATGTCCTGGTTGTTCAGTTAAAATTAGCGGTAAAGCATTATAATTAACACGAAGTTTTCAATATCTTTCAGACAAAATGCAATTATATCCACTGAAATATTTACCTCACCCATTCTGTAGGGATATTCTGTGAAAGGATGAATGGTGTATTTCAGAGTGTCTTGATTGTGTTTGTGTATCAGTACCTGTATGTATATGTAGAGACAGAGTAAGTTTAGTGACGTATAGCTATTTCTGAAAAGATGGAAAGGCCCATTTTTATTCTGAAGATACATACTTTTGCCTAAAGGCATTACTCGGAGTTCGTTATTGAAAGATTTTTTTTTTAATATCTCTTTCTTTTTTTTTTTTTTTAAGTAAAACTTTTGATGCAATTCACCAGCTGAGGAGTGAACGAGCTTGGAAAAACTTGAGCACAAAACTCCAAAATTGCATGCTAAAGTGGTGCTAATGCATGCATTCAAGAAGATTAATATAACTTAGGGTACAACTATTTTCCAATGCGAAAGTTTTCCATACAAAGATCTTTTACAGAAAATTCTCGAGTGCTGTGCATATAGGTTAGAAATATTTTGCCACTTACCAACGGTCACGTAGCAAAGCGGAGGTTGGGGATTTATTTTTAGAGGCATTTTTACTATAAAAGAATCAGCATGACTGTGGTGGAGAGCACTGCTGGTTGTAAAAGTTATAATGAAGCATTGAAAATGACACGGTTAGAACCTATCTAAATGGAAGCAGCCTGTAAAAAGAGTTGTGATAAAATAGCTTTCACTGACACATGCTCTGAAAAGTAAAGATACACAATAGGTTCTGCTTCTTTCAGGTGACCCATTGTAATACCTCAAGGCTATCTAACACATAATGGTAACTGGGAACATAAAGTGATACTAGGTAACAGCAGATTTGACACCTGCAATTAGTTCTCAAGTGAGGAAGAAATGATAATAGTATCAAAAGAACCTTTTTCTGGCCTTAAAATGATTGTGAGGCTAAGAAAGGGAATATTACTTTAGCACTTAGCTATCTGAGGATGACACCCCGCTCTGTATAAAGCACAGTGGGAGAACTTGCACAGGGCTTTTGTTCTTGTCTTAGAGGAGTGAAGGCCAGTACAGAGCAAAATCCCTGATGCCTCCCTGTACATCAGGTCCACTCCTGAGCCACATGGCAGCAATGGCAGAAATCTGTATTTTTGGTTCTGTGTCACCAGCTATTAGTGACCTGCATGTCCCGTGCTTCTTGGGCTGAGTACTGTGGCTTGCAAGAGTGGCTTAGGGTCAGAAGAAAAGAAACCTTACATTATACACTTCAGAAACGTGTCACAAAAGACAGGAAGTTTCCAGGTCTGAAAATACTCCTCTTAGCTTCTGGGTGCATGTAGTAACATGCAGCACTTGAGATCACCAATGGCATCTATCTTTTAGTCTTTGTTTCAGAGTTATAGTGTTGATAATTAAAATGGCTTTCTTACAAAATGTCCACGGATCTGGTTGGAGATCCCTAAGTCCCAGTAGCAGGTTTGAGATCACCAGGGTGGTTGGTTGTTCATTTTAAATCAGACTCCACGGCATTTGAACCAGCCTATATTACAGTTACTACCTTCTAGCTAGATTCTATTCTAGAGGTCTGATACTGATCTGAGAATTTCATGACTGCCTCCCGTACCCTGATAAATCAGGAGTGTTTCTAGTGAAGTGAAGAGATCAGGAATTGCCTCTTAAAATGACCCTATCAATCAAGTAAAAGGAAAAGTCCTGGAAGTAAAAATCAAACATACACATATTATAGAATCAAATAATAAATCAAAATATGTTGATGTTTTTTATTTAAGGGCTTGGATACTGCTGCAAATATGTCATACTTCTTGTGCAGGAGCTGCAAAGTCTCAGAATACCATAGGACCAGGAAAAAACAAATGGTGCCTCAATAGAGCTCCGTGTTCTCCACAGCGATCAGGATATCCCACCGCTTTTTATCAGAAGGAGGTTGAGGAAATAAGTAATGCTGGCAGCTGTTCTGCATATGTTCTGCATATAAAGCATGGATTAGGGTGGTCCGCAGGATGCTTATTCCACATATGTGCCACTTCCCAAAGAAAATTTCCTGAGACAAAGAGACTATAAGAGTCAGACTTTGGCCAGGTGACCGATATTCACAGTACTTCTTGTTGCCTTGTGACACTTGCAGACAAAACTCTCTAGTTGTCAGGGTTGCTAAAGCTTTTACTGTTAACAGTAACAAGCTTTCTGTCTGGATCAAAGGTTATTGCCTGTTGCCCTCCTTTGCTAGATTAACATCAGTGTAGTTCCACATTAATATTATTTGTATTATTTATTGTATTTTATATTGTTACATTATTAGATACTATTTTATATTTAATACTAATTTATATTTACATGAAATTTGCTAACATTTTGATTTCTCTGTTCAATTCTCAATTTTAACCATTATTTTCATTACCCTATCATCATAAAGTGAGCATCTTTTTTGTTAATGGAATCTTGACATTTCATTGAACATATGTATCTGTGGAACTGGTGAAGAATATTGTAGTATCAGCTGTGAATGCCTCTTTATCTATTGACTTATGCCAAGAGATAGGGGATTTTAAACAGGGCCCCATTTTGAGGTAGTGATTTGAGTTTTCTAAACTGTGGGATTTGTTTGTGAAGACACTGAATGAATTTGAAGAAAAACAGTGCATGCTTTGAAGAGAGGCAGGAAAGGGACTTAGGCTTTTCCAAAGCACTGGTCAGACCTCAGGCTTATAGAAGGCGTAAGGGCACACTGCTGAAGATGTTTCACTGCAGAATAGTTTAAACAGATCTTTATTTTGTAAAGATCTCCAACTGTCTCGTGTTTTTTAGAAACCTCTGTATGTAAGTCATCTTGTCCATTAAAGGTGAACAAAGAACCTAAATACATCTTACAGAGAATACAGTTACAGAGGAGTATTTAACCAACACACCAAGTACATCAGATTTTAGGAGGTTTTTGAGGCTGTGGTTTAAGATATCATAAGCCTGCAGAATCTAGGTCTCAGGAGAAGGGAGGAGGAGGAGAAAACCAAGGGTCCATCAGACAGTGTTCCTGAGAGATACAGACTTTGAAAAGTGATCCAGCACTTCCCTAAACCAGTTGGATTAGGAAGATACATGATAAACAACTTGTTATCTGTTTGCACCTGACTGGTGTCACCTGAAAAGAGAACCTGGACTTCACATTTGAGCTAACAGCCCTTTCAGGTCAATCCAGGTTTGCCACTGGTGTTTTCTGATTCAAAACAGTGCAGATTGCCCACAGAGCAAAAAATAGTGAAAGGTAGAAACCTATTCTTTCTGTTGAGGTTTTTAGAGTTCTAATACAAACGTTGAAGAAAGGCTCTTTTGGGGTGGGGTAGGTGGGTCATCATGATAAAGAATACCAGGTAGATGTGGCACAGGTAGCGCTGTCTGTATATTCTCTAGCAGAGATGCAGATTTATTTTCTACTGGTATAAAGCTGGTGGTTCATCCAGGGATTTTTTGCTTCTGTGCCTAGAAAACTACATTGAAATTATAAAATCAGAGTTAAGGCAGCTAGAGGGCACTGTGGCTAAACATTTGTAACCTGCTTTTTAACGAGACCTTGTTTACTCCCCAGACATATATTGTAATTTGGAATTAATAATAGCTTTGAAGTTACCTTTTGTGTCTTTTGTCATTTCTAGAATGCATCAAAAGTACTGTAAAAAAGCTTTTGAAAGATACGCTCTTTCCATCTTTCATGAACTTTCGAATGAAGAGCCGAAAAGGTACAGAACAGGGAATTATTGAATTCCTACAGAAGATTATATGGATTATAAACTATATCCATATTTACAGTGCCATCTGCACATTTTCAGGTGTTGAAATTTTCTATCCATTACTCACATTGGTCTAATTAATAAATAAGGGAAGTTGTTATCCATATGTTGTACTAGGATCTCAGTGTATGTAGGTACATGACAGATGGGATATTCCCATAGATGTGAAAAGTTGCTTTCCTCATCAGCGATTCAGTGCAGTGCATAAAATATTATTTCATGAGTTTGTTTGGTCTTTACTCTGAATGTCTGGAAAACTGAGTAAACAAAAATAGTGTTCTGTTACCTGATCAGCTCCTTCACATGTAACTAGCATTACTTCATCCGTGAAGTGTATCTCATGGAAATTCTACCAAAGAAAGATTTGAGACTTTGACTTATAGGGAAAGGCAGCTTCTGAACACACAAGATTGGATTTAAAGTCAGATTTTGTTTCATAGACTATCTCAAGGAATGCCTTAGCCCTCCTGTGACCTCATTTAAACGAGTAGGACAATCTATGGTGAATGGGTAATCTTTGCTGGATATGTGGTACATGCATAGCTAATGGAGAAATGGCTTTACAAAATCCATCTTTAAATATATACAGATAAGTATTTTGAGATACTTAGGGCTGTGCTGTAATTTAAGTGATTCAGAGTGCTATCTTTTGTTTCCTATGTAAAAATGGTGAAAATCAAATGAAGTATTACATTATTTTTCATGATACAAGAATTCTTGGGTTAATATTTCATCAGGATGCAACATGGTTATGTATGCGGTTTGTTAATGCAAAGTTTATATTTGACCTATCTGAATGCTTTTATCTACATAAATCACATACCAATTAACTGCTGTTATTTAATTACACCATCTATTTGATGGAATCATTTATTAATCCTATCTCATTCGGCATGTGCTGGTAGCTGTTCACAATTGTGACGTTCAGCTGGGATTAGTTTCATGCTGCGTGTTGCAGCTGCACCATGACTCAACTCCTCTTCTGTCTAGGTTTTATTCAGGGAGGTGACAGTATGTGTAACAGCTGAGCCAGCTATCAGCCTTGGGTTTATTGGGGGATTGAGTGCATGCTCAAGGCAAAGATAAAATGACTTCTGTCCTTAGGAAATGGGACTTTTTTCTTTTTGGGTTGCTTATGATTGACCCCATTCCTGATTTTTGGCCTTGTTGTTTTCCAGTGTCATTGAAAATTATGCGTCTGCATCTTTACAGCAGAGCTAAGTACATCCTGTAGGAGAACATCTGAATTTGCAGTAGGCTTGCAAACAGTAAATACAGATATTGAATTTTTGTCATCCTACCGATAGCTATGCTACTTCTGTGCATATTGTGCAATGTATGCTTTTAAAAATGTTAATTGGAACCTACAGGGCTGATTTAAACACTAAGTGTATTAAATTCATGATTTGTAAGATTTGTTACCAGCTGAAGCCTCAGTACTTTTAATTAAAGGCAGCTGATTTTATCAGTTCAGTTGTTCTTTACTTTCAAGGAGAAAACTGCTACAATAAACCACCAAAAAGAAATGAAAGTTTATTCGGGTAGGTTTGAAAAGAATCCAATTGACCTGCTTGAATCCTTAGATTACAGGGAAGCTACACAGGGTAATTGATTCCTCTCACGGAGACTCAGAGTCTCAACGTGAAAGTAAGATCTCTACATAAATGCTTTGTTAATTCTGAGTTATGTTTGAGGCAATCGAACATACAATGGATTGTTCTTCTCTCTTTTCCCTTTCTCTCTCCAAGAGGACACTTGTTTTAGTCCCTTCTGTCCTGTGGTATAAAGATCAAAAACTAGACTAATTCAAGGATTCAGTAGAGTGTATGTTTTAAATAGAAATCCTTCCAGCAGTTAATTCTGCAAAACACCTACTCTGTAAGTGTAATTTTGTGTAATCCCAGAAGTCCACAGAGAACTTGTTTTCCTTTGTTGCGTAAATTAATCTCAAACAGGAGTATTGCTCTGCACCAATGTTCTGTGACTACTTAAACTGTAATTTCCCATAGATGTAATGAAAGCTGAAAAATGCTTTTATTCTGATCATTTGATAATCCTTTAAGCTCAGAGAGCAGTTTTGGTCCCTGTAGTAATTCTTTGTCATTGTTGACAATGTACTGTACATCTGGATATTGTAAGACCAAACATAGAGGAAAAATATCTTCTCTTGCACCTGTTCTTTCCTTTTTCATGCATCATAATCAAATAGATGGTAACAAAAGCAAGATGGATCCAGGTTTGATTTATACTGATTAAAGTCTTTCTCAGATAAATGGAGACAGACAGTGATTGATTAAGTGTCAGACTGTATTTTTACTAATGAAATGTTAGAAGAGTATGGTGGATATCCAGTTTCCTGCCTTGTGTGACCTGGCATTTATATGGCTACAAATGGCCAGTCACAGTTCTCCCTGTATTGCAGCCTGTGATTAAGGTGAAACCCCTCCCTTAATCTACTCTTAGGGGTGAGTTTACTTCTCAGCCCTCTGAGCTTTGTCTGAGAAGATGTTATCTACCCTTTATCCAGTCTCACTGCCTGTATGTTTTGGGCCATTAAATACCACCTCTTTTGGGCATTAAGGAGTTTGACAGGGCTCAAATATCCTGCCCTCTGTTGATGATACATACTAGGATGTACACATTGCTGCGTCAAGGAGGAGAATCTACAGCTCTAAAGTCTTCTGAATCTAAAGAGCTAAATATATCAATGGACAGTTAATCTGCTGCTTCCTTTGGTAAGCTGTTCTGAGGACTGTTGCGCTGCTTTTTTGGTGTGAAAGTTTCCAGCTCTGACGATGGTTTCGTGCCTTTCCATAATAGACTGAACAGTCTTTGTGTCCCCAGTTCTTTTTTTATGCCATGAAGATATGTGTAGTCTTTAACCAGGTCACCTCTCAGTTCTATTTTAATCAATTAAACAGGTAAGTTTTAGAACTCACTGTATGTCTTTTCTCTAGTCCTTTTTTTGGCACAGTTTTTCAATATGCTTTAAGAATGTGTATGAAGCTGTACGCAGGATATTTTATATCAGTCTCACCAATGTTGTGTATAAAGGTAAAATGATTTCTGTTCTTCTGCGTAGTGCTTCTTTAATTGATGCAAATTAGCTGCACTAAATCTTTTCATCCTCATCCCTTCTCTAGTGAATTCTGTCATTCACATCCACCCCTCAACTAGCTAACAGTGCTCCTGGTATAAGGAGTGTATTAGACCATTTAAAATGTGCTTTGCTTTTTCTCTCACTACCTGTGTGTATTTGGAAAAAACCCTGATAAATACTGTTTTACATTGATTTTTTTAATAAAAAGACCAGTTGCTACTAATGGTAATGTTTCATTGTTTCTTTTCTATACTGCTCCCCCTATAGAGGCAATTGACCCTAAAGACCTTGATTGTTCCTGTTACTGTTTATTCCTTTAGACATTTTTGAGTACAGTGCTGCCCTTGGAAATACACAGAATTTACCTCTTAGAGCTTATACTGAAGGTTAACGTTGGCAGTATCTGAGGCCATTGCCACTGATAACCAAATACATTGCTCCAGAACAGCTTCCCACAGCTTGTGCTGACAACCTGAGGGAAACAATGAGATACCTTGACACCATATATATAAGGAGGCAGGTGCAAAATATGACTCTTAGCATTACCCACAGTCACACAGTAAGTATTGTTGTAGTCAGAAGAGGTACTGAAAGAAAAAGCATTTGGGGCACTTGGAGCCCTTAATGTTTTAATTGCTTCCATTAGTGCTCATCCAACAGGTGAGTGCAAACTCAGCTGTTGGGTAATGTAAGCAGTGGTAGAATGCACTGGTTGCAGCGGTGAATGCCAGGATATACCTTGCACTCTGCAGTTTTATTCCTTTCTTTTCTGTTTCCTATGACCAGAGGGAGTTCCAGTTTAAGCCTCTTCTGGCCTCTGTAGCAGTGTGTTTTGAAGGAGAATGAGTGTCATATATATATATATATATATATATATATATATATATACTGCTAGAGTATGACATGAGCTACTGAAGCTTCAGGAAGGAGGTGGGAGATGAACCTGGCAGGCTGCATAGTTGAGTGCTATGGAGGTCAGAGAATAATAGTTGGCTTTTTGTAACTCTAATAGCAAATAGAGCAAATACTGAGGTTAGTGCATTGCGAGTCAGATGCCCTCAGTGCCCAGCAGCTGACTGTCTTGCAAGAACCTTTGTGGCATGGACAGGAGACAGCAATAATACGTGTATAGGAGGGGCTGAGTCAAAGTACAGACAGTAACGCAAAGCTCAGGGAGGACGTTTGACCTGCATGCTGGCACTGCACATGCTAGTGAGGAACTGTAGAAGTGGTGGTCACTTTTGGATTAAAAGTATTCCTGTTATGATGTTTTGTTTCACATATAATTGTGCTTCCTTCATCCCTTGGGTTTCTCACAGTGTTTACCTAAGGCCTTTTGAAGCTGTTTACAGTTATGGGAGATTAACTTGTTTGCTGCTGAGAGCATTTATTGTTCAGTAGCAGCTGTTGGTTTTGTCTTGTTTTTTTTTTCCTTGTTTATAATAGACAGTACTTTTTTTTCTGTTTTCTGCATTAATAAAGTGTCTATTTCTAAACTCATTAGAAATTTTATATTCTAATACTCTAAATTCAGTATTCTGACAGATTCCATATAGTCCTAAAAATGCACTTATGTTTAACAGCTCATTCTTCAGAAATTCTGCAGATTCAGAAAATACCTTCCAGTCTGGAATCTCATGGATCAGTGTTGCCACTGTGAAACAGGACAGCCAGGGCTGTGTTGTTTAGGCATTTTTGGATGTAACTGATAAAAACCTGTCAGTGAGATGCTGTCAAATAAATAATAACTTTTGAAAGGTATATAGTTAATTTCTAGATGAGGTAGTAGAAACAGTACAGAAGATAAACCTTCAGAAGAAGTATGTAAAATTTCATCTCTGCAATCACACTAGACAGGCTGGCATATTCACAGATAGAACATACTTGGAAAGAACAGTAAATTTGATATTGGATATTGGATATTGGATACAGATATTGGAACACAGTAATAACACTTTCTAAATCTTCTGAAAGGGTTCTGGAGAGTTGAGGCATATGGTCCCTGGACTTTTGTCCATGTTACCAAGCATGCATTGGAGAGGGAATGTGTTGCTATAGTTGAAAAAAATTCATGATGCATAGTTTGAAAGTAAAATTAATTTAAAATGTCAAAATAAATATAAACTTTTGGGCACTTTTGCAGTTACTCCTTTATGATGCACCTGGGGGCAACCGGGAAGCCACAGACGCAGAAGTCTGATTTGCCTCCTGGACAAGCTGATAGGATCACTGAACTGTAAACAAATACGCTGTATTAAAGATGACTCTAAAAGAATCCTTCTGCAGGGGGAGTTCATGCCTTAAAACAATCTGTTAAAGTGCTTAAGGCATCACTGAATATGTGGACTAATAAATCCGACTGGTATAATTTACCAGAAGTTTCCAAGTCGCTCAAGAAGTAAGTCTCTCACCTTTAAGAATCCTGGTCAGGATTAGGGTGAAGACATATTCAGAGAACAGCTTGTTAAAAGCCAGGAGACAAAGGGTAGAAATAGTTTTAAAAATGAAAATAGATTATTATGAGTGCTTTAAAGGGATCTCTACTGGTGTCTCTACGGCTTAGTATTTGTAGAACTATACTGGAAAGGAGGGTAAGGAGTGGAATGGCAAATGTTTTGATGGTACTGCATTATTCAGTGTGGCAAAAAGGAAAGCTCATTGCAAAGAGCTACAGAAGGACTTCACGACACCAAGTTAGTAGATGACAGTGTGGCAGATGACAAGCTATTGCCTCTTAGGGAAAAGGACCTGGAGATAATATAATTGGTTGTATAAAACCATCGATGAAAGATGGGCAGAGGGCAGGAGAGAAGGAATTACTACGAAAAGAGCAGAGAACAACAAACTGAGATTAGAACAAGGAACAGAAATCACTGTGTGCTGTTCATACCTGTAGTGTTCATGCATCTTGAATAATACACACAGTTCTGCCCCCCCTTCATGAAATAATATGAAGAACTCAAGAGTATATAAGGAAGGGCAACAAGGAGGATCAAAGGAACACCTTCCACATAAGCTTTTAAGCAGACTAGAGTCTCTGAAAAGGTCTATAAGGCACAGAGGAAATTACCTGAGAACAATTTTTCGCTGTTTCTCATGCTATAAAATTTAGGAATTATCAAATAATATCAAAAGGTAGGGTGCATCCAAAAGGAGGTACTCTTTCATGCAACACATGCTGTAGAACTCATTGCTACAGAATAATGCAGCAGTCTGTGTAGATGCAAAGTGATTCATAAACTCAGGGAGCAAAAATATATTGGAGTTTCACACGCAATGATATCACATTTAGCTGAGAAAGCCCTTGAGCCTCAGATTGCTGGCAGTTGGGAGTCTGTGATGGGGAGGTGTCACCTATAGAGTTTCCCTATTCTGGTACTCCTTGGTCATCTGCCAGAGGTGAAATACTGGGACAGACAGATGTTTGATCTGACAAAGTACAGCCATTATTATATTCCTTTTGTTCAGGTTGTGTATGTTTCTTAAATTTTAGATTATAATAAAAGAGATACTTCAAAAAGTGTCACGTTTGTATTAAGCTGGATAAAATGTGTACTGAAGAGCGTTACAGAGACATTCTCAACATGCCCATTCTACCATTCTTTGAAATTTCATGCTTTTTGAGGCTTCTTCTGAGTAATCTCAGGAAAACCAGAAATTATCTTCCAGATACATTAACTGCTGATAAGTTCATGAGTGATGATCTTAGAAATCTGGAGATGCTTTGGTGCTGAAAGGAAACAGCAAGAAAGTGGGCAAAAAAGTGAAAAGTGAAAAAAAGTGAAGTCCTCTTTGATGACTCATATATATAGACTTGTAAATGTGAATATTGGTTGGAAATGTTGGCCTGTGTTTATTTGCCCATCTAAGATTCTGGTCTTGCATCTAATTCTATTTGGAAAAGTAGCATTTGATTCAGTGTATGTTATTTAAGAGTCGTAGCAAGTACAGGGCATTTGTATCAAACTTAACTAAATATCCATTGGAGAATGACTATTTTCTCATTCTCACAATGCTGCAAAACACACAGGGAGGATTATAATGCAAAATCTTAAAAGTGAGATTATGAATAACTAGTGTTCTGTGAGAAACAGATGAAAGATAGTGAACACTACATAAACATACTTCAGGTCTATCAGCAAGCTTATGAGCTGACTTCTGTCAGACTCTCTACTAATCTTTCATTATAAAATCTTGTCCTTTCCTTTAAAAGAGACTGCAGATAAAAGAAACATGCAAACCATGGACATGAGAAAACAAAAATGGAAAAGTATTTTGAAAGCCTTTTTATGGTACAGCAGGGATAACATTGTCAATTCCTTGGGGTAACATTGCGTGCTCTAGTCCTGTCCAAATCCTTCTATTTGTTAACAAATCTATACTAAAGGCAAACTGCATATTTCATTCAGTCAGTCTCCAGTTCATTCATTCACTTCATTCAGCACCTATCAGACACTGGACTGAATATATGCCATCAAATGTTTTCCTTGCAGTCCTAAAATATTAGCTAAATAAGCCGTTGGTAACCTGACCCTAGAGGGTGACATCTTGTTATAAATATCCAAGGAAGGAAACATTTGCAGGCTTGACAGGGTAAATCAGCTCCTCTCCGTCTCTCTGGCACCCACTCATACACATGCACATGGGTCATGCAACATATTAAACATTCAGACCCTTAAATTAGTTCAGTGTCTCTCTTGTATTTGCAATTTTCATACTGTTTATCACCACAAGTGTACACATATTACGGTTTCCTTTTTACAAATCATGTAGATAACACATTTTTGTTGCGTGTCACTAGTATAATTTTGTTTTTGTCAGCAGACTGCTAAATGACACTGAGGTGTCTGTAGTGTGCATAAAGCAGCATCTTGTAATAGACTGCAGGTCCCATGTGAGAACTTACAGTGAATACATTTAAAGTTGCAGCAGCTTAGCCTGAAAAATTGACAGCAGTCATTTGATTGTGGTGTGTGCATGTATTTCTTCTTGATGTGCCGGTACGCACGTCAGCGAAAACCTTCCATGGACATCAGTGATAGTACTGTGAAGTCCAGTTAGTGGCCCAACCGGCTATTTAACTAATTGATATTAGTTCACACGGAGAATATCAATAGTTCTGCTGCTTCTTGTCATGGATGGATTGATGCATTTCACTCGTAAGAGAGAAGTAGCAATATGTTTATTGATACAAATGAGGGATGTAATAAAGTTTGATAGGAAATGTGGCAGTGATTTAACAAGATTCACACTTCAGTATTTACTGCATAGAGGGCAGGGTCAGACAAAACTGGCAGGAAGACCCTCCTGTTGAGTTACGAGGTTCAGAAAAGACCCCTTTGTGTTCCTAACTCCTTCTCAAAGGGGAGTCAGAGTGTGGCTGGATCCAGACTTAGCCTTTAGGTTTCCCCTTGCCACTGTGTGGCATAAGAGTCTACATATATGATTTTCATTCCATTCTGTGCTGCCAAAATGACTGCCCTTATTTCTCCTATTTGTGCACTGCCTTCACCTTCTATTATTTTTTTGCCAGTGGTAATGTCTAATGCAACAGCATTATATTGCCGTTTACATTTACCCCTTTTGTTGAAGCATCCATAAAACAAATGTTTTCTGTTGGCATACCCTCAGTGAGGGGCAGCGCATTCAGTATGAGTGAACATTAAAGGGCCTGTATTTATGGACATCTGCAATTTGGAGACCTTGGTGTGTCCTTCACTTAACTGCATATTTTCTGCAACTCCTGTTAGGTGAGCATACAATTTTGATAGTGGGTTTTTATGCAATGCCTTGCAGGGGAGCAATCTCCTTTAGGGTTGCTTTGAGTAAATGGTCTTCTAGTTTGCACAGGTTGTCCCTGCTGTGTTTTCTCAACTTGTTTAACTGCACAGACTGATTGATAAAAGTCTCTTTTCCGAGAGTGTTGTTGTTATTTCTTTAACTGTGATTGAACTAAACAGTAATGTTCTTTAGGGCCCATCAGGGCAGTGTGGAACAGGTTACAGTAAGTAACATGCTGATTGAAACCCCATTCAGCTATAATAGGGTCTCAGGGGTGTACATGTCCCAGTGACTGATATGTTTTTAATTCTTCGGTTAGAGTTTTGACTGCCTTTTTATGTTCTCATTTCCACTGCCAGGGTTTGTCTTTCCAGAAGAGTGAGTATAACAGATGGGAAATTATAGAAAATCCAGATACATGCTTTCTCCAATATCCTGAAATTCCTATGAATTCTTGTAACTCCTTCCTTGATCAGGGCATTTGCAGCTCTTCAATTTTTCTTAAGGTATCTGGAGGAATCATGGCACTGCCTGCTTTCCACCAAGTACCTGAAAATTTTACTTCTTTACATGGTCCCTGATATTTCCCATGTGGAATCTTAATTTCTGCTTTATTTTGTGCTTGCCATACTGCTGCTGCCACTTCCCCAGCCTTCTTGGGGAAATTCCTCCAATCAGAATATTATCTGTATATTGGTACAGTGCCACATCTTGAGGAGGTAAAACTGTCTGCAAAAGTTCAGCAAGTGTGGCATGAGCAATTGTGGGTGAATGATTATACCCCTGTGGGAGCCTGTTAAAGGGGTATTATGTTCTCTCCCAAGTGAAAGCAAACTTCTTTTCATCCTCCTCCTTCAAGAGAACCATAAAGAATATATTTTTTACATCTAGCGTCGCCACGGATGGGTGTGCAGCTGCTTGCGGAGTAGCTGTTAGGTTTACAGTGTGTGGTACAGCCCCTGTTAGTGGGGAAGATAATCAATTATCAAATAGTCAAATTGTCAAATCAAATGCCACCTCCCATCTGTTTTCAAAACGGCTGGATGGGTGAGCTATATGGGGAGTGGGTTCTGGAGATTCGTTGTTTCTCTAAATCAGCTATGACTTCTGAAATTCCATTTCATGCTGCAGTAGAAATCAGGTATTGCAGTACATTAATAATCTTTGAGTCAGGGAGTACAGGGGCTGTGTGAAGCACGCACATTACAGCCCCCTGATTTCTGCCCAGGTTGGGATCAGTGTTTGAGCCAAAGGAGCACACGCTGCTATTTGGTAGGTGCCAGGTTTGTCTGTTCAAACACTGAAATCTGGAATATTTTCATGATGGTCTTGAATTGCAATGTAAGTGATCGACATGCACTTCTTGCCTAGCAGTCATTAATTGACCTTGGCAGTTTGACACACAACACTAACTCCGTTCATCACCCTGCTAATCTCAACTCTGACATCTGGATCGAATGCCCAGCTATTCAGCATCTTATTGTGTTAGAACTGAAATTTGTGCTTCTATATCTGTTAAAAGCTTCATCAATTGTCCCTGAGGAATTAAAATGTATGGGCCATCATCACTTATCCACTGATAAGCCTCCACTTTCCAGGCAGGCAGGCCCAATTGCCTTCTGGGCATTACTTAGTTTTTTACCTGATGCCCTGCAATTCCTCGCTATGGGGAAGTAAGGGGTTGTCTTCTTTAGGAGGATTGGTGCTGGAGGAGCTGAAATACCCTTTCACTGTTTCTAGAATGCTTAAGTCAGACTCAAGATAATGCCTGAACCATTCTGTGTTTCTGTAATTCTATGAGTGTGCAGAAAACTTAATGGGCTTGAAGGCAGTATTTCAGTATCATTAGTAATGTGTACTTGTGTATTCAGAAACAAATTGCTGAGTCTCGGGGACTTCCTGTGCAGGAATAGGATGCAGAACGATAGATTAAATTTTAGCTCCACTCCTATTACACAGACACAGAGGATCAGTAAAGTATTACAGCAGTGTAGATTAAATTAATGTGTTGTTGATTTTTGCTCACTTATAATAGAAAGTCAGGAAGGTTTTTCATGATACTGTACAATTCATAAAGTTTTAAAGTCAGGGCATTTCTAAGGTTATTTTAACAGTCAAGCATTGCTATCTTCTTTTTACTTTGTGATGTTTAACTTAATCTTTTCACCATTTAATGTAGTTACTTTCTTTTTGTCTGGATTAATGAACTCTCCGCTGACAATAATCTCGCATGTAGGTACTTTTATAGTATAATCAGTCCCCTCTTAATCATCAGTTTGATCAGATAGACACAGATTCCAAAATCTGTCATTGTAAGACAGGATTTACAGTCTTCTGATTCTCTAGTGGCTCCTGTGGAAGTAGTTTACCTTTATTCTGGTGTTTTCCTTCTGAGCATCAGAATGCAAACCAGCACTCTGACAATACACATGCTGTCCAAAAATACCTCTGTACCTAAGAGTAATACCATTCTTGCAACCCTGGATAGGTATTGCTCTGCTTATATTCCCAGGAATGTTGTTATCCATTAACTGTAATACTGTATTGGGACCTTGTGTTTTGTTAGCCGTAATGATGCGCATAGTGTGCTTTCTCAGGTGATATCCCTCTTATTTTACAGATTAGCACTGTTTTATTGAATATTAAAATATTATTTGAATTAACACAATGTAATAAATGATCACATAACATAATTGTGCCTATTATTTGCTGTACAGCTCTGTGACATCTACAATTTTATTAGCAGTAAACTTGTAGTGTTTTCAGGTCAGTGACAACTGGTCTTGTAGTATCCCAGGACAAGTGTGTACAGAACTGCATGTTATAATACAGAAGAGTTCACTACCTGTTCTTTTAGATGTCAGTTTTGAAAAACTGGCTTGTTTTTGCATTCAGACAGCGTGATGGTTTGGAGGGGTTGTATGCTGTTGCTGCTACACATGCTGTGTGTGGTTGAAAGATGGCCTCTAGTTGGTGGGACTCTTATATCAGGATTTTTGATATAACTCACCTACATGAGTATTTTAAGAATACTCACCTGCATAAAGACTATCATATGGTGAAATTGTATTTTTCAGTTTGTTAGTGATTATCAACGGGGTGTAATAGTGATGAGAGAAAAGTCTTTGACAGTCATTTCACTATATGAATCCTATTTCTTCTGTTAAAAAGCTTACCCAGCTGTTTATGCATACAGTAACTTTTTAAAAGAGAATCAAATCCTGTACGCAGTACCCTTACAGGTTGGTTGTGAAAGGTGCTGTCTTTTTCAGCTCCTCATAGCTGAAAAAGCTCACCTCTCCCGTTAATGAAATCAGTGGAGCTAACTAAATTTTTATCAGCCAAGGATCTAGCTTAGCTTATGTAATCAGTTTTGAATTCACTGGCTGGGTTGACAGTCGGGTGTTTTGAAGTCAACCTTTTGCATGGGGAAAAAAAGAATGTTGCTTTGGAGATATGTGTCTCTGCTTTATCCTTCTTCCTCCCACTACCTCCAAAAATACTCCACTTGCTCGCCCGGAGCAGGTGAAGTTTCACATAACATTAGGAGGAAAACAGAGCTCTCCTCTCCTAGGTGCTGCACTGATGAAGGTACCTTTTTCCTGAGCAGTATGCTCTACTTCTTTAATCTTTCTTCTCCTTGTCTGTTTTTTTCCAGCTCACACGTTCTTACTGCAAAGAATGTTTTCTGCCCTGAGGAACTGTTACGCTTGTTTTCAGGCTTGTATATTAACAATTTGGAGTCAGGCACCTGGCAACACATCGTTAGGGTCCAACTTCTGCATGATGTCAGACCAAACTCACAGTAACAATTAAGTGGTTTTTCTGCTACTGTGGTACAAGACAAACTGTATTTGGGATTTTATTTTCCTTTCAGTGGAACACCAGTGACTGCTGAAGACTGCGGGCATGAAATACTTGTCTTCCAAGTGTGTTTTCTTCTTGCTACCATCTGTGAAAATGTGAAGCTTTAAACATTTGTCTCATGCATTTATGTGTGGGAGGTGTGATACTTTCAGTTTAATAAATGAGTCTTAGCTTGTTTACAATATATCAGAATTGAGTATAATTTGGACAGCGTGCATCTGTTCTGGAAAACGTCTAGTGTACTTACTTTATAATGGAGTGTGATTATGTTTATACTCGATTTCTCCTGCACAGTGAACCATAATTAAAATTTAATTTGTAATCTTTTGCTAATACAGTATGAAGCTGCTGTCAATTAATTGAAAGGAATTAATTCATTAGATAGAAATGAAAGTACTGCGGGAACAATGAGTATGGGTAGCAGGACAGTGAAAACATCTGCAGGAGACCAACAAGTATAGTTCAGCTCTCCAGGCCACAGGTTTCTTCAGCAGTATTAGTAAACCATTTGCTACAAAAAGATGTGCCTGTACCTGGTTTTTAAATCTGTTTCTGCTTTGTAAGCTTCTCCTTGGAGTCTGACTTCATTTGTTCACGAGTTACCATCTTGTGTTTGGAAATGTCCTTCAGACTGATGAGCATTGGTTTGGTTTGGTTTGGTCATTGTGCTGCCTTTCAGTCCTGAGGGTGGATTCAGGGAAGGAGCAGGGGCACACTGGCCGGTGAATATTATTTGGCGTCTTCGTTAATTCAGGTGACTTTTTTTTTCATTCCTGGCTAGAGGTGAATTTTCCAGCTTGGAAAGTGGAAAAAGATGTTCAAAGAGGGGAGGAGCAGAGTCTGAGAAGCAGGGTGCCACCACCTCCTAACAGGCAGGAAAGTTGAATGGAAATAGCCAGGCTACGGAGCTGTGCATTTTAGGATCAGATAAGGCACAAATTCTTCATATAGATCAATTTGCTTACCACCTCAAGAAAGGAGAGGATTGAAGAAGTTTCTTACATACTGAGTGGTAAAGGACTTCTTCGTAGGACTCACTTGGCATGCATTAAATCTAACTAATTTCTTAAATATGGAAATGAGACATTTTCTTCCTCCGGTCTGACTTCTCTTCTGGGGCCAAGTCTGGGCCACCCGTTATAGTCTCTTCTCCTTGTTGTCAATGTTGTAGCAAAACAGAAAATCACATCCATTACCATCTATACATCTTCCACATTAACAATTGGTGTCCCCATGTCCTCTGGCCTGTGTTGTCTTCAGTGGACCACTAAAATTGACACAGTCAAGAAATATCCTGGTTAGTCTTGTGTCTTATTGTTACTTATCTGATGGAGTCTCTCTTTCTGGTTCCCCAGATCTGTTTGTATCTCCCACAAGGCCATCTCTTAGGCTGGTTTCCTCTCCTGCTATGCCTATACATCATGGGCTGAACACAGTATGGGTGAGCCCTACCACTCTGGAGGAACTGCCTCTTATTGTGATACCCACTATGAAAATTTACCTTCTGATATGGTATCAAACTTAAACAGGGGAAATTTAGATTGGATATAAGGAAGAAGTTCTTTACTGTGAGGGTGGTGAGGCACTGGAACACATCGCCCAAGGAAGTTGTAAATGCTCCATCCCTGGCAGTGTTCAAGGCCAGGTTGGACAGAGTCTTGGGTGGCATGGTTTAATGTGAGGTGTCCCTGCCCATGGCAGGGGGGTTGGAGCTAGATGATCTTAAGGTCTTTTTCAACCCTTCTCTATGATTCTATGTGGTACATATTTTATGAGCATGAATATTGAAACCTTTTTTTGTTGAGAGTTTAAATCTCTTCTAAAATAGCTTTGCACAGTTTATCTTGTCAGGTCAAAATTCACCCTTGAATGGAAAAGGAAAATGCATGGAGTGTAATCTCTTTCACAGCTAGATGCAGTCTAAGTGACAAGAATAGGGTCTGTGCTAAGCTGGGACTAACTGTTAACCCTCTCAAAAGAATAAGATAAACACAGATTCATGCTGCTTCCAGTTAGAGAAACTTGTGAAACTTGTATCTATGTTAGTAAGCTGTGTGGCAAAAAAAAGAGTGGATCTGTAAAGCAAAAAGAACCCAAATGGTGCTGAGGGCTGAGCACCCTCACTATACGCAGTTTGGGGTGTGCGAGTGAACTCCTTCAGTCTAGCTCTAGTTTGGTGCTGGTGCAAGCACCAGTGCCAGCTCAAGAGCACAAAAGATGGAGCTGAATGAGGCTGGGACCTCAGCAGTTTGCTGCCTTCCCTTTCAGTTTCATAATTTGCACTTTGCTTTCTATATTCCTCACCACAGGGAGGCAGCTTGTGTCCAGGATCCAAACCAGCACTGTTCTGCAAAGCAGCCTTGAAAATGGTTTTGTTGTGAGCAAACAGGGGCTCGGTAGAGAGATGTGGAACAGCATCTGGGCATCTGCAGTGTAAGCTCCAGTTTTGTTCTGTCACAGGGTAAACAGGGGAGCGCATTGCTTCAGACCACTAGGCTGGTTGTAATGATTTCCTTTTGTGCAGTTTCTCTGAAGTTCTGCTGATCGCTAAAATGAGATGTCCGGGAAGCAGTGAGTCTCTGGGTGCAGTACTGTAAAAGAGAAGTATGGGCCAAACTGAGACAACCAAGTCTTACTTCCTGTATACTTACAGTGCGTATGTTTTATCAAAGGGTCTTTTGCGCAACACATTCACCAAGCTATGATTACTTGTTGGTGTTGCATACCAAAGGTCACTGCAACTTCTGAGGGACTGTCTGATACTGCTGTTCTTTTGGGGAGAAAACGTTCCTTAGAAAGGAGAGTTGCAGATGAAATTTGCTGGGGTTGAAATGCACACGGTGGTATCAGAGAGCGTTAAAAAACAGTTCTGGAGCTGTCTGCATCTCAGGCAAACAGTCGTTAGCTGCGCTGAAGTTTTCCGAAGTGTGCTTGGATGAAATCGCATTGTATCAGGTGGAACATTATGAAATGAATAAATTATTTGTCAGTGTTGTTGCCAGCATATGCATAAATAAAACACTGTTGCTGTATGTTTGTTTTCAATGGGACCCAGCATCAACAGAAAGCTTCTGTAGTGATATGTTTGTTTTTTCCGCTGCTATTTAAACCTATGGAGAGTATCTTCTGGAAGTAACAAGCCAATGTATTCCTTAAAGATGTTTATACATGTCATGGAAGATTTTTTTTGTTTAGCTTTATGACCTGAGGATATCTATAAATCTCTTCAGAATATAAGAAAGGCTGTAAAGTGTCAGATTGTTTGTTTAACTTTTAGAAACATCCTACTTATGGCAAAGTAGGAAAGGAGCGGAGGAGAAGGATACAGTGATGCTTCTTCCGCTGTACCCTCACATTTTCCACCAGTGCAGTGCTTAGGAGTTTTGTGACCTAGATAATGTCTATAGAGTAGCAGCCCTTAATCACTTTTTCAAATTGCCTGCATTTTTTGCTACTACTGTACCCAGCAAGAAGAATTCTAGGCTTACATTATGAACGCTGTGGGAAATACTTGTTTTTTTTTAAGACACTGATAATTTCATTGGCTATTCCATAGTTTTTATGTTAGGACAGAATGAATAATGTTTTCTGTTCATGTTCTTTCTCTTTTTATAATTGGGTCCTGTGTATGTCTTCTGCTGCTGTTTACTTTCTTTTCTCTGAAATGCTCTATTTAAGCTTCAGACATGACATTATCTTCAGTGGTAGCCAGCAAACACAAGTGGGGAGTAATCTGTTAACAGCAACAAAACAAAAAGGCAAGGGGAGGACAAAGCCATCTTGAATTGATGACATTATTGTCATGTAGGGCCCTCACCAGGTGAGATTCCAATTTACAGTGAAAACGAATTGCATAAGAAAATGCAGATAAAATGAAATTTACTTTCTGAGATATATAAAAAAATAAAAACCTCCAAACCAAAACAAAGGGAAATGTATAGACTTTGGGTAGATAAATTCCCTAAATTGTTATGGTCTTCATTTTCCTTTTGTCTGTTATGTCTGTATGCAAGTAGCTTCCTTAGAATTTCTTACTGCTCCTTATGTATTAGTGCAGCAGTGTAGCTGGCACCAGACACCTTGTAAAAGAAAGCTTACTTTCTGCTTATTGCCATTGAAAAAAGGATTGTTATCACACTCCAGAGTAGTGAAGTGAAGCAGAGAGAATGATATTTTTTGCATAATATCTCCTATATTCAGCCCTTTTTTCATCATGACTAAAATGGTATTATTCCATCTGCTGGCCAGCAGTGCTGTTTTGGCTCAGGAAGGAATGATCCTATTAAAAACAGTACTTCAAAGAATATTTTCATTGATCATACTGCTTAGAATCAATTATACTCTTAAGACACAAAGGCAATATATGTTTAGGGTTGTTGAGTCTTTTCAAGACATTTGAATAACATTTTGCAATATGCATTTGTCTGTAGGAAGGATGTTTTCGAAGCTGTGGGACCAAAATTTTACCTATTTCTTATGGTTTGTATGATGGAGATACCTACACTGAAATCTTCTCCCCATCTGCTTATATCATCATAGAGCATTAATTTTAAAGAATTTGATCTTGCTGTCTGCAGGTGAAGACAGCAGTTAAGACAAGAAGAAACCTTGATGAATAAATGCTGTACAAGGCACCAAAATTCAGGGGTATCACTATGCTGCTGTTACCATTTTGAAACTGAGATAAACTGAAATAGTTCAGTGTGATGGAGTAAAAATACACTATTATCTTTTATTAGGTTGGTGATGAGTTCTGCTGAGATCAGTGGTTGCTCTGTGCAAGCACACCAGATGACTGAGTTTCATAACAAAGTATTTATTTTGCATGGTATGTCCTGTCTTCCAAAGTTTTGGAATGCGTCTTCAGGCGCTTTGTTTTGTCTACTGTTTGGTAATGAAGGCTTTGAAAGGGACAGTGTGATTGAAAATGCTGTCATTACAAGGATATATTCCGGTCTGAGGGCCACGGAGAAAGAGAAAACAAACAGCATGGTGAAGTTGGGATAAGAAGTGGTATCTGTCTAGGGGTTTATAAATTCAGAAGAGAGAAGAGGAAAAGGGAATGTACTTTTCTTTCTAGTTGTGGACACTGTTGAGATTCTTACTCAACAATGTGTTTTATGTGCATACAGTTTTGGCATCAGCATTTGCAAAGCTGGATTAATGCTAGAAATCTTCTTGAAAATCCTCTTTGGACACTTAAGACCTAGAAGAGTGGCAAGTGGGTAAGGCCAAGAGCAGAGAGAGGAGGAATGGAAATACTCAAGTATAAATATTTCCCCAAATATTACCCAAATGGGGTTTCATGTCATAGAACTTCCTCATATCTCTTTCTAGATGCTTGTGGAAATCCATGTAGAAAATAGCTCATTTCCTGCCTTTAATTTCTTCCATTTTGACCATTGCAGCAGATAAAGAACAAGTTTAGCTTTTCTTATGGTTTCTTAACCATACCTTAATAATGATACGTTATAGTGTCCTATTGTCATTCTAACCCCAGAATAAATAAACTGCCTTGATGTAATAACATTAATATTCTTTAGCACTTAAATGATTTCTTTAATTTAAAAGGAGGTTTTCATACATTATGTAGTCTTCTATCGGGCACTGAATCTACTGGAGAAGATGTGACAGATTAAATGACATGTCTATATTTACAAAAGTTACTGGTTTCATCGGTAGGCTGAAACTCCTGAACTGCTGGTTTCCAGCAATCCTGCACTATGTCCTTAGAAACATCCCCACATTGCCACTCCTGAAGCCTTTCCACAGATTTGTTCTGCATGTGCTTCTCATTTCCCTGGGCCAGATTTTTCTTAATATTTGCTGTCAAGAGAACTGTAGCTAGACTTAGGTGGGAAATGCTCTGGCTCTTCAAGTGTGCTGCTTGACCAAAAACTGCCACCGCAGTCAGACCCAGCAGGAAAAAAAACCCAAAACAATCAACCCTCATAAATTTGTATTATTACTGGATAACACTTCTAATTCAGAGTTTTCTACAGAAAATGTGTGTTCTGCCAAATTAAAATTTTCAACAGGACAATGTTTACTTTTTTTTTTTTTTTTTTAAATTTTTAAGAGAAGGTAGTGTAAAATGTTGGCTTTTAAAAGACTTATCCATTACTTCTTGCATGTATCTAAATCACTGTGGTAGTTTATGGGATTATAAGAAGTACGATTTGGATAACTGATGTTAATATTTCACTGATGCCGGTGCTAAATAGCCAGACTGTGTACCTCTCATGGTGCACTGCATCTCCTCCTGTAGAGGGATTACCCACAGCACAGTATAGGAAATGTGTTTGCAAAACTATATTTTGGAACTGAAAGTTTTCAGAATTCATCTTCCCTCTGAAAGTTTTCCTGTATCAACTTTCTGCCCCTGGTCCAGAGAAAAATGAGTATTGAAAGAATGAATTTAGCCAAAAATTGAAAGTTTGTTTTTTTGTCGGCCTAAACATGCGTATAAAATCAACCTTTTCCTAACTATTCAGGATTTATTTCAGCCACCTACCTATTCTTTATTTAAATTAAAAAAAAAAAAAAATCCCTGGGGACCTTGGAGTAAAGTGCAGAGTGTTTTACATATTCGGCCTATACGATATGTACCAGGAATTGTACAATAATAGGACATATCACCTGTAACTAGTCATCTTTGAGCTATAGACCATTTATAAAATCAGACAAAAGTCTGATTTAAGTACTTTTTAAAAAGTGCTTTCAGATCTGCTATGTAGACAACACATATAATCAGTGATCTCAAGCAGATACTTTTTACCTACCAACCGGTAATTAAAGAATGTAAAACCGTCAAATTCCGATGTAGAATTTGTTTAGAACTGCAATGTTGTGCTAATCTGTATGAACCTTACTTCTTTCTTTTTTCTATATCCTGACATTCATTTGAAATGCCATCTGTTAAATTGCTCAGCTACATTTAGTGCCTTCCTGAGAGTGAGTGTCCAACTACTAGGAGTTAAAGTAAATTACTTCCGTTTATGTTTGTAACCTTGAAATGTTAGTGGGAACGTCAACCCTTCTGATTTTGGCATTCTCTTGAGCAAAGCAAAGTGATTCTATCAGCATAATCTTATTTATCTCTTGTCAGGTCCAGGTGGTTTCCTTCATCTGTATCTGGGATATTCACTCTTAACAGAATTATTTCCTCCTCAGCCAGGCAGATTTGCAGTGTCAGCAACTCCTATTTCACATTCTAGTACTGTAACCCACAATCTAAGCAGGCAAGAATGGTGGCATAAGGGAAAAATAAGAGAAAACCAAAAGTCTAAGATGACAGAACTAAGCAAGTTAATAAAAGTTGTGGATAAAGATGGAGGAATGGGAATGTGTGTAAGGGGATCAGATGGTTTCCCTTACACTTATGTGCTAATAGCAGACGGAAGTTTATACGCAGTGCCAATCACTGTAGACTGCTATAAAAGAGAGAAAATAAAAAAATGCAGTAACCTGTCTTAGGTCTAAGTCACAAAAAGCTCCCAAGTATATGTGTTTAATTCTGAACTGTGAGGAATTACCATAAATTAAATGTGCTCTTAAGTGCTTTGCTGATGATGCTATTTCAGCAGAGCAAAATCAGACGTGTAGTAGTACAAATTTGTAGGTATTTTGTACTTCATTTTGCAGCAGTTTCCTTAAATATTATTATTTGAGCCTTCTATTTTATGTTAATGCTAGCATTTGGTGAAATCAATCTCTGTGCAATTTTGCAACAAGGTAATATGCACTGTTAGTGTCTATCATCTATCTAATCTTAAAATTATTATGTTCTTTTCTTTCTGGATAATCACTATCATTCATGTAGCCTAATAAAATAAGATAAATGTGAAAGGTAGGGTGAGCTCATCAGTGAATGTAAATTAGTGTGGTCCAATTGATACCTATGAGTTCACACTTATTTACAGCTTTCCATGATCCTGTGCAGAGTTTCAGAATTACAATTAAATACGTGATATTATTTTTGCTCTTAAGTTTGACTCATAAAGCTAACATGTAATTCAGTTAATAGTGCAAAATGCATTTGTATATCAGTGAATAAAACAAAGTTTTATTTTGAAATTGGCAATTCCAAGGAGAATTTCAGCTATACCTATTTTTTTTTTTTTATAATTTAATCAACATCTACTTTTAGAAGTGCATCAACCGAGAACAGATCCTGTTTCATGGTGAACTCTTGCATGTATTACTGGCCTACTTTATGAATTCATTTTGAAAGTAATTACTGAAAATTTGTGATAAACTTGCATTGTTATTCTGAATTTTGCAATTTTTTATTTTACTCTTTCTGGTGGTCCAGAAATAAGTATTTTAGTATGTGATTGATTAGTTGAAAGCTTTTAGAATCGCACTTGTGAATGCAGAAGCCCATATTCAGCCTTAGCCCTTTTTGTTCAGATCGGCTTTGCTATTTATTTTCAATTTATGTGACCCTGAAAATGAAATCCACTTAAAGGAGGGTCATCTGAGATGAAACCAGGAGTTGTTTGAATTTGTGAATAGAGTGCTGCTGATTCTCTGATCCAACGTTTTTAACTTTCAATTACACTTGTCTTTAAACTTAAGCAAGTTTCTACATGGAGACCTATCTAGACATGGATATGTAATGTTACGTTCTACTTTGTTACAGTTAATTACATCTACTTATAGAGTATTTCTGATATGTTCTTAACATGGTTATATGTTGTGATTTGGTCAAAGCTTGTATTGTTTAGCTATGTGTATAAGTAATTAATATCCATTTTCTTGATGTCCAGTCATCTGTCAAGGCAAATATATACCATTTTCCATAGTGACTTTATATACACTTTATAGGAAGCACTGTACACATTACACAAAATAGTGGAGAACTCGTTCTGCAATGCTTGTAGTTCTGCCACAGTAATTTTAAAATCTTTCTGAATGTCTGCATGTTCCCTTTTGTTTTATTCACCTTTCCTATGTGAATGTTGAAGACATTGTGCAGACTGTGTCACCTAAACTAGCTGAGGAATATCTGCTGTGTAGTGACTGGTAAAAAAAGATCCCTGTTTCTCCAGAATTATTATGTTGCTTGCAAAGAACTTGGTTTTACGCGGGTACTCTGGTTCAGCAAACCACTTTGCAACGTGCTTGATTTAAGTGCGCACTTTCTTACATCAGTAGTTTTAATAATATGCCTGAAGCTGAGTACCAGACTACAGCAGCCAGTGTGCAGCAGAATTTCTTACCAAAACAAAAAAGATATTTCAGTACCTAATTGCTAGTAAATACCAAAATATTCCCTTTCTGTCTTTGGTAGCCACATGAATGTAGGGGCCAGTCATGTGTTTCACTCTCCTTACATGTGCATCTTGTACTTGGGTATATAATTTCATTGGCTCTCTGCTGCATCATCTTCTCTCAGTATTTTTTCTTAGTTGTAATTAATGAGCCAATGGAAAAGCTGTAGTTCTGGGATATTGTTTTCTTCATATTAGTTATGGTTTTGTTAAGATACTGAGTGTAGGTTTCTAAAACACAAAGGTTAGAGCACAGTTAAAAAGATAGGTGAGAATTTCAAAACATTATAAAACATATCTGAGATTTTGAACTCCCTGTTTTCAACTTCAGATAGTCTAAGCAAGTTGTGATTGTAGGAGACAGTAATACTTAATTATTGTACTTGCATTTTGTTGTGGAGGGAATTGAATCTTAAATATTGAAACCTGTAACCTGAGAGTTCCAAAAAAAAAACAACCAACCCCTTAAACTTTGAACTTATTTGTATGATTACATTTATTTGAAGCTGTTAAATTGAACTTCTAGAATTATTGACTATTACCAGTTTGAATGTGATGATTGATTCCCAATGGGACCTATTTTGAGGCTGGAATGGATCCAAGATACAAGTTCTCTGACAGAGTATACACATAAATCCCTAATCTCATTGAGCAGGTTATTTTAGGGAAGCCTAGTAGATTAGTAACATGATGCCTTCCAATTCCATGAATGAAATCCTGTCAGAATAAATTAATGAGTAACATACTGGTATTTTAGACTTACTTTATGACAATATAATGCAGTTGTTAAAGAACTCATTGTGCAAACAGTTTTAAGTGGTGTTGATGTTAAATAGTAAGCCATGCAATTACTGTGTTACTCAATATTTCATTTTAACAGTAGTATTGATTTGGTGAAAAGCAGAATTTACTCTTTTCCAATAAACTTGTCTGTATATAACTAAGGTTCCAGTCCTACTAGCATATAAACAGTGTAAATTCTGTGCAAGACTGGCTTAAGGGAACTTGTGTTTTGATTTGAGATTTTAAGAAGCATTCATTTTGATTCATAATAGCCTTTCTGTCCAAGAATGCTACAACAAAAGCCTATTTGGATTAAGCAGTCTGAAATTAAATACATCTGTGCAGAAGTGTATATTTTCTGTATCTACCTATATTAATTTGTATTTACTGATACAGTTTAATATTTAGAATTGTAAAAAAGAATGAAAAATGCATTGTAGTCAACATAATTAAAGACAACTGTTAAAAATGTATCAGGAAAGAGGGAGGGATCAATGCTGTTGAGCAGGAATGACTTGGTCTTGTTCCCAGAAAGAACTGAAATAAAATCAGGCTCAGAATGTCTCACACACACTGATGTTTGAATATAAGTGTGAACATTATTCAGGTGTTTAAATGTGTGCTTTCCCTAATTTTGGTTTAACTTTACGAATCATCCTCTGTATGAAGTCTTTTTAGATTACCATGTGAGTCATCTTTATACTGCTCAAGACACTGAGAATGGTAAGATAGAAAGAGTTGGACCACAGGAGAGGAGTTAATAAACAGCAGATCTTCAGCATGTTTGTTTATGGAACCTGTAAATAAACAAAGTAGTAAGTCAAGGCTCTGAAAAACAGTCATAATGATATCTGCTACTAGTATTTGCATTTGGTTTGGACTCTGGTGAATCAGTTTTATGCTGCTTTAAATATTCTTTTCCAATAATTCTTTTGTTACCACTGTTTCTCCTCCACTCAGAAGAACTTGGTACTAGGAAGCTCATCTCCAATCAAAAGTTGAATCCTCATCTACTTTAGTAAGAAGGATTTGCTTTAACCAAAAAATGTTGGCTTATACCACCTACATTCTCAGAGAAAGCCTCACTTCACTATTTCACACTTTTACCTTCAGGATCTTAGCTTTTCAAAAGGTCTGTGATGGGGGCTAAAAGTATAACAGATTCGTGTTTCACTGTGGTGAAGCTGTTGCCCCACTTCCAGAGCCCATATTCCTCTTGACTGAAATGGTGGTTTTGTCTGGGAAATCAGCAATGTATTATGCAAATCTTTTTTCAGCTTTGGTCTGTTATCCCAGCACTGACCTTTAAGATTTTTATTTCACTTTGTTCCCCAAAACTTCAAATTTTCAAGTTCTCAGCCTTCTCTTGCTGCTTAATGAGTTCATGACTGTAATAAATTATGTTTTAAGCATAAATCAGAATTGGGCCGAGTGAGGATATTTGAGGCTTCTGGTTGCAGTAAGGAGAGAAACATCCACATTATGTTTCTCTTTAAAATGCCTCTAAAAATCACTGAAAAAAGGGGAAGATTCTTTGATAGCGTTTGTTAGGCGTATGTGTGTGCTGAACTTGTAAATGTGTTAGAAAGAGTCACACCCCAGATCGTACTGTGACTTTGATCTGTCCTTGCTAATTGTTTCCTTTGTAAGGTTTGATTTTGTGCAGGGACTAAATTAGCAATGACTGTAGATCTAATTGTTTCAGGAAAGTCAGGAAGCTTCTTAATGTTTTCATCTAAATGGCAGCATTACCATAAAGCTCTTCACACCTCAGAAACCGTTTTGGTAGATCGAGGTCAGCTATACCAATCTATTTATTTTTCTTTGTTGACTTTGAAGAAGGAGGAAAGTAGACAAAATGGAAAGAGGGAAGTGCTTCGCTTTCTTTGCAGTTTTAGAAGAGAAATAGGTAACAGCTTTTCCCTGCATCTTAGAAGAAAGGAGCTCTGTTGATGGTTTCAGCTGAATCAGCACATTCAAAAAGAGTACTTGTACCAGCTACTCAGCTAGTCTCCTGCTACTGCACTACTCCTGATAGAGGAATGCTATCTTTTATTTTGTGCATGGCAAGTGTAATGTTGTGATATACACTACAATGAATTTAACATTTTGTTTTTAAACCTTGACCAGAAGACTTAGTGTTCGAACTTGGATATACAAAAAGGAATTTCTTCCCTGAAATAAGGAGATAAGAGCACAACATTACACAGATTCTATATAAAAAGTCATGAGAATTTTAGAAGACCCACAAAACCTTAAGAATAACTCAAAGCACAAAAAGCTTGCTTTGTGGTTTGAGACTATTTGGTTTATACAAGAGTAGGTCGTGAGGAACTTGAAGAAAGCCTTTAATTACTGAAATGGAAGATAAGATTTCTGGCGATAGTGTTCAGTTTAACAAGGGTGTAAAAGATGTAGCTGAAAGCAAAGTTTGAACAAATTCAGAGTAAGAATAAAGTGAAGATATTTCACAATTAACTATTGGAAAAATTAGGTGTATGTATATCCTCTGTATGTATGCTTAGAGTACTGAAATAAAGACTTTTAATGGACTTACCTCATGTAGAAAAATTCAATGTCTGCTAAGAATTACTATATAGAATTTTATGACCTGGATTATGCAGAGTGGATTCTTGTGTTTTACACTACTTTAAATCTGTAAATTCACAACTCACTACTCTTAACCATCACATGCCTGATTTTTAAATTGAAAATTCAATATTCTAGTCAAAAAATTGTAAAAAATAATTTAGATGTTGAAATATGAAAGAAATTCACCTCAAATGGACAACATGCAGGTAAGGGCAGAATCTGCCAGGAAGCAGTAGTCAGAGCCGGAAAATCATATGCAAAACTCCAGGTGAATGGCCATTCCTTTTTCTCCAGTTATAAACTTACCAACTGTAAATAGTTTCACTCCATGAAGAAAAACCTGATGAGTGAGACTAGAGGCCACACAAACTCTGAAATTACAAATATACAAGAATTCCTCTCTTTCAATATCACTTCTCCTTTTGGCACTTGCTATGACAGTGTTTCATGGCTCTCATTCCAGTAAACAGTAGTCACTTTCTCAGCCTGCCTTAAACACAGATTTCTTTCCACAGGCATGGGCATCAGCTCTTGAAAGAACTACCTATTAATAACGAAGGCATGTGGCAAAAATCTCTTTCCAGTTAGAAAGCTCACTGTAGTACCTTCATTGCCCAGGAGGGGAGAGGCTGACAAACTTTTTCATTCCCACTTTTTTCTTATTGCTGGTGTCTTCTTTATCAGGTCAGATTCTTTCACTTTATTCCAGCCCTGGCCAGAAGAACTTCAGGATGAAAGATGTTGAATATGGACCCTACTTTTACCTTATTATATATTTTATTCAAGATGACCATAGTGCTTATAATTATTTGAAAATGTCTCAGAAAAAGTATTAAAGAATTCTGAACAAATGAATGAGGTTTTAGCGTCCAACAGTAAGAATGCAAAGTGTCAGCATTCCAAACTTAGCCTGTTAAGCATGTGTCATCATATGCTGCCTTCCTTTCTCATATTTTGGGGAATTTATTCCCACACTATCTGTAGGAGCAGATTCTCCCAGTAACATACAAGCAATTCCACTTTCTGGTCTCTCTCTGCCCTGGAGGTCATTTGAAAATATTGAAAGCTAACATTCCAAACTGGCACTGCTGGTGGCATCAAGAAAACAGTGCTCTTTTGGTTACTGTCTCTCTTGAAAGAATGAAAACACTGAGTGTCTCTACAGTCCATTCTTCTTTTAGAGAAATAGGGTCAGCTTAGTACCATTGCAAAAGCAGTGTTTTCTATCTTTGTTTCACAGTAAAATATTTGCTTTTATTTAACAAGTAGTCACTTCTGCCACAAAAATTTTGTGAGGGAAACATGATTTTTTGTAACAAAATCAAATCCCTGATAAGGTAGTACAGCCACAGCATGACTGCTTTGTACCTTGCCTTTCTGGCCAAATCATTTGGGGTTTCTTTACTTCCAAATTGATTGAAAGAACAGTCATCTGTGTTGTGGCTAGATAAAATCTTGCTACTCATTTACCTACTCATTTACCTATTTACCTATTTCTGTCATCCTTGTAAACAGTAATTAGTGAATCACTGATTTCAGTGAGAAAAGATTTGCTTCTCACTTTAAGGAGATGAAAAGGCTTTATAACTACATTCTGTATACCTTAAATTGTCAGCAATTAAAAGGTAATAGAAAAAAATAGCCTAAGTACAATGAACATCTATTTTGCAAGCAAAAAGCTTTAAATTTTCTATAAATAAATTTTCATTTGATGTTTCCATTTTATCTCATGGTTTTCATATAACATTTTGTAAGGAATGGAAGTGCTGGTAAACAGATCTTACCTGAGAGACATACAGAGATGCATGTAACGATAAGCCAACTGTTAGGACTGCAGTAAGCAAATGGCAATAAGAGAAAGGATATAAAACCCTCAGAAAACTTCTGTTGGTGAGGCTGTTTCTGTTGCAGACTGAAGGTATGATACCAGCAGAGCTCATAATTTCCAAACCCTAACTTTTTCTTTCTGTAAAAATCCATATGGCTAGTGTTGCCTTCCCACAGGTACCTTTGCATGACAAGGCAGCACTGTTCTTGCTGTTATAGCCAGCCATACTAGTGACAGTATGGACATGGGGTTATACCAGACATTTTCAAGCCTGCAAGAGATCAGAGAGAACACAAGGTGAAACAGTATGTTGGAAAACCAATAGGAATGTATCATATATGCAGTACGTGAAGAATCCAGATGTCCTATGGAGAAGACCTGTATGTTCTTTATCCGTGGCATAATTTCTTTCACTTTGAGTGATCTGGTTGTAAGAAAGAGTTTTCTTAGCCTTTGAAAAGCTTCCTGACAATGTGCTGAATTAATGCCAAAATCTAGTTTCCCTTTAAGGAAAAATAGAAAACCCTAAAAATAATTCTAGTTACTCTTCATTTCAGCACTCCAGTTAAAAAACAGAGGCAGACCAGTGGAGATACATCCTTGACTGTATAGCTGTTTCTTTATTAGTAAATCATTATTTAACAAGAAATCTCTGTAGGTTTTTCAGTCCAAAACCGGTTAACACATTTGTTTTCACCTTGAACTCTGTTTTGTTTTATGTAACGACGTGATTACTGCCAAGATGAATGTAGTTCATCTGAAGTTTTCAAAAACTGAGTGCATTTTTTCCTCACCTCAGAATGCTTATAGAAAAAAAATCAAGAACCCAACCTTAAAACTGAACAAAATGATACATTTCTGGCAAAAAAAAAGATAGCTTCCACTTCAAATTTAGATAAGCAGAGGGATTGTCTGCATATCTCCAAATCTGATCAGTTGAAAAGTATTTAAAGTAATTAGATCATCAGAGCACAGAGTAAACTTTTGGAGAGCTTGCAGCTGTCAGTCTTTCTGAAATGGGTTACCCAAATTGCAGAAGGGAGGCAGGGATATTAATACTGTTATCTTAATAAAACCCTAAGCAGTTTCCCAAGTGCATCTTCAGTGTAGCGGTAGCTATCTTTGTACTGCTCCTTGCCTCTGCCTCCAGCAGTTTTGGAGGTCCAAAACTTCAACAGTAATCTAGGATGTGCTCTGCTTTTGGGGGAAGATCTCAACTTCTCTCAATCTGATCAGGTTGAAATCAGCCCTGCCTTGAGCAAGAGTTTGGATTAGGTGATCTCCAGAGGTTCCTTCCAACCTAAATAATTCTATGAAAATATGTAAAACTCATTCTTTTTCACTGTTACTTGCCTGGTTATTATTTGGAGTAAAGAATCACTTGTAGAACAGCTGAATTCTGGTCAGTACGGAAAAGAGTAGAAAAAAAATCAGCTTTGAATTCTGACAAATGGCCACCCTCTAGTATAACGGGAAATGTGAAAAATGGATGTGAAAAAGTGGAGCTGGATTCCTACAAGGAACAGATCTCCTGCCAGCTCTGAGATACAACCTTTGGGGAAATTAAAGAGATGATTCAGTGTAATGCACAGTGTGTCTATACAGTAAATCAAAAGAGACAGTGTCACAGTCCATTCTTTGTTCTCTTATCTAGCAGAGGATTTTGTTTTCATTTGCAGTACAGAGCAAGAAATGGAATTTCAGTTCAGAAATGTGACAGTCTACTGACTGAACAGCCTTCAAATGAAGTCAAGAAATGTTCTTAAAGCATTACAGGAGATAAACTCACAAGCATGGGAATGCTTCTTTTTTAGGGGTTTTATAGATCTGCATCATCCTTTGAGTGTTGGGATTTCTCACTAAGTTAAGACATTTATCATAAATATTATATACTATACATAATTGTATGATTTGTGAAGTTTTCTGGTTCATAAAGTTTGAACTGAAAGACCTAAATCTTCTGATCATCCCAGTGGCTGAAAGTGGGTAAGATCAATCTATAAATAGGAATGCAGTACTTCTGTCTAGATTAAGGTGGGTTGAACAAAAGTAAAACTGCAATTTTATGGAGTTGTCGGCATCAGTTTTGTAAATAAGTGATGTTAGCAAATGACAATCACTTTTTTTTTAAAGTCTCTAATTGCATTTATTTTCGCATTATGTTATTGGGAACTAAATATGACCATAAAACCATAGAATCATATAATAGTTTTGGTTGGAAGGGACCTTCAAAGGTCATATTGTCCAATCACCCTGCAATGAGCAGGGACATCTTCAACTAGATCAGGTTGCTCAGAACCACATCCAGCCTGGCCTTGAATGTCTTCAGGGATTGGTGCATCCACCACTCCTCTGGGCAACCTGTTGCATTATTTTACCACCCTCATTGTAAAGAAGTTTTTCCTCACATCCAGCCTGAATCTCCCCTCTTTTAGTTAAAATCCATTAACCCTTGTCCTGTCACAACAGACCCTGCTAAAAGTCTTTCCCCATCTTTCATATAAGTCCCTTTTAAGAACTGAAGGGTCTCCCCAGAGTCTTCTCCAGGCTGAGCAACCCCAAGTCTCTCAGCCTTTCCTCACAGGAGAGGTGCTTCACCCCCCTGATCATCTTTCTGGCCCTTCTCTGGACCCTTTCCAACAGGTCCATATTTTTCCTGTACTGAGGACTCCAAAGCTGGAGGCAGTAGTACACATGGGGTCTCATCAGAGCAGAGAAGAGGGGCAGAATCACCTCACTGAGCCTGCAGGCAACAGTTCTTTGGTTGCAGCCTGAGATACAGCTGGGTTTATGGACTACAAGCACACATTGCATGATGAATGTAGGTGCCGGGCATCTCTGAAAATCCTACCACAAGTTTTGTATTATGATTCATATTCAAAATGTTGCTTTAGTAATATTTAAAGTAATATTAAAATGGAATCAGAGTACTACTTTATCAGTTATGAGCCATTTTTGCTACTAGAAAGTCAGCATGAACATAAGACATTGTGGAGGGTTGACCTTGGCTGACTACCAGAGTCCTAGCAGTCACTCACTCTCCCTCCTCAGCAGGACAGGGGAAGAAAATAAGTTGGCAAGCCAGTGGGTTGAGCTAAAGGCAGCTTAGTCAGAACTTAAAGCAAAAGCCATGTGTGGAAGGGAAGCAAAAAAGAAGAAATTTATCCACTACTTCCCACCAGCAGGCAGATGTCCAGCAGCCTCCTGGAAGCAGGGCCTTCATATGGATAGCAGTTGCTTCAGAAGGTGAACACTGTGACCACAAATGTCCCTTCATCTTTTTCCCCCCTTCAGTTTTATTGCCTAGTATAATGACACATAGTGTGGAATGTCCCTTGGGTCATTTCAGATCAGGTGTCCTGGCTGTGTCCCCTCCCAGCCTTTTTCCCATCTCTAGCCTACTCCCCTCTTGAGTGGTGGCTTGGAGAGGCAGCCCTGATGCTGTGACAGCACTGCTCAGCCATAGCCAAAACTTTGGTGTCTTATCAACACCATTGTAGCTACAAGTGCAAAGCACAGCAATATATGGGCTGCTATAAGGAAAGTTAAGTCCATCCCAACTGGAACAAATACCTATATCAAAAGGTGACGTGCAGCGTTATGTCTGATTTGATGCTGTGACCTGCCTTCAGATACGAATATCTTTTTTGCTCACATACAAGCATTTGAAAGACATTTGAAATAAACCACACAAAAAAGTCATTCTATCTGACATATAGCTGGTGAAATATTTATTTTGGAAATAATAAAACTTTGGGGAAAGATATCTTTAAATTTTAATTGCAAATGGAAATTGGAAATCCTGAAATATGATAATTTAATCATACTCTACCTCTAGCCAGTAGTTTCTATTGATTAGGTCTCACAGTATTTTACTGCCTTCTACCTCATAGTGGTGTTTCCATTACTGCTTTAAAGAGCTGTTTATTTTCTTTATCTTCTTCTTTACAAAACAATATATTGTTGTACAAATCTTAAAATGTGTTTTTAATTGAAGAATTACATTCTGTCTTGTCTCCTTCAGAGCAGGCACTTCTAACCATGTTTCAGAATGCAGGGAGAACTTTTTCAGTGTTGCTTCTGAGCAGAGAGAATGGTTTATAATTGCTCTGCAGAGCCATCCAGCAACCTTCTATTTCTTCCATTCATCAATATAGAATATCAGAATTTAATTACAAAATCCCCTCCATAATCAATAAGTAAACTAAGAAACTACTTACTGCAAAATATGTTGGCATTGTTCCTGAAGATTTGCATGCATCCAATGTAAAGATGTCAAGCTATGATTAATAATGACACTTTAAAGTAGTTAACCAACTACTTTTACATTTAACTGAACTGAAATCTCCGGAAGATGATTCATCTGATTCAGAGATACTCTTGCAAGTTAGCCTTGGTAGGCAGCGTTAGTGTGTTATCAACACCATTTTGGTCACATATGTAAAAGACAGCACCATACGAGCTGCTGTAAAGAAAATTAACTCCACCCCAGCCAGACCCAATGCAGATGTTTAAGATAAGTCAGATGAATTACATTATTTTTCTACATTGATTGTGGAGAGAAATGGACTCTTCTGGGTGATCCTAGGATTACTAGCTGAAATTGAGACTGTTTTTTAAAGTCTCTAGTTGAGATGAAGCCCAGTATGGTAACTAACTGACCTTAAAAAATAGCCAAAACCATCAAACCCATGAAAGTTTAGTGACTGGATATCAAAAATGCAGTGCATACATCTCTCTCTCCGTTGTTTTATGATGTGCTAGTCCTTTACTTTGGAAAAAAATAGGAGAATATTCTTTCTGAGGATGAAGTTCATACCACAATTTGTGTTTTTTCTGCATCTGTGTATCTTAACTTTGTACTACAAGTGATAGTGCCTTAGCAAACACTTGTGAGGTGTGGGTCTGATACGTCTGTCTTCTGATAATTCATTTTCAAGTCATTAAAAGGAGACTGTATTGTAAAATGTACAGTCTGCAATATAGTTATGTCAATTTGAGGATAAAATCCTCAAGCAGCTCCTGATAATTTTTCCCCTTTGTTTCAATGATACATTTATCTAAAATGCTGAGCAGCGTGAGGACCAGGAAATATAGCAGTCAGTGCAATACTGAGAAAATTTGTAGCATATCCAGTGTCGGACTCTTTCAGACGATATCAGCCATTGGATGGTCACGTAGTCACGATAAAGGTGTTTGCTTTGTCCGCCAAGAACTGGAAGAACAGGCTGTGTTCTTCCCTGCATTTTCCATGCAATGTTCTCTGATGTGATTATATGCCAGCTCTTGTCAGATGACTGGCCCTAGACCCAGTTGTTCTTTATATACTATTTTCAAGTAATATAGTAAAAAAGCAATCATCTCCTCAATTTGTTAATTCAGACATTGCTTGAAGTCTAGTTCTTTTCCATCTGCTCTGCAATCTGTTGCTGTTACTACATTATGAGAGAAGCCAACCAAAACTTCAGACCAGCTCCTGAGTTGTCATGCCACATTTTCCTTACGTTTCTTCTCAAAGGTACCTGTAAGCATGGTAGATCATTTTTTCTTAACAACTCAAACAATTTCTATATCTCAGTCTGGCTTTGTAGACTGCAGCAAGACTGATGTACATCAGTCATCTTTAACAGATACTAAAACAAGCACAGAGAACAGAAAGATATTTCGTGTTCTTTTGCACCTGTACAGATCTTTAAAAAATAACTTTTTCTTATGTGTTTCCTGATTCACTTTATCCATAGTGTTGGCTATGTGTATACAGACTGTAGAAATTGGATGAAGTTTTAGAACAAACCATTTGTAGAGAAAGTGCTTCAGAAGCTTCTTAGTTAGGGCTCATTTGTGGCTGTATCGAATTCTAGTATCCATTCTTCATCTGAATATACTCTTGGGGATCTTTTGGCTGAATTGTTGCTTCTGCCAACACATTTCCTTTTACCCCTTTTAACCTTTTTAGCCTTTTAGCCATTTTAGCTTTTAGCCTAGTAAGGCTGACATGGTAATGCCATTTTCAGCCTTCATAAGACCCCTGTGCAGTTATTTGTACCATTGCACACTGCTATATGCTCTAAATTCTTTAAACAATTTGCAGTTTCAGTCTTCTTTTATCTGCATACAACCTAATACAGCAAATCGTCTGTAAGCATCAATAAATATTAAAAGGTCAATATTGAGAGCTTTGATCTATTCCTTTGTTTGAAATTAAGATTTTAAGTGAAGGCTTCTCAAGAACGGAAGCATCTCCCTGTTTTTCCTCTTGTGGTGAGACTTGCTCTACAGTGCTGAGATCCTCAACAGCTGAGTCTTTACAAAAGAAATAACAAAATGCAGCTGAGTCTAAACACCTTTCCTAAAAATATTTGTGGATTGTGATCACATCTGTCCCATTCTGGGGTCTGACCTTCCTTCCTTTTCAGGTATTTTAGATGTCTTTCTGCATTTGTGTGTATACTCATCTTGTCATTTCCCTTCCATTAACTTTGCCTGTCCAATTTTCCAGTTCTTCTACCTTTCTCCACTCTTTTAAGTATTTTTTAATATTTTGCTTCCCCTATCACATATGATTTTCTTTAGTTTGGGTGACTGATGGTCTCTCTGTGGCCCTTGTCAAATTAAGCGTTTCATAACTTGGCATGCTAAGGGATCTCAGCACCCATTGGAGTAGGCATGAGAGCCATTAGTGTTCATAAAGAAGCAACTGAGCGGTGAGTTTTCAAGGGCCTTTGCTCCAATTTTTTTCAGGCTTTGCCTCTGTATAGCACAAAGATCCCATAGGAAAAAGAGTTTATATTTTAATTTCACTTTACTCTTAGCATTTTCACTTGTTCTGTCTCTCAGTGTCAAAAAAAATAATTTATATCTACATAAGCAATATATGCCACATAAGCAATATATGCCTGTGTGTATGGTTAAATTCTGTATCGTTTAATTCATATAAAATCCTTACGTTTGTCTTATTTGTTGGAGGATATTTAACAAATACTAAGCTACATAATGATACAGAGTTTAAAGTTAAGTGCTGTCTTCCTTCTTCAAACTGTTCAGGGAGATCTATAGCAGCACATGTATTATTTTATTGAACTCTAATGGTGGGATAGGAAGAGGAAAAGCTTGGCTGTTTGCAGAAGTATTGTGTGCCAGATATTTGAGTATTTTAGCACTGTGTTAAATGGATGATGACTTGGCATAATCAAAAGAGACCACTTGAACTAGAAATCTGGAGCACTCAGTTGTGAGGTGCACTCATTCCCTCGTGGCATTTTAAATTTTGTTCAGCCGTTTAAGTAATATTAACTTTGCTTTTGATAAAATATTTAGATTTACACAGATAAGTTTAAATAAATAATCTTTCGGCATAAATGAAGCCTTGAGCAATCTTATTTAATGCCAGTTGCCCCTCTTTAGCATGGGTGGTTGGATAAGTTCATCCCTTGAGTTTTACCTTCCAACCTAATTTTTTTCTGTGATTTTATCTGCTTTGTTCAATTATTACTAATTGCTTGTTTGATGGATCTGGCAATAATCTAATACTTAAGAAATTTTCATTTTATCCTCAGACTTCCAGGAAGTCCAATCTCCTTTCTGCTCGTTTGAGTAGCAGGGCTGTGCCTGTCCATCCATCCATCCATCCATCCATCCATCCATCCATCCATCCAGTTACAGATGTTATCACTGACTGGTCTTAATCCTGACTCATTCCTTTCAAATATTACTGTCTTTATAGAGTATAATTCAAATAAACACTTATTAAAAAAAAATCAGTTTAGTTGAATAATGTGTTCTACAACATTGACACTTCTGTAGTATTCTTCACAGTTTGAACAGTTGTGGTACAAAGTCCAAGGTTTGATTAGAGTATTTTAAAATAGCCATTACAGGACCTACACAGTCATTCTCTCACAACTTTGCTTATATAATGTGGACTTGGTTCATGAGAAAACAAACACGAGTAATTTCTCATGAAAAAATAATATTTAAATAGAAAATGGAAAGGTGGAAATTGATTTTGATACTGTTCAGATGTAATTAAGCCTTAAATTGCCTTTACTGTTGAATCATGAATATTTTCATATCTGTAGTTAAAGTCTGAATTCTCTAAAGGAATATCTGACCTTATTCAGTGTTGCATTTTAAGGTAGAAGGACATTTTTCTGTAAGAAAAAACTTGCACACTAAATACCAATGCAAAGTGATTTGGACGTAAAATATTTTTTGAGTCTCCCAAGAATTTTTGCAGGTTAGAAGGGTGTTGTGCCCCAAACCAGCAAAAGAAATGAAAATAATGAAAATGCTTATGGTATGCAGATTTGGAAAGAAAGCTGGAATGATTGTATTAGCAGGTTAAAAGAGGAGGTTGGAACTAGATGACCTTCAAGGTCCCCTCCAACCCAAACCAGTCTGTGATTCTGTGATTCTGTGAAATCAAACTAAAAATTTCTAGGTATAAATAACTTCGTTTTTAAATCAGACCAAAAGATTGTTTTCAATTTGAGAACTGGCAAGGTTTTTGCATTTTGTAAATAAGTTCATATTTTCAGATTTTTATTTCTATTAAAAGCAATATGTTCCTTCAAGTGATTGCAGACTCTGACAACCTGCCATTTTATAATCATAATAAAATACTCCTGACCATTTTTTACTCCTGATAATTTTGAAGAAGGAGACAGAATTACCATCAGCACCGGCAGTGCAAGTGCACAAGCCAAGTTGAATGTCTTCATATCTTACGTAAAAGGTAATGTGAATGGATTTGAAATTGTCATTTAAAGCCTGTGTGTCACGGAAATCACCTTCTAGCCTATAAAGGATGTCTCCTCTGCTTCAGATACTCTGACATATTTCTGCAGCAAAACTCGGGAAACAGAAATGCCAAAATTAAAGTTTACCACTCTGTACTGATGTAGTAAAAAAAAACCCCAAACCAACAAAACCATTTTAGCCTATTTAGCAGCAATTACACTCCTTCACTACATGTTCATGTACTTCAATTCAAATTGTAAGCTGAATCCTATGTCAGTCTTCACTGCTTTAAAAATAGCATCCATATGTAGACCAATTACTTCTGAAATTCAGACTCCGTCTAAGAGGTTCAACTAGTGGTCCTGTGTTTGCTGTAGAAAAGCAACTTACCTCATTCCAGTCACAAATATGGAGGGTTTTACAATGTCTTCTAGTGTTCAGTGATACATTAGAAGTCCTCTGGTTCGTGCTGAATGGCCAATCCTTTGGGTGCTTGTCGTTCAGCTGCAGGGTATCAGTAGTCCCTGAAAATAAACTATTGAAAGAAGGCACATGGTGCTTGCTTCATCCAATTGCTACAGTAGACCCTTGAAAATGCAAACTAATATCAGTCTTCATAAAGCCTTAAAACATTGCCATTAAATAAGCAAAACCATCAACTTTGTTTATAATAAATTATTGAATAAACTCATGAGAAAATGTCACAATTTTACTTTACATTATGGGCTTACAATTTTTTTCAGAGCCAGTTCAAATTCTTTTCATTTATGATTGATGAGAATCTGTCAGCAGAGATTCTGTGCCACCATTTCTTTGTTACAATTCATTAACTTACAACATGTTCGTAGTTTTCTAGCATTTCATTATTTTACTTAAAAAAAAAAAAAGTTTATCAATGGTTCAGGGAAGCTTAATAAGTAAAAAAATTATTAATATGTAAAGTTGCACTATCTGCTGATAATTACAAGTTTCTACTATAATTTTCCAAAATATATCTCTGCTTTCTCTTTCCCAGTTGGGCTGCTACTTACAAGCAGAGTCCGTTCTCTTGAACTATAACAAGTTCAAATTGTTATAGAATCATAGAAAAGTTAGGGTTGGAAAGGACCTTAAGATCATCAAGTTCCAACCCCCCTGCCATGGGCAGGGACACCTCACACTAAACCATGTCACCCAAGGCTTCGTCCAACCTGGTCTTGAACAGCGCCAGGGATGGAGCATTCACAGCCTCCCTGGGCAACCCATTCCAGTGCCTCACCACCCTCACAGGAAAGAACTTCTTCCTTATATCCAATCTAAACTTCCTCTGCTTAAGTTTTAACTCGTTGCGCCTTGTCCTGTCACTACAGTCCCTAATGAAGAGTCCCTCCCCAACATCCCTATACCCACCCTTCAGATACTGGAAGGCTGCTATGAGGTCTCCACGCAGCCTTCTCTTCTCCAGGCTGAACAGACCCAACTTTCTCAGCCTATATTCACACGGGAGGTGCTCCAGTCCCCTGATCATCCTCGTGGCCCTCCTCTGGACTTGTTCCAACAGTTCCATGTCCTTTTTATGTTGAGGACACCAGAACTGCACACAATACTCCAGGTGAGGTCTCATGAGAGCAGAGTAGAGGGGCAGGATCACCTCCTTCAACCTGCTGGTCACACTCCTTTTGATGCAGCCCAGGATACGGTTGGCTTTCTGGGCTGCAAGCGCACACTGAAGCCGGCTCATGTTCATTTTCTCATCCACCAACACCCCTAAGTCCTTCTCCGCAGGGCTGCTCTGAATCTCTTCTCTGCCCAACCTGTAGCTGTGCCTGGGATTGCTCCCACCCAGGTGTAGGACCTTGCACTCGGCATGGTTAAACTTCATGAGGTTGGCATCAGCCCACCTCACAAGCGTGTCAAGGTCCCTCTGGATGGCATTCCTTCCCTCCAGGGTATCAACCGAACCACACAGCTTGGTGTCAATGGCAAACTTGCTGAGGGCGCACTCAATCCCACTGTCCATGTCACTGACAAAGATGTTAAACAAGACCGGTCCCAACACCGACCCCTGAGGGACCCCACTCGTTACTGGTCTCCAGCCGGACATTGAGCCATTGACCACAACTCTTTGTATGCGGCCATCCAGCCAGTTCTTTATCCACCAAGTGGTCCACTTGTTCTAATTTTCCCTTTCTGAATAGCAATAATACTGCAGTTACCAGTTTTTTTTTCAGTGTTATAGTAATGCTCTGAAACTTTTCTGCCATCCCTAAGACTAAAATAGATCGAAAGTACAAATTTTTTGCTGGAATTCACAAAAGTTTTATATGTTATCAAATCACTTCATCGAAGTGGTAAAGTTCCAACTGCATAATTTAATTTTGTTTGTATTCTGGCAATGATATGAGCAGTTCTTTTATCTTTTTCAAAGTGAATCCTTTTTTCTTGCAACTGCCAGTTCTGAGAATATTGCAGCGCATCTATCCTTAGCTGTACTGAAATGTCATCTCTGGGAATGGATGCGTGTAAACCGTGTCCCATTCTGAAGAGTTCAGCCAGTGAAGCATTGTTCGAAGCCATTCTTACTAGTATCTTGCCAAGTTTAAAAGCAAGTATTTATGTAAATAATTATTTATTTAAAAGAAAGTATTTTACTGCATCTCTCTCTTGCTAAGTTACTGACCTAACTTAGCCTTCCCAAATGCATTGCCTGTTACATTCCTTAGTTCCTCTGAATTTGTTAATGTTATTTTCAAATTTTTGTTGCTATTTATAAAGTGCCAGTCATCAAATAATTAATCTGTAGTTTAAGATAAGCAAGCCTACAGCATTTAACAAATGTAAAAGAAACCATAAAACAGTTTATATATTTTTTCTAAATTTTAGAAACTGAATATACATTTTTCTTCAATGTACATGTGTGTCATTTAGCAGCTTGTGAAAATCAGCACTCCTTATCCTTCTCAGGATGCATATGGCAAGGGCTGAGACTGCAAACTTACTCTTGTATCTGCAGAGCATGCTACAGTTTGATGAGTCAAGGTCCTCTTTAAACCCTCAGAATGGGTATGCCCAAGTCTAGTTGTCCTGTTTGTGTTCCTAGGCACTTGTGCTTGCTTTTGGGCCTTTTTACTGTAAAACTATTTTGAGACCATAGTATATAGGCAAATGGAGTCAGGCAAGTAAGGCATGTAATGTACCAGCTTGTACTACAGTCTTGTGGATTAGCTGTAGAATTTTACTAGCCTAGTAAAAGAGAGGCTGGAAAACTGATACAGTTCTCTTACCTTCTTTGGCAGTAAGTAAATACCATAATCCTCTCCTGTAGTATCAAAGAGGCATGTAAGAGGCGGCCCTTTATTTCATTGCTAAATAAAAACAACTTGTGCATTAACAGCATGAACAGCTAAAACGTAGAGCTGTAATGCTTGCGTCTGTGCGATTGTGTGATGGGGGCTGGTTAAGGCTGTGCTATGGATATTTAGGTGAGCAGTCATCTGTTAGCACAACAGCATTACAAGTGTTTCAGGCAAACCTGTCCTTGGCTGAGTAGCGTGACATTTGCTGCAGAAAGATGCTAAATGCACTCTGCAGCTGCTTTTCTTTTCTCTGACTAAACAGAATAAACGTGATGAAACACGTTGCACAAGAATAGCAAAAATTCTGGAATATCTGGAAAATATATCTCAGAGAGATAATAAATTTGAAACATCAGTTTGTTGCGTTCTTTTGTTAGGCACCTTTTATATTTTTCCCAAGACTATCCAGTCCAAAGGAAGTGCTTTGCAGTGAAGTATGTAGCTGTAGTACATCATTTTCATCAAAGCACTTACGTAATGATGGAGAAAGTTGCTGATCTGAGAGGCGAGTAATCCAAGTTAAATTCCCAACTCAACCACTGGTTGTCTCTGGTTTTATTTATGCCATTCAAGGTATGGCATTAAAAAAAAAAGAAAAAGTAGGTGTAGCAAATTCTGTCATTTAAACTAGCTGGGAGCATGTGCCAGCACTCACCAGAATATACCTTTAGCGCAAAGAGCGCACATTCCTCCCATAGTGGAGGCACTTAATACTCTTGAAATTTCAGACCCTTAAGATTTCCCCAAGAGTGGTGCATGCTGTCACATCGCCTGGCAATAGCCCTGCCATTGTAAGTTACCTTTTGCAAATTCTTTAGAAGCAAGCTGCTGGCCCACAGTGGTGCCATACGTGAAAATCACCTAAGTGAACATCCTACTCTGAGTAGCTGTCAAATCCATTGATTATGGAGACAGTTTAGGAAGACTAGCATCATTAGGCAAAAGTTAATCTGTATCCTGCTTCCTCAGGAGAAGTCCAGACTCTATTGGACATCAAATTCTTGAGGGCTGTTGTTACAGGATCCATTAAAAACCCGCACAGGGAACAAGAAACTTCTACAATTTTCAGTAAAGAAGCTATAGAAGGACAGGAATATATCCTGTCCCAGCTTGATTGAAGGACCTTAATTGGGACTGTACTTGTGATCTAGTCCAAGCTCCTATCCTGACCAGTGGCATCCATTCCACTTCTCTAAAAGTGGTGGAAAGGGAATGCCTGTTTTATGTGTGGAAGACGATAGTTGTACAAGAAATGGGATTCACAGCCTCATTCATCCCTTGTCTGCAGGAGACTGAAATACATATTTCTCATCCTCTTAGAGAGTGACATATACAAAAATAATACTATTCTAATAGGAGTTTTTCATCACCTTTACGTTTCTTATTGAGAGCGACAGTGAGATGCAATTCTATAACTTTGAAATGCATTGAATCAGTGTCCCTTGGAATAGGGATTGGATCTCTTGTGTCCCCTACCATTAAAGCTACATGCATGCGCCTCTTCTGCATTAACAGACAGAAATGGAATTTGCTGCATTTTTCAATGGACCTTGTCTTATAGGCAGGCTTGCAAAACACTTCACAGATGGAGCTTCAGAGGCAAACCAAGTGGAGGATTAACCACTTTACGGATGTCAGTCAATACAGGATGTGAGCTAGAAGCCAATGGCTTATTCCTGTGGAGAGCAAGCAGCTCCTGTACATGCCTAGCAGCAGAACTTCAAATGGCTTGGGAGCTTTAAAAGCCAAGTCATCAGAGTAAGTTAGGCAGCCCTCAGGCCTGTAGGCTGATGAGCAGAGGTTTTTAGAATCACAGTTCTGTTGCCTTATTTAAAAAAAAACCATGTCCTCAGTTACAGCATCAGTCCATTAGTCTCAGGTGTTCTGCCATGCATCTGTCTTGCTATGGCCAAGCGCTTTTGCATCCTAGTTTTGTTGTGTCTTGGAGATGAACCTGCTGAGCTTCTTGTGGCTCTCACCTCTTTGATACCTCATCAAGCAAAATTCCTGGTTCAGTGCCTTTTAATTCTATTCTGGTGCTACAGAAGAAGTTTCATCTGTTAAGTGTGTGCAGGGGATGGTTAAGGACTGTACAGCTAGCTGTGGTGCTCTCTGTACTGTTTGTAGGTATCTATGCATTATGCCATTCTCATTATATAACAATTTGTAGGGCAGCAGGTCTTGTTTCTGTGTATCTTCTCGTTCCCTGTGGCTCTGACATCAGTTCCTAGCAGGAGAGGATGGCTTTTCAGTTGAGCAAAGTGCTATCAAGTGTCTCATTTGCTATTCTGTCATTTTAGAGTGGCAAATATGAATAAGGAACGTATCTGCTGTCTTTTATGAATGTTTTCATTTTTCTGCTACTCTTTGCCTCTGCTAAATTTAAAGAAGCTTGGGGTGCCGTGTCTAAACACATACTTCTTTGCAGCCAGTGTGAACTCCCATGCTGTCACTTGTTGATCATTGTCAAGATATTTCACTTTGTCAGGTACACCAAGGAAGATAAGTTCCATGTAGACAGAATGCCAGATAATAAAGCTGCCTCACAAAAGTGCATACAGAATATGTACAGACTTCTATCACTCAACATTGAAGATATGTATGCTTCCCCTCCTTTTTGAAGAGCCTTAAATTACCATTCTTTATGGATGTTATTCTTGTAGACTCTGTAAAGAACATGCCCTTTGTGCTATGTGCCAGCCTAGTGCCTCTGATACCCTAGAGTGTACAAAGAGCCAGCTGAAGTGTAGTTAAGGTGCACCAAGGCCACTAAAGTGGCATTAAAAGGCAATTAAAACTTTCCCTGTGTTTATGCTGTCATTGCATTCCATGGAGATCAAGGGTTCACTTAAATGTGTGTGGGTTGTCAGATGTGTCATGGGCCTTACAAGAGATCCAAATATCTTTGGATTATCATCTGGAGACCAGGGTATGTCACAGCACCTGGAATTATTTAGTCATGTAGGTTTAGCAATGCCTTCTGATAAGTAAACATGCTGTTTTGACACGCCACCCATTTTGCTATAACATAAGGCAAACAAATCCTTCACCCAGCATGTCCACAGTTGCATTAAGCACAAATCATGATCTAATCTGCATTTACTATTCTGAATAGGCTCCATTGAGAGTGTGGATCCCTGGTGTACACTTAAATTTATATGCCTAAATTCAAGCTACATCCCAGTTTTAGATTCCTTTGATGGTCAAGAATAAACCATCTCGGCACTGAGCTTCAGCCATGACTTTAATTCCAGTGCATAGAATGATCTTGATAACACCACAGTGTTATTATCTTTACCCAACTTAAAATTTAAAACATCCCATTTGCTTTCAGATTGTGTGCCATTTTAGCAGCTGCTAAAGTGTCAGCCTTCTTTAAAGCAATGCTCCGATATTATATAACCCAGAGAAAATTTCTCTGGGCTGGTGCTATTCTTTCCCTCTTTCGTCTTTTCTGTGCACACACATCTGCTAACTCCAGAAAAGTGATCAAACACATTGATCTTATATATCTTTTTACTGACTCACTGTTACTGACTTATCTTTTGCAACAACGTGGATGTAGGCACCACCTTATGATGGTAGACTGGAATCTGCAAAGCTAGGGAAATTTCTCTTTGCCGTCTTACTGTCAAAGATTAACAGTGGGTTTGTCCCAAATCCCAATTGCAAACTTGTCCTTTGTCTGTAATATTCACAGATATTGGCCCCTCAGGCTTTAGCTATTTACACTTATCCTGTCCATTTCTGAAGCGTTTTTTACTGTTATGTGCTCCTGTGTTTTTCCACTCAGTGTTTTCTTAGATTGCGCTATTCATGCAATGTGGATGCGTCTTGCTATGGTATAAGAGTACAGCAAAGAAATCAGAAGTCTGTCTGTTGACAAGACATAGAAAATCTGGGCTGACCATTTAACTGGAACCGAACAGCTGTTAGCCCTCCTGCAGGGTTCAGAGAGGGTCCTAGACAGGAAGCAGACCAACCAATTAATGAAAACTGCTCTAATCGCTAGCTAAAGCTAGGAAAAAGTGGGGATATTTCCACAATAGAAGCAATGTTACTTTTTGTACTGTCAAAATATACGTCCTGGTAACATCATCAGGCAAGCATGGCTTTTTCGAAAATGTCAGCCACTCTCATTTATATTTAAACTAAAACCTGAACATTAAAACTGGAGCTGTTTTTTTTTTCTTCATTTTTAGCAGCCAGAAATCTATATTTAAAAAAAAAATCAATTTCTCTTTGTGCTTTGAAATGAAAATAATACTGCAGAGAGCATAAGAGACACAGGATGTAATGCTAATATTAAATAAAATAGCAGTGTATTTCATTAGTATTTCTAATAAGATAATGAAAGTGCTAAAAATATTTTCCCTGTTTCATAAAAGGTTGTAGGTGTATTATAAACAGTAAATGCACTGAAGATATGCATAGGTTGTTCTTAAGAGTTTCTTTATACTAGTATGCTATTTTAACTCTTAAGTGTTCAAATAGTCTGTCAATTTATGTATTTAATTTAGGCCTTAATTACTTATAGACTAGGATGAACAGTTTGTACTAGGTTTCTTGGATGCTTTCGTGTTTCAAATGCACATGTTTCAAATTACAAAAAGGACTATTAGGGTGAACTGGTGCTTTCAAGGCTTTTCTATGTATTTCGGCTCATCTGACCTTGTTATAAGCCTTCAGGTACTTCTGACGTTCATAAAAACAAGTGACTACATGCAGAATTTCAATTTCCATCAAAAAAAAAATAGCTTATGTCTGGTTTGATATATCTTCTACTTGTTAATATCTACATTCAGTGATCAGTGTCCTCTTAACATTTTTGGATCTTCTGTACATCAGCCTGCCATGGGTGGCTGTGGCAGCCCCACTAGATGTGATGGGCCTGTAGGAGTTACCCAAGTGGTCTGTTACTCAGGAGCATTGTGCAATTGTTTATTTAGTTTCTGTACACCTGTGATCATGTATAATGCATATGAGATTGTATAATGCGTTTGAGAAATGGAAATAAAAAGGTGAGTGGTTTTTGTATGTGTTTCATGCTGATGAAAAAGATAAAGATATTGTTTGATTTGGGGGGACATCCTTACATCTGACATTTATTGTCATCCCTTCTTTGTTAATGAGTGAGCTTGTTAGGAAGGCAGACTTGATAGTTTTTCACCTTCACAGATGTTACAAAAACAGCATACCCAGGAAGAAAGGGAATTACAAATGTTTCCCAGTTATAAAGAGTCTGGGAGAGTATATCTGGAAGGGATGTGCTTGCCTGTTCTCACAGTCTTCCCTAGGTATCTGCTGTTGCCTTCTCCTGGAGACAAGACCTTAGAAGAGGAAGACTTTAGGCTAACCCTGTGCAGTGTAGCTTTTCTTGTATTCTTACATCCTTATTTACAACACAGTGAATTTAGATTATCAATGATCTTATTATCTACATGCCTACATGCAGCATTATTAACCCCAGCTTGGACAGAAATGTGGGTTTGATTTTTAATTGCAGCAGAAAATCTGAGCCAGCATTTATATGCTGTTCAACAGACAAAAAAAAGGATGGTGTTTTTATGAGTGACATACTAGCTGAAAGGTCATGATGTATATAATGAAGTGATATTAATATTTCTACTCAAGAGCATATTAACTTTTTATCTAAGAAGTGAGATGGTGCTGTGCATGGATTTGTGCTAGGAAGATCCTCTGTCCTGATCATACATTTAGATTTTAACAGGACTGCCCCAGAAAGTGGAATCAGCTTGTACCAATCCAGTTGCAGGGATATGGTCTGTTAGGTCCTAATTATTACAACGTTTGGTATATAATGTGGTGAGGCACTAAAACACGTTGCCCAGAGAAGTTGTGGCTGCCCCATTCCTGAAAGTGTTCAAGGCTAGGACCTTGAGCAACCTGGTCTAGTGTAAGGTGTCCCTGCCCATAGCAGGGGGCTTGGAACTAGATGATCTTTAAGGTCCCTTCCAACCGTAACCATTCTATGATGGTGTGATGCTATGATTCTAGAAGGGGTAGAATTTGAATAATGGATAACACAATGTTCAAGAAAGTTATTACATGCAGCTAGGTCACTTGAGTGCACCCTTAAATAGGCATAACATTGTATAAGCAATGTTTACAGATATCTTAAAAACAAAGATACCACTTGGGAAGCTCAGATATAATTGCTATCGTTATTCAATGTGTTATCTCTTGAGGAGAGTCATGTCTTTTTAAACACTATAAAAGACTTTTCGCAAAGGATATTCAGTATATTAAAAGCCATGATTTTTTCACAATGTTTTTAATTCAGCACAAGTAACTTTACCTTCTTAATTATCCTTACAGCATCTTGGTGAACGTGAAAGTAGAATTTAAACTACTGCTTGAGATTTTCAATCCTATGTGTTGCATTATTTAAGCAGAATAGAAATTCTTCTTTTGGATTTAACATATACCTATGAAAACACATAGTATAAATCCAGAAGCAGTGATATCTCACTGAAATTCTACAAAGCTTGCTTATACTGTTGTGTTAAAAAAACATGTGGTTCTATAACTGGTAGAGGGAAAAGTCAAGTGGCTCCATTATCTTTTTAAAGAGAACCAAAAGATTTTCATTTATCTCCATAAAGATTTTGCAAAGTCATCATTTCCAAGAATGCTGCAATTCCATTTGTACAAAAGAAGAGATAAAAAGTATAAAATGGTTTATATTTCCAAAAGCCTTACATAATCCTAAAGCCTTTTTCTATCGTTATCTTAGCACCTTCAAAAGAGATATGGGCTGTAAAAACGGATCTGCATTTCCTTTTCTAATTGGAGTTGACCCATCCTGGTCCAGTTTGATGTCAAGACTCAGATAATAGCAGAAAAAGTGATTATGAAAAAACAGGAAATCTTTCACAGCTAGTCATAAGTTTTGCCACTAAAGCAAGTTCTTTATAATTGCATTAAGCAAATGCGTATAGCTTACAGTCTGTGTTCTTGTTTCCACAGTGCATACATTATAACAGACTTCATGGGCATCAGGAATGAAAATTTTATGAAGGTAGCTGCAGTTGGGACTTGGATGGGAGATTTTGTCACAGCATGGATGGTAAGAAATACAATATTACATCTTAAAAGAAAAGAAATGTGCTTGTTGGTTTCAAGGGAAAGAGGAGAAGAGAGAAAACTCAATTTCTTGGAGTATTCAAGTATTTCAAGCCAGACGAGCAGAAAATTAACAAAGGCAAAGTAGCATAAGGCAGGGCGCTTAATTAGCTGGGAGTCCAGCATTAACATTTCAGTTACAATGTATCAGAGGAACAATTCATTTCTTCTGCTGTGAGTGGGAATTTTGCCATTGACTTTTGCGAGGATAGCACCAGTCCTCACCTTCCTTGTTATGGAAAGCACCATGAACTGCTATCTGGTGAAACAGTGAGTAACGGTTTATGGTAAGCAAGTCTAATGAAAAGGATTAAAAAAGAAGAAAAATTAGACTGAAAGATGTGACAAAGATCAATGGACATGAGAGAGAGCAAGCAAGCCAGTTACATCCCAGAATTTGAAGGTATGAAATTATCAGATTAAGTTTGCCTCTAATTAAGGATTTAGAAGTACGAAGCCTTCAGTTGGATTATCACTGTTATAAAGGTTCCCTCCTGAAACATGGGCAACCCAGAGATCAGCTTAGTGAAAAAGAACCAGAAAATGACAGCTAACTGGGAACGAAATGAAGCATGTGCACATGTTTTTATTGTTCAGGAAAAGCATTTCTTAAACACAAAGCAATTAAAAATTGATTCCATTGTATTTTTTAGTAAGATTAGGTTTTTGTGATTAGCGTAGGGAAGAATTTTAGCAATTATGACTATGACATTATTTTAAATTGGAGAAAAAGTCCACAATTTTTAAAAAGAATTGGTTTGAATGAATCTCTTTTTTTTCCCTAATGATTTATTGATACCTCTGTTTGTTTACTCAGAAGAATCAGCATAATTTTAGACAAATTCATTAGCAGTAGGAGCGTTGCTTGATGGTGAATGTTTATCACACATCACATGAAAAGTTTTAGAAAAAAAAATCTCAGCACTGTATGTACTTAGTGACTGTAATAATCTCTGATGTAAGCAAAGGAACAGGACAAGGTGGATAAATTTTACGACTGTGATATGTGTTAGGAGAAAACACTGTAGGAATGACTGTAGGATGCCAAGACTATAGTCTGTACGACTGTATGGGAAGTCTTAGTAGGGTCATCCAGTTTTCTGTCAGTTTATCTTCTCCACATATTTTGAACATACTGTACAACAGACAGAAGAAAGAGAAAAAGCATCAAAGATTTTTTCAGCATGTTGTTCATTATGTGTCAGTGGTTTGTCCAAGACAAATTATGCTCTGTGAAATGGTGGCTATGGAAAGCAAGTGCAGAGCAAATCATTTGCCACATACATTATAGTATGGATGTTGCAGAATTGATGCATTGACTGGTGTTAGCAATTGATGTGGATTTCTTATGAATAAAATGCATGGCTACTTCTGAATACTTTTAGCTTGACCCTTTTTCTTTTTGAGATTCCACAGCTTTATCCCACTATCAAAGGAGAGATGCTGCACAAGCTAAACTGAATTAAGAGGGGTCATGTTCTTCATACATGTGTGACATAGCACTCCAGTGGTAGGTTGCATACAAATTGCACTTTATTAGGTAATGGTCAATTTTTTCAGTTCCTCTTTTCTCACTTCCTTGAGAAAAACTGTTACATGCAGCACTATACAAAGCATGGAAATGGCTGGATTCAAGAGGCATCAGAATCCTAATCCTTTTCTGTGTACTCAAAGCCCTCTTGGGTCTTTTCAGCAATGGAAGCACAATTGGACTGCGGATGGTAGATTACAGTGGTGGATGGAGTTATCACCGAAGAATGAAAGAGCCAGTGTGAAAAGAGGAGACTATTTGTAAACTAGGCTGGTTCTGTTAGCTTTTAGGAACAGGAAAAGGCGTGGGATTGGAGATTCAGGATGTTATAGGACATGCTTTGATTGCATGAGGACAATTAAGAGGTTTGGTGATTGGTATTTAGATCTTCAGAGCAAAAGAGAATAGTGAGATTGCAAGGGCAAATCTATAGGCAAAGTGTGCGAATCAGTGGAAATTACAGTATTTAACAGCAGCTAAGCATAGGAACATCAAAAAGCTACAATATCAGGTAGAGAGGTATTAGTAATAGAGGCGATCGGACGTGCAAACCTCCACAAGAGTCTAACTTTAGCAGTCTTATTCTCTATGAACAGAAATTATCCTATTGTTTCTAATCTTTGAATTTGCTTAACTGTTTGCATCTAAAGCTCAGCATGGAATTGATATCAAAGTGACATAAGTCTTCTGTGGGATTATTATATTTTACGTAATTCTCCATTCCGGTTTGTAAATGGGAAAGAAAAGCAAACCTGTAAAGGAACCTTTGCACATCTTTCCCATTCACAGCAATGATTATGTTTTCTAATAATTAAGAAGTTTCTGTAAAGAATCCACCCACCCTTAGACTACAAAGGAAAAGATGAAAAAGCAGATGGAGCCTTCACTTCAGTGCATTTGAACCATACTGGAATTAGGAACTTATTCCGTATTTAATTGGGAACCTTGGAAATAATCAGGAATAAAGCAGAACAGATGGGTTTCCATTATAAAAATGACTAACCAGTAAACAATAATATTGTCCTAGTACAGCAAGGAGAGGCTTAGTAAGTCAGGAAAGTGCCTGAAATGGGAAAACATGTTTTGGATTGCTGATTGTTTTGGATTTGAAGGCAGAAGTGAGCCTTCCACCTCAACATTTTCTAACTCACTGACTAGTTTGGTGACAGGGTCTGACTCAATTCCTAGTAAAATCAGCAACGCTCTTTCCATTGTGTATAGTAAGAATGGGGCCATGCCATGGGTGCACAGGAGCTTCTTCTTTGGGCCTCTGGACAGGAACTTCTGCTACTAACATTTGTCTTTGCTGAAATCTGTAGTGTTAGATGTTCTAAATAATGCTGTGAAGAAGAGAATGGGTTCAATATACCAACCCCCTTTCTGCACTTTTTCCTCTTTGAAGCCAAGGAAGTATATTCTGCACCTGCTTTGACATGCTCTCCCGCTCTGATAAAATGTGCATTCTGTTCTCATGGAGAGTGCTTTTGAGGAAGACACCATAGGATTGAGCACAGCAGGATAGCTTTGAAAAAAGGTTGGATTCCACCCAGACAAGCCTATAAACTAGCAATTATGGCCACCTTCTGGGAGAATGTAAGAAAGCTGAGGAAGGAGCTGATTCCAGAGCAGAATCTCTCATGACTAGAGTCGGGTGGACTCCTGACCCCTCTCTGTACAAATGAGCAGCCTGCTGCAGCTGTGTTCTTGTGAGGGACACAGCCCTGAGCATGTGTGGTAAGGCACACTCCTACAGGAGTGGATGGCACTGAGCATTGACACAGAGGGCAGGGTACAATGAGAACCTCCTCTTTTTCACAGCCTCCTGGTGTGGTGCAACTGGCTGCTTTCCTTGTTCTTCCCTGGCAGTGTTGGCGTTTAGACTGTCAAAACTGTTGCTCTCCACTTTGGGTGATGGCTTTTTTGGCTCTCCACAGACTACATATTGGCCCTGAACTATGAATAATACTTGTATCACATTGAGAGATGTGATGAAGTAAAGGATGATTTAATTTATTATTCATGAAACTAGTATTTACCAAATCTGTACCAGCATGTTCTTTTTAAAAAGGAGAAGCCAAGACTTCTCTCAGCACTGCGCTTTAGCACAGTGCTTGGCACAGTGTCTTAGAGTGTAAGTTGAATCAATGTCACGATTGTTGGCTGTTATTCCTGACACTTTCACTTGATTTCAGTTTTTTTTCCTCGCTTGAGACAATGAAGAACATGAGGACCATTTTTGTCTTTCATCATTTTAGCAGAGGAATTAGTAGGAATTTAGTAAGTAGTACTTCCAATGTAGTCTGGATGGAAGGTTGATAGGTCGCAGCTTGTTTCACTGACCCGTTATCCAGGACTGACATAGACACATCCTGTCCTCCTGAATGGATATGGAGTTAGAGACCTTCTACCTAAGTTTTCTTATCAGGACACAATATAAGCATTCCAGAAGGTTATTTACTAAGTGATGAATCCACACCTACTTTTCCTCATTAGTGGAACTGGACAGTGAGCCCACATAAACAAGTTGCCTGGGCTTCTGTGCAGTTTTCAGGCAAAAGAGTCAATTCATTAGGTGAGCATGCCTACACATTGTAACATATAACTTGTGGTAGAATGCTGCTCCCCTTGATAAAGCTTATCTGTCCTGTGAGAAGAATTTTCTGTTCTCTGAGATTTTCAGTGCTCGCTGAAAATGCTCCAGAATATGTGCTTACCTGGCCAAATGGACCAGGTTTTCAGTCTTGTAATTCCAGAGGATAAATCTCGCACCAGTATGTGTTCTAGCTGTGCTAGTTTTGAAAGAAATAGATTTTTTTCTGTTCTTTTCATTGAGATTTCTCTGTTTGGGATTTTTTTATCTTCATCCTCTGGTGATGGAGGATTCTATATTTTCCCATGAGACTAGCATGACTTACATGGCTGGTCATAGTGTATCTAATAGCGTGAGTTGCCTGTGGCTGGCTCATAAAGAACACTCTAGAGGGCTGAAGCCTGTCCACGTCGTCCTTGATGTTATTAACATCAAGAGCTGACAGGTTTAAGTGAATGGTTACTGCCATACAAGCACACAGTAAGTCTACAGACTCCTAAACCATAACTTTCTGTCATGTGCACCATGCTAGAACTCAGGCTGCATCTGTGAGAACATAAGAGTCATTCTTGGTCAGACCAAAAATCCATCCAACCTCGTCCTGCCTTAAAATGCGACTATGAGCAGAAACCTACCAGGCAAGTAAGAACAAGCCAGTCATGTATGGTAGTGTCCTCTAAAACCTCTCTCCAAACGCATGCAGTTTTGCGTATATAATAACTCTTGATGAATGTCTTTTCCCTGTTCTTGCCTGATCTCGCCTTTAGCCCAGTACATTTTTCAGCATCCACAGAATTATTTGGCAACAAGTTCCGGAGGTCACTGTATAAGGAGTCACATACTTCTGTTTGTTTTAACTTGTTTCCTGCTAAGCTAGTTTGATGCCCTTAGGGTTGGTTTTTTTTCACTGAAGAGACAACAAACACTTCATCCCTGTATGTTTTCTCCCTGCTGATTATGATTTTGTAGACATATATTATAGTTACTCTAATGCATCCCTTCTTCAAACCGATGATCTCTAGCTTAGTAAGTTGTCTCTCATACATGCTGTTGCATATATTTGATTATTGCCATTCTTTGCAGTTTCACCAGGTTTGCTATGGCCTTCTTCACAGGGAGATGACAACTGCCCACAGCATGCAAGGGGTGAAGGAACTGTTTGTTTTACAGTGGTATAATAATGTTCTCTTATTTTCTCTTCCTTTCCCAATAGTTCCTAAGATTTGTTAGGAAGGGGAGGTGTTGACAATATGGGGCACTAAGAGCATGTTTTCATGGTACTATATTTTAATAACCTCAAAATCTTGCTCCTGAGCTATAATAGTCAGTTGAGGGCCAATCGTTTAATAAATGATCCTAGAATTATTTTGCCCCCTATGCATCATTTTGCATTCATCTACAAAGAATTTCATCTGTCACTTTATTGCCTAGGGACTTACTTCCATGAGCACTTTTCTCAGTTCTTCACAGTCAGCAAGCCATCATCCTTATTACTGTGCATAACTTAATATCATTATAAACCCTTCTCACCTCACTGCTCACCCATTTTATCAGGTTGCTTAGGAATGTGATGAACGACTGCATCCCTTGCACAAATCCCTGTGAACTCCCCTAATGACCTCCCTCCGTTGCAGGAGCTGTCTGGCTAACCTATTTACCTTTCTGTTCCCTGTCTTTAAGCCAGTTATTTATCAACATAAAAACCTTCCCTAAAGCTCTGACTGTTGGGTTTCCATAGAAGCCTTTGATGAGCGATTTTTTAAAAGCCTTTTAGGAAATTCAGGTTAGGCTATTTCAACCGCATCTCCTTTATCCTAGTGCTTTCTTGACCTCATTCAGTAATCCTGTTCTAAAATATTCCCATTCCTGATATTTACAGAGCCAGTCACTTTGCACTCCTTTCACAGTCTCAGTGCTTTCTGCTGCCATTAAAGAGGTATTCAGACAATGCTGGGTGGCCCTGAAAGTGCTGTTTCCATGAAAGACAAAAATTCTCAGCTGAGGAGTTATGAATGTGTGGGACAGTATGGACCCATCTTCATGTGGCTTGTCAGTAAAGACTGAGCTCGTTTCCTATTAGTTAAACTTTTAATGTTCATTTTGCCTCATTTTCATTAATTTTCTCTGTCCTTTTCCTTCAAAAACCCTTTTGTCTCATGGGCTGGTTGCCATTTTGCAGAGGAAAAAAATTAAGGTGGGAATATTTTGCTTTGTATGTTCTTGCACATAGGAGAATGGTCAGCAAAGCCTGAACACAGCTCTTAATGTTATCCTGAAGATAGACACGTTTTTGATTGTAGTAAGATCTACATTCTGAATACGTGCATGCATGACATGTTTCAGAGAACACGAGCCACAGAAGTAGAACCTCTCTTTCCTGGAAGCTTACATAGTCTATGGATCTCTTAGGCTGAACAGGAAAGGTCTTAACAAATTTTGTTGTTTTCATAGTTAGGTGGAATATTTTTGGACACAGGAACCAGTGTTTGCTAAAGTCCTTCTTTGAATCTGGGCCCTTCTTGACCTTCTTGCTGAGAAACACTTTTTAATTTCCATGCTGTGCAGGCAGTGGGCACAATCTAATTGCTGTAGTTTGGGATAGAACTGTCCCAAATGTACACTTGCTTAGCTCTTCATTTTGACCTTGTAAATGCTGCTGTGGTCTTTCTATATAAATATGAAGCATAATAGTCTAATATACTGTACAGTGTAGGGTGAAGTAATGTCGCACATGCATGACACTTTAGTAAACCCATCTTTTGATGTTATCTTCTGGTAGATACCTGGTACCTGTAGATTCTGCTATGTCTGATTTCTTTAGTCATTTTTATAATAAGAATAAATGTTTGCTTATTGCCACTAAAACATTTTTGGTGGCTTGCAAGCTATAGGCAAGAATTTTAACAGTATTTGGTGATACTTACTTTTGACTGTTGCCATTGTGATCCTGAAGACCAGCATTTTATTGCAAAACAGGAAAACAAACTATGGAATGGTTTTGAAGTGCTTGCCTAGTGTCCATTAAGAGAGATTATTCTTGTCCTTGTTTGCTCTGAGACATGACTATCTCTCTATGGCAACATCCTAGAAGAATGAAGGATTCATTTCAACTATGCAGAAACTAGGTTGATATACCTCTTTACTTTTATTTTTTGTCATAATGCGTATGTGTTGCTAGGGTGTGTTCAAACGAAGTGAGCAACCTTGAAGCTGCAAATACTATCACGTTGGTGAAAATAGCAGGCATACTGAACTATTGCGGTGAAAACAGATAGCAGATAGAATGCTAATCTGACTAAAACAAAGAAATCTTCTTTAGTACAGGGAAGGACACCAGTATTAAAAATACGCTGAAAGAAAATGTAACATTAAAGATAATACGTTTTCTGGGATTTTGTATGTAACTTTTCAATTAAAAGAGTAGCCATGGATGTTCACTCTAAATTTATGTGAGTCTTAAAAAGTAATTCTTCTGTCTAGGAAATTCTGTTCAGCGAGGCACAATGTATTGTTTTGTTTACAAGCAGTGAAGTGTCCACCATTTTGATGCACATTCCAAGTAGTTTGGAGAGTCAAGAGTCTTGAATGACTGACACTTTTACTAATTCAAGCCTCTGTCAAGGATTGGGCATGGCAATTCAGATTATGATCTGTGTCAATCTTCTTGATTGTTTCTGTTCCACAGACATATCAAATGACAAAATGGAAGGGTAACTGATTTTTCGGTGGCATCTGAAGTACTGTGTAGCTAACAACTCTAGTGTACTTCAGTAGTGGAAATTAAACTATGAAGCATGAAGGGGAAGGAGCAAAGTGGATGACACATTAGTAAACTCACTTGCCAGGACTCCACAAGAATGTAACCAGTAACAGTATTTGTGGGAACATGTTTCTTTCCGTTCATAGGAGAAAACACAGTGCCAGTTGCCCTTTTGGTTCATCTCTATTTCTTTGTTTGTCTTTCTTCGTAAGGGCCAGTCCAGTTGCAGAGCCATTTTGTAACTAATGGTCCTGTCTCCAGGTAATAACTCACATGTAAATTCATCAACATGGTGGCTGTTTGCATATCCAGTCATTTGAGGCCTGCTAATTTTGTATTTTCAGTTTTGTGGGGCATGAGTGTGCTCACATCCTGCTCTGCTTCATGGCTGGTACTTAGTTATATGAGGTGGAGTGTGACTGGAGTCATCTGAGTTCATCCAATCATGCCATCATGTCAGATTGCACTATTATTTATTCATGGATTGATGGTGTAGCCATCTGTTCATATGCTCTAGATTATAATCATGTGCCTTGCCAAGCTTGATCTTTTTTTGTATTCCCCTGTTACCTTTTCATTTGAATTCTGATCAGGCATTGCCAGAGGTGTTACTTCATCCCTATCTCTTTCCGAGCTGGTGAGTTCCTTCAACTCACTGTCGCAGCAGGTATCTTTGTCGATAACCACTTTCTGGGCTTTAAAACATGCACTTGCTATATCTACAGTAAAGACCTCAAGATTTTCTTCAGAAGAAGGTCACAGCCAACTCTGCCTCAAAGCTCAAGAGTAAGAATTGGAAACCCTGAAGTTGGGTGCTGAAATTAATCCTAGTTTTACTTCAAAGTAGCCACTGGCAGCTGCTAAGCAAAAACAGCTTTAGGAGTTCTTTCACATAGTGCGAGATTTCCCCCACTATTTTTTTAAGGACTGTGAACTCATACACACATTTTTTTTGTGATTTTGTACACCCATTTCTGTGCTATCTGGATCCCTTTCTCAAAAGTACTGTTAGTTCTGCTTCTGCACCGGGCAGCGCGGTTGATGGTGAATGGTTTTACTACGAGAACAGGGCTGTTTCATTCTGTTCCATTATCTGAAAATCATCACAGGTTCCCAGTTCCGTTCTCAGTCAGGTTCTTCACCCATTTTCAGATCTCAGTCCTGACGATGTGACATTTTCTACTGGAACCAAAAGTCTGCAGATTGTCCGTCAAGGTTCACTTTGGCAGGTGAAGGTAGCAGTCTTGACCCAGTATTCTTTAGGGGGAGAGCAAATAGTTTCTTCTACCCTGCTAAACATAATGTTCTGGTGGAACTAATTAAAATGTTCTCCAATGGTGACTTGAGCTGGGTGCTGAAGTCGCCTTTGCGCCCAGTGCTTCAGCCTTGGCACTTGTTCACTGCTGCATCTTTTGATGGAAGTATCTTTTTTGGATACTTCTTCAGTAAAGTGTATGAGATACCAGTATACATGGATGTTTCTCTTCTCCAGTATGAATATTCTTCCCGGATATGATACAGAATAACTACAAAACCAACTACAGAGCAACTTGTTATTCTTTGCACTCTCAGTTTCCAACTTCTACCACAGTCAAAGAAATTAACATACATTTTGTTCCCCCCTTCATCTCATATTTTTGGGCGTAGCCATCAAGCTGGGTGTCTTTTTTAAGTTGACAATGCCAGAAATCCACATAATGTTTTTGAAGAACTGACATATCCAAAAAGTTAAACCCTGCTTTTTAAGACTGACCATCATGAATGATCATGGTGACAACAAGCTACCTCTTACAAGACTGCTGTGGAGATGCTTCCTGTCATTGAGGAACACAGAGGGACCTCGACACGCTTGTGAGGTGGGCTGATGCCAACCTCATGAAGTTTAACTATGCTAAGTGCAAGGTCCTACACCTGGGTCGGAGCAATCCCAGACACAGCTACAGGTTGGGCAGAGAAGAGATTCAGAGCAGCCCTGTGGAGAAGGACTTGCAGGTGTTGGCTGATGAGAAAATGAACATGAGCTGGCTTCAGTGTGCGCTTGCAGCCCAGAAAGCCAACCGTATCCTGGGCTGCATCAAAAGGAGCGTGAGCAGCAGGTCGAAGGAGGTGATCCTGCCCCTCTACTCTGCTCTCATGAGACCTCACCTGGAGTATTGTGTGCAGTTCTGGTGTCCTCAACATAAAAAGGACATGGAAATGTTGGAACAAGTCCAGAGAAGGGCCATGAGGACGATCAGGGGACTGGAACACCTCCTGTATGAAGATAGGCTGAGAAAGTTGGGGCTGTTCAGCCTGGAGAAGAGAAGGCTGCGTGGAGACCTCATAGCAACCTTCCAGTATCTGAAGGGGGACTATAGGGATGCTGGGGATGGACTCTTCATTAGGGACTGTAGTGATAGGACAAGGGGCAGTGGGTTAAAACTTAAACAGGGGAAATTTAGATTGGATATAAGGAGGAAATTCTTTACTGTGAGGGTGGTGAGGCACTGGAATGGGTTGCCCAGGGAAGTTGTGAATGCTCCATCCCTGGCAGTGCTCAAGGCCAGGTTGGACGAAGCCTTGGGTGAGATGGTTTAGTGTGAGGTGTCCCTACCCATGTCAGGGGGGGTGGAACTGGATGATCTTAAGGTCCTTTCAAACCCTAACAATTCTATCATTCTGTGATTCTATTTCAATTACAGCTCAAGCTGCAATTTCCAGCTGAAAATTGTCTATGCTCCTAGCATTGTCCAAATGACCATGTAGAGCTATCGTTATTCTTTCGTAAGGCTTTATGCCATATACAGCTGCCCATAATTGATGTTCTAGTTAATTGGGTAGTCTCACTGTTTCTGTATGTGCTGCTTTACTGCCCAGCCTCAACCACACTCTAAGTAACAACTGAGGGTAAAAAGGGGTTTTCCTGTAACTGGAGTTCTTTAAGATGAGTGGGCCTTGTGTTAATTAATTTTCCACATTTATTCTTACCTCTCCCGAACTGTTTCATCTTGTGTTTGCAGATGATGTAGATGTTATGTAAACATTAGTTATTTTGGATATCCTGCAGGCAAAGAGAAAGTTAATGGAGCTGTATAGAGCAGCAGTGTGCGCTTTCAGAAATATCAGCTCTTTTGCACTGCCATGATGATGTAGCAATAGTTTAAGTTCACATATGAACTGAGTTGTTTTGAATAGTCGTGTGGCTGGTTATTAACCTGTTTTCACTTTTTAGAAGCTGAAATTTTTTATATAAAAGCAACACTTGGGACTGCTTCTAAAGAGGTCTTAATAGAAGGACAAAAATGTTAGTAAGTAGAGTGGATTGTAGTTGCCCTCCAGAAATGGAAACAATTTTCCATTAGTTTCCTGATTAAGGGAAAAGAGGAAGAAATGCATTTTTAATATTCATTTTCTAATTAGCCTAAGTTAAAGACAACATAAACATGTTATCTGTATACATGCTGTTCTTCCATAGTTCTGGGTGTAGGGTCATGGAAAAAATCCAGCTAACTTGTTTGTTCCAGTGAATTCAGGAATTCAGTATTGGAGAAGACCACTCATTCATCCTCTGGTCATTGTGAGATGCTCCCGGTGAAAGCTAATGCAGTACTCTCTTAAAGTTTCTGGGAGGGTGAAAAAGCATGTGAAAGCGGATGCAGAGGTACATTTTCCATGAAGCCTTCAACAACTAAAAGTTGCTGTCAGTGGGAGCCACTGTAAAGCTTACTTGTTCCAACTGCTTAGGTGACCTTTTTATGATCAAAGCACGGAAAATATTTCCTCCTGGGAAGTGAAAGAGGCAAAAAGCAAATCATATAGGAGCAAGGTGCATCTTTTCTTCATTGGGGTGAAGTGGAGCACAGGCAGAATGGAGAAGGCTCAGGAGCTTCAGGAAAGTGAAACAGATGTTTACTGTTTAGATGCTACAGGTTTAGTATTGAATGCCCTGACACAAGCTGTGTTCCTGAGAATCTGGATCTCTGATTGGAAAAGTGAAGTGAAATCTCCTTACTTTTTTGATGACATTTATCGTGAGATTTTCTAATATGAAGTTTAAAACAGCGCTGTCTCTTGTGAGGACTTCTAGTATTACAGTGCAGGTCAGATTCTGTGTTTGTTAATGCATTGCAGCTGGTTTCACTATTTAAACACAGAAAGCCTGTTTCCTACTGTCCTGGGTTCAGCAGTAGCAGTCATGTTTCCCCTCCTCGGTAGCTGGTGCAGTGCAGTGTTTTGACTTTCGGCTCGGGAACAGAGCTGATAGCGATGTTTTGGTTTGGCCAAGGACTTTGTGAGCCTCATGCTCTGCCAGGGAGGAGGGGAAGCCAGGAGGAAGCAGAGACAGGACACCTGACCCAAACTGACCAAAGAGGTATTCCATACCACAGCACGTCATGCACAGTCTTGCTGGTTTACAGCAGGATCTTTTTAAGGCACCAGGAAAGGAGACCACGCAGACCTACTTCTGTGTTGTAGTGCTCCCTTATACCATCCAAAACCCCTTGAAAATCAGATAATGCAAAAAGTAGATTTCTGTCAAAGTCTTCAGAAGATCTATGGCAGCTTGCCTGGGGATCCTCCGTGGGCACAACATGCCTCACTGATTTTGCTAGCCAGTGATGGTTCTGTGATGTCTTTTTCCATGTTACATGTATGCCTGTGTGTATGGCATGAGGAACTGGACTATTCCAGACATGGGGGAATATGAGCTGGCAAGCTGAAAACTATCCACCTAGATTATGATATAGTGGTGTCCTTAGAAGTTAAGGTGACTGTCTTCTGACTATGATGAACATGAAACTGAGGCCAAATTCTTGCTTCCTTTTTATTTCAGACTTATCTGTGCATTTTATTCTGACAATATATTTTTTTTTTTAATTCCAGAACAGTGACAATAGCTGTTCTGAAATCCCCAGTGTTCTGAGATGCTTTAAAAATGCATGAAGGATCATGTCAAATATTTATGGGAGCTATTCTGTTCTCCAAATGTTGTAGATGAAAGATATGGCTCCATCTTTTTCAAAAGGCAAGGTGTATGGGAGAAGATACATTTTCCTGCAACTCAGATCTTGTCCAATTGATTTGTTTTGGATATTCAATTAGCCATACAGTTATAAATCAGTGAGATTCAGGGTCCTGTATTTTCCTCTTTATCAGCCTTCTTTGCTCTTTTTCATGTATTTGGTTCTTGATGGTATTTATGCAGCAGATCTTGATATACCTTGGTTACATGTATTTAGAAACTGAAGTCAGAGTACCTATAAAATAAAGTGACTATGCAGCAATTCTGCATTCTGACATGATGTACTTCTTAGAAATGGTGTGAACGAGTGGGTGTCAGAAGTGCTGCAGAAGTGGGACTCTAGAAATAACATGCTCTTACTGAAGATCTTTGAGTACAGATGGCAAGCGTGTATATTGTTGAAGTCTCTAAGATGGACACTTCCTCTCTGGAACAGTCTGGTTCTGTATGAGACTGAAAGCACAAACCTTTTTCACTGACTTGCAGAAGAAAATAATTTTCTTTCTTTATAAAAACTGAACTGAAACTAAAGCCATTACCTCAGTAAATCTGCCAAGATGTGCTATCAGAAGCTTTATAATGGAATGAGAAGAGGTTGTTTGATAACTATTATAAAATGAATATTGAATTGACCATACAAATTCAGCTGAAGTTCTTTAGTGGGTTAAATATATGTTGAAATAAGAGCTTATATATCCACAGGGAGAGATTAGCAGCAGATGGCAGTGGTACACAGCAAAGCATTTCTTTAATTCTGAATTCCTTCATGGTCTGTAGAATCAACTATTAGAAACTCTGTAAAGGAAAAAAAAAAAATGTATGTTTTATTATGAAAAGTGTATCACAGCACACTTGCCTAACAAAATGATGTATAAGATCCATACTTCTCTACAAAGGGAAGCATGGTTGAAACTGGTTAACTAAGAAGAGATTATTGCTACTTTTAGAATGCATTATTTTGAGGGATGAGCGTTCACATGATAAACTTTATTACAAGCTTGGAAAAAGCTGGAGGTGCATCTGATGCCTATTTCCCTTCTGTATAGGCTTATGTCTTGTTTTTTGATGCTTTTCTTTTCACATTCCTTAGAATGTAATCACCATAACCAAAAATCAATAATAAATTCATATTGTCAGGATTTCATCTCTGATGGTGTTGAAAAGACTGTGACCAGAAAGAAATTGTTTAAATGCCCAGGTTCCCAGAATACCATTCATTTTGACCTGAATTATGAAATTCCAATAATGAAAGAAGGTTATTCTCACAACAGCTATGGTACCTTAAAAATGCTATCCCATGTTGCCCCAGGTCAACTCAAGCATGCATTCTGAAAATCAATACAATATATCAGAAGAGCAATTAAGCAAGTACTTGTGTAAATGCAGCAGAGAATTAATTTTCCTTTGTGGTACTGAATAATATATGAATTTGTTGTAATATGGTGTGAGAAGTCTTTTCTTAATCCACACTGCTAAGAAACCTGCATCAAATTGAGTGAAATCACTACTCCACCCTGTATATATGGAAGACGACAGTAAAAAATTGAGTGTAAAACAGAGGAATCTTAGGAGCTTTCAAAATAAGGTTTATGATAGTCTAGCCAGAAGGTCAGGTTTCTGATACCCATACCTGTTGTTGTGCTCAAGAAACACTGAAAATCCAACATGTTCAAACACAGTTTCTGTAGAAAAGACAATCAGATAGGTCAGCTTCCAAAAACTGTTTGTTGCAAAACCTCAAGTCTGACTCTGGTGCAATTCTGCTGACTGCAGCAGACTGAAAATACACGATTGCTTCTTAAAACCTGAGATATTAAAATAAAAAGTTTCAATGGATTGGAATTAAAACTAATTTTAAAACTTCATGTAATAGAAGGCACTCAGTAAGGTGGTTCTAATCTTGTCTTGGGCTCTTTTTATGGCTATTTTACATTACTTGAAGTGGGAACTTGAAGTACTTTTTTAAATGGATAAAAAGATTGTTGAGTTTCACTTAAACTTTTGTAAGTACCTTTAAAACCTCTATTAAAAGCTATTTTTGTAATTTCTTACAGTACTACGCTTCTCCAAATTACAAAAGAGATCACTGCCTCCTACACTGGCAGTAATAAAAAAGGTTCTGTATTTTGCAGACATTAGGGATTGATCTTTATAGCAGCTCATGGAGATAGGTATGCTAATATTCTTCTGTTTTACAATAGGGAACTGTAGTAAAGGAAAAGGGAAGAGATAAAGCTTTTTGGGGCCAAATTAATCACGCATTACCCACAGCTTCCAAAAAAGTTATACTGATCTTTATATTACTGTAAATGATGACAAACAGGTTTATTTTGGGCAGCAGATTCTCAGACTTGCAGTTGAAAATGCTTTGGTGCTTGTCTGGTTCATGCAGGGAACTGGTGATGGAGCTGAGAGAAGAGCCTGCTCTCATCTTTGTATTCATCCCCTTGCTGTTTTTCTCAAATCCTTTAAGTGAAGTTTTCTGTATTTCCATTGATGGCAGCATTCCAGTGTATCTAAAAGGTATCTGTCTCTGCTAAGACACAAAATAATTTCTTTTATGGAAAATTAAAATGGCATGTATGTGCACTGGGGATACATAAAGCTAAGGAGCTGCTCTGAGATGATTTTATTCTAGCTGGTGATTAAAACATATTATAAGGTTTCTCATCATAAGGTTTCTCATGTAGGTGAAGGGATGCTTCCAAAAGTGGTGTATGCCCTGGGCTGTGCTTCCCTTTCTCCTGGTTTCAGGTGCATATGAACCAGATCATACATGCTTTTTTTCTCTGCAGGTTTGTTCTGTAACCATTTCTGGAGACATCTGTCCTATCTTCTTTTCTGCTTGCAGTCCTTTTATGCTTGTGTAACTGTTCCAAAGTGATGGAGTTTATACTAATAAACTGTCTGTGAAGAATCAGGACAGAATTCCACTTCTCTTAATCTGCAATTAGATGGATCACTGGTTGAATTTTTGGCTCACCGTGTAATGCCACAAAAATTGGTTTTACCACCCAACACCCAAATTTTATAGTGAAGAAACAACCTGAGTAGGACTATTAGACAATAAAATATCTACTTCATAATGGACAGAGAGCTGTTGGATTGTCAGAATGAGGACAAATCATGTAAGTATGGTAACATCAGTGTACAACTGTCAAACATCCAGCATTACTGCAAGGTAAGGCTCAAGTTGCAACACTTAAAGTGTTGTATTAGGAAAGTCCGTACTTTTCAGGCTGCAGACATATTTTATGCACACTTCCTTTTATCTCTCATAGGCCTCCAGGATATCCACAGCAGATGAGGAATAGGCTTTATACCTGTATGGCTTTACACTGCCTAACAATAAAGTCCCAAATTATCCATTTACCATGTGGTCTTCATGATAGCAGTAGTAGGGATATTTGTGTTTGGCTTGGGTTAATACTTGACCCATAGAATGAAGATAGTATTTGTGCAACCAAATTGTAGGTTTGGTGATAGGAATGGTATGATTTGTATTCAGAAAGCTACAGATTTTGACCTTTTGATCTGAGCTGATTTTCTGGACTATCTTAATCAATGGAGATAAAAAGGCCTGCTAAGTCATTAGAATATAGTTGACATCTGAAATGTTGAAAATGAATCATGTTGTAAACCCACTTATTTGTCTCCACTGGTAATAAAGGAGTTGTAGGGTTACTCAGATATAGATGTTTACATTTGAGGTAATCAAGTTATGTGTCTTGATACAGGGGATACAGAAATGCCAGAAGTTGCCACACAAAGTAGCAGAGTTAAAGCACAGCAATGTTTACTTGCAAACATCCATTGGGAACTAAGGAAGGTAAAGGAATATTTCCAGAACAGCAAGGCTTTCCTCATGAAGCTTTGAAAGTACTTCACGTAAAGTCTGATGCTCATGCAGCAGTGAATAAATTGAACTATAACACAAATAAAACGTAAAGAATTCACATACAACAGCAGTGTGAAATCAAGGATTGTAGGGATGGTAAGGAGAACAAGCATAACTCTATCCTCTAGAACTTGAAATTTTACCTTGAAGTTACCAAAACTGTTAAGAAGAAATGATATTTAACTTACCTAAATTTCAAGACTCATTTCAAACTAGGTCTCTGGGCATTTATAGATAAAAACCTCTATGTGTGTGTGTGTGTGTATGTGTGTGTGTGCAGATTCAGCACTGTGCCCAAGAGACAGTCTTTTTATGTATTCTTTCATTACTGATAGAAAACAGTCTTAATCTTTATGAGACAGCTGAGTATTATTAATACCAAAGTGTCCTAATCTATAAAGGCAAACAAATACACCTTATTTATTACTAAGCTGACCTGTAACCACAGAAAGCTTTGGCTCATTGATTTTCCCTGAGTCTCCTATCCTGTGATAATTTCCAGGAATCATCATATTAGCATGACCAAAGCCATATTGTGCCTATATCGTCTACAATGTTTATTCATTCTTTGCTAACCTACCATTTATATTGATTTTACCTGTTTCCAAGGTTATCTTATGCTATGTAGTAGACTGAGGGATATTAAATGAGTTGAAGTAGCATGAAAGGTCTGAATCAGTCACATGGTGCTCCAGAGCAGATATTTGGAATGAATTCAGAACAGATGCCAATACTAGCTGATTATTCCACTGAGAGGGTATCCCTCTGGCTTCTTGTCAGGTCATGTGTACATCTTCTTTCACATTTGGAAAAGCATAGAGATTTGGGAGCTGAAGATCTGGTATGGTGAGAGCTCCAGCACTCTAACATTGAAGTATATTAGAAGTTAAGGTCTGTGCCTCTGTTGGGATACTGGAGACTTGTTTAATACTCAGTGGAATGAAGCTTAATATTGCTAGAATGAAACCCAAATTACTAACAAGTAGTACAGGATTCCAGATATTTGACAATAAGGGATAACAAGGAGTGTACTGAGAAGTTAGCTGTAATGTGGTATTTGTATTAAAGGCTCTGATATCTAGCCATTGAATGGTGCTGTCATAATCTGTTACCTCATTACCTTTTTCCTCTTAGAGTGCTTTTTTTGAACTCAGTCCTTGCCATTCATTTCAAACAATAGGTGCAAAAAAGATTGTCTTTTTCTACTTTTATTTCTGTGTGTCAGTATTCTGGGATATTCCTAGTGGTTCCCAAATACCTTTTGTTTCAGGTTTTGCCTGTCTCCCTTCCCCCGTCCTCCTTTCTATGCACTGTGCAGCAGTATCTTAAACTCTTCAGATTTCTTTCTGCCTTTGTCGTTTGTTATTTCCAAGTCTCTTGCCCAGTATTTTTACACTGAACAGCTTCTCTCTACACATTGAACTCCAGTTCTTTTACATGGAATTAAAAATCTGCCCACTTAATTTATGATGACTTCATCTATTGTACTACTTTCTATCTTCTATGTTTCATTTTCTCTGACACCTCTATGCTGTAAAAAAGGCACTGTGCTTTCACTAGCTGGTGTTTGGGGTCTTTTTGCAGGCTGTACAACGGATATGCTGTAATAGCAGTTATAAACATTAATGTTGCATTTTCTAGCATGAGAAAATTGCTTCACTTTCCTCTTGTATCATGGGCAGTGGAGTAAGTCCTGCACCCCCCTTGAGCATGTTGTTGTCTAAGTTGCAATGGTGTAGTTCATTTTGATGCTTAGAGGGGACAGCGTACAAGCTTGCAGCTCTCACTGGCACCAGGGACTGTGGTTGCTCTGCGGTATTGAGGCAGGTTCTCTGATATCTGTGTGCTCCTCTTCAGCTCAGGATAGACCTCTCTGTCAACCCTGCCAATAAAATGTAAATGATTGAATACCTTTTATTGAGGTTTTAATCAAAGTGGCCCGCAAGACTGCATAAAAGTAACTGAAATCGGGAGATTGACAGAAATACAGCAGGGGCATGAACACAGCAATGCACTAGCTAGTTCTAATGGCTGTAATTTCATAACACTATTAAAGTAAATTACAGAAGACACAGTGGGCTGAATTAACCTTATCTGTGGTCCCTCTAGAGAGTTGCACAAGATGGGACCTGGTGAATGTGGTTCTTTCTTTCTCTGCAGTTAAACTACACCTTTACACCTGCTATTAGTAATGATGCAGAGATGCTGACTGAAATGCATTGGAACACTCTAATGTAGGGCAGACTTGTCAGGGAAAACTCAGATTGGCATTAGGTACCGTGATTCATGAAATGGAATCAATTGCTAAATATATAACGCACTTCAAAATTAAGTGTACCATTGCTACAAATGAACAGTTCATTTCTGGAAGAGGAGCAGATTGAATCACTTGTATTTGAGTGAAAACAAATTCTAAACCATAGTTGTAGCACAGGAAGAATGTACTCACTTCACTGCGTTAGCTTGTGTGGAATGACATTACCAGGCAGCTAAACATCATGACTCCCTTACAGAAGCACTCAGTGTGTCATACATGTGGCTATAGCTTGTGAACGTCTGTGCAAAGTGATCTATCAGCAATAGTACTGATAAAGTCAGAAAAACCCTTCTCTTGTAGCCATAGGTTAAAAGTACTGATGAAGTTAGAGCCGAGATATTATTAACAGAAAAGGTTAAATCAACACACACATTTATACAACAGCACCTTTATAAAAATCAGTTTTACTACATGACTGTTATCATCATCTAACTAATACAGTTATATTGGTATAAAAAGCAGTGTACAGATCAAGCCCACAGAGGGAATGAGGAGCCCCTTCAAAGTTCTGACAGCTCCCACTCCTAGACTGTAGCACTACTAACTGCTGCTCCACTTTCAGTTCACTTATAAACGTTGATTCCAGCCCCCAGCATCAATTCACTGAGGTCACTTGAGACAAAAATTGAATTATTCATTGTGTTTTTTAAAGTTTTTGAACTACAAATGTTGAGGAGTTCACAGTCTATTCTATATTAAATACTGAATGACTTCAGAGAGCAATGTTGATTTTCCTCTTGGGGCTCTGCTGCTGTCCATAAAGCATTCAGGCAATATTCTTGTAGTTTATGATGTCAGAAGTGTAATCCCTTGTGTGAATTATATATATTTGTATTCATGCCAGGTCATCCTGTTACCCTAAGGTTTATACAGTCCAGTTGTTTCCACCAGGTTTTTGAAGTCTTGGTAGCACTTTTCTTCAGTAACACCCATATCTCAGGTAAGGGTAAAGTCCCCGGCCATCAGTGTGAAATCATGATAGTATGAGAAGAGTAGTAAAACGTCAGGACAATTCCATATGATCCTAATGAATGTTTATGACAGCCTGAACCCTTTTTCTTTCAGATGCTAGCAGCTCTTGTTAAAGCAGGTATAATTTTTCTGAGACTGAATCTTCCTGTACTTTTTCAAAGATACTCCAAAGGAAATTTTTCTGTCCATCTCAATCAAGCACTATGCTGTTTAAAATACAGCACTTCTTTAAGCAGACTGCTCTGAATTTCCTGTTGCTGTTTAACAGTTCCCCAATATAAATGGAAAAGCACTTTATGGGAGAAGGAGAAAGAAGTGACTGTGCTGGCAGTAAGGACCATTTTCTTTCTAGGGAAAGAACTTACATTGTAATCACCAATAATTCTAATTCAGTGAACATGGAATGAGAAGAAACTCAGCTTTCAATGATTGTCATTGATCTCAATATAAACCACATTTGCAATAGAGTAAGTAAGCACTCTTCTAGCATTTTTTTCCTAGTCTTCCTAATAAGAGCAAATATGAAAGTATATTACTCACCTTGCTATTTATGCCTGATTTGTATTTACATCTGGCAGTGGTTATACACTGATAGCTATTATCCAATCCATCCATCCACTCATTTTACAGGGTTTGGTTGGGCAGGGAGGAAACTTATTGGGGAAGGTAAACTAAAGATCTGAGAATTGCAGCTGGTGAGATTTAGGCATTCCCCTCTCTTCTGAGTCGTAGTGCTCTCACTGAGTTCTGGCTTCTGTAAAGTTAAGTCTTCTGCATTGCTCAGCTTCCTCCCTTGGCTGACAGTTTCATTGTTCCAAGGGAACACAGCTGTCAGAGAAAGTCATTGCTGCAGAGGGGATGGAGTCTCTCAAGTACCTAAGGTCAGTCCCACAGAGATTTTTGAGAAGGGTGGCAATGACCTTCACCTGGACTCTGAAGTCATGGGGGAGTGTATGTGGAGACCAGCATGCCAGGATGATGTGTTCATAGTGGCTTGTGTTGCTAAGGAGACTGACAGCTGCTTTTTGTAGCAGCAGGAGTTTTTTCATTATATATGTTTTTTTTTCAGTCTTGGATACAATGAGATGCAGTAATCAGGTCTGGAGGTCATACATGTGTGGATCCTTGCTGCCCAGTTTTGTGTCTGATAGGTGTTGGAGAGAAGTATGTTTTTCAGTACTTCATCCAACAAAACAGTGATGTTTATTAAAGTGGCAGATTTTCTTCCTTAGTTGTCTCCATTGTGAGTGAAGTGGAAGAAGAAGTGGTTTGATAGGATGTAGAAGTAGTTCTTGTGTCCTGTGCATCCTGTACAAGATACACAGTCTACATGCATACAGAGTGACTTCTATGAGTTCCCCAGTTTGCTCATAGGGTGGCAGTTGCTGACTAGATGATTAAAAATGTCTCGTTAAGAACTACAGTTCAAATTTAGCTTTATATTTATGTCTGCATAACTAAGGAACAACAGCTTGTCTGCAGTCTGATTGCTTTCCTCACTTCTCCAGTGTTGTCTTTAGCCTTTAATTTGCTTGAAAATGTCAACAACAACAACAAAAAAAGTATTTCCATTGAACTAATTGGTGCTTTAAGAAAAAAAATGTGCATATCCCTTTTCTAAATGTAAAAATAGAAGACTTGGTGCTCACAAGCATGTCTGACAGCTAGACTAACTACTCTGTGCAAACAGTTTTCATGTCACACTCTTGAAATATTTTTACATCGAGCAGCTAACAGGACCTTGAAGGATTACTCAAAACTGTATTTCTGTTGAGCATGTATTGCCACACAGAGGCACTGGAAAAAAGGAAAACCCACTACTACCACCACTGGTGTTACTGTAGTATTTTGTGGATGTTCCTGCACTGGCTTATGGTGGCAGCAATAAGCAAATCACTTACTTTTAAGTACTTGTGCACTTTACTAACTTTTATTGGCAGCCTAGCAGCCCTTTGTTCATCATACATGTTAAAAACCAGGCGAGAGAACTTTCTGTGAAGAATGCTGGTCAGAAAGGGCTTGGAAGTTGAAAGCAAGGAATCTGTCTTCTTCTGCTCTTTTCAGCAAACCACCCTCCTAACGTAAGCAGTTAACTGCAGCAGCCATGTGCAAAGCATCACCAATTTGTGCCTCTAGACAGTGGGAAGAGACTGTTACCAGTCTCTGTTCATAGGGCAGTTTGATCTTTCCAAGAGCTGAGTGTCCTCTAAAGGAGTCTGCCTTTTTTGTCTTGGTTATAGAGTCATCAAACATAGCAGTTAAACATCTGAAGTTCTGTGAGAGAAATCAGGGCTCTTGTGTGCATTATTGGTAGGAAAACATCAAGACATACCAAATTCTATAATTCTGTTTGTAAAAGGAGAGAATGCTTAGCATGCCCAAGAGGAGAATTAGCATGCACATGCTCTCACATTGTCTGCCAGGGGTGCTAGGTAGTACAGGACATGACTGAACCCAGGAAAAGAAATAGATGGTTTGTTCTTTTTTCTTCTGATGTTAATCTCAGTCATTGCATTCTGTTAGGCTTCTGAGGTTAATCTGTCAGAAGGTAAGTAATTTAAATGCATGTACTGAAGAGAAACATTATTCTTTTTCACATCATATATTCCTTACGCTTATACTGTTTTTATTAAATTATTTGAGAGCTTAAATCCCCTTTGTGCTGTACAGATTTTGCAATTTATTAGGATGTCTCCATGTTTTGGTAGAATTAAGGAATGCTCAGTTTTCACATGCTGGTCATTTCTACACTAGCCAAACCCAATTTAAAGAAAATATTTTATTTTTGATCCAAATAGCTCCTTTATCCTTTCTCCTGATGGAAACAATGTTGTCATCCCTCCCAGAATTGTAATCTTTTTTGTTATATACCAAGGCAGTTCTAGTTTAGTAATTTGCTTCGGGTGACTAAGGAAAACCCTGACTGAGTAGATACATCTGTTGCAGTAGTAGATGCCTACCTTTCTCCCCCCTTACCTCCCTTATTTGAGAGCTAGTACAAGGAATCACATTGGCTACTCATCCTTTCACCAGTAGCAAGGTAGCTGTAAGCAAGTCAGAGTCCCATAATGGTCCTATAGCCTGCTGAGGACTTGAATGTGTGATTGGCTACCAGAAGTGATGTGAAGCAACAGGGGTTGCTCTGGTTCCACAGCAGCCATCAGATTGTCTAACTGGATCCATGATTAATTCTTTCTATAAGATGAAGGAAAGCCTGTTGTCCTGGTAGTGCAGTGGGGTCATACAGAGCAAGTCTTCCAACAGTGAGACAACTTCTGTTAGTTCTCTGGTGGTACAGAACAATACTGGGCATTTCTGTTTCCCAGTTCTCTAAGTTCAGTTCTAAGTTTTTTATTGTAGCTTAAATGGAAATGTAGTTCAAGATTAGGCTGGTGTTGATAAGATGAACTTAATTGCTGTACACATGATTCTACGGAATTTAGAAATCTGTGCAGTCAACCTTCTCAGAAAAAACTATTTCTAAATGAGGTCTGGCAGAGATTTTCTGTGTTGGTCTTAAAACAGAAAAATGCGCAGTATTTTAATTGTATTAAAAATGTCTGGAAAAAATGTCAGTCTGACAGGGAAGCTTCTAGGGCTGCTTCCAGGCTTAATTTAGTTCAAGAATGTAACAGCTGGGGGGAAGGGGGAGCTATTATAAAATGTGAAATAAAAGTTCATGTTCAATCTGCTAGAAATTACTGATATTCATTTAGGAACTGTTGAGATGTGCTGTTTATTAGTACAGAAGAAACAGACAGCTGGTAGAGTCTTTTTTCATCATTCACTATAGATACATTAAAGATAAAATGAAGTCTGAGATGTGAACCAGAACGTTATTTTAATATTACTAATAATTGCCTCCTGTGTCACTAACTAAAAGTTGTTGCAAGTAATGCAGGTAGCATTTTTCCCTTTAATCAGGTAATATGCCACAAGTATATTTAGAAAAACAGGGATATGGAAGTAAGAAAACCTGGCCAGAACACAGCTTTCTGTGTTGAATGAGAGTTACCAAAGGCACCTCATAGCACCTTGGTATCATGTTTTATTTCTGCTGCATACTCTTGGCTGGTCTAGAAAAGTAGAGCTTGGAGACAATTAGCTACAGCTACCGAGGAGTTAGGTAATAAGCCCATGAGAATAATAAAACTGTGTTTATGTCAATAGCTTAAAGGAAACAGCTGTGCAAGAGCAATGACTTTTGAAAGAGTGTGTATCTTGACAGAAGCTCCGATCACATATATTTCATCCTTGTTCATTTGTCAACGTAAAGGCAAGATAAATTCTTGTGGGATTAAGTAAACTCTGTAACTAAAAAAATAGTTTGACACTGCTTGTAGACACATGACAAGTCTACGCAAAGAATGTATTGGTGTTTTTTAGCTACAAAAGAATATGGTTTCAAGACAGGGAGAATACTTTTGCTGAATTTACATTCAAGAATTGTAGCATTAGTAGCTTTAAATAATTTTAACCAGATGTTGTTACAGTCTTCTTTTTTTTCAAGTTTTACAAATACAGGTGGTAAGGAAATCATCTGTGAAATATTTCTAAATAGAGCCATTAATTAAAATTTAGAAACTCTTTTGCAGTTGGTATGATTTCTAAAACTGTTTATCTCATTCCTTACGCTGCGTGCCATAATTATAATTGAATAATTTTCTGATGTTTGTTCAGTAAATGAAGCATTTTTATCATTTTAAGTTCTGTATTTCATACGTATTTTCCAGCAACTGGGTAGCATACCTGTTCCTAAATGGACCATACTGTCCACACTGATGCTAATTGTGCTATGCGCATTACATACCTTTCTTGAGGAACAAGTGACAGACACCAAGTGTCAGTCAGATCTGTGATTTATGTCAAACAGTTCTGGTGAGAGTGTAATAACTAGGAAAATCTGACTGCCTTGTGAAGCACCAAAACTGAAGAACAGGAAAGTCTTTAGGCTAAACTGTTCTTTTTTAGGGGAGTATAGAATAATAATCCCTTCTGCCATGAATGTATGACAATGATGGGCCTGTCCTAAAGTTTACAGCTGTGTAAGGGAGAGCAGAATTTCACACTTTCGTCTCTTCCCATAGTAACTTTCCACTCATTTTTAGAAAGATGAAGATCTGAGTTAGAACTGCAGTTAACCTTCAGAAGTGAACAGGAGATATTCTGGGTTCCCTTGTGAACCATAAACTCCTCCATGTTTGGGTTTGGGTTGTCAAACCCATTTCTATTCCCACATGTAGTGCCCCTGAGGTTTTTCTTCCATGTCAAGCGTTACAAAGTTAACTTTGCAAAGATAAATTCCACAGGAATACATTACACTTTTCATGGATGGACAGTTTCTTGGATTTTTCTGTGACCCACCTTGCACCAGTTTACTTTCCAGCAGGTATCTGGATGGTCCCAAGCCATACTTCCATTATGTATTTGCAGCATCTTGTTATTAAAATTCCAACAAGCAGTGTTAAAAAAGAAATCCTTGGCAAGCCATAACTACACCTCATCAGTCCAGGTGTGTGAACCTCACAGCTTTTACAGGAGTGAGGTATCTACAATGAAGTCTGTATATTTATGGCTGTATATTTATACCGGTGTAACAGGTCACACCCTTTCCCTGGCTGACTGATGGGAAGTCGGTATGATGATGGTAATTCCTTGAAGAGGTGGGCAAACAACGCTGATGTTTAGTAGTCTGAACACTCAGAGCTGAGTTAGAGCTTGAAGAGCTTTGGGAGCAAAAAGGTACAAATGGGGTTTGAAGCTTTTACCGTCTTCTCATGCCAAAGTGTCAAACTAGGGATCTGGGCCAAGAAGTACTGTTATCTTAGAATCTTGTTTAAAATGCAAGTCATTTAGACTGTTTTTCACATGGAAGACGAATGTCATGTGTCTGCAAAGACAGCTCCAAAATGTGCCATAAGTTGATATTTATCATGGTGTAAAAAATGCTGAAATCTCCCATAAACTACGTATGCTGTATGAGCAAGTTCATTTGAACTCAAACAGTTAAAGAAGTTAAATGGGTTACATTCATTTGCCTTTCTTAACATTTCTGTGGTCGGTACTATTTCATAGAATCATAGAATAGTTAGGGTTGGAAAGGACCTTAAGATCATCTAGTTCCAGCCCCCCTGCCATGGGCAGGGACACCTCACACTAAACCATCTCACTCAAGGCTTTGTCCAACCTGGCCTTGAACACTGCCAGGGATGGAGCATTCACAGTCTCCTTGGGCAACCCATTCCAGTGCCTCACCACCCTTACAGTAAAGAACTTCTTCTTTACATCCAATCTAAACTTCCCCTGCTTAAGTTTTAACCCATTACCCCTTGTCCTGTCACTGCAGTCTCTAATGAAGAGTCAATCCCCAGCATCCCTATAGTCCCCCTTCAGATACTGGAAGGCTGCTATGAGGTCTCCACGCAGCCTTCTCTTCTCCAGGCTGAACAGCTCCAACTTCCTCAGCCTCTCTTCATACGGGAGGTGCTCCAGTCCCCTGATCATCCTCATGGCCCTCCTCTGGACTTGTTCCAACAGTTCCATGTTCTTTTTATGTTGAGGACCCCAGAACCACGCAATACTCCAAGTGAGGTCTCAATTTGATTATTTTTCTGTATCCTACCGGAGGTACAAAGCAACATGTTCCTATTTCCATGACAATGTTGGGGTCAAAACAAAAGTGTGGAATTGAAGATGGCCAGCTGAGTATTATGACCACATACATGAGTCAGCAGGATGGCTCACATGAAACCTTTGCATGCACTTCAGTGTAAAGTCAGAGGACTTAAAATGCTGCCAAAATCTTCATTATTTTGATCTGAGAAAGCTAGCTACAGATTCTAAATTCCTCAGTTTTATTCATAAGCAGAAAAGGTCACAGAACAATATAAGCCATAGGAATCTGCTGCTAGTCATGTTCCAGCTGACAACTTAATGTAATCCTAATCATTGTGCCATGATATTTATTGGTGGCTTTCTAATTTATAGTGCAGTTAATGAGAAAAGAGTGTAGTCAGGAACCACAGGACTTACTTTCAAGCTGGAATTCTGTTTCTATCATACTATTAACGAGAGAGGAAAAAAAACCAAAACATCCTCGCAAGTTACTTATCTGTAAAACTTCTAAAAACCTGCAAAAATAATTATCATTAATGGATTTTCTTTGAAGTGGAACACATTTGTACAATGTACGCTAATAAAAATACTGCACAAATTAAAAAGCCAGAACCTTCTTGGATCAGAAAAGTGTAAAGAATCTAGAATGTGAAGGAAGACAGAGGCCAACAAAAAACTAATTTGGAGATTCATTCATAGCAATTCAGAACTTCTCACTAAAAAATTTAGGTTAATAACCTGACACTCAAACTAATCAAATAATTCAATGAAAGTTACGAAAAACAAGAATGAGCAGAGGCAAAATGTATTTTAACTTCATTTTAGTATCTTTCCACAGCAGAATGAGTATTGTAAAAGAATTTAGTAAGAGCAACCATACATATGCCGTCTGTACCGACTCTGTGTCCTGCCATAAAAAAGTATGGATGTGTACATATTGTATATTTAGGATGTCATGTAAGAATTCTGGCACGTTAATGCCCTTCATAAATAATACCCTTCATAAATATCCTTTTCATGCTCAAATAAGAACTTTTCTGATACTATAGCTAAAACTGCGTATGTAAATATGCCTTACTTGATTGGGTATACCCTAAAACCCCATATTAATTCTTCCATTTAAAGTGGCTCATTCTTTGCCTTTGTAACAATTCTGTACAATGTACCATCTTCAGCCCTGCTTCATTCTCCTTTCTAGAAGCACTTTCTCACTGCCCATTTTTGTTTCCTATTCTTTTGTTACTAATAATTGCAGTGGAGTTGTGACAGTGTAGAAGCACTTCTAGATCATTTTGTGTAATCAGAAGAATCAATGAGGAAAATCCCTCTGGAGTGATTGAGAACAAAATTAATCCCTGAGTAAAAAAGTCTTGAGCGTTGAGATTATTTGTTTATTTATTAGGTAATATTGTTTCATTATAGGAATGGGAAGATGCCCCATGAGACTAGTTTGAGGATGGCATGCTATTGGGAAGCAGGTGGCAAGCAGGGGGGTCATTCAATAAAAGAGTGGTAGGTAGTCCTGTGTGACAGACTTTTCTGCCTTAGTGACAGGGCTGATAGCTTGAGCCTGGCATTGTGGACTGCATTTGACTTTGCAGTCTGTAAAATGCTGCTCATACACAAGTCTTTGTGGAACTGGGACCTAAGTTCATTCTACAGGCTGCTAGTCTCTGCCATTCTGTTCTTAAGAGCGCTCTGTTCAGTCCAGAAAGGTATAGGTATATGAAATATTTAATCCTAAATTACATAGACTAAAACACATGCAAAAATGCAAATGCATCTCATTTATGTAGCAAGTTACTTTCTCGTAATAGCATGAGACATGTCATTATCACTTTTTAATGCGCTATTAAAAAATTCACCATTAAAAATAAACTACTCACTGATGTCATTTACAGATGTTAATCCCTCATGTCATTTATTTTTTCAAAAGCCTACATCACCTTTTTTTCATTTGCTGTTTTTATGCTTCTTTAGGCTACATCGGTTGTTTTACTGAAACAGCTACCCAATTGTCATTTTTTTGTGATAATTTCTTTCAATTTTAAGCACCAGATTGCAATTAAGAGCTCCAAATATGCCCTATTTACCATCACTGGTAATTGTCAACACTGTTATGGTAATTACGTATGGTAATTCCCCAGAAATGGGAAAGATGGTTTTACTACAAGTGGTTTTTAGTATGTTAATATTTCTGCAATATTGCTTTCCAGTTCTGTGTTATGCTGTGGTTAAAAGAACCCAGACTGAAGAATGTGACTCTGCAGTCAGTCCTGCCGTTGTCTGATCACTAACTGGCCTTCAAATTCTTGGTGTAAATTGTTTACAGGATTGTCTCAGATCTTTCAAACCAGCCTTATTTTTGTAGTAGACAATAGACTCATTTGTGTGGGAAGCCAGGGATAGATAGCTATATAACACAGGATTTGAACGCTGTTTGAGTAACTGTCCTACATTATTGGAACCCAGAAGTTTCATAGTTCTAATGGGGTAGGGCTGGGCTTGGCCTGGAATGAATCTGGGCTTGGTGAAGATATAATCTGGCACAGAGAACCTACATTCAGCAGTGCTAATCACCTTCCCACTGGTACTCTTAGTATGGAAGTTGTCCCAACAAATCAACATTTGATAGACCATCAATCAGAGCAAAGAAAATACTCAAAAGTCTTGTCATGCTAAACTAAATTTAATTGCTCTCTGCTGAATACAAGATTACAACATAGTTTAACCTGTTAGCCTATTAACTGTACTGAAAAATTCACATCATGAATCAGTTTAACTTCATTACATTTAATTTGTCAGAAAATAACAAGTGTCCAGCCTAATTCCAAATCCATATCTGTGAACCCCAGCATAAGAAGCACAAGGACGCATGATGGATAGATGTCAGGCCTGGGCTGTAAGAACAAAAGCTGAGTTTTGTGGTACTACATCAAAGTTAATATGCGTGCCTCTTAGGAGGCCAAGACATTTTAGGTCAGCATGTACTTAAGTACATAGAGATGGCACTGTGGTCCACTGAGGAGACATGCTGTCTTGTATTGGTGCCAGTTTAGAGATTTCTTTGCTGCATTCCAACATTGCTGCATTGTGGATCAAAGGTGCTCAAAGACTTATATTATGTCTCTTCACATATTCATCCAGTGAGATAGCAATACTTATAAATTACTAAGCAATTATTCAGTTGTTTCTCTAGCAGACATCCAGGAGATTCACATGACAGCTCTGGAAAGTGGAAAATCTAGAGACTACTCTAATTAAGGGGTACTTTCATAATTAAGAACTTTAGATAGTATCTATTTTCTACCTGTGTCTCAAGCACATGATAGCACTGGGGTCTTAGCCCTGAACTTTCTGCTCCCAGAAGTTGTGTGTTGAGTCTGTCTTGGCTAGGTTCTTGGTCTGTGGGTTGAACAGCTGTTTGAATTCTCTTTTGAACGTTTTAGGAATGAATGGTCAACCCGCGATGTCCTAGGATGTATTCTAATATCTAGCTCAAAGCAGTAACTTTCTCTTATCTAGGGATAAACAACCTGTCAGTGTCAACCTTCATTTCTGTTAAAGGAAGTGTAAACAAGTACTTTTAAGCTCTGAAGTGGATCTCCGTTCTTTGTAACTACTGAGCTTATTTCAACCTCATGCTCTTAGTGTTTTAAAATTTACAGAATTCTCTTTCTCTGTCTTCCATCGAGGACGCTCTCTTTCTAGAACTTGTTTCAGTCATCTCTGACTATTTTCTTGTTTCATTTTCCCATCAAAAATGATCAGAGTTTTCAAAGTTGATAAGGGTCTTTATTAACTTTGCTTTCTGTGCAGAGGATTCAGGAGGTCCTATTGCAAACTAAAAATGCCTGTCCATACTGTATTTTTACATGAGAAATAGTTCACACTAGACCTAAAATCAAACTAATTTTAGCTAATCTGGAGCTGTAATTCTATTTCATTCTTCATCTGTTATAAATTGGTTTTGCCTATATGCACAGAGGAGCTGCAATTCCAGCAAAAGTGTTTTCAACCATATATATATATTTATGTTTATATTTGTCATTTAAGCTTGAAGCTTTACCTCAGTAACTCTGCTAGATAGTATTTAAGCCAGAAGTATGCCTCCTAGGTTAATATGTACCCAGGTTAGAATGCAAATGCATCAGCATTAGCTTAGTTTTCCGTGGACTGTCCTTCAGATTGGAGGTGGAATGGAGTTGTCAGGATCAACGTCACAGTGCCCTCATACAATCAGTCTACTGGGCTGAGTCATTTTAAAATACATTTTTCTGAGCAAGGACTTACAATTAACAATGAGAATTCGGAGGCATTGAAAATGGTGTCTAGGAACTGATTCAATTGTGACCTATCATAGTAAAGGCAGGGAGGATAACTTATGTAAAGCAGAAAGAGGTTATGTAACTTAAATAGAAAGCAAATTAACTGCAAATATGTATTTACCTATACCTTGGATATCCAGTATATATAGTATCTTTTCTTTAGCCCACAGAAAGTGATTTTGTTGTTTCACACTCCTTTGGAATATACAGTTATCGTTTGAAAACACTAATAATCTAACTGAATTTTTGCCTTCTCTTTACAGTTATAAGGCAAAGGTATATTTTACTTTTTTTTTTTTTTGCTTATGCTTAGTCATTGGAGAGCTTTTTGTTTCTCATTTATCAATGAAAATTTCTAGAAGGTGCTAAGACAATATGATCTGGGCTCTGAAGGGAGGACTTACTTACATTTACCCAAAATATGGTGTTTCCCTCCTTGTTCTAAGAGAACAAGACAAAATCTGGAGCTTAGCCAAATGGACTACTCAGAAAATCCAAATGATTATGCTCTTGGGTTATGTTAACATCATAAGAGAAACATATATAACCATAGACAGGATGAATGAAATAAAGGTGATTTTAAATTGTACGCTATAGGTTATTCAGCATGTAAATATGATCTGGATTCAATTTCCTGAGAACTCTGGGGGAAAATGCGGAATTACCTTGTCCAAACCACCCCCCACCAAACAGCTGATCCGGCTGAAGAAAAGGGGTGACTTAAACCAGTCAGAAGAGAAGGGATAAATACAATTATAAAATTAGTATTTTGGGTTTAGAATAAGAAATGGCTAAAGAAAAAGATGTTGAGAGGTCAACTGGTTTTCACTAGATACCAGCCAGACAGTTTTCAACAGAAGGTGCACAATCTTATGCAAAATACTGATTAAAATGCTTAATCAAGTAAGCTGAGATGACAAACAAGACCAGCTGTAGAGCAAAGATTGTGCCATATCAGCTGTGCACACGGTATGGCTCAGCCTTGAGAAATGTCCACATAAGAAGTAATAATTGACCAAAAATCGGTGTTCAAAAGAGAATCTGATGCAAATATCTGCTTTACACCATGTTGATAAAGGAGCGCTTTTTGAATTTGTAACATCTGAACTTTTAAGACAAGCAACTTTCCCTTTCATGTAAAGTTGGTCTCCTTGAGATTTTTCTCCTTTGTTCTTTAAAAATATCTTGGTTTTCTCTACAGTGTGTCTTATGAATATGTATAAGGAAAAAGTACGTTTTAATGAGTGACCATTAAATGACTTCATATGGCTTTGTGTGTTGACAGTAGATAAAGAATAAACATGTCAAATGGCAAATAACTGTACAACCACGATCTAATGTTATTTGCTTACTTCTAAATGGCATCAATCCTGTTTCCCCATGGGAAGAATGTTTCAGATGGATAGTGATGCATATGAAGCCAGGAAAGAAAACCTGAAAAAAATCTTGATTCTTTGTTTATATATGAGAGACTCAATTTCAAATGAAAGTATAACAGCGACACAGACTTTATAATGCAGAAGGCTGAATAACAACCGTATATTAAAGGCTGTGTTCTCAAGTGTTTGTAGAAGTGGAACAAATTTCCTTCCATTCTCTTTGAATGTTCTGTTTGCCCAGATATCCCAGGGTTCTTTCAGGCCTTACTAAACTAAAGCAACAAAAGTTCTACCAATGCTCAGATAACTAAGCATTTTGGTTAAAGACTTTTCTATAGCCAATTGGATGCAAGAAAGCAATGTTACTACCAATTATTTCTAGCCATGCTTGACTTCTCACCTACAAAACCTGCTATCTACTTACTGTCTGATTGGCTGTGGAATGTCTTTCAGCCCAAGTCCAGAAAGAAGTGTAAAATACTGTCCCAAGAGTTACAGCAATTTCTCAGCTCTCCTCTTGCTGTACCTCCTTTTCCAAAACACCCTGTAGCGACCCAACTAGTACTTAAGAATTCTTCACAAATCACTATCCCTTGGGTGTCTTCAATATTCTTCCCAAACAAGGATCAGTATGAAACATTTTCAGTTGTATCCATTAATGTTTAATAACCAGCTTTCCCCTTTGGAATTTATTATACAAAAAGATACCAATATTCTCAGTTGTTAAAAATTTTAATATTTTGTCTTGACTCTGCAGTAGCAGGATTTTTATCAGAAAGCCAAAGTTTGGAGTGTCATGTGCCTGCAGGAGTGTCATATCTTCCACTTCATTTCAAGGCATCATATTTGGTGGGAGGTCTTTGAAAACACAAACCTTAATACCTAAATGCAAATAAAAGGAAACTTAATGACATTGTCTTTCTTAATTTGGTATATCTGAGCTGAGCCAATCACACCATTTTAACGGAATATCAAAATCACTATGCTTGAAACCCTAAAGGCCTCCAATATTATGTTTATTTTAATAGAGAGAATTTAAGTTACTATCTCAGTTTTCTGAATAATTAATCCCAAAAGTTCCCTATTCAGGGAATAGGGACATACTTCATTTTGTGTTCATCTTTCAGCGCCGCGAATACCTTGAACAATCCCAATATTGTTTGAGTGCTCATTATTTCTTGGCTTTCTGAAAAGATACTACATTCCTTTTGAAATTTTTGATGGGTATTTTTACATTTTAATTGTAATTTGAATTGTTAAAAATTGACTGTTCAAGAACACAATTTGACTTTTTCAAAGCAAAATATTTGTTACTCAGCATAGCAAGTGACTTTGCAACAGTCTGGAGATTTTTCTCTGTTGAAGTGCAATTGGTACTAAACCCTTCCACTGAGTACCTTCAGCAGACACTATTCTGTAAGACCAAAGTAATTTGTTTTAAAGAAGATTGGACAAAACTGTGACCAGGCCTGCAATTGAAGTGCTGAATTACACGGCAAATGCAGATTTCTAAATTGTTGATAGATTATGCTCTCAGTATGGTTGTAGCTTCAGTATAAAGGGTGATTAAAAACAATTAATGATGTTTCCCATAAATCTGCAAAGGACCAGGAGCTGAGGAGAAAATTCTTGTGGTTGTGTAATCTGCTGTAGTGTGATAAAGAAAATACTGTGAAGAGCCATGGGAAGGTTTTTCAGAGGTGCTTCATGATTTTTTGCAGTTTGTTTTTTGCTAACAGTTTTCATTTTTAAATTAGTATTTCTAGAAACTATGAGACACGTGCTTTGTGCAGGATTGCTCTCATTCCCTACTTAGTGTGAAAATATAGTCATACATAGCTGTGTTTGCAGAACAGAAAAGGCCATGTAAAGGAAGTTTCAAGTTCCCCTTTACTTACTCTGAAGCTACCACTTCTCTGTGCCAGTCATCGTAAAGAAGTGAAATAGATTGAAACCACTCTGAGCTGTCAGTACATCACAGCTCTGAATCAACTGGAAAAGCAGCACCGTGTCAGCACATGGAGATGGATTTTTGTTTAATTAGGCTCTTTGTTCTGGTGAGAGGAAGCAGGTGGGTGTCACAGTAGAGTGGCCTGTGTGTCTCCTGCATGTCACTGAGGACCTCCCAGTGTTCAGATGATTCTGAGGCTTAGGTGCCTGGTTTTGAGAGAGTGGCAGAGGGCAGAGGGTAAACATCAGAGCTTGAAATCCTATCCTTCATTTTTTATTTTAGTGGATTAATTCATTTTTATGAGGTTCTGTATGATATCGACACCAACAGAGGTTTTTGAAAGATGTGTTTACGCTACCCATATTTACTGTAGTTAACATTTGCTGTTGATGTAGGACACATTGTGTAGAGTGAAAACAATTCCCAACAAACAAGTGGCAAAACGCACCCATTATATCTCACATTTATTTATCCTTCTCCACAAGAAGATACTTCATCAATAGCCACCTAGCAGAAGTTCAATAGAGAGGAGCAACATCCTGAATTATTCATTAGTAATATGCTCTTGTCAGAAATAATTGTCACAGATGTTTTTTCGTCTTTCACTCCCTCACCTGCCATAGAATCACCCTAACACCATGTCCTCAGCGCAAGTGTTGCCTATGCGTTTGTTGGGCTTCTGTTATCCATACGCTCACTGTACGTAATTAAAAAGTATTAGTCAGAAACGGAAAGGGAAACGTAGTTGAACAAGTACCAAGTGGCATATGTGTTGTCATTTATGGATACACAGCTTCTTTCTGAAGAGCAAGAGCTATAACTGTTGGAACAGCAAATTATGATCTTCTGGCACCTCAGAACAGACTGTACAGAAGAAATTGCATTGAGAGTTTACAAGTCTTAACTGTGAGCCTCTGAGGGCATCATGATACAAATAAAATTCATGCCGCTGCCCAAGAGTAATGGCACATACGGAAAGCTGTCTGCATCTCTAACAGCATATGAATACATGCAAATCTTACTGAGAAAATTGATGGAGGTATTGAAAGAAGACAGGCCAGAAATTAAATTTGATAAGTAGAAAGCCTTTTCAGCAGTATGAACATCTGAACAAGTCCTGTTTTAGAGTGAGGAGAAATAGGTACATCTTTACAACAAAACTTACTTGAAGTGTGATGCACTCCAGAAATGCCTTTTCTTTTCACTGACTATAAGAAGAATCTATATTGGTCTAGATGCATATGCATGTGTGCACCAAACATGGCATGGCTTCTGTCTCTGGGGTTTTACCAAAACCGCCTTAAATGAAAATCATGGTGTGGCTTTATGCCTCACACTTTGTCTGTAATATGTGATATTACCCAGACCTCTGCTTCTGCATTTGAAGCACTAATAAGGAAGCAGTAAAGCAAGAATAAAGTAGTCTTCTGAAACATGGTGTCAATGGTTATATAAACAGCAAGTGCTTGCCACATGACAGCCAGTGTATTTTGTTGCATATATAGAGTGATTTATGTGCACAGTAGGAACTTGAAACATGGTAGGAAATGAGACAACACAGCTTAGATTTTTTTTTGCAGAAGGCCTACATAAATTATACAGTTGTTCTTAACAGTTATTTATATTTATGAAGTGCCAAGGAATTTCCAATTAAAGTAAAATTATTCTTCTTTTTTGTTGTTTTAGATGTGTGGTTTTTAAAAACAAAATTTATTCAGGAATTATTTCTGCTCCCTTACTCACCTTTTGATATCTCATGTAGCTTTTTACCACAAATGGCTTGTGGGCTAGACACTGGCTTTATGGAGCATTCAATTTGGAAACTGAAAGGAAATGCTAGCATGAGCGGCTTTCCCAAGGTTGAGCCTGAAGTGTATATATACATTTAGTTTTTCTTGTCTTGTTGATGAGCTGTTATCCCTGCATGGATTATGACTATGGCAGAAACTGCTATCAGAATATTCAAAACCTAAATAAAGATCTGCTGTCTAAAAAAGAGACTTTCTGCTTCCTTAGTGGGTGATGAAATAAACATGTGAAGATCAGTAAAGATGGCAATAATTAATATAAACCCCCTCAATGCTTGTATGAAACAAGTTCTGTAACTGCTTTTGGTGGAAATGCAGATGTAAAACAGGGCATGTGCACAAATGCTGAGGATCAGGAGAATAATAGCTTGTAAAAGCAACACCCTGGAAACATTTTATTGGTGGAAAACATGCAAATGCACAAAATAATACTGGAGGCTGTTGTGGAAGCTACAGAAATAAACCATGATATTATTTATCATTCATATTGATCACTGAGTTGTGAGAGCAAATTAATGTTGGTTTTGGGGATTTACCTATTGTGAAAACAATATATGCTGGTAAGACAAGAACAATATGCTGGCTCTCATTAAAATGAAAAAGCAATTAAAGAATAGATTGAAGGGGTCATGTTTTGTTTCATTTATTGCTGTTGCTATGAAAATGCAAGTATTTAAAGAATTTTGTACAATTAATTTAAAGGAGAAATAGCCTAACATGAGCTTGTTTGTTCGCAGGGTAGGAATGAAACTACACTAGGAATTTTAGAAAATGTAGAAAGCAGACAAAACTACTTTAAAATCTAGCGGTGTATTTATAGCTGACTATTAATATTTAGCTTAAAAAATATCATCCACCTTATAGATTAGTAAGGTTGAGTGCAAATATATGTTACATTTGTTTTCAAATATTTACACATTTTGTGTATTTCAAAATGTAGCAGAGTGGATTACAATAAATTAACAGTTATTTCTGAAGGATGTGTAACAAAGTTTTCAACAGTTCTGCTCAACTGCCAAAACAATTTTGTAATTAAAGGCGACATTTCATACTATCATTATGTAGGCCACGGAAGTGTTGAGGTGTGATCTATAGAAGACAGTTTTTTCCCTAACATCTGGATGAAAGAAGCATAAAAGCATTTTTTTGTATAGGTTCCTTTTGTACAGCAAGTGAACAGCTCTGCAGATTTTAAATATCTCAAAGAAGATGAAGACAAAAATGATGGATAGAAACCTTTACTGACTCACTACGAAATGCTTTCCTGGTTTGGTATGTGATTACCGTGATGTAGCACAGTACTGGAAGACTGAGGGATGATAAAGAATTGATGTGTAGTTACTGGGACACCTATATATAGCTCTTACCTACAAGCACATAACAGCAGAGCAAAGGCAGTGTATGCACTCAGTGGTATGCATTAGCTCTCATGGACTTCACACTCTGACTTTCTTCAGGAAATATAATTACCTTAACCTGATTTAGTCCCATTCTCTAGAAAAAATGCATAATTTTCAGAAACACATAAGCAGTGTTGAGTCTTTTCAGAAGACATTGATGAGTTCTTTTGATGAGGAAAGATGTGCTGCATGAAAAAAAGCAACATGCATGCACTTGCCCTGAAAAACTGGTCTTGGACCTGCCCGACACTGTGGCTTCTCTATGATTCCTGAAAACTTCTAGAATTTATGATACTCATTCTTATCAATTAAATTCCTCAGTTGGAGGACTGAAAATAGTGTTTCTTGTGTAAAATTTTTGGGGAGAATGGCAAAGTTTTTCATTTTCATTCCTGAGTATCATCAGTGTTTTCAAATATAGTCCACTAAAATAGAGAGAAGTGTTTTCTGGCCAGTAACTGTGCTGTGAAATACAAAGAGAAAGGCAAAAATACACATTCATGCATCTCTTTATATGAAGTTGTGTAAATTAAATTAAAATTTCTATTTTTTTCTACAAACATCATTCTAACAGCAGCAATACGTTTTTGATGCTCCCATCTAAAACTTATTTACACTAGGACAGTGTTGAGTGCCTTCCGTGAGCCATTTTCCACAGTGACTGTCCTTGACCAAACCAGAAAATTAATTTGATTTCTCTAATGCAAAAGGTAATTGGATTTCTCTTTATAGAATGCATCCCTTTAATGACTGTCTCTGCTTCAGCCAATTTAGCTGCAACCAACCTGACATTGGTCTGGTGTATGACTTTAAACAAATGCCAAAGCTGGGAGATGCAAGACCGACTGTCTGGTATCAGAAGAAACATTTTCTGCCTCATCTTGCCATTTTCCTCAGAAAATGTCTCCTTCTTGAATGTCAGTCTTATGAAACATGCTACTCTAGTAACTGGTCGTAAAGCAGCCAATTGCATCCTCCTAACAAATATAATAAGTATTTCCTAGGAAGCATCTGGAGAAAATTTGAAAGTTGAATAAAACCTCTTGAAATACTTCTTTGCAAGTATTCATTACTATGTAGACTCTTCCTAAGAGAAAAAGGTGCTCCTAAAGTAGTGAAATAAATCTTTACAGAGGTCTTGTTCAGTATTACGTATTTATCAAAATACTTATTTAGGTAATGGGGATCTTATAAAAAGTATCATTGCATGCTGATCTGAGAAAAGTTTTACCTACATAAAATAATTACTAAAGATGGTATTTTGGATACAATCTGTTCTTTCTTCAGGCAAGGATTAATAAAATCCCGGAATATGTATTTCTATTTATTTAACATAGTCATTAACCCTTGGACCCAATCCTTCAGGCTAATATGCTGGGCACTTTAAACCCCAAATGGACTTGGAATGAAAATTTGGAAGTTGAATGTAGTTTATACATAGTCTTAATTTAATCATGGGTCATGTGTTCCTCTTGATAAACACTGTTAATGTTGATTGAAAGTGGTAACTCACACTCTGGATAGTAAACTGGATTTTAAAATCTCTGTATATAAAAAAAATGTAGTGGAAAATAAAACTAAGAAAATTTGACTTCAATTTGAAGTTGTTTCCTTCTGAATCCTTACTAAAAGTTATTTTTATAGAAATCAAAATAGTAATTTTCCACTGTCTACCGATACCAGTGTTAGATAGTAAGAATTTATGTATCTGTATTTTGAAGCAGGTGCTCACCTGTTTCCATTATCTGTTCAGTTATCTCTTGATCTTTACGTATGGGTAGGTTTTCCACTCTTCTGGAGCTTTTGCAAAATGGAATTGATAAGATTACTGTAATGTAAGTTTCAGGGCTTTTTAGTACAGTTAACTTGAAGTAAATGGATATGAAAACACAGCTTCCCAAAGGTGCAAGTGCCTTAGGGGTACTCACCTCCTTCATTTAGCTAAAAGTCTTTTTTAATACTTATGTGTACCACCCAGATGTACTGTATGCGTATGAGTCTCTGGACAGAGAAACAGATGGTCTCTTTAGATAGGAATTATGAGAATGAGAATAAATATTTCATACTTTTAAATTTTGTGCAAGTTTTAAGGGGTCTTTATATCTCTAGTCCCAAGTGTGCTTTTCTTACTGATACTGGGAAGCGAGAGGGGATTGTAAATGACATACAGTGCTAATCCACAGGCTGACACTCCTTGGCTGCAATTCTGATTTCAAGAGTGGAAATTCTGCTGATGCTGCTCTCAGGGAAGAAGGTCCCCTCTCCCAGGTTGGACCAGAAAGCTTCTTAGCCATAGGGGTACATAGCTTATGTACTGTAGGTTGCTGTGACTTTTCGACTAGAACCTCTTCTTTTCTCATCTTTGTAACTCCACAGGTTTTCTTGCTCCTTAAGGATTTGCGTGCATATCTGGGGCAGAATGTGTAGGCCAATAAACTTTGTGATGATGGCAAATAGCATTTTTCTACTGTCAAACTTTTAAAATTATCAGAACTGAAACAGGTGTTCCATACATAAAATAAAGCGCTCTTAAAGTCCTTGTTAGAACTTTCTTTTGGGACACCAATTTATCTGTATATTATTTCTTCTTTCCCTGTAGGTCACAGATATGATGCTTCAGGATAAGCCCTATCCAGACTGGGGAAAGTCTGCCAGAGCTTTCTGGAAGAAGGGAAACATTAGGATCATTTTATTCTGGTAGGAAAATAGTAAAATCAAATTGTTATAAATGAGCCTTTGCTAAACCCTCAAAAAATGTATCTTCTAATTGTCTGTGGCAGTATAAAGAAATAGAATATATGGTTGGAAAAAATTGAAACTTGGTCTAACCAAAAATTATACATTACAAAAGCTGTACCTGAGTGAAAAATTCCCAATCAAAATAGTTGGTGTGAAAATGACTTAAAATTTGATTTATACTGGGTTTTATTATATCTTTGACACTCTTTATAACTGAGTTGCAAAATTTCTGCTGTGTGTTACTGGGTATCTCATTGTCAGTCTTTGTAACTAAGATAAGTGGATATGTTAATTTCTTTTTGTGACTATGAAATTGATTATAGTAATTCTTTGAATTAACACATGAATAGGATTTCAAATTAAGTGAAAAAAAAATCAATGCAAAATAATGTGAGGGATAAGCATTTATTTGACCTTAAATATAGCCTCTTCCAGGTAAATTTAGGCCAAGGATAATTGTTGAAACAGAACACAAATTGTGGTAGGAAAAATAGAAGGTGGAAAATGTTTAGTCTAAGAGGCAGTCGGAAGACCTTAGAGTGGAAGATGAAAGAAACTGCAAAGATTTTCTCAACTGCAATAGAAGCAGAAAAACTCATGAAAATACTAAAGGACCTGCTGGTTTTTAAAGAGCAGATTCACAAGTAATTGTTACAGAGGAGTTGAAAGATGTATTTACATGGATTATGCTACAGAAAATGCAATACTTTTAGGCAGTAAAATTGCATATTTTATTAAATTGAGGCAATTAAATAACACAAATACAAACATTAAAAAGAAAGCAGAATCAGGCTGATTGATAGGCTACAAGCAAGATTTATAAGGAACTGAAGGGGCTGAGCTGATGCAAATTTTAATAGCACTTAAATGCCTACTGAAAAATTGAATATTAAAATTTGGCTATTGTTTTACTTTTGTTGCTTTTTTCCAACAAACTAAAATTATTTTTCTGGTGTGTAAGTTTGAGTTCAGTATCAGCTAAATGGATCGAATACATCATCAATAATGGAATTATGACCAAAATTCTAGATTAATTTCTGCTAAAAGAAGCCAGGGTCTGTCTGATCTGTTAGAACTGTTTGAACATGTCATCAAAGTAATGGATGAGGGAGAAATGGTTGATCTAATTTATTTGGACTTTCAAAAGGCTTTTGACAAAGTTCTTCACTGAAGGCAATTAAGAAAAGTAGTAAGCCCCATGGAGTGTGCTGAACATTTAAGAATCATCTTTGTAGTGTGCACTGAAAGGTATAAATAAAATAATCATGTTCGTAAGACAGGGGAGTCCCATTACTTAACATTAAATTCAGTATTTGCATACGTCATAAATATTAGTGACATGAAAGGATTTAAAGAGAAAGTGAATAATTTGAAAGATATTAGCATAAAAGAGGGATCTTAGAAAGCTAGGTGAAAAAAATAACATGATTGAAAAGTTCATGCTGTGGGGCGGGGAGGCTCAAACAGCTCCTTGTCATTGCAGGAGTGCACAACAAGATTTGATCTCAGTGTCCCAGAGTGTGCAAAAAGGTAAAGCAGATGAATAAAAAAATGCTCAGAGAGGTACCAAGTGGGCTAGCAATCATTCCAGTGTCATATTGTTAAGTCAGCAAGAAACTCAGTCTACAACATCATTGATTTTTTTTACCCTTGTCTGAAGAATAGCATTGTCTGAAAGAGTAGAAAGGAGATTAGTTAAGAGTCAAGAAAAGAATTAATTGCACAAGAAGACTGGAAGAATGGAGAAAGGGTTAAAAGCAAGGTGACAGGGAGATTCCAAATTTATGTGCCAGACATGAAGAACGATAAAACTATTAAAACCACTTCAATATTATTGTGAGAGATCGAGAGATGTTTTCACTTCTGGTTGTGTGAAAAGTTATATAGCGATATCTTCTTTCAAATAATATTCACATTAACATTTCCTACTAGAGTTTTAAAATTGAGATAAAGTAAAAAATGATGGTTGTTCTCATGCATGGTTCTTGTAGTAAAGAGCATGCTCAATGGGGATTTTAAAACCCAAAGGTTGACATAAATGTTTTTGGTTTTAGTTTTAAGCAGTAAAATAAAATAGCCCTGGGCAACAGACTACGTTCTGTAGAGACATTATTTAGATAGCACATGTTAGACATCGATACAATCAGACTTTTTTTCCCCAATGCGTAGGAAAAACAGAAGGAAGAGTTAAATTGTTGATAATATTATGCATGGTAATGTACTATTTGGATTTCATTTAGTATTGCTTAAGCGGTGTGATGTGAGCAGCCTAATTTCTGAAATGTCCTAAGTGAAGCATCCTCAACAGTATGTCCTACGCAGATACTGGTATGCCAAAATCCATTTATTCATGACATTTCCTAGTGGCACACCTGTTTAGCAGAGATAGTGTAATACAGTGCCCTGTATTTTAATTATTCCAAATGTAGATATGTAATGCACAGTTTAAAGCAATTGATGAAACAAAAATATTAGCTACACCCTGGACTTGTTTTAATGTTCTTATCAGTTTTATTTCAGGGTTTACTTTGTAAAATTACAAAATGTCTCTAAACATACCAAGGACGGATTGTCATGGCGATGAAGGTACTATCCACTTGTTTATAACGGTTGACCATGTGACTGCTTTGTGTTTCCTATTTGGAAATATTTTCAGCTCTCCCATGCAACTAATTGGCAAAGGGTTTGGTGTAAATCATTCCCTGGAAATATTGTCAGCAACTGGTTGTTGGCTGCTCCTGAGGGTTCTGGCTGCCTTTTGAATACTTTCACAATCTAATTATTCCAAAGACAGCTCAGCTATCTCAAAAATGTCCACTTGGTATTTGCATTTGTTTAGCACATCGCTGAGGAGTTCATTGACGTGCCGTCTACTTCTTTTACATTGAACGGTTGCATTATTCTTTTACTAAAAGATCTCCACTTTGGTCATTTCCAGCTCTTCTCATGGCTAATTCCACCATCCAGAGGCACCTTTGTGTAATGCTGTTACAGTCTGTGATATATTGCTTAATGATATACTGCTTAGTGATATATTGATTAGTGATTGCACATATGAACCCACTATCTTGCAAAGAAAGCGTATTTTCAAGATGGCTTTTAGAAATCAGAGAGTATCTGGAATCCTGGTGGAATCACTGGGATGGTGCAGACGTGTTAGTGGGTTGCAAAAGAAAGATGCCCAGAGGGAATTAAATATCCACTCCACCTGGCAGTCAGATGAGGCTGTGGTAGAGACAACTGTCTCCAGTGCTCTACGGTTACTGTCATCATTGTAAAGTTACAAGCATGGATTGAAGTAGGCTGATTTATGTTTTTTGGATATGTTTATAATTTGGCTGTTTTAGGAGGGATAAATTATATATCACATAACAGGACTGGTGTTTGAACGAAGCAACAAAAAAAAGCCAGCTTTAAATTAAGCCAAATAAAGATCCTGACAAGACTGATGAGAAGCCAATGGCAGTAATTACTGATAAGTTGAGTAAATAGGACAATATAGAACAGTAGTTATTTTTCATATTGTGTATTAGAGGAAGCAGAGAGAGAGAACTACCATGTAAGAAGACTGATTATTTGTAAATACTTTTTTATTACCCTGGAACATGGAATAAGTCAAATCTACACTAAAGGTCTCTTTTTAGAAGAATTTTTTTTTAAAGGGAGCCACTTTTTAAGACAGAGGAAAGACAAATACATTAAAAATTTGCTGCAAATGGAAGTAATGTAATAGTAATGGGGTGTCTGTTTTTATAGTATTTTTCCAAGTGAACAAACCTGTGCAATATGGAACTTCCTAGACATTATACCGGGGTTTGCTGAGAGCATTATGCGCTCACACATCTGCACAGGAGTAAGCTCTCACTAGCAGTACATGAAGGTGGTGTTAAAAGCAGCTCACACTAACGCCACAGGATGTGCTCAGATTATATAGTCGTCTCCCCCGTTAACGCATAGGTCTCTGCTACCAAGGCCAGTGGTTAACCTCTGCCTAATTGGTGCCTGAAATCACTATCTCCTTGTTACAGTGTCTTCTATGGTGGCCTGCCATATCATGTGAAGAATCAAGCATAGTAGTTGGATAAATTCACCAGGACATCTCTGGGCTGTTGATTAGTAGCTTTATATGCAGTTTGGTTAGTGACCGGAATACTCTCTCTTGGCAAACTGTTCCAACATTAATTGTCCTCAAAACTTTCCAACAGAGGAGGGAAGGAATTATAATGAGCAAGACATAAAGAGTTCTTCAGATGAACTTTTAGCTGTATAGGGAAAAACAGAACATCAACTAAAAGAAATGGATTTACTGGAGGAGAGGAAAAGAGCTGCTGAGGTCTGTGTAACCTGTGAAGAAAAAATTGATATTCAAAGGTAGATTACTAAAATGGGGGAGTGTAGAGATAACAGTGGATTGTGCAGCTGAATACTGATTGCAGGCAGGGTGACAGAATAATATATACTAGCTGAATGTTGAATATGCCAGTAGCAGACTGGAATCCATTTCCACGGTGTCCCTGGCTAGACATTCATTGTATATATATACAATGGGCAATCTTCATCTGTGCAATAATATGTCTTTGACGTAGGACTTCTGTCTGAAATAATACAGAGCACAGACCAGCATGGAGAAGAAGTAAAGTAATATGAAGAAGTGTAAATGTGTGATTCCCTATGTTTGCTGTGTTTGACTTTGCAAACTAGATAATCTATAGTATGTATTTCCATAAGCTCTCTCAGACTTTAATAAAATATAAAACTATACATGCTCAGGAATGTATATTAGTAATCACAGTACTTTAATTCAGGTTTAAAAGCTTTTATTCAAATTAATTTTTCAGAATTTCTACAGAGTACTAATTCATGTACATATGTTTATAGAGGACTCAGTTATACATGGGTTTGTGTATGATTCTTAATTGTACAATATTTTGTAGCCTGGAAGTAGAAGAAACTTCCTTATGACATAGACGGTGACATCTCCCACACAGAAATAAAACATGATTTCTTTGGGAGGTTTTTCTGTTATGCACCTATTTGAATGTTTGCTTTGATAAGTAGTATTTCCATATTCTGTGCTTTCATAGTCAAGATGATAAATGCATACTGGAAAATTCTGTTCTTTTCACATGTATGAAGGTAGTTCATAAATTTGTTTCAAAAGGCTAAAACATCCATAATTTTCGTTATAGGCTGCACTGAGAAAAACTAATTAGACATTATAGCTTTTCAACTTAAATTGCATACTAACCCAACCAGAAAAGGCCCTTTCAATAAGTCTAAGTAAAGGTTTTTGTGATGCAGTCCCACAAATGCAAGAAATAATTTTATCTATAATATAATGCAGATAGATGCACATAGATTATTCTGTTTTGCTATATTGAAGTTTCTAAGTTCATCTGTTCATGCTTTCATATTTAAGTAATTTATCTTGTGAAAAGATACTGACCACTGAATCATATAGAAGATGGGGCAGATTTCATTTCAAATAGTATAAAAGAACAAAAAAATATTTGACAATATTATTGATCCCAGTAAATCTTTTATTCTTATATAATCTCCAAAGTGAATAACTTCCATTTTGATAACAAAGACAATAAATAAATTCCTTCCTTTTAGTCTCAATACAAAATATTCATGAAGGTCCTCCAAAGAGGATTCGTATTGAGTAATCTGACTACTAATCTGGGCAGACACTGTTAAATATATTGTGAGAGGTTATATTTATATGCCAATGAATAGTGGTTGTTACATTTAGTCTGGCAGTCAAGGAGTATGATTGCCATTTGTCAAGAGATAGCTAATATGTTCTTGATAGCATTTATTTAATTTCTGTGCTGGATGTTCTTGGTAAAATATACTGTAAGACTGCAACTGGTTAACATGACAAAATGTTGGAAGTAAATCATCATTATTCAGACCACTGGCCTTACTTTACAAAAACAGTACTTGTGTAAGATTTCTACCTATTTTCAGTTTTCATTTAAGCATCCTATACTATATTTGAAAATGCAGTATATATATGAAAATACTGTATTACCTAAAATAGTCACACAAAAGTTCTTTGTTCAAACCTATGTTTGATCGTGCATGAACTCTCTGGTTCATGTCTTAAGGAATATCCATTTTGATAACAAATTGCTTTTACAGTCCAGTGTGGAAAAATAGCAGTGGTCAAGACTTGACAGAATGGTTGAAGATCAACTACCACATGAGGCTGACCCATTTCTTGGGACTTTTCTAGGAAAAGCCAAGGAGATAGGAGCATCTTGGGAAATGCAGTCAGGGGCATGTTATTCATGGACTAGTAATGCACTGCATGAGAGGTTGATGTTTTGCATGACATTACTTATACATGAGCAGAGAGAATGTAGCCATATGTGAGGGAGTGTGTGTGAAAGTTTCCAATCTGTCTCAACTATCAAGGAAGAAATTTGTATCTTGCCTATGCTAGTCTAGTTTTGGAAAGGCTGTATCATGAATTCTCCCCCACTCTATTTGTGGTAGGAAGAAGAGTGAGACAAATAATTCCTCATCCCACTTTTTTTCTCGGAAGGAAAAGCATTTGAGGGAGAGAAAAATCAAGTTTAGGGAGCTTTGAAATCTCAGATTCAAAAAAATTGCTGCAATTGTGAATTACTTTAGAATGAAGGTTAGGTTTGTTATTTGACTTCTTCAAGTTACATAAAGTAGTCTTTTCCTATTTATTTTTTTCTGTTGGAGACTCCTACAGATGAAACAAAAGCATACGTTGTTTCTTACTTGTATTTGCATGAGTAAGAGCAGGGTTGGCAGAGAGGAGAGTGAGAGTAGCATGGCAGCATTCCTCTCATATGAAGTAGGACACGTGCACACATCTAAGCACAAAGCCACACACTTGGGACAGCAACAGGGGAGAGGAAGGAAGCTCCTAACAGCCCTACACAAACACCATTCCTCTGCTGAGTTCTAGGGTGCAAACATTTCATGTCCTGGGGTGTAAAAAAGATTCATAGAGCAATCTGTCTGAAGAGCAGTTATATTGAAGAGAGAAAGGATCAATTCATTAGCTATCATGGGACTTTGGATTGGGCCCACAGACTTGAGTTTCATCTTTGATTTGGCTTTAAAGACTTTGAACTGCTTTAGTGCATGTGTATTTTATAGCATATCATTTTCCTCAGCCTGTTTAAGCTTTTTGATTTATATTTGGTATCTACTTGCAATTCAATAGCTAATAGCCTGTTAGAAAAATAGCCTGGGTTTATTCCTCCATAATTGCTAGATACCTAAGTATAGCCCTTGCAATTGCATGGATATGGCAACCCATCTTCACCTCTTTTAAAAAGTATGTTTTATTCTATCCCTCTTTGCGAGCAAGGGGTATATCACAAGCAATTGCTAAGAGTATGTTATCCCATGTGCAGCTTTAATAAAGCTTCTTAAAGTGCAGTACCTGCAATGTTTCAGTAATAATGGTACTTCCAAACGAAAATACTTTTAGAAAATCACATAATATGCCAAAACCTGCAAAGCTCTAATTCCTAAATGAAACATTTCCTTATCAGTTTCAAAAGTTCTTTTCTTTGAAACAGGCAGCTGCACTTCTCAGTTCAGGCGCAGAGCCAGTGTAGAAGGGATGTTGCAGCAAGTCCTCTTTTAGCACCTTCTCTTCCCTTTCCACAGTTTCTGCTGAGCAGGAGACACCTCTGCCTCAACCCATGCCCTGTAGAAGATTATCCAGAAGAGCAGAATCACTGATGTGATTGCTTGTTCTCTCAGTGCCTGCTTTTTGCTTAAGTGCTTTCCCTTGCCTCCTCTTTCACGGTGTAAATCTATTTGTTGTTAGCAAAAACAACTTTTTCTATCTTTGGCATTTACAGGTATCCTGGGCTTCGTTCTAGGTCCACTTTAAAGGCAGGATGTCAGATAATACGCATTATGTCATCATGAAGGCAGAAAAAATGCTAAAAATCTGTAACTATATAATCAGATAATTGTGACAGCCCCCCCCAAGACAGAAGTTCCAAGTATTGCAATTAGATCGGCATGCATTTGAATAACATTAGACTGTTATTCATACAGCAGAAAGACTGATTTCAGATTATGAAGGTGGAAATTAACTGTCTTGCATGTTTGCTTCAGTGTGCAGAGGCCTGGTAAAATCATACCCAGAACATGGTTGGTTTGACTCAAACGCAAGATTCTGTGGGAAAACTTTATAGAATCCATCCCACAAATTCATGCTGCATAGAGAAGACACAGGCTCAGCCAGTGGTTTTGTGCACTATGAAAGCCCACAGAGTTCAATGGAGATCAGAAAAGGAGTGTTTCAGCTGCTTGTGCTCACAGCCTGAGTTCATAGACTATGTCATGGCTGGATTCCAAGAATCAATTCAGTTTTGTAAAATAAATGTGATGATTAAAGCAATTAAATTATTTCCCTTCCTGGAATGCTGGAGTGCTTTTTTAAAATCGTATTTCTCCATAATGGCATGTTTAAATTTGTGCCTTAGAGCTTGCTGATGTGATGTACTTAGCTGAAATCCTGACTCATCAAATTTCTGATAGAATCACAGAATGGTTTGTGTTAGAAGTGACCTTAAAGATCATGTAATTCCAACACCTCTGCTATGGGCAGTGACACCTTCCACTAGACCGTGTTGCTCAAAGCCCCATCTAGCCCATCCTTGAACACTGCCAGGGATAGGGCAGCCACAGCTTCTCTGACAGTGGGACAGTGTCAAATGCTTTGCACAAGTCCAGGTAGATGACATCAGTTGCTCCTCTCTTCACCACCAGTGCTGGAACCCCCTTTTACACAGCCACCAGATTTGTCAGGCACGGTTTGCCCTTAGTGAAGCCATATGAATATTCCCATAAATATTGAATATTTACACATTGTGGTCTGGAAAACCCATAGGAATACACAAAAGTACAAAACTTTTTAGCATTCAAGAAATACTGCAAGCAAAGTGTTCCATGGCTTTCAGATCCATGTGAAGAGGCCATTCTGAAAAATTTCCAGATGAAAACAGTTTTAGGGCCTTTGGATTTCATGGGTAACTGGAAGCACTAACACAGTGAAACTGTTCTATTGATGTTAAGAGGATTTTTTAGCAGTGGGGACTGAGAACACTTTCCCTGTGGACACTTTGCATGAGATTGTTACTCTTCCACTGGTTTTGTTGTAGCAGTTGTCATCCATTGAGTGTCTCATTAAACAAAGTTTTATTCCTCTTAATTTCCTGATAGTCCTTGATGACACAACTTCTGCTGTGCTTTGGGCTTCAACAGAATTTTACAAATAGAACTTAGCAGAACTCTCCACCGTATCAACCCTTTCTACTGGTGCAAACAGCCAAACAAAGAGCAATACTTATAGTTCCAGGGACATCACAGTTTGAGATCCAAAGTGCTGCACAGGACTAGAATGTGGCTGTGCCGATGCTGAGTTACTTTGTAAGTGGTTATGCTTTAAAAGAAGGGAGAAAAATGGCTTGTTATGTCAAACTTCAGTTATTTAGGGCTAACAGAAAAATGATGAGAGACTTCGTGTTTTTCAGACTGGACATAAAGGTGGAACAGGAACGTATTTAAATGCCAGACCATACCCTATCCCATTCTGTCCCCTTCAGATCTTTATACCCCATGGCCTCTATCAGAATAGAGCCATTTCAATAAAAATGAAAATTTAATTAAAAATAATATTGCAGGATGTGCTTAACATAACTATATATATATCAATGTACATATGATTAATTAGTCCTTGTATAAAACCTCCAATTACATGAAAGGGGCATTTCTTTTCTCTCTTACTTGCTTTTCTACTTTAAAAAATGAGTAGGGTTGTAAAATTAAAAGAATTTCTTGACAGCTATCTTAATCAAAACTTTACCTATTTTAGGCTGCACAACAAATGAGAATATTGTTGCTATATTTTTATTTCAAATAAAAGCTCCTGAGCCTTTCTTCATTTTGTACATTGGCAAACTGCATGATGCGTAAAACATGCAGGATATTTGTTTTCTTTTTCTTTACTTTCTCATTCCGGATGGTTACTTTTCATTTAAATGGATTGGGTTTAATTTGTCTTTGAATTTATACATATTTGTTGGAACTTAGAGTAATGAAGTGCCCTCAGGTATCTCTACTATAAATGGAAACAGATAATAAATTTCTAACTTTGAGTAAATTAATTTCTTATGAACAACCACCCATGGCCATTGTTTCAAAACAGCTATTAAAAAGGCTCTCACTTGGGCCCTCCATTGTGCCAATATTGTGCAGCCCGAGAGCAAGTGAACTCTCTGCCCCAGGGAGGTTAGTGTCTGGAATTAGAATTTTAAGAAGAAAAATGGCACAGAGATGAGCAAAATCCCTTGTCTACAAATGCAGATTTGCTGCTCACAAAAGTAGCGCGTCAGTAAAAACAATGGCCCTTGACACATGCTCAGCTTTCAGATATTTGCATGCTTTGACCTGACCTCATTTATTCAAATATTCAAGGCCAATTGGCATAGTGCAGGAAGCATAGGTCTTGGGCAAGGAAATAGAGTGAAGCAATGTTTTCAATGACAGTAAACAAGCTGAAAATCTCTTATTTGACTTTTAAATGATATATTGAGCTGAAAGAGCTGGAATTTATGTGGGAAACATCTTTCAATTGAATATATTTCTTATGGAGAATCTGGAGGATGAAATCACATGCAATGGCAATGTCATTTTTAATCCATTTGTTCTCAGGACGAATCTTCTCTCAAAGGCAGGCCCAGTTTTCTTGTCTAAGCTTCTCTGCACTATTCTGTAGCCCTGCAGAGAAGGGCTTGGGGGTATTGGTTGATGAGAAAATGAACATGAGCTGGCTTCAGCGTGCGCTCACAGCCCAGAAAGCCAACCGTATCCTGGGCTGCATCAAAAGGAGCGTGACCAGCAGGTCCAAGGAGGTGATCCTGCCCCTCTACTCTGCTCTCATGAGACCTCACCTGGAGTATTGTGTGCAGTTCTGGTGTCCTCAACATAAAAAGGACATGGAACTGTTGGAACAAGTCCAGAGGAGGGACACGAGGATGATCAGGGGACTGGGGCACCTCCCATGTGAAGATAGGCTGAGAAAGTTGGGGCTGTTCAGCCTGGAGAAGAGAAGGCTGTGTGGAGACCTCATAGCAGCCTTCCAGTATCTGAAGGGGGATTATAAGGTTGCCAAAGAGGGGCTCTTTGTCAGGGACTGTAGCAATAGGACAAGGTGTAATGGATTCAAACTTAAACAGAAGTTCAGGTTAGATATAAGGAAGAAGTTCTTTACTGTGAGGGTGGTGAGGCACTGGATCAGGCTGCCCGGAGAAGTGCTAAATGCTCCGTCCCTGGTGGTTTCAAGGCCAAGTTGGACAAAGCCTTGGGCTACACGGTCTAGTGTGAGGTGTCCCTGCCTGTGGCAGGGGTTTGGAACTAGATGATCTTAAGGTCCTTTCCAACCCTAACTATTCTATGATTCTATGGTTCTATGACTCTATGATCCTATGATTCTATGATACTCATACTTCTAAACATTATAAAGTATAATAAGAATAAAAGTGTTTCCTAGGTATTCTTCCTGTGTCTGATACAGGCTTGACCAAGCTGCGTGAACATACATCTGTTATAAGGGAGCGTGTTATGAATGTAGCTATTTTTCATTCAAACTGCAATAGAACTGATTTTAGTTTTAATGTCTTAAGTTCAAAGGGTTTAAGACTCTATGTAGTTTTCAGGTAAACCCAGAAGCCAGGCAGTGCTTATGGAGATCTTCAAGACTGTTTCCTCAGGGTGCCTTACTCAAGTTTTGAGCTGCTGCAATTTAATCATACTTGTCTGTAATAACTTGAACAGACAAAATTTTGGTTCATACCAGAATAATTTACACTTAACAGCATTTTCTTGGTTTGAATAAGACCTTAAGAGCATTCAGCTTTTCCCCTGTGTGCAGCTGAGTTGATAAAATTATCTGAACTTCTTTATTTTTATTTTATGGAATGTGAAAAATTTATACTTTCTCCTACAGCAAATTAATTTATAAGATGCAAGCACAGACAAATGTTTTTTTTTTGTGATAAAAATATTTCAAGGCAAGATTGTATTATTTTTCAGAAAGGTGGGGCTTTGTACTTAGAATTAAGCTTCTGTTTAAAATGTTGTTTTAGCAGAGTTTTTCAACCCATTGTATAATTTCTGGGTCTTCCTACCTGAAACATTTCTGTGAAGTAGTATTTTGGTGTCTTCAGTTAGAAATACCACTTCTTGTGCCACAAGATGTTTCAGTGACTCCAGTATATTTTGGCTGGTTTCAAGAAGCATACACTCTTTTAATCTATACACAACCTCAATTAGTGTTCAGGTCAGTAAGTGGGAAGACATTTATGGAATCAATCATTTTGGGTTAAGGAGTACACATACTGCAAGTGTACTAATGGAATGGAAATAATGCCTGGAACATCTCCAGAACAGTCACAGTCTCAATGGACCAATTAAATATGTATGAAGAATGTTTCCAGTGAAGTTCAAACACATCAGCCTGAGGCTTATTTTTTGGTTTAATTTATTCACAGCCTTTCTGTGTACTGCTGCTTGCTCGTCCAAAAACACTTCTGCACACTGCCTTCTGCATCATCTGCGTATTCACTGACTGATACAGTGACAGTTGCTATTTTTAATCGCCATCTCAGGAGCAAGGAGTAGACTCTAGTAGAAAAGTACAGTGTTCGTATTCAGGTTAGCAGGTTTTATTTGTTAATAGATTTGACATCATTCACAGTATGGAAAATAGTCTTCAGAATTAATTCAGACAGTTTTGAGCATTTAACAAAATTTCTTAGCCTGAATGTGCTGTCATTATTAGGTCTTCAAATCAGAGTATTGCATGATACGGCCTCTACTGAGTGTCTTCACATCGCTGCTTTTTGTCCTTCATGAAAGAAATGCTTATACTATAGCTAGAGGCTGCTTTTTTTTATATATCACGAATGCTAGAGCTCTTAAGAAACTTAGTTTCCTGATAACTGTCATTCTTTGCAAAATGTATAAAAAAACCCACATGCTATTTTATAATATAAGGTATAGGGTAAGAAATTCTTTGCTCCCTCTACTATTTTCAGTAATAAATAAATCCAAACTATTAGAGGTTTTGTAAAGAGAGTTTGTTTCTTTTGATGGGTCTCAGATCTGCAGTTTGTCACTGATCAGAGAGCACCAGCATATTAGCTGGTTCATCTGTTATCAGTTCATACACTGTGAGTAAGTGGGATTGTCATATAACCAAGCTGAGAGCTATTGGCAAAGCAACTGAGCAAAGACAGCCTTTTAAAAGGATTACTGGTAATGTAATTACTTGCGAAAGATGAATGGATAGCTCCCATATGAAAACACCAGCATCTTAATATGTTCTTTAAGCAATAACATTAGTGGAATGAGAACTATTCCAGTAATGGTGTATGCTACTGGTGGATAATGGCACAGTGAAGCAAAGACATTTGTGTAAAGTAACCACTGAGTTGAAGCCAGAAGCATGCTTTTGTTTCTTTAACTACTTTCAAGGCTGTTACTGAAGCAAAACTCACTTTCTGGTGACACTGTAATTATTTTATTAAGTACAATGGAGTTGTGAAACTTCAAAGCTCCCAATAGATTTTTCTTCTAGTCTGAAGAAAAATCTCTGTTTATATCCATAGTTAATCTATAACTGCTGATAGTATTTGTAATGTTTATGAAAAAAATATAGTGTTAATATGGCTCCTGCTACTGGAGATGCCAGCCCAAATCATAGAATCATAATCATATAATCCTTAATCATATAATTTGAGTGCCCCCAAAATCAGATAATTTTCTAGAGAAGCAGAATTAATTTAGGACCTTCACTTCAGGCACAGGGTAAACAATCTTGGTGATGTTGTAAAATTAATCTCTGTGCATGAGAGCAGTTACAGTCTATGGCTTGATACCCACTTCAACCATCAAGATGACTGACTTTTTCTAGTGAATAAGAACTTCTACATAAGTGTATTGAAATAAGCATCTGACCTTCATCTTTTTGAAATCAGTGACAAAAGCCCAGTAGTCTTCAACGAAACTTTAATACTCCTTTAGATAGTAACAACTGTGTTTTTCTTTCCCCCCAGTTTATAGTAGGGGACATTTTTCCCTGCACTATTTAATAAGCTCCCTGGCATCCATACAAATAATTGATTTCTGAAACATACAATGACAGTTGTGTTATTTGAGTAGTTTAGTCCTAAACACTTTCTTTCCTTACCTTTGATAATATTTCCTTCTTGTATCTTCTATATATCTTTCTTCACACTATTGGTTCTATCTTCTCATTACTTAGTAAGCAAAATTCTGGTGCTTGCTGTATGCTTCTCTCTACGTTTTTTCTTCTTCTGCTTCATCAGGCTCCATTTTCCATTCATTTATTGAGTTTTGCTATTGGCTGTTGTTTTTCTTAAAGGTTTATTTTCTGAATTTGAGTAATAATATTTTAAGGACATACATCCTTACAATTCTTGTATCAGAAACCTGATTGGGTTCTTTTTTTATGATACGTGGGCAAATAATCTGGTTTTATGAGTGTCAGAAGTTGCATGCTTATTTTGTACAGTGCAGCATTCTAAACTGTAATGTGTCTTGCGACAGTAAGTTATGCCTCACAACAGCAAGATCAGATTAATAAAAGAAGCTGACACTAAGATCTAGGTATGTGTAATCGGAAAGTGGTGCATAGGAAATGTGGTGCTTTACCCTTCAGGAAAATGAGTCATAGTCAAAATATTCGTACTTCAATCATCTGAATTTACTATCCTGTATTACTCTTTTATAATAATAATATAAATATATATAATATATAATGTAAATATACATTTATATATAAATATGTAAATGTATAAAAATTTCCCTTGAATTTGATCTGCATCAGATTCATGGGAATTGCAGTACACCAGAAAATCAGACTGTTGAAATATAATTCCCCAGCTATTTAGGTTCCTAGCTTAAGACATGAAATAAAGTTGTATCATAAGGTCTTTCGCTGGACCATGTGAAAATTTCATGTTTGAACTCTCTATCCATCTTGTCAAGCTATCTTAGTGTGTTAATTTTTGTGTTTTCCAATCAGTTTGAAAATAGAGCCAAGTTAAACAATTTTAAAACACCCTTATTCAATTTACCTCCTCAGTTTTATCGTTTTTAGTTTTTGAGATCATTCATGCTGTTTCATTATCTTCAGTGAGGTGACTTGCTGTGACTGAGGTAATTTCCAGCACAAGGGCAAAACCAGAGCTCCTTGAACTCAGAGAGGCAGGATTCAACTTCAGTTTCCCTCTCTGAAAAAAACAGAAAGAGAAAGAAGATATTATTATCCATTTGCAAAGTCTGATTGTATGGATGTGGTAGAGATGATGCCGTCTAAGGTCTGCCGTTGTTGGGTGGTTTCAGGAACCTTTTGCCTTTCTGACACAGCTGTGCTCATTAGGACATCCACTGCCTATTAGGGCTTGGTTTTGTCATTCCTTTTGCAACATGAGCAAACTGGATGAGCATTAATAAGGCTGTGCTTTGGCAGCAGGTGTGACTATATTACAGAACAACAAAAATTAAAGAAGTATTTCAATTTTCTACATTTTATTAATTTTTTCAGTAATAAATGAATTAAAACTAAACAACCATTATCAGGGCTTGGGTTAAAAAAAAGAACAGGTTTAACAAACTTTTGTTCTGTAATACAAAATATGATAACATAGGTAGAAAGCTCCTGGAGATGTTTTTAAACATTTCATTTTGAAAGAGCATCTAGAGCAGAGCTATTTTGAATGACATTAATGGCAAGGTCCAAGGTGTGTGAAGCTGTCAACACAGCAGGCACACATTGCCAGCACAGTACGTTAAGCAGGAGCTGAGATTTGAAGCAGTTTTCACCTATAATAAGGTAATAGTTCATTCCAAACTTTTGACATCATGAGCTGTTCTGTTAAAATCTTTCTAGAAGAAATTTGTCCACATGGTAAGTCCAGCTAGAGAATAGCCTTGATACTTCAAACCAAATGATAATGTTTTTATGTTTTTAACTTGATAAACAGGTGATCTATACACTGTCTGTGAATTGTACCTTGTAACCAAAAACCTTCATAAGCTCAGTTATTCTCATGTAAGTTGAGACAAGGGGGAGCACAAAATTACAAAATAAAATATATAAACCTTTAGAGTCAGTTTTAAGTAATGTTAAGTTTGATGGCTTTGTAACAGTAGCGATGGAAAATTACTGAGGTGCATGATACACAGAAAAAAAAAAGTGGAGTACAGCTAGAGAACATACTGAGAATTCTTGTACAAGATAAATCATTATAGTTGACATAGTTTTAAGAAAAACAGTCTAGAAGAACAGGACACAGGGATAAGGAGTATCTGGGAGTGGCAGGTGTCCAGGATGGGCTACAGTTAAACCAACTGATACAGGAGGATTATTACGTCTTTGGTGCTAACGAACCAATTAAGCTGGTATAAGCATCTACTGCGCGTGCTCCAAAGGCAGCTAGAAGTGATGAGGATGTTGGAAGAAGTAAACGACCCTCAGAGACCACCACCACAATTCTGTAAGCATGCGGGGAACTTTCTGGAAAATGATATAATCCATATGTAGCCTCATGAATATGTACGTATGCCCAGGGACTATATAAGGACGGCTTGTGTAGCAATACGGGGAAACACGTTAGGATCTCCCGTGTCTCCCAGTGCCGCAACAAAGAATACCCGCTTGTCAGCTTGAAAACTTCGTTGGCAAGTTTGTCCCTGGAATTTTCTCCGGATCAAAGTAAAGCAACAGAGCCTTTGCTATTGTCATTCATTACAGAGCCACACCTCCTGTCTTCTAAGCCAATTTGATGCAAATATAATTCCAGAAATCTAAATGGAATTAAACATGTTTTGTCTCAGCATTTAGAATTATGCAAATTCAGGGAAACTATCATTTGATTGACAGAGAAATTGGTAACATCATTAGTCAGTGGAAGCATTGTTTAAATTTTTTCTATGATGCAGCATTTTCTCAAGAACTTGGAGGCTGAAAAAGATCCCCCCTGAAATGCAGCAATGGATATCTTGCTTCAAAGGCAGCTGGCTGTAGAGGAGATGTTATGGTGTTCTGCAGTTACTGTTCATAACTGGTGATTACCTCAGTACTGTATAAGCCATCTCTGAAGCCACCTTTAAATGTTGAATGGCATGCATATATAAGCAATCATTGGTTATAGGGTTTGTGAACACTTTTCAAACTCAAAAACTGGTCTAGTATAGTATTTCACAATATTTGGGGAGTTTAAAATCTAAAGTCCTTTCCTCCCTAAACAGTACAAAATACCCCCATGGCAAAGTGAAGACCTGCTTCAACTTAGCGAAGGTATCTACTGCCTCAGATGAAATAGATTTCCTTTTTTAGTAGACTCTGATGGCACTTCCAACCCAGAAATCTCTGTAATAGATTGCCAGTAACAGTTGGAAAGGCCCAGGAATGATTGTAAGTCACATTCATCTTTCAAGGCCTCCTTGCTAGAATTGACAGTTATTTTCAAGGCTCCCAGGAAGAACATAAAGCCAAAAAACTCAGTGAAGAACTGGCCAAATTAATTTAATATCATCTCTGTACAATGACTGAATGACCTAGGAGACAGCTGAAGACAATGCTAAGAAAGTTAATCAAAAGGACTGAGCAAAGCTTTCTGAGAGACCAGTCCCAAAAGCTGTCCTTCGTTTTACAGCCTTTGTGAAATGGATGTAGTTATTTGCTCTGCAGAAGTCTAAAAATTGGGATGATTCTAGTCTCTCCAGTGGTTGTTGATCAAAGAAGCCAAATGCATCCATCTTCTCCGAATTCTGATTTTTTTTCAAAGTCTCAAAGGGTTCCCTGTTTTGAGAGAAAGTGAGGCACTGAAAAATATAACCCTTCACTGTATTCCTTTAGGTGCTCTCTGTAGATGCTTGCTGGAGACTGCTTGAGCAATCATGTAAGTGATGGAGAGATGGACTGTAGGTTTTTATGCTTATCAAAACATATGTTGAAGTATTTTATAGGAAGAAAGGGATCATGTAACTATAAAACTGGAGAGGAATCAATCGGTGTTGGGTAAAGTGTTTAACAGAATATTAAACAGAGAATATATGTTCAAAAAAACTTAGGTCAGTATAATGTCTACTAAACTCAAGGTCTTTTAGCACTACCAAAGCTATTTTGAGCTTAATATAATTCTGGAGACAAAGCAAAAGTTGTAGTATGTGAGTTTCTGGAGGATAAACTGAGTGCATACTTAACCAGACCTAACTTTGGCCACTTGTGCTGACAGCTCACCTATTCCTGGGCAAGAGAAAAGAACTGTTCCCAGCTTGTAGCCTGGCTCTGGTGACAGCAAGCCATAAGAATACTGACTGCTGAGTGAGAACATCAGCTTAAAGTAAATAATTTTTTTTTTATGTACAATTACATGGGACTGAGCTGGCAAATTCCAAGCTTCTTCACATCTGAGTCTGACTTACTAGGACATTAGAAGGTGAAAAGACCAAGGCTGGAAAGTAAAGGGTGACAAATTATTTCACAGAATCATAGAATAGAATCATAGAATAGTTAGGGGTGGAAAGGACCTTAAGATCATCAAGTTCCAACCCGCTTGCCACAGACAGGGACACCTCACACTAAACCATCTCGCCCAAGGCTTTGTCCAACCTGGCCTTGAACACCGCCAGGGATGCAGCATTCACAACTTCCCTGGGCAACCCATTCCAGTGCCTCACCACATTTACAGTACAGAACTTCTTCCTTATATTCAATCTAAACTTCCCCTGTTTCAGTTTTAACCCATTACCATGCTCAGCTTGCTGTCTACTAATGCCCTTTTCTTACTATGGCAAGACTGATGTTCTTTGGAGGATTTTTGACATAAAAATGCTTTGCTCAGGAGGCAAGATTTAAGCTTTTTGGATTTTCTGTGTGTGTGTGTTAGAGTTGTTTTGAAAATACATTTAATCAAAATGTAATCAACTTGCTGATGAAAGAGCCTGCATTTATTCAAATTTCTTTGAAAAAAAAACCCAACCCACACTAAAGAACTGTTCAAAACAATTGTAATTATATTTTACTTTGATGGGGTTTGCACAAATGTAATTGTAAAAGGTGCATCTTGATGAATGAGAAGTTATATCTCATAGGTACTATGGTGTATGAAACCTAAAATGAGAATTTTCTTACTCCATCAAACTACTATATAGCTAAAATACACAGCCAATGTAGTTCAGAACACAGAAAGCTATTAAACTGTTAAAATTACATTGTTCTAAATTTGAACTATGTTTTTTAATTTTGCTTGTGGATATAATATGTTGTCTGAAAAGACATGAGAATATAATCATATACTATACAGCCCTCCCATCTTGTCAAAAGCTTTGTTTAGGAGCAGCAACGTGACATCTGGTCGAGGATAACGTGTTCCATATGTTCTACATAGATAAAATCAGACGCTGTATTTATCCAACACCTAGAATCATAGAACTGTTTAGGTTGGAAAAGACGTTTAAGATCATAGAATCCAGCCATTAACTAGCACTGCAAAGTCCACCACTAAACCATGTCCCTAAGCACCACATCCACAGATTTTCTTAATTCCTCCAGGGATGGTGACTCCACCACTTCCCTGGGCAGCCTGTTCCAGAGCTTGACAACCCTTTTGGTGGGTAATTTTTCCCTTGACGCTGTTTCCTCTTGTCCCATCATTTTTTAGTGGGGAGAAGAGATTGACACCCACCTTGGTACAACTTCCTGTCAGGTAGTGGTAGAGCCTCCTTTTCTCCAGGCTGAACAACCCCAGTTCCTTCAGCCACTCCTCATAAGACCAGAACTGAGCAGGATTCGAGGTGCAGCCTCACCAGTGCCCCAGTACAGGGGAACAATCACTGCCCTGACTCTGCTGGATGCACTGTCTCTGATACAGGCCAGGATGCTGTTGGCCTTCTTGGCTGCCTGGGCACAAGGTGGCTTATGTTCAGGGGCCATCAATCAGCATCCCCTGGTCCCTTTCCACCAAGCAGCTTTCCAGCCACTCTTTCTCGAGCCTGTAGCATTCCACAGGGCTGTTGTGGCACAAGTGCAGGACCTGGCACTTTGCCTTTTTGAACCTGGCACTTTGCCTTTTTGAACCTCATACAGTTGGCCTCATCCCATTAATCCAGCCTGCCCTGGTTACTAGTGCTCCCTAAGGGCTTCTTTCATACCTTTGTGGGCTTGGAAGCCATTTCTCCTGTCCTGACCGAGGTGTCCTCAGCCACTGTCATGCAAGCTGCAGGCTCCTGGCAGCTCTGTCAGCTCCCTCTGAGGTTCCCCTGGTTCATGCCAGCACTAGAGCTGCACATGTCAGTGACTGAGTGGCAGCTTGATGATCACAAAGACAGTGGGAAATTTTATGGGTTTGTTCTTGTTTTGTTTCCAAAAATCTGCAAGAATAATTTTAAGACTCTGCAACATCAAAATGTTTTGCAGAGATATTTCAGTTTTCTAAAATGTGCTTTAAAAAGCAAATAGCCCCCAACTTTTCAGTGGCATTTTTCATTTGACAGTTTCTAAATAGAACTTTTCCATTACTTTATGCAAAGATGAGTTTTGACAGTTCCCAAATAAAATGTATTTTGTTTTTCTAATTCAAGCAGGCTTTTCATTATTTTCTTGAGAGAAAACATAGAAAACTGACTTTTGAAATTCAAACTGAGTTTTAAGACTTAGGTTGGGATTCAGGTGCCTGGTATTTACATCTTGATTAAGGCTATTGACATACCAGCTCTTACTACGGCTGAGCTCTGTAGCTCTGACCAATGCAGATGGTGGTCATTCAGTTCGCCTCAAGTATAAACTTGTATTTAGTCACCTAATTTTCCAGACTTCACTCACTGAATAGAAGTGAGATTCAGGTGCCCAAACATAGGTATTGAGTACAGTTTGAAATGCTTTAGGGTGTTGAAAGTGAAAAATGCACAGGCCTGGTAGACATGACACAGGACACAGGAGATCTTCTTTTAAAGGGTCTGGAGGCCAACCAAGGTACTCCAGAGTGCCCCAGATCACACTAAGCAAGTATGTTTAGGCAACCAAATATCACATTACATCTCTGTTGGCTGTAGTGAGAGATTAGATATGTTGGTTCACGTGTAGATTTCTGGCTGAGTCTGAATTCCTTATAAAATGTTTTAATTGTATTAAACAAAACCATAAGTAAAAATATTTTTTCAACATAAGTTGAAAAAATAATGATCAGGTTTTCACTTTGCTCTAGCCAAAATGTAGCAGACTTCATATCTGATTGGGGAAAAAAATAAAAATCAAACAAAGGAAAGAAATATGAGAATATAATGTCCTGAGAAAACGGTCAGAATATTATCTATGTAGTAAAACTTTGATCAGGGCTAAAGTTTCATTAATTATAAAACAAATTATGAAAAAAAACAATGCTAGTAAATTCAATAATTGGGAAATAATGAATAAAGTTGTTTATTAATGAAAGAATTGGTTTATTAATTCATTGATTTTACCACCTTTCTGACTTGCATGTTAATTGGATCTTCTGAAAATCGAACAGTTTGTCAACTGTGTCGAAATCCAAGTAACTCAGACCATAGACAGGCTTGAAAACGTGGTGTTAAATCCGCACTTCTGCTCTTGCTTGTTTTTAAAACTAGAATTTAATAGCGTGTTTCAACTCAAGAAAATCAAGGAGGTGTTGGTATATACCTCTAGCTCCCACTATAGATCTGAAAAGCCTAATTTTAGGCTATCTGAATGCATTTGAATTTGGGATTTGCCTTCTTAATGTAAAGACAATTCTCTTTCCATTTCAAAAGCTTTTTCTTGTTCTATGTAGCAATGCATTTAAGACTTTACTAAGTACTTCATGATAGCTGAGAAAAAGTGGCCAAGAACATTTTCTTCTCATAACCAGTTTCTATGACAGTTACTGAGGCTGCTGGAAATCTGTGTACAGAGACTTGTACTAATGTTGACTTGCTTACACAAAAGGTCTGAATAAATAGTGCTGTGTAGTATATCATAGAATCATAGAATAGTCAGGGTTGGAAGGGACCTTAAAGATCATCTAGTTCCAACCCCATTGTCATGAGCAGGGACACCTCACACTAGATCATGTTGCCCAAGGCTCTGTCCAACCAGGCCTTGAACACTGCCAGGGATGGAGCATTTACCACTTCTTTGGGCAACCCATACCAGTGCCTCACCACCTTCACTGTAAAAAAGTCTGGTTATTATAGCATTCATCTGGTCTCTCTAAGACTGATACTCAGATACCTGGTGTGAATCACATAGAACAGGTATTGGCTCCTGTCTGTTTGCCTCATTTTATGTAGCCGAGATGCTTCTCTAACTCCTGGCTCTGACCACAGTGAGGTGCTGGTATCATACGGTTCTGACACAGCTTCCCTCATGTTACCCTTTTACAGGTTAATTCCATGTCTTGATGAACTGCCCTTCTCTGAATGTAAACCATTCTTACTGAAAAATTGCCACTTGGGTCTGTCTTGATGCTCTGAAAACATTACTGAAGATCCTGGGTTTGTTGCTTCTTGAGACAGCTGTCTTCCACCCCCCATTTTCTGTTGATACAGTAAGTGACATATCCATCTGAAAGTAAAGAAGAAAACTGACTTCCCTTTATCATATATAGAATTGTAAGGGGTTTTTTCTTTTTCACAATTCTTTCTACTGGAGTTAGGCAATTAACTTCTAACTTTGGAAGTTAAACATGTTGTTCCTTGGATATAACTCGTGAGTCATGTACTACCTTGCATATGATAGGTGTTGATTAAAAATGATTTTTACAAGCAAGACCACAAACCTTCTCCAACTGTTTTTCCTTTTCTGTGTCACAGATAGGAAATGGCATTTGAAACGTAAAACTTATGGCTGATGAGTTTAATTTAAATGAGCTGCTGTTTGAAATAGATAACACTTTCATTTTAGTAAATTAATGGTGTGGCAAAAGGAAACTCAAAGATGCTTCTTCCTATAATAAAAAAAATGATGCTCTCTAGAATTCTAATATTTCACCACGTGACTACATTACCTAATCTTATTCATTTTATTACATGAAACATAGTAAAATATTTCCTCTGTGCATTAACATAAATGTAATTTCAGACTTTATACAAATCTTTGTTCAAAAATCCGATATATGTCTGGAGTCATATTTATTCACTCTAGCAAAATTGCAACTGTCACAGTAAAACGATACAAATAAAGCAAGGTTTGTGGAAGGGTTAATATCCTTTCTTTGACAAACTGATATAGCTGGAAAAAATAAGCCAGTGCTGTTTACATTCACAAAATGTTTTTAATTTTTCTAAGCAAAATGAATGTATAAAAACTCAGAATGAACAACTCCAGTTTTTCCAGACTCAGAGCATCCTTTTTCACTCTGCAGTGTTCTGTTTCTTCAGCTCACCAGGCGGAACCATGACAAGTATAGACTAGAAGACTTAACTGGGAATGCAAGTTTCTCAAAACGTGCGGTATCAAGGGGGTTGGATCTAGATATCTTTCCAGATTCCGTGATTTACAAGACAGTGCCAACATAAAATTTCCTTTGTTACTCCCTATTTGAAACAGAGTATTTCAGAACTTGCAATTTCAGAACAGATACTTCAGGGCAGTTACTTACTGTCAATTACAGAATTACTTACCCATTACTTCATACTGTAGGATCAAAATCATAAATACACTATTGTGACAAGTTCTTCAAAGAGATAATGCAAGTCAAAGTTCAAATTATAAACCATTTTCTTCTATAGGCATTTAACTTCAGATAATTAAGTCCTTTTGATGGTAATCTACATTAACACACTTTCTGTGACTTATTTATGCCTGCAGAGCATGCTATGGGGGTGTGGCACTCTAAAATCTGGCAATAGTATTCCATAGCTCTACCCCATATTTGTGCCCATCAGGGGAACAAGCAGCTTATTTTAACAAAAGAGATCCAATGTAAATAATTTTCCAAATATTCCTAGCTATTTTTTGCATATGACTTCTTCTGGTGTGGGCCTGTGTTAGCAGTTGTGGTGGGTTGACCTTGGCTGAAGGTTAGATGTCCATCAAGCTGCTCTATCACTGCCCCCCCCCCCAAAAAAAAAGGGAGAGAGAAAAGAAGATGGAAAAAAACCTCTGTCCCACAAGGGCAGAAGAGCAGTAGACAGCTGGAGGCATTCGTATGTGCTGCTCTGGAGAACCCAGATGCTTTTCTCCAGCAGAGCTTCTTTCCCTTACACTTGCTTCATTGCAGAGATGGTGCTTATGCCAAGCAACAGGGAGACTTAATATTTTATTTTAAATGGTTTTAGAGTTGCTATTTTTGACAGATTTAACAACAGAACCTTTCTGAATTAAAACAAGTGAAATAAAGCGTTGACATTTGCATATGAACATCTGCAGTAACACTGTTTTTTATAGTTACTGTACACTGTGCGATGGTATGTTTGGCCAGTGCCGATTCTGAGATTAAAAATTACGGAGAGTATTTAACTTGATGGATGATCTTTCTTTCCTGAGGAGTGGAAAGTGGTTTTAAATATCAGGAGCTGTAAAATTTGTTCCTATCTTTCTGCATCTCTTTTCACATGGCATTCCTAACTATATTGGCACATTTATGAAAAATTTACTTTATAAACCACTGCAACCTCCAGAGCAAGCATGTTCACAGAGGAGAGGGGGATTGTGGTATACAGGGGGTGTTTCCTGAGCCAAGGAAAGCCCAGGGGAGTACCAAGACCTGCCAGAGTAGTTCACATGGCAAATCATGCAGGCGGGCATGTCTTCGAAGGAGGAACATTCCACTGGCCACTGTGGAATGTCCACATAATCCAGAAACCAGGCACCATTCTGTGACCATCTGCACAGGTCAAGGTCATTCATCCTACCTGACCCTCAAGGCAGATTGGTGGGCATTTATCTAAGAGCAAATGCTGCACCATCTACCCCAGCAGTGGCCAATGCCTGCGCCCAAATGGAGCTGCTGAAGGGAGAGGCTGCAGTGCAGGCTTCAGACTGAAGGAAGTCACCTTTCTCCTGGGAAAGGGAAAGAGAGCAGAGCTGTCTGCAAAAGGTGTGCTCAGGTGGAGGACCTCCTACAGCAGGTAGCTGAGCCTGTGAGAAGGGTGCATAACACCAGGGAAGCTGAGAAGGACTTAGAGAGCTGGTTCCAAGCATAGTCTGCAGTGGACTTACAGCCCATGCAGCTGGACTTCAGAAGAGTCGACTTTGTCCTCTTGATGGATCTGCTTGGTGGAGCACCATGGGATAAAGCTCTGGAGGGATGAGGGGCCCAAGAAAGTCGGTTAGTATTCAAGGTTCAGCTCCTCCAAGCTCAGGAAGGATGGATGCATCCTGACAAAGAGGAAGTCAGGCAAAAACTCCAGGAAGCCTGCATGGATGAACAAGCAGACCCTGGACAAACTAAACATAAAAAGAAAGCCTACAGAAGGTGGAAGCAAGGACAGGTAGCCTGGGAGGAATACAGGGATATCATCTGAGCAGCCAGGGATCAAGTTAGGAAAGCAAAATGACACAGATGTCAAAAGCAACAAGTAAAGCTTCTATAGGTATGTTGGTGATAAAAGGAAGGCCAGGGAAAATGTGGGCCCTCTCTGACAGGAAACAGGAGACCTGGTTATCCAGGATATGGCAAAGCTTGAGGTACTCAGTAACATTTTTGCCTCAGTCTTCACTGGCAAGTGCTCTTGCCACACTGCCCAAGTCACAGAAGGCAAAGGTAGGGACTGGGAGAATGAAGAATCACACACTGCAGGAGAACACCAGGTTGAAGACTGTATAAGGAACCTGAAGGTGCACAAGTCCATGGGACCTATTAAGATGCATTCGTGGGTCCTGAGGGAACTGGCAGATAAAGTGGCTAAGCCACTATCCATCATATTTGAGAAGTCTTAAGAGACCAGTGGAGTTCCCACTGACCAGAAAAGGGGAAATGTAACTCCCATGTTTAAAAAGGGATAAAAAGGAAGACCCAGGAAAGACAGGCCAATCAGTCTCACTTTAGTGTCCAACAAGATTATGGAGTGGATCCTCCTGGAAACCATGCTAAGGCATATGGAAAATAAAGAGGTGATTGGTGACAGCCAGAATGGCTTCACTGAGGGAAATTGTGTCTAACAAATGCAGTGGCCTTCTGAATTACAATAAGGGAAGAGTGACTGATGTCATCTACCTGGAACTGTGAAAAGAATTTGATGGTGTCCTGCATGACATCCTTGTCTCTAAACTGGAGAGATGTGGATTGGATGGATGGACCATTTGCTGGGTAAGGAATTGGCTGGATGGTCACACACACAGAGCTGTGGTCAATGGCTTGATGTCCAAGTGGAGATCAGTGACAAGTGGCATTTCTCAGGGGTTGGTACTGGGACCACCACTGTTTAACATCTTTGTCACAACATGTGGGATTGAGTGCACCCTCAGGAAGTCTGCCGATGACACCAAGCTGTGTGGTGTGGTCAACACGCTGGAGGGAAGAGAAGCCATTCAGAGGGACTTGACACTCTTGAAAATGAAAGAGGGGAGATTTAGATTAGATATTAGGAAGAAATTTTTACTGTGAGGATGGTGAGGTGCTGGCACAGGTTGCCCAGAAAAGTTGTGAATGCTCCGTCCCTGGCAACGTTCAAGGCCAGGCTGGATGGGGCCTTGAGCAGCTTGGTCTAATGCAAGGTGTCCCTGCCTGTGCCCTGTGGCAGGGTGGTTGGAACTGAATGATCTTTAAGGTCCCTTCCAATGCAAACCATTTTATGATTCTATGATTCTTTGAAAATACAATTAGTAATTTATGAAACATTTATTAGAATTCCATTTCTGTTTCGTGCAATACCACCTGAAGCCGAACGTTTTGATGAATACTGATTAACTGACAGGTAGTTTTATTTAGTTTAAATACACCTAGACTATATGCTAATTAATTTTCTTTATTTAGTAAATTCATATGTATATTATACTCTATTTTATTGAGTATATATGCTCATTTCTTTAATGAACAGTAACAGGAGTGCAGAATTTATGATCTCATTTCTTTGTTAATATGTCCTCTGTCCCAATTGTACATAGTAGCAATACCCGGAGTGCTTATTAGCAATGTTTAAGTTTTTAAATAAACCTGGCTTAGTGGTAATTATGTGTGAAAGTGTGATTAAAAGTTCTCTAAATGCTACTTTTGACTAAGCACAGGTAGGGTTTTTTTTCTGGAAAAGGTGTTGCCAAAGGGCAAAATACTGCTTTTTGCCTCTTGGGAGAGACAAAATGAAGATGAGGAAAATAGCCAAAGTTTTTCTTTCATCTCTTCTGTCAATCTTAGCAGAACTCTTAATATCTGAACATCAAAGCTGTAGCTTCATAGAAGATTTGGCAGAGGGTCACACAAGACAAGAAAATTCTCAGTATCTCTAACAATGAGCATCTCAAAGTTGCTGATAAATTGAAGGTAGTACTATCTTCCCCTTATGTATGGTTGTGCAAAGAATTCTATTTGATATTTGAGCAGTGAAAAACTTCACTTTCACTATGCGACAGTTTGAGAAATGAGGTCCCATCACAGACCAGAATTTGTTTTCAGTAAACTTTGCCCTGCTGATTTAGACATGAAAAGAATGAAAATAACTCTTGCTTCCAGCATTAAATGTTCTGTGAACTTGTACACATTTCTTAGCTTGCCTTTATATTTCCAGGGACAAATTCTGTTGGGTTTTTTTTCCAGTTTTCAACTCCGTAAAAACAACACATCCTGAAGAGGTGGCTGCATGGAGTCAAATGTACTTCTGGCATAGGTCTGGAGGGGATGTGCTATGAATGGTTTTGTGGTACCACAGGGGCTGCCAGAGGATGAGTCAGGGATCGTCGACTCTGCTAGGAATTTCCGGATGTGGGAGGTAGGACATGCAAAACAGCAGAAGAGGGTGTTCCAAGCAGCCAGGACCTAAGATCGCTGCAGTAAATTGTGTCTTCTCTCAGCCAACACTTGGGAGAACATCAATAACTTTATGCTTAGCATTCTGATTTAAAGAAGTAGGACAGACAAGGCAATCTTCCCATTTGCATGCCTTTGTCATGGCCCATAATGTCACTGAGTGATTAGCCTATATGCACCTGCATGGGCAGTTTACATATATTGCCAAGAAAACTTTGACCAGGAGGGCTGGTGGCTGTCATATTGTAATTAAAAAGAACCCCTAAACTTAAAGGACGTGGCCTTCCCTTCCCCTAAAATTAAGACAGAAAGGCTTCAATTTGCACCAGCATTTGACATCAGTTGTAGTAGATTGCAAAGCATAGGTATTCCCTTCCTCTTCCTTCCTGGCTTAGTTTCTCAAAGCTCTTTCTCCAGAGCCCAACACTTTGTTTCAGAGAAGCCAATCTTCTGCTCTGGCACACAGTGTTCTCTCAAGATCCTACACCTGGGTCAAAGAAATCCTAGGCACAGCTACAGGTTGGGCAGAGAAGAGATTCAGAGCAGCCCTGCGGAGAAGGACTTAGGGGTGCTGGTTGATGAGAAAATGAACATGAGCTGGCTTCAGTGTGCACTTGCAGCCCAGAAAGCCAACCATATCCTGGGCTGCATCAAAAGGAGCGTGACCAGCAGGTTAAAGGAGGTGATCCTGACCCTCTACTCTGCTCTTGTGAGACCTCACCTGGAGTATTGTGTGCAGTTCTGGTGTCCTCAACATAAAAAGGACATGGAACTGTTGGAACAAGTCCAGAGGAGGGCCATGAGGATGATCAGGGGACTGGAGCACCTCCTGTGTGAAGATAGGCTGAGAAAGTTGGGTCTGTTCAGCCTGGAGAAGAGAAGGCTGCGTGGAGACCTCATAGCAGCCTTCCAGTATCTGAAGGGGGCTTATAAGGATGCTGGGGAGGGACTCTTCATTAGGGACTGTAGTGATAGGACAAGGGGTAACGGGTTAAAACTTAAACAGGGGAAGTTTAGATTGGATATAAGGAGGAAATTCTTTACTGTGAGGGTGGTGAGGCACTGGAATGGGCTGCCCAGGGAGGTTGTGAATGCTCCATCCCTGGCAGTGTTCAAGGCCAGGTTGGACAGAGCCTTGGGTGAGATGGTTTAGTGTGAGGTGTCCCTGCCCATGGCAGGGGGGTTGGAACTAGATGATCTTAAGGTCCTTCCCAACCCTAACTATTCTATGATTCTATTCTCTGAAGGTAAGGGACTGCACCAGCATGGGATGGCACTAGTGGCATTTCATATGCCAATGGCGGGATTTCCTTTTGGGTAGGCAGACTGCAAACCCCAGTAGGCAGTCTGTGCACTAAACTGCAGTGATGTTCCCTGCCACACTCTTTAAAAAGGAGATTCCAATTTGATAGCTTCTGATGGGAGATCTTTTTTCTTGCTAGTTATGGATCTGGAGAACTATCGACGTATGTAATTGCAGCTGCACATTCAGAGAGCAACTACATTGCATATCCCAGGAATAAGTGGGATTTTCTTTTTCCACAGACAAATTTGGGCTCATCCCACTCTTAAAGAGCTTGCAGTTCATAAGCTCAAGATTGTGCAGGTGCAAGACAAAGGGAGAAGTGTTACAAACCAGTCAGGCAGGGCAAGGACAATGTCTGCAGTAAGAAAGATGAGGGCATTGGCAGAACAGCCCTGTAAGGGAGTCTGCAGAATCTTGAGCATCTTCCATGCCAGACTGAGCTTACAGAACTCCTTTGGGAATTAACTTATTAACACAGTTGTGTCCAGGAAGCAGCTTGGCAGCTCCTGCTTCTCGTATCCGAGGAAGCTGAGTATCAGTGGTTGTCCCTGCATTTGGAAATGGAAACAATCTATCAATCGTCTTGGTTGGAGGCAGTCATCTTTATTTTTGCCAGTGTTGAGTGTCATCACCCATGAAGTAGCCCGGAGTGTAGGAATGGAAACATCTGCTGGGGAAAGATTCTGGCAGGGAATCCTACCAAAAAGCCTAGTTCCTCACAGCACCAGATGGATTACTCACTCCACTGGGTTTTGTTGGTTTTGCTTTCTTTCACTGAACATTTCGGATTAATCTTAAACTTCTGGAAGAGCTTTTTAGAAATCCCACCCTATTATCAATATACTGGAGTGGAGGAAAGCAGGTAGACCTAACGCTTTAACTTCAGAGTATTATCTGATGAAGAAGGGCACAGCTTTGCTCACCCAAATGCACACTATTCTAATTTTGTTTTCTAGGGCATGTGTTGGCCTTACTTAGCCCTATTTTGCTTCTGTTCCTTTTCCTTCCTGCGATGTTGTATTGGCTTTGTGTCCTTGCTGTTTGTGTCCAGGTTATGTTTTTCATTACACTTTGTAAGTATGTCTTGTTTATTTGATGTACCTGTGTTTCTGATTTAAGTTTTCTTGGTTCTTTTTCACCCTTTGGCCACAGTGTGGCATGCAGGGCATCTGGGCACTGGGACACCAGCAGAGAAATTTCTCAGAAAGCCCCAGGAGAACTTCTCTCAGAGGGTGAGGGAAGAGGAGTAGCAAGGGAGGGGTGCTGAAGAGCTACTTGCCTTTACAACAGGATATTTATTTGAAGAATTAGTAGGAAAATCCATCCTGATCTCTGGTCTTGATGTGTCAAGTGACAGCTCAGGCATTGTACACAAGGAGCAGAGAGACAGAAATGCTGGGGAGATGGGTTGTTTTGTGTTTTTTTTGTGGGTGCTTTTTGAAAGAGCAAGAGGTATTTAAAAGAAGAGTGTGATATTTTCAGCCCAACAGGCAGAAATAGGGCTAAGATAATATGCATGATGGTCATTGCGTGTGTAGGCAATGTAGGTGTGTAGGGACTCTGACAGAGAAATGAAGACCACTGTTTCCAGTGATGGCCCTGGTAGCAGAGTTCCTTCTTCATCAGAAGCTATGCAGAGCACTAGATGCTGGCTTCATGTGAACAGGGTTTAGGAGGCTTGTATTTAGGTGAACAAATTAAGTCTATATTCTCATAGCAAAGCATCCCAGTGCAAGCTCCATAAGCATGCAGTGAAATTTATGGGCATATAAAAAAATAATTATGGACTAATATTCCATATCTGTCCAATTATGGACTGGTGTTCTGTTTTTCCATCAGATATATGCCAGAAACATCAGGGAATATGCAGCACTGCATATAATGCAGATCAGTACCTGTATCCTGGACTGCCCCAAATCAAAGATGACATGTTTGCTAAAGGTTTCATGCAAACCTGTTATCCACCAGGGTCTACATTGTGCTGCAGTGACAGCCCTTTTCTATTCACATAACTATGACCTCCACTGAGCAAATAGAAGATTCATATGTGACCAGGATCTCAGACTTCTGCAAAGTTCAAGTGAGCAAAGTTGTGAATGACATCTGTCATGGGAGCATGTGACAGGTGATGTAGCACACCAAACAACTTATCTAGGGTTGAGTTGTCCAGACTTCAGAGGATAATGGCTATGTTCTTGAACACTAAGACTGCAGTGTAGAGACATTGAAGGTAAATTAATGCCAGGTACTTGACACAGTTTGTTGAGGATGGCCCGTTCCATATGGATGTTCTGTACCTACTACTGATTACAAGAGTGTAAAGGAAAATGAGATGTCACACCCTTTCTCCTCCAGAAATGTCATTTCTGTGTGTTAGAGTCTGCAAGGCTGAGGTTATGACCCTGTCTGCTACAAGGGATTGTCCGCAGCCACTGTCAGTGACAAAATCCTGCTCAAACTTCTGGCCTATGTTGTGCATAACCTCTGGTAGTGTATAAGATGCTGGGTGATAGATGCTAAGTGGTTGGTCAGCTTGGTCAAAGATCATGGTCCAAGAAAGTGCTGTTGTGGGAAGGTGCAGAAGCCAAAGACATCTGTTTTGACTTTTGCTACATGTGTGAGGACAAAATTAATGTTCTGTTGTCAAATGAGGGTCAGCAGCTGTGGAGTCAGTTTGGTGTGAGTGACTTGTCTTGACAAATTCAAGACCAAACTCAGCCCTGGCTATCAAAGATTATAGAGATGCAGTCCAAAGCATTACCTGCTTCTTGAGAGGTTCCTGGCAGTAAAAATCCCTCTCTTCAATCTTTCCCACATTTCAGTGTAGAACCGAGGATTTTAAAATCATCACTGGCAATGATAAGTACAGTACTGACTTTTCTGGACCTACCTAGTAATTTTAGCTGCTCAGTAAGCGATTAGCCTGGACAGTGGGGGTTTTGCAGACTTTTTTTAATTATTATTATTTTTATCCTTCAAAAGACAACCTTGTGTCTTGAAAAGTATGAGGTAGGTTGTAAAATGTGTGTTATTGTAGCTGAATAGTTGCACAGGGCATATAATCATTGAATACAGTAAGCTAGAATTAGAAGTGAAATATAAAAGTGAATTTCCTCTGAAACAGAGATGGAAGTTGTGTTTCTTAATGTCTGGTACAGAGAAGAGTCAATCCTCACTTGCTTTCCCCCTCATAGCCCTCCTGTAAGCAGAAGATGGATAGGTCCTGCCAGCAATGCTGTGAATAGTTTGATAGCATAGGTTTATCTCAGTAGTCTGCGTTTGCAGAATAAAGGGCAAAGTACACTGGCCTAAATATTGCAGGGTAGTTCACACTGGTTCATCTGATACAATTATGTCAAGTTAAATGAAATACTCAGCTTCTCTTAATCCCCAGGACACTGGGGCGATGATGCACTTTCACAAGAAGTGAACTGAACTCTAACCCACACAAACTCAGTTTATAACAACTCCAAAAGCATGTATTGAATTTCTTGCTGTGTTCCAGTGTCATAGGTCAAAAATACAACTGAGTGCTAATTATGCTGCTTAATCCAACCATTTCAAAAAATCTATTTCTAACTTATTTTATTGGTTTCACATTTCCTTATTCCATTAGCAGCCAATTTTCTTCTCTTCCCTCCCTATTTGACATTTCAGAATGAATAACAAAGCAGTTTTTTAAGTGCATACGCATTTCCTCAAGGAAATCAGGGCTTGAACACACACACTGGTCTTTGCATGCATGCCAATGAAGCATGCATAAAAATATGTTTGCCTTTGCTTGCATACATGCCAAAGCCTGACATTCCATGCTTTGAACTCCTTCTCCAAAAGATGAATGCATAATTCAAGAGGACTGAACAAGAATAGTGTTGAGCATAACTTCTGTGTACATGGTTCCCATAGCAAACTAGATAGACTTGGATTATGGTTCTAAACTAACCATGCACCAGGAGATATGGGTTCCTCAGAAAGAGGATGAGGAAAACCCAGCAGCAAGGGCACTCTGCACGGGCTGGCAGGCAAGCACTGAGGACTGTTCTTTTTGAAGAACCTTTCAGCTGAAGGGACAACATTTACTTCCATGTGGATTTCAGATATGAAGGTGAAATAGGTGGAAAAAAGCCACCTTTGAGGGTCTCAAGAGACTATATGCAAGAGAAAAACACTGTAATGAATTGCCTTTCTGAAGTGAACCATTCTGGGTACGTGCCAAAGTGGAGCTTGTAGAAAAGCCAGTCAGGTTTAAGTACTGACAGGTGAAACAGTAGCTAAGCAAATGTTTTGGGGATAAGCAGGCTTGAATATTGCTTAGGTCTAATTAAGTCTAATGTGCCTCATTTGGGTTTTTTGTCTTGCCCAGATGCTGGTAGTACACTCAAGGGATACTGTTATGGTGCCAACCACAGTGTCGAGTATAACTGAATTTATTTATTAAGAATAAAAATAAATGTTCAAAGGTAAAAGTGGTAGCAATCGTTTCATTTTGTGTCTCATTATATTGTGAAAAAGCACAGTCCATCATGGAACAGAAGAATAATGTTTAGGAGTCCAAATGTGTATACTACTGCATATGTGCATATTTTTTTTCCCTTCCTACACAGACACAGCCAAGGCTGATGTATAGAGAGAACTATGCATAGACTGGTATCCTGTGACTACTGGTGTACTGATTTTTCTTTTACTCTGTTGAGTATTTGTCCTGTTTGGAAGTGTCATGGGAAATAGACTTCGTGTTGTTTTACAGCCTTCAGTAGCTGAAGAAAATGAGACTTTATTGCTGCAGAAAAAAACCTCTACCCTGCCACAATTATTTAGCTGTGTGTGTGCATTCAGATGTTGATATGCCCCTATTATAGCAGAGACTTACTGACAGCTGTGGCTACGGGAGAAGCCTTGCTCCCCCTCAAATTACCGGCTAAATTTGCCTGCTTCCACAGTACCAGGAATTCAATCAGTCATTGCTGCCAACTCTGAAGGATATCACCAAAGTGCTGCTGGAAATGATGCAGTGCTATTTTGGGGGGGATAACTTAGAAAGATATTTTCTTAAATGCCATATTGCAAAACTGTATGAATTAACCAAATGTGTCTTCTGGAATTCTCATAGCATTCATATGGAGGCTTTATTACTTTTGTAATTCACTCTTCACTGACTTCTTATAAATGCCATAAGATATATTTAAAACTTGTGCAAAGGATATCTTAGGAGACATGAAGCAAAATCAACCCCCAGAATTTACTAAAGATTAATTTAGTGCAATGAACATTTTTCATACAGACGTGTTTCTATATAAAAATTAGACTTCACGGTTAATCTCCAATAGCTCCTACAGCTGAAAAAAGATCTTTCAAAGGTTCCAATGTCTTTGGTGCTTTAGAAAATGTTCTCTCAAATTGTTCATTTGAATCTGGCCTAGATCATACAGTCCTTGGTACATTGCTATAGTTTACTTCTTCATTCTTTTACTTAATTGGTTTGCATCTTCAGTGAAAAATATGGAATAAAGAACAAGAGTAATTCACTCCAGCCTGATTTTGCAGAATCCTTAACACTAGCTCCTAAATTTCTTTTTACTAAGGATACAGCTGACTGCATTCCTATTTTGAATTAAATGATTTGTTTGTACACTTAATTGTCTTCAATCTCTTTTCATCAGCAGAAAAGTGTTGCTAAAGCACTATTTGACCATTAGAAGACAGATAAAATAGAATGATGCATCTTCATTAGTATCATATTCTCTCTGAACTATTTTTTTTCCCCTTACAGGACGGTTCTATTTACACTGACCTCTGTAGTTGTGCTTGTCATCACTACTGACTGGATCAGCTGGGACAAGCTTAATCGTGGATTTCTGCCAAGTGATGAAGTCTCAAGAGCCTTCTTGGCTTCTTTCATCTTGGTGTTTGACCTTCTTATTGTCATGCAGGTACACTCTTCTAATCTTTCATTCAAGCTGCTGAGCCTGCCTAGTCACTCTATTTCCTCTAGAGCAAACGGTGCTTAGCTAATGCAACATAAAGGTAAAAAAATGTTTGGCTTGCAGTGGCTATTAGTATTAACCATAGTAAACCATTTTCAGTGTCCCTGCAAAAAAGGCCACTGGCCTTTTATTGCAAAAAAAAAAAAAGGTGATTTGTCTTCTTAGATTAGCAGGAAAGCACTGCATGGCTTTCCAAATTAGAATGTGTTTTCTGAAAAAATTACCCCAGAAAAAGAGATGGAAGCTAGTTGTTCTGTAAATTCAAAGTTTCTCATAGGAAAATGAGAGATATTTGAGATATTTGGCGAAACAAGAAAGAAAGACTTCCATATTTCAAGCACTTATAATATTAGGCATATACACAGTCCCGCGTCTTAATAGATGTATATCAGTATTTTCTACTAAGACTCTACCTTCCACTTTCACATGAAGATTTCTTTACCTTGATGACAGGTCCATGTACCGTAATGTCTTCTGCCAGTGAGGTTAACAGGGGAGATGATTCCCTGTAGTCTGCCTGATGTCTTCTTTGAATCTAGCTGTTAGTAAAGAAATCTGGGTCACAAGTAGGTGGCCAAAAGCTTTCTTCATGTGATGCTGCACTCTACCTTTTGCATTTTTCTGTGGTCTGAGCCTTGTGTGGATAACTCACCCAATACTCTTTGAAAAATTGAGTCATTTGGGCTGAGGCCATTGAATGGATCATTGAAGGCTGGAGTGACTTTTGCTATTCCTAGACATGTGTAGACTGTTAAATGGAAGTTTAGCAAAGAATTTGATGAGAACTTTAGCTCCAATATATTACTAACTCCACTAGCAAAGATCGTTTCCAAGGCACTTACTTCTTTTTAATGAGATATCTATTGCTTGGGTAATTATCATAGAGGTGACACTGGTGCACTCAGAATTTATCACTGCTATACTAGGGTGTTAAAGCTGCATAAGGCCTGATCTTCAGTTTTGCTTTCCAATGTCCACCACTGTTCAGTGCTCATGGAGGTTCATGGTTAGAACAAGGAGGATAAGAAAGGGAACACTTTTTCCTAGTAAGATTTCTGAGGCTTTTTTTTCCCTCTCCCTTTGTACTTCATATTTTATTTACAGTTTCAAACAGATTCAAGAGAATGTATAATAAATGATTGTACTTCAGAGGGCTGTAATGAAAGCATGAATGAAAATACATGATGTATTAAGCTATACTGAATTTGATATTGTATGCAGGGTAGATAAACACAGTTGTCTTCATACCAAATAATAATTAAACCATGCTTTTGACTCTGAAAAATGAAGTTCCAGTACTTTGACCTTGGAGTTGCTGAATCTGAATATAGGGAAGAATTTTATGTGAAAAAGCCTGTCCCAAATACTGCTTCATATTTTTACAATGCAAAGCAAGACCCTCATATTAATTGCATTTTTGACTGCGCTTTGTGTGATGGAGTTACTTAAAGTTATTTATTTGGACTGCGCAACGAAGTTGGCATTGTTTATTTACAGTGTAGTTCTAGCATTATTGCATTGCTACTGCCATAAAGTCAGCTTGAGACAGCAAAATATAAATCACAAGTGAAGACCATCGGAATCATGATCCTTTGATTGAAGCATGCTATAGAATTACCCATCTGTAGAAATTCTTTCTAAGAGTGTTGTTTGTTTCACAGATTTTTTTTTCTAACTTACTAAGCTTTAGAAACAAAATGGTAAAAATTAGAAAAAAGAACTCAAAACAAACCCAAACCACTTAGTATTAAGCGATTTCTGTTTGAGGCTGATGTTAACTAAGCACAGTTGAAATCTCATTTGATTTTTGAGTGCAAGCATTTTCTGTCCCTCTGAATGGTTGCCTTAATACTGTAAATGTTACTGTGTTTAGCAACAAGTGAAAACCAATTGAGTTTGGATATCTATTCTCAGTGCTGAGAAAAATAATCATGTAATTGTAAAGGTCATGTTTGCCTTCTTACTGTTATTATAATTTAGCTCTATGTAGAGCATAAGAAAGGAATAAAGGTCCAAGCAGTCTCTGCCCTGAAGAGCTACCTTTTTCCAACCAGGCATAACCTAAGCAGACATGAAGAAGAGAACACTGACAGCTAAACCTTATACAGGCAGTTAGACATGAGTGATATTTAAGGGTATGTGAACTTTTTACTTTTGGTTCCATCCTGCAACAAACTCTGGCTGCTTCTAGTTTCAAAGGCTTTCCAATCCGAGCAACTCACTGAGTATTCAGGGGATGGGCCAGGGGGACATACACAGATAAGAGACAGAGTAGAAGACAGAGATGTGACTGAAATAAATGTGAAAGTTATGACCACAAAAAATATTAAGACAACCCAAAACAGATCATGGAGAAAGCTGTAGGACTAGAACAGGACATCATGGACAGTGTGACTGGCTTCCGACTCAGGCTGTGTTCCTACTTAGACCAACCTCACTGTGAGGAATTGCTTCATATCTGACCTCCACAGAGCAAGGGGATCCTGAGTGCCTGTTTTAGATGGCTACTGTGTATATATCTCCACCTGATTTTAATCGCTGTATCTCTATAGTCAGTGGAGAGATCAATGTATAGTTGGGGTGCTTTTAAACATCTACAGGAGAATGAGAGACAGCAGGCCCTGGAGTTGCACATTTCTCTACACTGAGAATAAGCAGACCTAACAGGATGGGCTGAGAGGAATCGCCCCTTAAGCTAGATGCAGAAAAAGGGTTATGAGGGTGATTTCTCTTGAGTCCAGAGCTGCAGCTCTGCAAGAATCCTTTTCAGCTATTTCCACAGCTGGTAAAATATCCCAGAGTAGTATTTCTCTGCCAGTGTTTTATCACAGAGACTCTTCAGAGCATGTTTGAGTTTTGCATGCAGGATGATGTCTCCTCTGCTGCTTGGCCATGGTTTGAAAGGAATATAAGTTTCACTGGTCTAGGACAGCATATCAAAGATAACACACATTTTAAGCTGTTTGAGAGGCAGCACAAAGGTCTCTATTCCAGTCCTGGTTGTCAGAACATTTTATCCAACATTAAATAGAACCATTGTTTTTTTTTTAAGTATAGATATTGCATATTTTTCTCTCTGAAAAACAACAGATTGAATGCAGTCCAATGTATCAGTCCAATGCATCAGGTGAGCAACAGTTCATTTTAAAGGGCAAGTGCTTGCTTAAAGTAAGAAAGTAAAATCCCTACAAGTTTGTTGTTTTCCACAGTATGGAAGTGATGAAATTAGTAATCTTTACAATGTGTTTAATTATGCCCTGATAATTGAGGTGGCAAAATGCCAACACATGTATATTTTTGGCACCCAGAGCAATCACATGGGCATCATTATATTATTAGCCTTCATTTCAGACTGAGCGCAAGACCACGCATGTTAGTGCTGGATATGTAGTAATGATGTTATCATGTAATAGACCTTTTTACTATTTTAGTGAAAAATTCACATATTTAGCTCTCTCAAAGATGTAATGGAAAGTTGACAGTCTGCTAATTAAAGGAGTAAATATGAGAAATGAAGTTATAATCCCACATTCTGGATGTCTCTGAATAAGTAGACAGAAACTCGTGCATTAGCCTATATACTGCTTTTTCTTCTTTTTTTCTGGTGTCATGTTCTTAGTGGCTTTGCTATTGGGTAGGAGCCTGCTGTGGCTGGATTATTAAACCTCATGTGTCCAGGGAAGATTAATTATTTTATGTCTGCAGTGTCTTTTGTGAGCGTTCATAGGTTTCTGCAGGCTTCTAAAGGACTCTGGAGTATTTCAGCATGACCGTGGAGTTACACACTGTAGCTACCTTGCTGAGCACTTCGCAAGTCCCGTGGCATCACCTCCTGCAACTCTTGTGACTTACTGCAACATTTTATCTGACAGAACAATCAGACACAGTATCTGAGTGATTTAAAAGCTACCTGAAAATACCGTTTGATTGCAAAAGGAGACTTTATTCTTGAATAAACTGAAGAAACTCTGTAGCGGCTGAGTGGAATAAACAGAAGCCAGGCAGCACTTAGGTCTAAGATTCTTTGAGAAACCTCTTGTATGTGAATCTTTATCCAAGCTACCAAAATAATTCTATTAATATCATTAACATAATATATTGTAAATAATGAGAACAGAATTTTGCCCATCTGGGTAACTTAAAAGAAACAAAGGTCAAAAAGAGTTAGATAATTAAGAATATTCCGTATGACTAATGTTGGATCTCTGCTAATGTAAGAATTAGGATATCAGCAGACAGATTATTTTTATTAATAATAATTTTTCAAATCTTTTTTCATAATATTTTTGTGTGTAAAGTAACATGTAACTGTACATGAATGTTTGCTGCCGCAGTTAAAAATCAAAATATTTAGTGAGTGGCCTATCACTTCTTTATAAGAGAATTAGAATTAGCTAATTGAAGAAAGCCTATATTTAGGCTCTTATGTGTTTTTTCTTCTATCTCTTTGCATTTCCCTGGAAAAAAAAAAAATAAGATATTAAGCTAATTTGTAATGTTAATTGTGTTTGGTGCACGTCATGGTTAAACAGTAACACACTACTGTTATCAGCAAAGTGGAACAGACTGGTCTTTTGTTAACAAATACCTAAAGCAGGGACAGTTCCATTTATCTTTAGTTTTATACCAATGGAGAGCTGTTTTGATTAAAATCTAGTATGATGTCTGAGCCCATTAAAAAACACCATCCATAACATCAAGTGCATAGTAGAAGGTATAATTTGCTTGAATAGTTGAACGATAAGAGTCAAAATACAGTCTTGTCCACACAAAGTAGGTAAAGACTTGTTTTTTAGAGGGTTGGGTTTTTTTTAGATCTGTTTAACTTCACAAACATAATGTAATTGTGAGTTTTAACTGGATTTACACTCAGTAATTTGATATAATTAATTTAAATGTATACAAATGAGAGGAAAATCTTGATATATACTTTTAGCAGAATATATAGGTATAGTAATTTTCCTTTGAAACAGATAAGCAAGAAATAGATTTTGTTCATAAGCATAGCAGGATATACAAAATAATTTGTTATTCCTGTCAGAGTACATCCTCTCAGCTGTGCATTTGAGTCAATAGTGGGGTTTTCTATTTGTTTGTTTCCTAACACAACAGCAAAAAGTACCAATGTATAGCTTGTTCCCAAGGAAGTGACAAACTTTGCATGAAAATGTCCATCTAAAAACCTCCTATTCAGCACAGTAATTTCTGAAGAAACAAGTACCTGAATGCCAGGGTACTTTAATTCATACCTTTCCTGGGTTTTGTGACATTTGAAAACACAATCATAAAATACAAGTCAAAACCCGTGAGAAACGCCTGTGTTAGTGATGTTAGCAAACAACTTTTGCATCATCTCTGACATTCAGGATTTGTGCATGTGAGGAGTTACTATGGTTTTTTATTCAGGTACTGTTTGCCCTTTCAAGTTGGGAACCTAGCCATAGGGTTAGGTGACCAGTGACAGGTTTTTCAGAGCAGTTAGGATAGATGGGAATTCACAATTAGTAAAACTGACAGCAGATTCAGCCTCATTACTGGTACCCCCAGCCATTACCATATGGCAAGCTTTTACAGGGAGGAGCTATACACACTGGACTACTTTTTTTCATGTATTATGTGGAGTGCTCCATTCTGCTCAGAGTACATTGCTCTTCACTAGCAGATTTTAGACATGCCTGTCAAACAGCATTACAAAAATGGATAAGCATTTTGAGCACACGCTTGTACTCAACTAATTGTGCAATGTTTCCTGGAGAACCATACTGTGAGGGTTGGCTCTGTGGTATTGTACTTTCCATGACCTGCAGATCTGTGAAGGAGAAGGGACAAGTTCAAGTGAGGTAACCTTGGGAGAAACATTTCTGTAGCAAGTAATAGGTTTTCCATCCTGCAAGCACAATAACTTCCCATGTAGGAAAGACTTTCTGCTCTTCTTTTGTCCTTTCTACATGCTTATCCTTCTATGGATCATGAAAACGCTGTTGATTAGCACTGATGTAAAACATTCAAAAATAATCCTGAAAAATGAAAGTGAATTAGAAGGACCAGAAGGGAAAAATTACTGATATACAGCTTCACTTTATTTGTACTTATTGCAAATTTAAGTGACTGACCCGAGTATGTTCCTAAACACCATTTAACCAACAAAATTATATTGTTTCTTACGCCATTATTGGCACCATGGCATTTCTTTCTAGTGGGTCAGACACAGGTCTTTCTTGCTTGTCCTAGAATTGTTCCTTTTCTTGGATCTGCCTCCATAGCTGCTACTTGTAGATTTCTGTCTGCACTGAACTTCTCAATCCCCAAATGCTTTGTTTTATTTTGGTGAGAGGAACTGGTTTCAGGGGCTTTCTCCTTTCCATTTTGGACGCAGAACAGTAGCACTCCTGAGCTCTGCTTTCTTCCATCCCATCAGACATCAGCTTTCCTGTATCTTCTCTCTGTGATTGGTATCAAGGAGTAGGTTATTTCCTGGCTATTGTGTACTTACAAGCACAAGTTAGTATGGTCCCAGGGCATTTGACGGCTCAGGAACAAGCAGCTAGAAATGAAGTCAGTGTCCCATAGAGCGAAATGTCCCTGTCTTTCTGCTGGCAGGGAAATAAGGCTCTGAGGAACCTAATGCATGGGCCTTCCACACCTCCTTCACATTATGGACAAGGCAAAGAGAATGGAAATGAGCTATACCTATAGGTCAGAGAATAAAATTATACATTTGAAATCATCTGGTTTTGTTTTGAAAGGAAACACCTTTTAAGTTTGATGGAAGCATACGTAATGTTTATGTAAAAGGGTGATGGCGGGGTAAAAGTGCAGCATTGTTATGTGTAATTAAAACCTAGACGTTTCTGTTGGAATATTTTCAAGATCCAACTGGATGCATGATTTTTTTTTTTAAATGCCTGAAACATTCCTTCACCCCCTTGCCAGAACCCACTATAAAGTACAGTTTATTTTTTTGAAGTCATTCAGTTTCTTTGGGTTGAGAAAATGATAAGCAAAATCATTTCCCCTTGAAAAAAGGGGAATGCATTTTGTCCCTCATTGCACATTACATAGCCTACCTTTTTAATGAGCTTTCTGGTCTATATTGCAGTGTTTTCATTCTGTGCTTGTCTAGTTTGATAACTGGCACCATTATGCTGCATATTTTGTCAAACAAGACTTGAAGTACAGTATTTCTAAGTGCATTTCACCCTTTACACTGGTTGCGGGTAGTTCAATCTTACTTGGGTGCATTAATTTTCTCTCAGGCATTATAGATTCAACTCCAGAGTTTGCTTCAGCTGCTGTAACTTGATGTATTTGTGCTGACCTGAATCCTATTGTGCCAATTTATACTGGCTGAGAGCTTGGCCCTTTTTTAGCTCTGTGACTCAGTTCCTCATTTGCTGAAAACAAACAGCTGTAGTTCTTTTCTTTCGCTAAGTTCTGTGATTGTCTGCTTAGCCCCTAAGGTGCTCAGAGAAGGATGCTGTCTGACTTAGTACAACTTCTAGCATAATCAGGCACCAGCCCCAGCTGGAGCCTCTTGGCTCTGAGATGACTGCACACAAAATGATTTAGCTGAGAAAGTTTCTCATTTGTTGCAGTCATTCCCTTTTACCCTGACGATGGGTATGTGCCATATTGTAGCATGGAGGCCCTTCTTACGCAGTGCAGATATTTGCCTGACATAAGGAAGCAGTTCTCCAAAAGCAGATCTAGGATATTCACATTGATGCCCCCCTGAAAACACCACATCCAGTTAAAATTCACAGAAGCCATGGAATTGCAGGAGCAAGAAAAGCTGGAAATTGTTTGCAAGTCTTTCACAGAACTATTTTCATCTTTAGTTGCAAGGAGAGGCTTTTCACAAATTCTGCTATAATCAGTGTGTGACAGGCTTTTTTGTTGATGTATGGTTAATGAGTGTTGCATTACGATTATAATGCAGTGATATATGTTGATATAACAGTAATGGTGACATTCAGATAATTTCAGCTCTCCACAGCAACTCTCTGGAACAGATTATTTGATTGTAGAAATCTGCTTTGTAATGAGCGTTGTTACACAGGTTTTTGTCTAAAAAATGAAAAATCTGAAATGAGACTGAACTGGTTCAGCTGTATTCTAAGTGATAGAATTGTATGCAATTTGTAAATGCAGCCATGTGAGTTAAGAAAAGAAAGATAAACCTCAGTTTGCCATCACTAGATAGAGTGTTTCCTTACGTGTTTTATGCCTATCCATATCTGACATTTAGCTACATACCATAGTGAATTTACAGGACTTAGTGACAGGTTGTACCTGGGCATACAGATCCACCTGGCAACAATACTAGTTGAAGTAAGGAGAAGGAGCAAAACCAACTTGGTTGCTCTTAATCAAGAGGGGAACAGAAACAAGAATATGCTGATATTGGTAGTCCAACTATTATTTCTGCAAAGCTGATTGAATGGCAGTTGTTTATACTTCCTTAGAAAGTCTGAAGACTGTTATTTGAGACATTAACAAAAAGACATGATTATTTTTATTGCCCTTGAGTTCCTCTAACATGCTATAAAGCTGCTGCTTTTCTTTGTATAACAAAAAGGACATATGTAGTTAATCACTGAGTGTCTTGAGCTACTGAGTAGAGGAGATATTTTTGCATCTGTTAGAATCAGACTTTACTGAACCCACCAATAAGTAATTCATTCTTGTATGTATAGAGGAGGGAAAGTATTCCCTACTGCTTTTAGTAATTTGAAATTATTGTTGCAATGGTTTCTGATTTTTAACTAACATTTAATTACTCAGCTGTGGTTGTAAGTATTGTGTAATTGTGGCCTTAAGTCAACCAGGCTTCTAGTCTCCTACAGAACAGAACCTAAAGTGTGGAGTCTGACAATGTCTGCCTGCCTGTCCTGTAATGCTCATTAGGGAGAAAAAACTCCCCAGCATAAGGCTTACCAGATCTGACAGACAGATTGGAGACCGGCATTGCATGACACAGTGTGAATCTCTGTTTCCCACTTGAAGCAGCAAAGCAACTAAATCAACATGCGTATAGAGTCTCCCAAATAGTCTCAGTAGTGTGCTGCAGCTGACTTTGTACTGGTCCCCAAATAATTAACCTCTTCTCTATCCCTTCTTGGTACCTAGGTAGTATTTGCAATATAATCTTTCAGTAAGATTCCTTAGAGCCCTGCATGAGCCAACGGGTACTGTTAGGTGCATTAACACGTTGAAATGGTATGAACAGAGATGAAAAATGGCGTTAGTCAAACTGGGAAAGAGCTGTATTTTTCACCTCCCTCCCCCAACACTTGTTTAATTGCTACAGCAGCCAGCAATGCTGAACTTGTCTTAATACCTCTACTGCCAGAACGACACAGCCTCAGGTAGTATGTGATGAGTACAGCTGGCTCTGTATGCCTTCATCTCCAGCTTTGTTAGCAGGGAGGGCAGCTGGAAGCATGGAGGGTACTATCCATTATCAGCCAATGCGAGGAGGAGCTGTCAGGGCCTCTGAACTTAGTTACACCTAGCACTGAATCTCTTTCTCTCTGGGTGAAGATAGGTGAGTTAAAGAGCCACTTTCAGGACCAACTGAGCAAGTCAGTCTGTGTTCTAAGGCAGCAAGCTGCTGGGGGTGGTTTGAAGCACTCATGAGGGCTATATGGGAGAGAAGGATCCGGGCCCATAGCCGCAACTCAAATCAGCCCTTTGCAAGCAGTACCCTGTCTCTGAAGAAAGACCATGATGCAGCACAGCATGGCAGCAGGGAGAAGGATTTAAAAGCGGCATTATCACTGGCAATCCTCTCCCCTTATCCAGCAACACTGTATGTCAGTGTGCATCAGTGGCACACGAGGTAAGCACAGAGCAAAGGCAGATGCTGGTGCTGGAGCCCCACTCCCGGGATGAAGTACTCACATGGCTTCAGTGACCCAAGCCTAGCAGAGCTGGTTTTCTTCCGCAGCCAGCCAAATTTGGCTCGTACCTTCAAGAAGCCTTTATTCTGTCCTGGCCAACTGTTTCCATCTCTCAACAATCGCAGAAGCCTGTGGAGCACTGTGTTTCTCAGTGCATTTATGGCTTGAACCCCTTCCAGCATTTACATTATACAGTAATCCAGAAGACAGCATTGCAGCCTTTCTGGCTAGTAGAGGTCATTTTGGGCTGTGAATTTATTTCGTCTTTCAGGGGAGACATTGTAGCTCTTCCTTTCATAGACAACCAACTTTGATTTCATTCTCCATCAGTGATCAGTGAGCTCTGCTATGATGTTGTTTCCCACATCAGGTACCACACAAAGAATTAAATGATGGAAATTTGTGGCTAATCACCACATTTTCACCTGGAGGTGAAAATGACAAAACAGCGTACATCTCCTCCTAATGTATCTTGCTATGGATTTAAGTATATAATCCTATAATCCCTCTTGGATGGCATTTTGCTTTTAGCTTTTCTCAGGTGGTCTTTGGGCTTTACTATGTACAATGTACAGCACATATTAGGTTTATAATGAAATTTCATGCACTTCAGAACTGTGTGCCCAAAGTGAAGAAACAAACAATCCTCAATAGCAACAGTGATCCAGTGTACAGCACACAATCTCTTTGGGAGTAGGTGGCAGAAAAGGAGTGATTAAGTGATCTGCTTTGTCAGGCAGCCAGACTTAGAGGAAGCCAAAGTGTCTCTTGTCACATCTCAAACCTGCAAGTGTACTTTTTGATGGCACTCATTCAGCCTGGTTTCTGTGGACTGTGTGTTAGAGAAGGCTGCTCACATTGTTCAGAGCGTGCCCCACAGCACTTGTGAAGGCATCCTGCTTGGTGCTGCACCAGCAACTGTGGCTGCCACCTCCTTGGCTGCAAGTTGGTACTTTTGTCCTGACCTTAAGTTGCAAAGCAATAGCTACATCTTCTGAATAAATGCTAAATATCCCTAGAGGTGTTTTGGGCATCTGGGCCAAACAATTACTGCACTACTCTAAATTATACAAACTCCTACTATTCCTCAAGGTCAGGCTGCAAAGATTTGCATATCTGGACAGAGTGTTCCAAAAACAGAGGATGAGAGGAAGAAAAGCATCACACAAATAAGCCTAATATCAAAAATGAGCGGATGATGATTTAAGCAACACAAATACAGTTAGACATAAGAAATGGTATTAAAAATTAGACAAAGCTACTAAGGCTGCAGGGTCATGTTTTCAGAAGTTTGGAAATGCCAGAATTAAGGTCAGCAGAATAATCTTTTCACCCCTATTGTGTGTATGCATTTAATTCTCTATTCAAATCCCATTTTTCCACAGGACCTGTCTCATTTGCTGCACTGGATGAATGGTGTTCAATTAATGAGAAGCTATTCAATATTTTGGTTTACTCTTTCTGTGCAACGTGTGGCCCCAGGTCTTTCTTACTGCACATTACTGAAACCTTGATATGAAGATGAAATCATTCATTTCCTCATGAGTTTTTTTGTGACACTCATCGCTATACTTCCTAAGGGCTTTTCAAGCATTAATGTATTTATCTGCACAATAGCCTTCATAATAGGAATATTATTGTCCCTTATTGTCCACATTTTATAGTGAGGCACAAAGAAATTAAAGTCAAAGGGTCCCTAATTTGAGATGTCTGAGAACATTATTATGAAAATTTATACTATTACCCATCTTTTAGCTGAGCGGTTACCTAATTGGGGGAGGAGGGTCTAGCATATTATTTCATTAGGAGCAGACAGAGCTACATATTTAATGTAATAAATTAGTAGTAGTGTAATGTAGTACATATTTGATGTAATCTTAGATATTATTAATCTTACATATTATTACACTGACAGCCTTATTTCCCTTGTAGAATTCAAGAGGCTGTAAAATCAGTTTCTTTGCTTGTTTTGAGTGATGGATATAACTCTGTCATGTATTTAGCTCCATAAAAAATATTACTTTTTACCCTGATCTTAAAGGAGCACAGGACAGTCCTGTCTAGGTAGTGCTACGCACTACAGGAGTCTTGCTTTCCCTGCGGATATTTTGCTAGTTCTTCCCCTTCTGCCAAGTGGAGATATATTCAGGTCCAGCTCTCATTAATTCATGAGCATTTGTCACTTGAACAAATCTAAGCTTAAGTGGGATGTGCAGGCAATCACACACACCAAAAAAAAAAGAAAAAAGAAGGAAAAGGAAAAAGAAAAAACAATTTGTAACTGCCTGGGAATAGTTTAGGTTTAGCAACTCACAGACATGTTGTGGCAGAGTTGGCCAAATGATTGTACCATGCATACTCACATGGTAAAGATAACCATAACATGACTTCTCCCAGTTCATGAGTCTTACCCTTGAAACCTCTAGAGAGTTCCCTTAATGAAGGACTTTCTGTGTGCATATATCCTTTAGTTTTTACAAAAAGATAGCAATTTCAAAATCAAAGGTCTGCCATATGAATCTGATGTGCCTTATCAGGGTACTGAAAAAGTTAACTGCATGGATGTTTGGCGTGTGTGCTACCTGCTAATAGCAGCATGGTTTTTTTCCTCCTGGTGAGACACTTTAGAAGGAAGAGGGGACAAGTACTTTGCCTCTGGGCTTCACATCTGCTTCTTAACAGCAGAGGGTGGTGATAATTGGAGTCACGGTGATCAGTCCAAACTCCAGAGACAAACAGGCACTGACAATTTCATAAAATCATAGAATAGAAAGGATCTTAAGGTCATCTAGTTTCGAGTCCCCTGCCATGGGAAGGGACACCTCACACTAGACCACGTCTCCCAAGGCTGTGTCCAAATTGGCCTTGAATACTGCCAGGGATGGAGCATTTACCACTTCTTTGGGCAATCTGTTCCAGTCCCTCACCACCCTTACAGTAAAGAACTTCTTCCTTAGATCTAACCTGAACTTCCCCTGTTTTAGTTTAAACCCATTACCCCTTGTCCTGTCACTACAGTCCCTAATGAAAAGTCCCTCCCCAGCATCCTTATAGTTCTCTTTCAGATACTGGAAGGGTGCTATGAGGTCTCCATGCAGCCTTCTCTTCTCCACGCTGAACAGCCCCAACTTCCTCAGCCTGTTTTCATACGGGAGATGCTCCAGCCCCTTTATCATCCTTGTGTCCCTCCTCTGAACCTGCTCCAACAGCTCCATGTCCTTCTTATGTTGAGGACATTAGAACTGTTGTTAACAACATACCTGTATTCTTCCCAGGCCTCCTGTCCTTGCTTCCACTTTTTATAAGCTTCTTTTTTCCTTCAAAGTTTTCTTAGCAGCTCCTTATCCATCCGTGGAGGTCTCCTTCTAGTTGGGGTGCAACACTCCTGAGCTTGTAGCAGGTGATCCTTGACTATCAACCAAGAGTCTTGGCTCTCTAGGGCTGTGTCCCATGGAACCTTCCGAAGCAGGTTCCTGAAGAGGCCAAAGTCTGCTCTTTTGAAGTCCAGGGCAGTGAGCTTGCTGCACGCTCTTCTCACTGTCCTGAGGATCTCAAATTCAACCATCTCGTGATCGCTGCATCCAAGGCTGCCCTGGCGTGTCACATTTCCAACAAGCCCTTCCCTGTTGGTGAGCACAAGTTCAAGCATGGCACCTCTCCTTGTCGGCTCCTCTATTACTTGCAGAAGGAAGTTGTCTTCCACACAATTGAGAAACCTCCTGGATTGCTTGTGCTGGGCTGTACCGTCACTCCAACAGATATCAGGGTGGTTGAAGTCACCCATGAGAACAAGGGCCCGTGAGCGTGAGGCTTTTCCTATCTGTCTATAGAGTGCTTCATCTGCAGGTTCTCCTTGATCAGGTGGTCTGTAACAGATCCCCACAGTAATGTCTCCCATAGCTGTTTTGCCTTTAACCCTGACCCACAAACTCTCTGTTGACTGCTCACCTGTCCCCAGACAGAGTTCCATACTCTCCAGCCTATCCCTAACATAAAGAGCATCTCCCCCTCCCCGCCTGCCAGGCCTGTCCTTCCTAAAGAGCCTGTAACCTTCCATTCCAACACTCCAGCCGTAGGAGCCATCCCACCATGTTTCTGTGATGCCTATTATATCATACCCCCATAGACGTGCACACATCTCTAATTCCTCTTGTTTGTTCCCCATGCTACGGGCATTTGTATAGAGGCATCTGAGCCGAGCTCCAAATGAAGCCGGCTCATTGGCTGGAGCAGCTGGAATATATGTACATTGCTCCGAGCATTTACTATAGCTGCTGGCAAGGATAGCAAAGCAGTTCTGCATGGGGCCAACAGATTCAGGAGGAAGCCCCTTGCTTTTGGTTGTCCTTTTCCTCCTTTTTTTGTTGTTTTTTTTTTGTCACTAATTCCCAGCTTCCCAGGTTAACGGCCTCCTTCTTTCCTTCATGAGCTAGAGGTGAAGCTCGAGGCCCCTGCACAGTTTGGGCCAGGAGCAAGCATTCCTGCTTCCTCTCAGCTTCCCTGACATCTCGCCGTCTATTGACAGCATCCCGCAGCTCAGCCCCTGCTGCAGGAGGACCTGCACCAGGGAGCACCGAGTGCAGCCCTGCACATTGTGCACCCTCCCCTCACCAGACCAGTGCAGGCACTCTCCTCTCTGCACCCCGAGCTCTGCACCGCAGCCTCCCCTCTCATCGGCTCTGTCTGGGTGCCTACGCTGCCACCGCCGGGGCAGCCAGAGCAGAGCTCCCGGACCGGTCCCTGCTCACAGGACGAGTGCTCACCATCCCACTCGAACTGCCGCACAAACTGCCTCCCCGCGCTCCCTGGGGCAGGTTTTTACCCACTCGGGGCTGGTGCCGCTGCTCCTGGCTGCACCCCCTGTGAGTCGCTGCTGGCGTCAGCTGAGCTGCCGGCTCCTGGGCAGGTCCTGTCGAGGACCAATTTTAATTTAGTCTAGTATATTTTTCTAATATTTTTCTAATGTCTTCCTGTGCCAGAAGCTAATGGAGGCTTGAAATGTTAGAAGGATATCCACACGATGCGGGAGTAGAATTATTTCGAGGCTAGAATATAGGCTATATCTAAGAGTAATGAGGATGGGAGCATTTAGACTGACACTTAAGGAGCCTTGTCAGTAAGATCCTTTGAACTGTGAAGGTATTTCCTACAGAATATGGTGAAAGTCTCATAAATCTGAAGTTGCAATGACACATATTAGAGGAATTAAGTGGAGCAATCAGACATACTTATAATTGGAGGTTACCTCTCTTTTCGATCTAAATTTTGCTATTTCTCCTCTTTTACTCTATCCAGCCTCTTCAGAGACAGAATTTATGGAGAAAAAAAGTATGCTGTATTTATATATAGGATTACCTGAGTAAGCTGTACTGCAAGAGGTGTCTGTACCATTTCCCAATGAAGCCAAGAAACCACCAGAGCTCTGATTTTTCTCCATTGCTATCTGCTGGGGAGAGGAATGATGTGACTGTTCCCTGCCTTGCTACCCAATGAATTAATGAAACTATGTGTTTTCATTGCTAATAGAATTTTTGAGACAAAAATTGCAGAATAAGAGATCTCTTCCTTGAATGGCTAAGATGGCATCAATAATATGATAAAAGTCAATTTTAATAGCTAATTTGAGAAATGTGCCTTTCTGAAGTGCTGAGTTTGATTCTCTGTGGGAACTAGTGTTATGATGATGAAAGTGAGGTGCGGTAGCACCTAGATGTGGTGGGATCTGAGCACCCGTGACTGTCAACAGTACATAGAATCACAGAATCAACTAGAATCACTAGAATCAACTAGACCTTTAAAGTCATCAAGTCCAACCTTTCCCTAGGACTGCCAAGTCCACCACTGATGCTGCCCTTTGAGTGCGTCCTGGGTTCAGCAGTAGCAGTCATGCTACATGACTGCTACTGCTGAACCCAGGACAGAAAGGCAGAGGAGGAGGAAGCCAACCAAGGAGCCTAGACTCTCCCAGTCCAGAGAGGAGGGGCCACCTTTATTGTGCCAATAGAGGGGGATCACAGTGGTCGCTCAGAGATGAAACACGGTTAGTCCCACTGAGGTGTCCAGGCCGTGCATTGGGAGTTTGGGCCCAATGTTGCAAGTGGGAGTTGTCTCACACCCACGTGGGGCTGGAAGGGATGGGGCTGCTGCCGCTTTCTAGTGCTGCAGAGTCAGAGGATGCTGCTGATGGCTGACTGTCCTGGGTTCAGCAGTAGCAGTCATGTTACTCCTTCTTGGTAGCTGGTGCAGTGCAGTGTTTTGACTTTCGGCCTGGGAACAGAGCTGATAACACTGATGTTTTGGTTTGGCCAAGGACTTTGTGAGCCTCATGCTCTGCCAGGGGGGAGGGGAAGCTGGGAGGAAGCAGAGACAGGACACCTGACCCAAACTGACCAAAGAGGTATTCCATACCACAGCACGTCATGCCCAGGATGTAACTGAGAGTTAGCCCGAAGGGCTGGGAGACTGCGGGGTTGGAGGAGGTATGGGTCGGTGCTTGGTTGGGCTTGGGGGGCAAGTTATCGGTCGGCTGGTGGTGAGATGATGTGTTCTCTTCCCTTGTTATTTCCTTTATCATTATTATCATTGGTGGTAGCAGCAGTGATTTGTGTTATACCTTAGTTACTAAACTGTTCTTACCTCAACCCATGGGAGTTTCATTCTTTTCGATTCTCCTCTCTCCTCTCTGTCCCTCCGGGAGTAGCGGGAGGGCAAGAAGGGGGGGAGTGAGTGAACGAGTTACCTGACTGGGTTTAAACCACGACACCGATGCCTGCTGGTTCTGAGGCTCCTGGTCTCAGGTATTGGCGAGCACTGGGACAGCCCCTCACTGCCTGGCTGCGGGTGCTCCTTTCACCACGTGGTGCTGGCAGTTGGCTTCTCTCCTGCTGTCTTCTGGGCCACGTGTAGGCAATTTGGGTGTGACAGTTCAACTGGGAGCACACTGGGGAGCCGTGGCATGGCCTGATTGTTGCAGTGCCAGTGTCTGGTGCCAGGGAACTGTGGCATGGCTATAAAGCCTCCTGGCTGTCAGTGCTGGAGCTGCTGCTCCCTGATGACTCCTGACAGTCACTGCTGCAGCAGCTGCTAGCACATGCTGGGAAATGCTGGGATAGCCGCGACACAGCCTGTCTGCATGTGCTCCTCTTCGCACGTGGTGCTGGCGTGTGGGTGTGCTCTAATGGCATCTTTTGCACTGCGTGTTGGGAGTTTGGGCCCAGCGTTGCGAGCAGGAGCAGTCTCACACCCACACAGACCCGGTGGATCTTGAGGCACTGCCTCTTTATCGTGCTCTGGAGCCACGGGATGATGCTGATGGCCGCTGTCTTGTGGTGCTGTGGCTGTGGCTCGCACGTGCTGGTGAGCCCTGGGACAGCCTGAACACAGCCAGTCTGTGGGGGCTCCTCCCAGCTCATGCTGCTGGTGTGCAGCTGCCCTGGGAGCATCTTCTGGGCCGTGCATAGGGATCTTGGGCCTGACACTGCATGCAGGAGCGGTCTCACACCCGCATGGGCCCACCGGGTCTGTTGCTCCTGCTTCTTTGCAGTGGTGCAGAGCCATGGGATGCTGCTGACGGCTGCTGCCTGGTGATGCTGCACTGCGGGTCTCATGTGATGTGCAGCACTGGGACAGCCTTGGCACCGGCTGGCTACGGGTATTGCTCACAGTGCGTGTTGCTGGCGGTCGGCTTCTCTCCTGCAGTCTTCTAGGCCACGTGTAGGGTGTCCGAGTCTGATGGGTGCATTGGGTTTGGTGTTGCCATCGATCAGGCCCAGGGTGGCTGGAGCGGCTGCTGTACTCACACACTGGGCAATTGTGGCATGGTGCTGATGGCATCTGTCTGCTGCTGCTGGGACTGCTGAATTCCAGTTCCAGAGATCCAGGAGACTGCCCCAGTGCTGCTGGGTTGGCAGTGCTGGGATGAGCAAGCTCTGACCTGGCACTGGAGGCTACAAGGGAAAGCAGGAACACTAAGTGCTTGGCTCCTAGGTCTAGGGCAGTGTAGGGCAGAGAGGTGCTCCAGCCCTCCTGGAGCAGACAGGCTCTGCCAAGCCCACACCAGGCACCCACTGCTCGGCCTTGCCTGGCCCCTGGCCCCAGCCCAGGAGTACCCGGGTGCTTTGACACTTACAGGTGCTCAGGCCAGCACAGCTGTCACAGTCTCATCTGGCCTCATGGCTGTTCCCGAGGTTGGAGCAGCATCTGTAAGTGCCCACAGCAGCGCAGGAGCTGCACAGGAACAGCTGCCAGGGCCTGGGGAAAAAAATGGGTTCATGCCTCTAAGGATAAAGTGCCCACAGCACGGGACGGTCCAGCAGAGCTCTTGTTCTCAGCCCTTCTGCTTTGAGCCCTTGCCGAGACAGAGATCCCATGCCGAAGCCCCCGGGTGCATCTTTGGCAACTTACCCGTCTGGCTCTGCCACCCCTCTGCCTCCTGGACAAAGGCACTCCCTGGCATCGCAGCTCCTGTGCTTCTGGTACAGTTCTGCGTATGCATTGTTGTCTTCCCATGATGCTTGTCTGATGGAGAAAGGAAACTTGATGAGCCCTTGCTGCCACAGCATAAGGCATATGCAGGGCCTCCCCGCTCTTTCCCCCACACTCTGTTTCCAACTCCTGCATGGAGCTAAACCCTAGACTTGGGGGTCAGCGGAGGGCCATAACTGCAGGGGCAGGTCCAGTCATGGCGCAGTGCTGGCCAGAGGACACCAACTTCACTGGGATTCGGACCCCCATGAAGAGCATTTCTGTTAGAAACAGTCCCGTTTTTTGACACAGAGGGCACTGCAAGCAAAAAAGCACCAGCACGCATAGCCTGTCCCTGGACTCAATGATCTTTATGGCCTTCTCCAACCTAAATGACTCCTGTGACTCTCATTACCATTCCGCTATTACTTTATCACCATTTGCTTGCACTATGATTTTCCTTCAGTCGTCGATTCCTTACCATCGCTTCATCATGAAGAAAGCCCTTTTAATTAACCCACCAAGGATGACTTCCCTGAATAATTCACCTGCGACACCAGGACAAACACCAGACCGTGTCTGGAGCACAAGCAGAGTAGAAGAAAAGGAATGATGGAATAGTTTGGGTTGGATGGACCTTCAAAGGTCCACTTAGTGGCTGGTGTATTGTTTATCCATAAAAATAGAGAAGCCACTGTTGGTTGTGGCAGTCATCAGCACTCCATTAAACTCATGTGGTGAGCGCAGCTAAAAGAGGCAGCCAACAGATGAGTAGTTTCTCTGCTTTCTTCTTCTAGGGCTGCTGGAGAGCTGCTAACTCTTCAAGGGTTTTCAGGGTGCTGGCTGCAGCTGGGAAGGGATAAGTACAGGAGGCCTGTGTTCCAGCAGGCTCTAGCAACTCCTAATGAGCTCTGCCAGCTATGCCTGATCAGAAGGTGCTTTGAGCTTTTTTCGTTCTTCAACTGACTCCTAGTTTGGGAAGATCATGCACCCTTTCAGCAGGTGCTGTGGAGAACCCTATATAGCTGCTGGCCTTAAAATGCAGCTCCCAGATGTAGCAGCTGATGCAGTAGTCCAGGAAGAGATTAGTTCTTCTCCAGGACCCTGAAGATACAAAAGCCTGAACCCCTAGCTGTACTGAAGAATGTGATGGAAGACTGTGCTTATCAGGCTGGGAAATTAAGATTTCCATGGTGGCATAGGCAGAAGCTTGTGAGTTCTGGCCTCAGGAGGAAGGCTTCTGCTCCACCTGCAGATACGCAACTACAGAATAGCTTCAGTTCCAGGGGTGCGGATGCAGGGCTGGAGCTCTGTCCAATAAAGCATCTGAGCCTGAGAAAGAAGGCTGGTGGCAATGGGTCACTGTGAGGGATGGAGTCCTCATCTCTCAACCCAGCCTGTGTTCTAGGGGATGTTTTCTGCTTAGCAAGGGCTCAGATCTCGGATGTTGTAGACACACTGGTTGAGCTTGTCCAGTCCCTGGGCTATTACTCACTTCAGGTGAGCATCAGTGATACAGTCAATGGCACCTGGAGCATATGAGTTATGGATATAAGTTTTCACAGGTCATGGTTGAGCTCATGTGGCCCAGATGGTTTTCTCGTTTATGGCATAGGGCTAGAGAAGGAGTGGACAGACCCTGTAGGTCTGCAACTATTTGCATATTTGGTGTCAACAGCAAGGACTGGACTTTTATGACTATGAGATCTTCTTTGGGGATCAAATGTGCCTATAAAGAAATGTGATCTTCCTGATCAAGTGGGGCAAAACCATCACAGGAATGACAGGGGAGGGCAGTGAGGAACCACAGCAGGTTTTGCATATTACGTGAAGGAACTTTGCCTTGGGACCAAACAATGAGCTGGCTGGGAGCTGCTAGGTCATACTCAGAGAGCAGACCAATGGAGGTGATGCTGTGGTGGGTGTTCACCACAGACCACCAGATTAGAAAGAAGGAGGTGACTCCTTCTTCAGACAATGGGAAGAAGCCATCCCAGAGGAGACAAGACTCAGGGGATTTTATCCATGTGTATAAATATCTGATGGGAGATTATAGAGTCAGAGCCAGACTTCTTTGTGGTACCCAGTCAAAGAGCAAGAGGATATGGGCACAAGTTGAAATTTAGGAAATGCCATTAATAAAAACCCCAAAATGAACAGCTTTTCACAATGTGGGTATGTGAAAACTGGCACTGACTGCCCAGAGAGATTGTGGCCTCTCCATCCTTGCAGCTATTCAAACCTTGCTGGACATGGCCCTGGGCAACATGCTCTAGCTGACCCTGCTTTGAGCTGAGGTTAAATTAGGTGATCCTCAGAGGTACCTACCAGCATCACTGATTCTGCAGCTCTGTGGGAAACCACAGTCCTTCTTTTCCTTTACATCAGTGAGGAACAAGGTACCTGACTTCTGGTGATGTGCTTGAAGTTTATGTGGAGACAAAAAGTGGGAATGATTTGCAGCACAGCTTTCCCAAAGCATATTTGCTTTTTGTGAGTGAAATAATCTACCTTGAATTGCTTATTTATTGGCAATAAAAGAAACCACAAGGCTGACCTGCAAATTACAGGGATATTTTTACATTATCTGGCATTCATTGGTTTTTCTGACAATTTTCATAGAATCATAGAATCATAGAATAGTTAGGGTTGGAAAGGACCTTAAGATCATCAAGTTCCAACCCCCCTGCCATGGCCAGGGACACCTCACACTAAACCATCTCACCCAAGGCTTTGTCCAACCTGGTTTTGAGCACTGCCAGGGATGAAGCATTCACAACCTCCCTGGGCAACCCATTCCAGTGCCTCACCATCCTCACAGTAAAGAACTTCTTCCTTATATCCAATCTAAACTTCCCCTGCTTAAGTTTTAACCCGTTACCCCTTGTCCTGTCACTGCAGTCCCTAATGAAGAGTACCTCCCCAGCATCACTATACCCACCCTTCAGATACTGGACGGCTGCTGTGAGGTCTCCACGTAGCCTTCTCTTCTCCAGGCTGAACAGCCCCAACTTTCTCAGCCTATCTTCATACAGGAGGTGCTCCAGTCCCCTGATCATCCTCGTGGCCCTTCTCTGGACTTGTTCCAACAGTTCCATGTCCTTTTTATGTTGAGGACACCAGAACTGCACATAATACTCCAGGTGAGGTCTCACAAGAGCAGAGTAGAGGGGCAGGATCACCTCCTTTGACCTGTTGGTCACGCTCCTTTTGATGCAGCCCAGGATGCGGTTGGCTTTCTGGGCTGCAAGCGCACACTGAAGCCGGCTCATGTTCATTTTCTCATCAACCAACACCCCCAAGTCCTTCTCTGCAGGGCTGCTCTGAATCTCTTTGCCCAACCTGTAGCTGTGCCTGGGATTGCTCCCACCCAGTGGCAGGACCTTGCACTTGGCATGGTTAAACTTCATGAGGTTGGCATCAGCCCACCTCACAAGCGTGTTGAGGTCCCTCTGGATGGCATTCTTTTCCCTCCAGGGTATCAACTGAACCACACAGCTTGGTGTCATCGGCAAACTTGCTGAGGGCGCACTCAATCCCACTGTCCATGTCACTGACAAAGATGTTAAACAAGACCGGTCCCAACACCGATCCCTGAGGGACACCGCTCGTTACTGGTCTCCAGCCGGACATTGAGCCATTGACCACAACTCTTTGTGTGCGGCCATCCAGCCAGTTCTTTATCCACCGAGCGGTCCATCCATCAAATTGCTGTCTCTCCAATTTAGAGACAAGGATGTCATGTGGGACAGTGTCGAACGCTTTGCACAAGTCCAGGTAGATGACATCAACTGCTCTACCCCTGTCCATCAGTTCTGTAGCCCCATCATAGAAGGCCACCAAATTGGTCAGGCAGCAAGGTCAGCCCTTCCCTGTTGGTGAGCACAAGTTCAAGCATGGCACCTCTCCTTGTTGGCTCATCTATTACTTGCAGAAGGAAGTTGTCTTCCACACAATTGAGGAACCTCCTGGATTGCTTGTGCTGGGCCGTACTGTCACTCCAACAGATATCAGGGTGGTTGAAGTCCCCCATGAGGACAAGGGTCTGCAAGCATGAGGCTGTCTATAGAGGGCTTCATCCACACAGTCCTCCTGATTGGGTGGCCTGTAGGAGACCCCTACAGTAACGTCTCCCATTGCAGTTCTCGCTTTGACCCTGAACCACAAACTCTCTGTTGACTGATCATCCGTCCCCAGACAGAGTTCCATACACTCCAGCCTAACATTGACTGAAATAGCAACTCCCCCTCCTTGTCTGCCTGGCCTTCCTTTCCTAAAAAGCCTGTAACCTTCCATTCCAACACTCCCATCATAGGAGCCATCCCACCATGTTCCCGTGATTCCAGTGATATCATATCCCTGTAGACATGTACGCATCTCTAATTCCTCTTGTTCATTCCCCATACTATGGGCATTGCATAGAGGTGACTGTGCTGAGCTCCAAATGAAGCTGACACATTGGCTGGAACAGCTGAAGTAGCTCTGCATTTCTCCAAGCATTCATTACAGGTGCTGGCATCTGACTGGTAGTTTTGGCATGGATGGGTGCCCCCCTCCCCCAACAAATCTAGTTTAAATCTGCTTGACTCCAGTGTGGATTTTTCCTTCCTGTTACCTCCAAATCCTCTCTCTCAGTTTCCCTCTCTGCCTCCATCCTGGTTCCTCCTCATCTGTCGTTCTGTAACATACCCCATTACTTTCATCCAATTCCAGTTTTTGCTCTTTCAATCTCTCATTTTGGTTTCCACATCCAGTGAATTCTAATGATCCACTCTGAGACTGCTGTCCAAATAAAAAATCTCTCCTATTCTCCCTTTCTTCGCTCCCCAGATCAGTCCCTTTTCCTTAGCCAGCCAGTGGCAACCTCTTGTTCGCTTCCCCACCATCCTTTCTAACACTTGACCCTCTTGCCCTCATTCAAGTCTCTCCCCTTCTCCCACTCCTTTTGTGTAGCCTATTATGATTTTCTTATCAATCCTTTCTCTCTCTGCTCTCATTCCCCTTCACAGCATGGCCCAGGTGGACACAGGCTTCATTTATCCGTGTGGCTGCACACGGATATGCCAAGCCTTCTGCTCAGCCTCTTAGAGAGGGCTTCTGAGGAGGGAGGAAGACAATGTTTTGGCCACTGCACCCCTGCTAGACTCAGACCCAGAACCAGAAGCTCTCCTGCCCCATCTCCCTCAGCACAAAGTGTCTGGCTTCATCTATATGCAGAATACTTGTGATCAGTAATTACAGGAAAACTGGCTCTCTGTCCCTTGACTGCTGTGTGGGGACAGCTCAGTCCCTGTTTTGAGAGCAGCTCAGAGCCAGCAGCAGCAATGGGGGTGGGAGGCAAAGGCAGAATGCATGGTGCTCTATCTCTCTGCTGAGAGTGGCAGTTTCATAGCGTGATAAGCTCTAGGAGCAGGCTGGGTGATGCAGTTTGTGAAGATACTAATTTCTGAACCTTTAGGTAAATTCTTGCAAATATGAAAATTATTGACTTTTCAAAGGTACCTTAAACTCTTCCAGTTTGGGGCAGATATTCACAGGGAAGCAAAAGGCATATCTCCTACACAAAGTTATTCCCTTGCCAAACCGTACATCTCTACTTCAAAGCATGAGACATTTCTCAAAGCAAACCAGCTTGTTTTCTCTTTGGTCTCACTCTCAGAAGTGTTCGAATGGTGCTAGTTGAAAATGTCAAAACCCTAAAATAGAAACATGGAGCCAAACAAAAAAAAACAACACCCTGAGGCAGACACCTGGCATGGGCTGTGTTCAACCCAGGCAGATAGATTTGGAAAAGTTATAAGCAGATGAAATCAGTATAATCAGTACACCAGCACACTTGAATAGTAAGCAGCAGTGTTGATTTCTGTCTGTTCTTTATAGCACCTTCCGTAGTGGTAACTGGGTGCCTTTGTGGTATGGGTTGCATGAATTCCTCTAGTGCCTCTTCAACAGCAAAACTTCCCAAAAAGCTCTGTACTCATAGTGCAAAGAATTTGTTGCATTTTTGTTTCGCACTTACAAAAACTACATCTGAGGACTGAGAAGGGCCAAAATCACCAGGGTTTCCCCTACAGAGTTTTCTCGCTCTGTTGCTCTGTTTTGGAGGGATCTGGAAAGAAAAAACAGCCTCTGCCCCCCTCTCCTGCTGAATTTCAGATCAGCAGAGGTGAGGCTCTTCCTTGCTCTACAGGACTGTGCTCAGGCATACTGGCTCTGTGTTTAACCTTCACCCACACAGTGGCTCCAACTTGATACGATGGTATTAATTTGCAGGCAAAATGCCTAGTTCATCCTGGTGATGTTCAGTGTCTCAGCAGAGATGTTAGACAGCCACTTCCATGTAACCATTTCTCAGCCTTATTTTCATATTCATTTTTATAGCAATACTGCTCTTTTTTTTCCTTTACATAGGTTGCAAGTTGTAAGTATAAGCAACTTCGAACACTGAAAAAAAATCTGAAAAACAAAGTTTTTATTCTCCATACAGAGCTCATTAATAAATTTTTACAGTGTGTCCCAGTGCAAATATACACAATTATGATGTTTCTTCTACAGAGAATGCGTCAGTATTGCTGAAGGGACTACCTGTCAGGACAATATTATCCATCAAATGCAATTATTCATTTTACCAGTTGCCAGTGTTCTTAGTTTATAAGACACAGATTGCTATTGGAAATACAGCAAAGTAGCAAGAGTCTTAAAGTTAATAGTTAACCTACAGATTCCCTTTGGGATGGAGTAACCGTTTATGTATAGTCACGCAGAACCATGCTGGCATGCAGGTTAGATGGACTTTCAGGTTATATAAGAAAATTAAATAAAATTATCAATATATTTTATGGTGAAATTACAGATTTTATAACATTAAAGTCAGAATGAGAAACTCGATTCCTTCTCATTAGTTTTCTCAGTTTTCCTTAGTATCTAGTTCTAAAAGATAACACATTCTGGTAGAAATCCTTGTGCAGAACAATACTCATAAAAAGAGAAATTGAGAGATCAGGTACGTGGTAATTGACTTTATGTCACAGAAATCAGTGAAAACTTTTGGTGTTGTTTTCAAGCCTTGAATAACTGTTTTCTGTCAAAGAAACTCATGGAGCTTTGCTTTTTCTTTTTTTCTAAATTAACATTAGGATTTCCATTATCTATCAAGGATTCATATAAAACAAGTCATTGGAATAAAGTATATACTGGAACTGTATATTTATCAAGAAGGAAATAGTGCTGCTGCTTCTTAAATGGTTGCTACAAAATATGCAGAAGTGAAAAGAGTGATACTATCCTTTTATTTTGACTCAGCATTTAAAGCAAGAAGTTTGACAGCTGACTGTAGGAAAGCTGAGAGAAGTTAGGAAATGCAGATAAAATGAGAGGGGCAAAAGTTATGAACATTTTAGGAAGGAGCAGTTAATTCCTACCTATCTAATCTTGTTATTTTTTTCTTTCTTATGAAAGGTTTGGTCATTTTAAGTAATTGTTAAGGATTAGTCAATACTTTGATCAACCTTGATATTGATCAAGATTACAAGAAGATAGGGGAACGTTACAATGAGCCTTGTGTCCTCAAGCCTCGGGGGTCCCCCGTGCTGTGTCACTGTAGGAGCTTCTAATCCTCCACAGTGCTCACCTGAGCCATAATTAAAAAAAGAAGTATATTCTGGTCAGTGGGTTTTAGTAGCCCTGATCAGAGGAATCTGTCTTTTGTGACTATCTTTGATTTGCAGTGAACAGACTATGAGATTGAGCTCTCAGATCCTTTCAGCATCTGCAAGGCCTCGCAGGGTCTTTGCCAAAGTACATTAACAAATGTTATTTGAGTAATAACTCAGCTTTTGAATTTTAGCCTCTAGAAGCCATTTAAATTGTTTTTAAGCCAGACTAGAGCATTTGGCCAACCTCTGCTGTCAGGCATGCTGATGCAGACCAATATCCCAGTAGTCTTTAATTCCTAAATAGCACATTGCTGTAATAATAACCTGTGGTGTGGTTCTAAATTGCTTTCCTGCATTATAACTCTTCACTTTTGATTATAGATTCTTTGAAATTGCAGTAATACTTGTTATAATCTGGTTTGCTCATATTTCTTTCATACTTGGATGCTTTACAGCCATGCTTTGTATATGCAAACTGGATAAGCCCTGGTAAAAATGTATTGAGTCTGAGGAGGCATAAAAGCAGCAAGCTTCTGTTTTCTTCTAAAAACGTGGTAGCAAGAATGTTGCTTTCTGGGCTCTAAGTGGATTTACATATTTAATAGCAGAAGTGCCCGTCCAGTAGTCATCACATGGAAGGTTGCACTGCTACAGACCAGCACACCTCTAAATATATTTTGTAGTGCATTCTCACATACCTAAACTGCTGCATTTAAGTGTGCAGGTTTTATCTATTCATTATTTTGGTAAATGTAGATTGCTCAGGACCCTCCAATGTGTAATTATATGTTTGAATGAGCACAGCAACTTCACTAGCAGACATTTGTTCAGTAGATATGCTAGGAGAATTATAACTGATGCCTTTTTTATCACTGAATGAAAAAAGATAAAAGTGCTGCCATAAACTGGAAGTTGAAATAAATTATGTAAAATACATAATTCACGTAATGACTGTCCCTTTATAAATGTTCGTATTAAGTAACCATATCATTTGGGATAATTCCTCCTTGAGGAATGCTGTGAAAGAACAGCTCATTCATTATCTTGACTTGGTGAATTGCTCTAAACCAGCTTCTCTGATGAAAAAATTGATTTAACATTTATTTAAACAATTGAAAATAATGCTTGAATTCTATATTTTCCTGTCCAGAGCATTTCAGTAACTCTGCACTATATAGCTTTGACTAATTAAACTGAAACTCCCCCCAAAACCCATGCATCTAACTCTCCTTTACATGTATATACACATTCATAAACATGCTTTAAAATCCTGCCTGGTCTATTAATCAGACCAAAAGAGTAATCATTCAGCTGCTGTACCGTAGTTCCCTTGATTCATTGATGTCAGTAATTAAAAGTTTTGGAGTTATACTTGTAAGATTCAAAGCCACGCATTTATCTACAGGCAGGATGCAGCTTCTGCTGACTGCCCTCGTAAGAGCATCTCTGATAGTGGGCAACACGTCATTTCCACAAGTTTTTGTCAAGAATGTTCTTAAAATTAAAAAGATGAACTACTGAATTAAACCTACCACTTGTAGATGAGAGAAAGTTATGGAAAAAAATTACAGTAAGGGGGAAAGCACATATGTACTATTGTTAGTAGCAAAGTTTACAGAAGTGTGAGGTTGTGTGGGTAGGTAGAAGAGAGCCAAATTTCTGAAACAGAAAACAGGAGAAGAGACCATCTTCCCCTCCAGAAAGAGGAGCTTCTGGGGCACTTAAAATTGACCCCAAAGAACATTCTCTGTGAAAGGAAATTAGCAAGTTGTCTTCCAACAGTAGCACTGGTAGTGAGGGGGAAAAGGGATTTCTTGCAGATCAAAAGTAAAGACTGAATAGAAGAGTTGCAGGAGGGCATTCTTCAGAAGGATCTGTTAGTCTGGATAAGCTCCTGCCAAGTGCTGTATATACAGTTTCTTATCTACACTGAATTTCCAAACCTTTTGAGGTTGTCCACCCTGTCTCATCTGCCTTTTTCTTTTTAAATTGTAATTCAGCCTTTCCTTGTGATCAGCATAGTTCCTATATTTAGATTCAAATCTCACTTGGAGAACACTTTAATTCATTGCATACCACCAGCCTCTGATTTTGTCTCTGAGATTCAGAAAGACACCTTGACAACATTCTCTCTGCTCCCAGGGATTTTGATGGGAACAGTTTTGAAATTCAAACCAAACTGTTGTGTTTGTCAAGACCAGGGTGAGTTTGTGCAATTAGAACTTGATTCACTGTGTTTTTGACAAGTTCTCCCGGGAGATTTCTAAACATTGAAAACCTTTTAGGATGAAGTTCATGTTTTCTGCATGTGCCTGGCAAAGGTAGATATATTGCTCCAGTATAAAAAGCTGAAATTGCATTTTTCCTCTCACAGTCAGGAAGTGAGCTTGTATTGGGGTCAGAGAGGAGGCTGTAGAGAAGAGTTATCTTCCCTAATTTTTATTCACGTTGGAGGCTATACTTTGGGGTTTATGATTTTGTTCATTCTTTAAGGCATGTGATTTACGTATGCATAACATAGAGAGAGTACGGGCAGCATTTTCTTTCCCCAAGGGATGAGAAAATGAATGGATTTTTAGAGAAGGGAGGGCAGACAGGAAGAGGAGATCTTAAGTAAATAATTTCTGCAACTATCAAGTGACATACACTCTCTGTAATAAGAGAATATTTCATGTCACTGAACTGCAGTGAATGGCTAATGTAATTCTGTGGTCACTATGGAAAATACAGTATAATAATCCAAGCAGCACACTAGCTTTATGTAACCTCTTGTTATTACTGAATATAAGTAGTAGACCTGTATTTACACAGGAAGACTATTGTTTTCTTATTTTTCTCAAAGTCCCTGTAGTCAAATAATGTACAATACAAGAAAATAAGGGTATCTTATGACAAAGATCATACAGCAATTCTTAGTAACTGAATTTTCCTATAATTTTGTATCTCTGTGTTGTTATGGGTATATTTGGTATCTGATTCAATTGGTTTGTAATTAAAGAATGTCTTGGTTTAGAAACTGGGAATATATTTAATATAATAGAATAAATCAGTTAAAAATTAATACACTTACTAAAACACACTGCATAACATTTTGAGGCCTTGATGCAGTGCTGAGTTCTGTACTCAGCAGCAGTTGTCTGAGATTGGACCAGTACTGGTATGAAACCCCCTCAGTTTATCTTTTACAAACTCTTCTGTTAAACTGGGTGTGGGGGGGAGGAGGGGAAGAGAGAGCACCTTTGAGTTTATACTTTGAGTTTATATCTTTTTCCTTATCTAAATGGTTGGTGAAGACCTTGCTGCCATTCAGCATCTCAGTCTCTGAGGGGACACTGTAAGTCAGAAAACCTTCTGGACAAACTGCTGAGGACTCTGAGCTGGCAGGTTTAGTTCTGTGGTCAGTGTCCTGGATCTGTTGTAAATGAATTTGGCAGTCTGTATCTCATGCACCAAACTGAGTCTGTATTTCACACCAGCACAGTTAAGAAGGCTCTTTCCTTTAGTTTTCATGGGAATACACTTTCCAGGAACTTTTCCGGTCCCTTTCAAACAGAAAAATCAACTATTCCATTCAGATTTGTTGAAATGGGAAACGGTTTGTGCTGAATTTTAATTTCAGAGGGCAAAAGGAGATGCTTCCATTTGACGAGGATGCACACTCAGTGCAGCGCTCTGCTGTTTAGCTTCCTGACCTGATGAGGGAGTGAAGAGAAACTGTCTCATATGATTACTAAAATTATTATGATTCATGGAAATAACTAGGTAGATCATGACAAACACAGAAAAAGTATTCAGAGGTCATTAGACCAGCCCTCATTGCCACTTAGGGCTTATGTATTCTGAAGAACTTTAGTGCAAAGAAGAGCATCTGCATTGTAGCATGTACTGCAAGCTGTAACTCAGGCTTCTGGAGTGTGACCCAGCTGAAACACCCTAAGTGTGATTCACCTTGAAGGTCAGGATGCCTAAATGTAGGTGGCTGCAAGGGAACTAGCTGTATACTCATTCCCATTCTGGTGGATGGCAATCTAATCCACAAAATAAATGTTAGAGGCTGATTTGGCAGCATGTGTAATGCAACTAAGAATGGACAAAATAAATGCCCATATATCATATATCCAGTTTCACTTGTATTCTAGATGGTTGATGGCAGTTTGGAAACATATTCCAGAGGTAGTACTGATGTGCAAGCGAAGATGATTGTATTTTTACATGTAGGCCTCCTAAACTTCATGTGTTTCCTTATATCCTCTTTTGCTACCGAGATGAGTTTACATAATGGCTATGCAAACATAACATATGCATTTCCTACTGCCACCCCAACTGGCAGCAAACAGCCTGCTGTTGCTTCTGGGACAGGTGTGCCTAATAGCCACATTACAGCTCTTGAAGATAAAACTGAGGGTAGAGTGAGAGCGTGGAGGAGGAGTTCTGGAATGGGATGAAGGAAAATGAAGGCAACTCATTCACAAGTGCAGTGCGCTGCCACTGCTAATTCTATTAGCAGGCTAAAAATCAGGACACAGAAAATTATTTTAATTTCAACTAAAAAACCAGGGACGGAGCTGGGAAGACTAAATATATTACATCATGTTGCTGTTGTCCCTGAAAAAAAGACCTAAGTGCAGATAGCCATGTTTTGCTAAGTCTGTCTTTCTTCTTTACACATTTGCAAACAGTTCTCTTTTTCTTTCCTTATATCTTAAGGGTGGTATATTAGTACAAATTCTAAGGAGGAAAATAATTTTGGAAAAGTTATTACTGATTTCTTTAAAGGAATTTTCACTGACTTGTTTGTACACCCCACATTTAAGTTTGAGACGCATTTCTCCTTGTGTTCCATATGCATCCCGTGTTTTTGCTTTGTGTCATCCTCTTAAGCTTTATTATTTTTTTCAGTATCAGTAACTTGCAGCATATAATCCTGGGTTGTTTCTTTTTTCAATAGAAAATGTAGTATTACTGTTTTGATGCCTTAGCCCCATCAAGATGAACAAGTACATGTAGTTTCCAGTTACAGCTAAACCAAAACAAATCAGAAGGAAGTTTTGGACTGAGACCATTGACCCAAACCTGCCACTTCAGATCGTACTTAACACCAAAAGACGAATCTAGAGTTTGGTTTGTAACCAGCCCCAAATTTTCTCAGAACAGGTGATGGTAAAACTTTTCAGAGTATGTATGATCTGAAGGAATTTTGACCAAAACAGAATGGCTCCTCAGTCCTCCATTTCTAATATTGAGTCAACTGATTTACTTTCCATTACAGTGAGTAACATACAGTAATCCCTTTGCTCCAGACACTCTTCATTTTATTGTGTTGCAAAGCTCACAGCGAGGAAAAACTCTGCTCATGTATTTTACTGCAAAAATTGTGGGCTTAGGCACCACTATAAAATACCATTAAGACTGGAGTATCGTACAACAGGGAAATTCATATATATGAGTATTTAGAAAAAGAAAGGGAAAATATGATTTTGGATGCAGCTGAAATTAGCTGGAGACAGTTGCCTTAATGCAAAATGAACTCAGAATTCTAAGTAGAGCTTACTGTTCTCAAATAGATACAAATGTCATTAGCAGTCTTTACAAATCCTGAAATGCTCCAGATTTCACTGTTCAGCTGCAATGTGGGTATATTTTCCACAATGCAATGGTATGTGTATTAGCGTGTATGTATTCATATTGTTAAAGATGATTACATATCAATGTATTTAAAATTTATTTTTATTCTTCACCTTATAGACAGATCTTTGGTCTTTTAGGGTAGCAGAAAGACTGTCTGGTCTGTTGTGATTTCCCTTGACAGCAAGCTGTAGTCTTAGTAAATCTGTAAATATATGCACTGCATGTTATTAGTGAATATTAATTTCTCCAATTTAGCACAGAAATGTCTTTCATAAAGTGTGCCACTGAGGTAGTTAGAAAAACCATTACTACTGACTTGCTGGTGGTTTAGGGAAGTTTCATGTGGGGAACAAGACACAGCTGCTTTACAGGAGCTGAGTGCTTTGACTCTTACAGGTACACGATATTGCAACATTACCACTTTATTTAGCAACTTATCAGACTCAAGAATCAACTGGAAGAGCTAAGACTGGTGTTTCGCATCCAGATGAATTACTTGATACCTGTTTAGCTCAACCAAGGTTAGACATGAGTGAGACAGTAAAGCAAGAGTAAAAGCTTACAAAAATTGGAGAAACTCGGAAAAAAAAAGTAGGACATTTACATTTGGGCAGCTTTAATCAGCCTTTTCAGCAGTTGGGAATAGCTAATCAACAGGTATGAACAAAGAAGATGAACCTCACAGTGTCACTGAAGTCAGTGATAGCTCACATCTGCCTGATGGAAACCTGGTGGACTTACTTGTAGAACATCCTGGGTATGCTCCTAGGACATCCTTGGTATGCACAGAGGCTGTGCTTAGTGATGTCTGCTGCAGCTCTTGCATGGATAAAGTTGTTTACCTTGCTCCTCTTCGCCTCTCGTGAGTAGATGAATCTTAAATGGTAGATGTAAGAAAAAACAGTCATTGCCCTCAGTGGGAAATGGTAATTACTGTTGTTCATGGTCACTACACATCTCAAGATGTGAAACCTGGTGTCCATCCTTCCTTGTGTACTGGCTTGTTTTCAAACACAATTAGTTTCTAACATAACAGAAAGAATGGATAGACATTAATTCTTAACTCTATTAGCAATATCTGTTCCACCAAGGAACCAGCAATGGTCACTAAGGACTGGGGAAGTATTGAGCTAGATGATGCTCAAAGACAACCAAAATACAAGTTCAGACCTAGAGTATGCTAAAGATTTATGGCAGATTAGACAGGCAGGCAAAAGCAATAGTGACTTCATTGGTCAGGATAACAGGTAATTCAGGATACCTAATACATGACATCCTCATGTTTTCTTGTGTCAAAGAAGAATTATAAGGAACAATGAAAAAGGAGAAAGCTCTGCAGCTGAAGGGAAACTGCACAGGGGAAAGTTTCTTTAAATAGAGAAGAGATTATAGCCCAAATTTGTAGACTGATTGAAGGAGTAGCTGTCATACAGACAGCCTGTACCTAGAGTAGTGAAAGATCTGAAGGGATTTGAATATGAAAGGCAGTGGCCTATATTTTATTTGATGAAAGAGAAAAGTGAGATGGTCAAGGAAACAGACTAGAAGAATGGTCTTTGCAGCAGCATTTCTGTGTCACTGGAGAACAAGTGCACTTGTGAAGGCCAGAGGGAAAGATGCCGATGTAACTGAACAGATGAAGAGAGCCTCGATAGAAATTTTAGCTGTGGGGTTTGATAGGAATTGTCATATCTGTCATATGCTATGCAGAACAGATCTGCGGTACCAAGACACTACCAGGTTGTGAAAGGTGAATAGAAGATGATACCCAATCTATAGTCACAGGGGAGAGAGAGGGAGTGCTGTCTGTCACAAATCAGGTATCTGCCTGTGAGTATAGGCATGGATATGGGTCTTTCAGTGAAATGCAAGCATTTCTTATTTTAGGCATCTGAAATCTTGAGATTACTTTGAGCTTGCTGTGGAAAAGCTGAATACCAGTTTGGACATTTCAGTAACAAGGGTCACTGTTTTGAGGACATGTGCATAAACAGTTTTGTCTACACTCAAAATGCATTAATGGATAAATTTAAAGTGCAGAGACCAGGACTTGTTTGGGACCTGGTGGCCTGGGAATTGTTGCCTTTAAATAAGCAGAAATTGATAATAGACTAAAAGGCTCTGTAATGTTTTTTTAATGGAAGGGGTCATTCAAGGCCAAGCACACACTTAAAAAGTGATCATATTGCTACCTTAACTCTCAAAGAAGGAGTTATTACTGTTGCCTTATCATTTTCTCAAATAAAGGAGAAAATGAGCCAGACTTGCAGTGCTGGTTCTAGAGAAAGGCAAGGACCTTGAAGAAGCTAAGCAAAGACTAGGGAGAAGACCACAAAGATTACAGAGAATGACAGTAAGGTTGGGGGTATGTCTGTGCCTTACGTTGCCATGTAGATCAGGGATAGCCTTTCTATACCCATGTCTGGTGCTGGAAGCTGTCTTCAGTCTTCTGCTTCAGCAGCTTGGTGCTCAACTGAAGCAGTTACTCCACTGTTACAGTGGATTTTCCATATTTTGAATTCTTTAAATCAAGACTAAGAGACAAAAAGTTTCCTCAATTGGTGACTTTGTGCCACTGTTCCTGATGAGGCTTTGTGATTGTTGTTGCCAATAACAATCCAAGCAGGTGAAGCCAAAAGAGATGAGCAGATAAATGAAACTTTCAGGACTTGAAAACTATGAATAGATTAGCACTGATGATACCAACATGAAGAAGGAGGTCATTTGAAGAGTAATATGTCATCTTTCACTGTGAGAGCTAAGTAGCCCCACTGAAGCCATACAAGTACAGGTGATAATGTTAAGACTAGATGTCTATTTTTCATTTAGTGATGACTAAAAACCTCAATGTCTATCAAACTTCCTTCTTATTTAACTAAGGTATTGTCAAAGAACAGAAGGCCAGAAACTGAGCAGTGGATTTCATCTCACAGGCATGAAAGTGAGTTCTAGTCACGGCTGCTGACTTCTTATGTGTGTTTGAATGAAATATTTAAATGATGTTTGCACTTTAGCAGCTCACAGCTGCAGACATCTCAGCTGAAGAGATCACTGCAAGTTGCAGCACTGCAGCGAAGTTAAAGGTAGCCACAGAGGAGTCATGCCTCTGTCTCTGCAATCCAGCTGTTCATTTCTTACTTCAAACAACTGCAAAAATATGTAGCCATTGCCTCTCATTAGATTTCCTCTGTCTGTCTGCCTTTCTGCCATGTTCTGAGAGTTGAAACAAAGCTATCTAAAAGATGCAAAGATACCTGAAAACGCACAATCCTCTATCTCACATGTTAAAAGGATTTTAATAATTTAAACACAAACTGCTGTCAGCAGTTTCTGGAGCACATATGCACATTCATGTATGCATTTTCTCAGTTTCTTCCCTCTATTTTTGTTTATTTATTATTCTAGGGGCTTTAAAGTACAAATGTTTTCCTAGCATTAAATATAGCATACATCATCACTACTTAAAGCAGAAATATTCCGTGCTCATTTTTCCTCTTTCATGATTTTATCTGAACAGTGTGTTTTATTTTTAATGATATTTCATATTTACTTTGTAACAAGCACCCTATGAGCTATTCAGGAGGAGAGATGAAAGCACATTTGTTAACTATGGGGAGTTACTGGGTTTTAATACCAGTCCCACCTTCTCTGTGGCAGTTTTCCCTGGGTGGAAAGGGGGTGGCTGAGGGATGTGGGGTCATGTGTGCATGTAGCATGGGAGGGCTAGCGTGGCATTGAGATCCTTTGCTGAGTCCTGCTGGCATCAGATCCAGGTCCCCTGGGGCTGGGAGACATTGCTGAGAGCCTGCAATAAAAGCCATCAAGCAGCAAGGAGCAATCCCACAGCCAGCCAGGATGCTGGGGGGTGCCAACATGCCCCTGGGCTGCCTCACAGGCAGCTGCCCAGGAGCCCTGGGGCTGCTGTTGTGTCCTGGCTGCAGTCAGGACAGGTCTTCCCCAGGCAATGCCTTCTCTTTTCCTCAGGTGATGGCAGAGAAAGGCCAGATCATACCAGCAAGTGTGGCTTTGATGCTCAGTTACCATTACTAAATATATCTTTAACTTAACAAAGTATCAAATCAGTGCTGTCAATTCCACTGTAGGTTCTTAAATCAGTACCTGACATTGCAGCAGAGAGTGTATGCATTTATTTGGTGGGGGGAACTCGAAACAAAGGGAAGAAAACCAAAACTATCATGATCTCTTTTGCAGCATCCATTTTTGTCTGTGCTTCTGGGTTTAATGAGGTAGCTGATGAAAATCAGAGGTGTTCCCTTTGCCCATTGGAACACTAGGATGAGCCCCTCAGCGATCTTAAATACATCCTCTGACTGCCCTTTTCTCATGACTAGAGGGAAATGAGGCAATAACCTCATTTGATTTGCACATTCCACAGAACTTGCCAGTGAGGTTAGACACCTCTGTGCAGCTAATTTAAGCCTGCTGGTTCTGGGTTGGTTTCTCTTTCAGAAGCTGCATAGTGGTATGCTGCTGACCTGCCAGGTTAGAAACCACTGGAGTAGATAAATATTAGAAATATGATGCTGATGGATTTAAAGAAGAAACAATCATCTGTTCATGCAATATGAGAGCTACAAATGTAAACTAACAGTTTGGTTGTACGGCTTTATTTTACAAACTCTGCCAGTAGAGATACATTCTAAAGATGTCATTTTGTGCCCAGTTCCTAATGAGATCCCAGGTATGTCAGAGCGCAGACACCTCAGCCATAAGAACTAAAGCTGATCACATGAACTTTACATAATTATGAGCTGAGAACTCAAAGAACATCACTTATATCACTCATTTCCCAGAGGTGAGCACAGACTGATCGCACAGACTGATGCGGGAGACCACAGAGAGAAAATACTATGTATGAAAGCATGGTGCAGACCTGATCTGTGTTCCAGTTACCTGTTAACAAATGAGGCAGATTATTCCTGCAAGGCATCTTGAATTTCTTGGAAAAATCGTTTTTAGTAAGTTGTCTTTTGCTTGTCAGTAGGAAAAGACTGGTAACAAAGTCAAAAGATTTTGGACAACACTTTCTTAGAATCTAGACAGCAAAATGGCCATTTTGTTGGGTTTGGATTTGACAGCCTAATACTGGCATTAGCTCGAAAAGTTAATAGTCATCTGCGCTTCTCCTGCACTATAATACTACAGCTTTGTATCCATAGGTGATAATGTCACTACATGAACAGTAAATGTTCACATTTACCAAAGCTGTAAGCCAAATGAAGCCCTGAAGGCTATTTAATCACCTAACTTAAAGTTTCATTTTCCTGAGTGCTGTGACTGTAATGACTTTCATGGAAGTCAGTAGATTTAACTCATTATTTTAGTTTCCTTTTGTAATAATTTAATATTGTTTTCAAATGCATTTTATTGTGATTTGTTTTATTTTGTTGTTGTTTTTTTATTTCTGTATTTCCAGTGGGACTGTTTTTAAATAACAGATTTTGTAATCATACCAATAAAGGTGTTACATTTGAAATGTTATTTGTGGCGAAGAAGAAACACCTTATAGATAAAGCCAAGAACTTATTATTAGTATCATTTATATTTTAACAGTGTAATCCAAGAGTCATTAGTTGAGATCTGATTACTACAGAAAATAATACTTTGTGCAGAAAAAAGTTTCAGTAACAATAATAATGTCAGTATTGTTCTACATACACTTCTTAGCTTCTACCCCTTTTCCCAGTGTTTCATTCACCTTCCCCCTGCTCCTGCAGGTTCTGAAATGGGCATTTTCAGTCTGGTGGGGATCAGTGGAGCATTATGGAGTGTCATTGGCATCTGGAGTCCTTTAATGGAAAGGATATGCTGTTCATTGTGTTGGTTTCTTTTTCCTCACTCCCTAAGATTTACTTGGGAGCATTTTTATGTTTGCTAACACACTTTTAGACCTTGCTGGTTTTTTACTCATCTGAAGCTCCTCTTACAGCCAGGTTTACTATACACAGTGCCTTTCACATGTTAGACACTTCTTTGTTCTCCTCATTGCTTCTAAAAGCAGTTTTGTCCAGCCCCAATCTGCATTTCTTTAGCACTGGTGAGTTGTTTATAGCTGTGAGGTCTCCACTGCCAGCCTGTGCCCATCTCTCTAGCAATGGCAGTGCCATATTACAGGGCTGCAGGTAACAGAGGTCATGATACAATTCAGGCACACTTCATACAATATGGGGTATGTAGGTAGAAAATGTGAAATAATGTACACATGAAAGGTAGCCATGGTTTAAGTGTCAAGTAAGTGCGTTTGCTGAGACAAATAATACAGTAAATGGCATATCTGACAGAGCTGGCATTCCAGTTACTCGTAATCGGGTAATATTCATACAGATCAGAAAAAATGCTGAAGTTTTTATAAAACTCAGCTGCAAAGACACAGTCCAATATAAAATTCTGTATGGTGGAATTTTATTTGTAAATCAGCAAAAAGCACAGTAGGAACACTGGGGGAAGGCAAGAGCAGGAGGCCAGAGCTGTAGTCCCATGTTTACTTATTTCTAATGCAGCTCTCTGATTATCTTCAGGAATATGTAATGTATTTCTTCCTGTTTATTCCTGGGTGATAGTATGTATGACTTAACATGAGACACCAGTCCAGAGACAGATATTAGATGCTGTGAACTGAGAGCATACACTCACGAAATCTTTATATTTGGGCACTTTCTGAATGCCTACCACCTGCGAGGGGATGGCTGGAGATGCAGTGTAAGGGATTGTGCAGCTGGCAGTTATACCTTGTGACCGGGAATGCATGGTTTGCATTAGTAAGAAGGCAAAAAGAGAGCAGCCTTATTTCTGGTTTCTCCATCTGTAAATTGGCACTTTCTGTACCTCTGTGAACACTGAGAAACAGGTACCAAGAGTCAGGTTTTCTCATTGCTTGTGCTCCTGTTAATCCATTTAACTCAGGATCACAAAGAGTTAGCACAAATCAGCTGCTGTTAGTGTTTGGGCTATGCTATTCCCTGCTGATAAAACTGTTCCATTTCCCTTCCACTGCAGAAAATGTTGAAGCACTTAACAGTTCTTGGAAGTTATATATAGTGATTTATCTCTCAGAGAAGATTCTTAGTTTTGAATAACTTTTTTCATTACCCTGGTAGGAAAATTTCAGCCTTACAGAACCAGGGAAAAAAAAAGAAAGGAAAAAAAAAAAGGAATTGGCAATGGAATTGGGAGATGGCTGTGCTGGAATGGTTTTCATGTGAAGGAGGCACAAGTCACTCAGAGAGTTCCTTCCATTTCATTCTTTTACTTTCAGTAATCCAGGTGCCTGTTGCACCAGCTTGTGAGATCCAAGTCCAGAGGTATGCATGGGAACATGGCCACTATGTTTGTAACAGTAGATCACCAGCAATCTATGGTGCACAGAGTAAGCACTCAGGCACTAATCCCACTGGCTAGCACTACTGCTAGGCTTTCAGTTTTAGCTCTAATGAGCCATGCTGTTATACCCATTTTCAAGTGACTGATGGTGGGTGAAGATAACCAAGCAAAAAATTCCTTTAAATGCAGATCCTCTTCAGCTGGCTTACCACATGCTACCAAAGTATGCAAAATGACAGGTAAGAGCTTCCACATTTCCAGCATTACCCTGTCAGGTGAAATACAGCAACAGAGAAAACTGCTTGGATTGATTGAGGCAGATTGCACTGAAGACCCTGCACTTGCAGGGTGTTTATTTTGATGTATTACTTGCAGGGTGTTTATTTAGATGTATTAAGGCCAAATACAGGAAACACCCTGTAAACTGAATACAGATACATTAAATGTTTGAAGGGGTCAGGCTTTCTTTGTCTGTTTCTTACCTGTAAACTGTTTGTCAAATTAGTAACAGAAGTTGTAATTGTATTGCAAGCTTGCTATATAAGTACTCATATGCTTAGACAACTTGGTATTCGTATGCTTAGACTACTTTGTACTATCAGCTGTTACAGTGGGTTCAGTATTGTCACTATGAAGTGAACTTTTAAACACATAATTGCATGGAGCTGAAGTAGAAATCATGTTTAATATCTAATATAAATAAGGTATTCTATTTCAAGTGATTCAGTCAACCTTAAAGTAATAAAATCCAATCATAAAAGGCTTAAAAATAGAACCCTTCCCTTTTATTAATTTAAGCCATTTTAAAGGGTAAAAATATACTGTGAAAGCTTATATTTAACTTTTTTCTTTTTTTATTTTAACAGGACTGGGAATTTCCACATTTTATGGGTGATGTTGAAGTGAATCTTCCAGGCTTACCATCTGCACACATGCAGTTCAAAGTACCTTATTTCCAAAAGATCCTCAAAGAGGAGTATCACATACATATAACAGGTATGTGATGTTTCAGATTGTGGCACAATCACACAGTTAACCGCTTCTGTGTAACAAATGTATGCTAACATGTTCTTAGCCACATATATTTGTGTGGGTGTGCATGTGTGTCCCTCAGATTGCTATTTTTCTGTTTCTGTCCAAATCTATATCATCATACATAAAGATCTCAGGGAAATGAATAACCTGTATCTCACAAATCAGAGAGACCTGCTGTTTTTCATGGATTCCAGCAACTTCTTGTGACACTAAGTAATACCTAGTGTAGCTTTATAGATCTTTTATCTAAAATTACTCTCCTGGGGAATTAGCAGCTTATTTCATCTTCAAATCTCTTATGCTTTCAGATGCTTTTGCTATGATTTATGCTAATATCTTTTCATAACTTCGGTCATTCTCATCTGGTAAAGGCCACTCATAACCATACTTCCATCAGTCATCTAACCAGAAGCAGACAGTTAAATAACCTCAAATAAAATAGAATTGCAGTTATTCAAATGGATGGTACATATAGATAAAAAGTACCTGATCCTTGCATACTGTGAGACAGTATTTTAATAACAGTAGGAAATGAAAAAGAGAAAAAGGTTAAATAGGGATGAATACTTTGGTTTTACCTTCCATTTGTGCAGGAGCATAGCTGCTCTCTCTGCATTGGCAAAAGTTGGATAATAATAAATACCAAAAGAATGCAGGTGTGAATTGCCAGGGGTCTTTAACTGCTAATGTAAACAATCACAACACATGATTCTGTACAGCAATAAGATAGATGAGGGCATCCAATGGCGCAGCTGTATGAAACTCCTAGAGATAGGGACAAAAGGAGCATTCAGAGATGACACAAAGATAAAGCCAAGAGTTAGCAGGTTAGTCACAAGCTCACCAGGCAGCAAAAGCCAAGGGAAGAAAATGTGCCAATGAGGAAAGACTGATGAACCAAAGGCTCAGACAAGATAGGCTGAATGAGGCTTCAGAAAAGGCATTTTCAGTAGAGAATGTAGAAATCTGACTGATCACATTAAAAACCAGAAAGGAAGAGAAAATGATTGCAAAACTTACGTGTTGGCTATTGAATGAGGGAAGGCAATTGGCTGTAGGAAGTACAGATGGAGGGATAGAAAGTTTTTCAAAATTGCATCTAGGTGCCGTGCTGGAATACTGAGAGAAAAGATACAGTCATCAAGAGGAAAGGACTGGGGCAAGTCTGAGTGAGACTGTTTGAGCCACCAGTGGTTTTCATAGAATAGAATCATGGAATAGTTAGGGTTGGGAAGGACCTTAAGATCACCAAGCTCCAACCCCCCCTGCCATGGCCAGGGACACCTCACACTAAACCATATCACTCAAGACTCCATCCAGCCTGGCCTTGAACACCACCAGGGATGGAGCATTCACAACCTCCCTGGGCAACCCATTCCAGTGCCTCACCACTCTCACAGGAAAGAACTTCCTCCTTATATCCAACCTAAACTTCCCCTGTTTAAGTTTGAACCCGTTACCCCTTGTCCTGTCACTGCAGTCCCTAATGAAGAGTCCCTCCCCAGCATCCCTATAGCTCCCCTTCAGATACTGGAAGGCTGCTATGAGGTCTCCATGCAGCCTTCTCTTCTCCAGGCTGAACAGCCCCAACTTCCTCAGCCTGTCTCCATACAGGAGGTGCTCCAGTCCCCTGATTATCCTCGTGGCCCTCCTCTGGACTTGTTCCAACAGTTCCATGTCCTTTTTATGTTGAGGACACCAGAACTGCACACAATACTCCAAGTGAGGTCTCACAAGAGCAGAGTAGAGGGGCAGGATCACCTCCTTTAACCTGCTGGTCACACTCCTTTCTATGCAGCTCAGGATACAGTTGGCTTTCTGGGCTGTGAGTGCACACTGAAGCCATCTCATGTTCGTTTTTTCATCAACCAACACCCCTAAGTCCTTCTGCGCAGGGCTGCTGTGAATCTCTTCTCTGTTTTGGAACAGGATGAAGTAAATGATCTCATGGTCAGGAACTAGAGGTGTAGGGTGAGAGGAAATCAGATGTGTACATAACGAACACATTTTTTGTCACCCAAGTGAGCAAAAAAGGAGAGGGAAAAAATAAAGTATAAGCATCAAATACTTGATATGAATTATAGGCATGTTAGTGAAAAATAGGTTTTTTCTGCTTCTCAAGACTGGAGCATGAGTTTGGATGGGCTGAGTCCCACAAGGCTCCCTGATGCCCTGCGGTTATTCCATTGTATAAAGAGAAGTAGTGCAATGGGTGCACAGAGGGGCATGAACAATGACTGAAGAATGGTAGGATGGGTGGCACTATCGCATACAGAAATGCAGACTATTATAGTTAATGTAGATGAAAAACAATAGGTGATAGAAGAGCAAAGATCAGTTTTGCATTGTAGAAGAGACAGAGATATTGATGATAAACATGGAAGAGCAAAGAACAACAGTAAAAAACATCAGTTACCAGATCAGAAATACAATTGCTTGCAGTGCTGCTGTTTGAAAACAGACCAACTGAGAGAAACCAATATTTATGCATTGTAGAGTCTTCTGCATAGAGGACTGGAGGCCTTTCTTATTTTCTGGCAAGAAGGCATTCTTTTAATAAGGATGAGCTAATGAATAGGGGCTGAGGAATATTTTTCCCTGCTCAGCGTTAACAAGATCCATTTATTAGATTCACTAGACAAATCAATCCATTTGACTGCACATCACGTACTCTGTCTACTGAGTGCCTGTTTTATCTTGGTGCTACGCCACCCTTTAAGAGATCTAATAAACAGTGATAACACATGGCACAAGAACCTCCCTTTGGGTAAGTTTTGCTTGAACCATCTGTTCTTGCCGTCAGTTCTTGTCTTAGGTCAGGGTATTATCTTGGATCATTTTCAAGCTCTAGCTATTGTGTGGATGCTTAGATACTTGTAACTTTCTACTCAAACCAAGAAGCTAATAAAAGGAAAGAAGAACTGGTTAAATATATATATAACAAGATGAATGTAGTCCAGTCTAAAATGATGGTAGAGTGTGATGCAAATGAATGCAACTGCAGCAAATGACATAGGGATAGCACGCTGATAATGGCAGGCAGCCTGCTGCATTTAAGCCCTGTTTAATACATGGAATCCAGAATGTTAAATTAAGCCATAGGACTTCTTTTTAGTAACAGGCAGGAAAAGAAGACTAAGGCCTGAATATTTTTTATTTTAGTACTTGCTATAGGGATAAAGTCAAGCTGTAAATCTATGACCTGTGACCTGATTTATAGAAACTGAAAACACTTTTCTCTCAAATAGCAAGGAGAAAGAAAGTGTGGCTGAAATAACACTTACCATCTTTTACCTGGGGAATTTCACTCTTTTACAGTCAGTTTTGGTCACTGTTGATTGATGTAAGTAAGAGCAGCCCTAGGACTCCCCTGAGCAGCCCAATTCGATGCTGGGTTGCTGTAACAAGCAACAGTCCCACAAAGAAGCAGCTGTAAGTAATGGAACATTCAGAGGAGTAAAGGACTTTAAACCACCTTTCTATTGGTGTGTATTTAATGGCTTTGTGCAAGTGCTCTACAGATGAAGGATTTCACAGTTACATGCTCTGTGTTGCCAACTCTCCTGATTTTATCACAAGTCTTAAGACAGTTGCTTTTCTTTTTTTTTTTCTATTTTATCTTAAAGTCTTAGGTCCTGAATTCAGTGACTATGAGAGAATTTCAGCTTTCATAAAATAAAGCTTATGATTACAGAGAAGAAATGTTGCTTCTGTGTAACTCCAGTATCTAAATGGCAGATAAATATAACAGTGCAAAGTGTATTATTTTTAACACATCTTGCTCCTTTAAACTAATAACATGCTTTCTTAGGCCTGATTTATGATTTCTGAATGGGGTAAGTTGGCAGTAATATCAAATTAACGTCTGCAGCCTGTAGCTTATATGCTTTGGTGTAGTTTTAAATTTACTATCAAAAACATATCTTATCTTTACTGGTAACTGAGTACATCATTTTGCTCAAATTTCTTTGCTTCTAGGAACTCGTAGCAAGAATCTATTCAGTATTAAATATTTTTATCCTGTTTTGATAGCTGCTTTTATCTATGAACATCAAAAATAACTTGAATTCCAGCATCTGCTTAACTCATCTGGATTTCCCTTGACAGATGGTTCATTGCAAAGTGTGTGTTTTCCTTCTTGGGCTGCTGTTTATGAAAATACATAGTCTACCCTAGTTTCTATAGTACCCAGGGAAAACTTAAAAGTAAATTTTGTTACTTCAGATTCTTTCATGGTTAAAAGGCATTATGGGGCCTGGCTGGTACCCTTTAATAGCAGCACTGGAGATCCAAGAGCATCTTCCGTCAAGTGTGCGAATAATTTTCAAATAGGAAATGTTAAAGTTTGGGCATCAAAACAGGTTGGAGATTTTTTTCTGGCTGTTTATAAGCATGTTTCTGAGTGCTGTTGTAACCAGAGTGCCCTTCCAGCCAAAGGAGAAATTATCATCTTCATTGGTGGCGAGTGCCTAACATGGCTGGCTTGTGGAGTTAAACCAAAATGTGCTGACAGTCAGGCCAAGCATCACCTCTACAAGGAAGCCTGAAGGAGCCTGTGGGCAAAGCCAGAAAGGTTAGAGGTAAAAACAAAGCTGTCTGTGCACACAGATTTGAAAAAAAAGTCAGAGGATTTGCGCCTTAGTTCACCTAACAGTATGCATGTATCTAGCTAATAGGACTAACATGACCAAAGATATGAAGAACATTTCAAAGATACCTAAATGTTTTACAGAGGTGTCTGAGAAGTCGACATTTACTATACTAGCCTCTGGCTGTGGCTGCACAGCATGAGGCCCACCTGAGTCTAGCCTTAATAAGTGGATTTTCTGCATTTCCTCTTGACCTCAGGAGGGATGATGAGGACTGCCTTCTACATGAGATCTCTTCTTTTAGGATATTATCATTCAGGTACAGAGTAGACATGCAAAAATAAAAACGCTTCCAAATCAGCATCTGGTTTGGAATACTTGGACCTTCAGGATCTGCTCAATTGCCCAGTAAATCAGTTGCATGTTGGACTGTGGACTGGTTGCTGAACCTGTCATAAACTTTATCAGCCTCTTTTAAAATGACCACTGCCCAAATATCTTCTTCAGCTGATGCCTTTCTGTAAAAGGGAAGAAGAAAAATCCATGCCTCTTTGACCATGAGAATGCTCCTGGCATTCATCTTCATGCATAGTTTTTCAGCTTCAACAGGAAAGGCAGATTATTTCTAATCCCATACAGGCTGGTGTTCAGAGCATGGTTCTACAATGCAGGGCCAAACTGCCATAAGCAGAGATTGTTCTACAGTCAGGGTTTCCTTTCTGATGTGTGCCCTAGCCATGAGGATACAATCCTCCTCAATAGTTGTGCTCAGAAAATAAGGATCAAATTTTCATCCCCAAAAAGTGGTTGTAGCCTACAGTGCCCAAGAAAACATTTCACATTTTACATCGCAGACTCACAAATAGAATTAATATCCACAGCTTCATTAATATATTTACTTTGACCCTGTGCAAAACTAAAAACTTGAGCTTGTTTGTGTGCAAGGTGAGACATCAGGAGTGAAGTCTAATTTACCAAGTTGATTTCCCATGTAAGCTTCATGTACGACTTAGTGTAAAAACCATTATGCTGAAATGAAGTTACGATGGACAATCATTTTATACATGTATATTATACACGTATAATATTAAATGTTGGTCAGTATAAGTCGTCTCAAAAATTCCTTGTCATGGGGAATTACCATTAAATAGATGTTTGTGAGTGGACACTGTCAGGCCTTTTGGTTCAGTCTGCTCCAACACATTTATCACTGATCTAGAAGGTTTGCTCATTAAACTGAACAGGATATCACACCTGCTAGTACAGCAGTCAAGTGCATGTCTTTGAAGAGGGGATAGACAGCAGAGGACACTGTATTCCAGGAAGAGGCAAATACTCGCTGTAAGTAACCAAGACAGTGCTAACTCCCAGTGATTTTGTATCTAAGGAGATTAACACATCCCTTGGCTGCAGGGAATACTGAGTAGGAGTAGGAAGATGTCACTGTGTTCATATATGGTTATAGCGAGACTGTTACTCATATGCGGTGTTTGGTTCTGGTGACAACAGTTTTCAAAAGAGGAGGAAAAATCACAGAGTTCATCAAGCACGACAGTGATGCAGGGGATGGGAAAATGGTCTAGAAATTAGAAATTTAAGGAATTTTGAGAAGATCCAGTATGGAACAGAGGTCTTGGGCACCTAGGTGCCACTTAGACATACAGGTTGCAATTCATCTTAAGGGTGTCTGCATCAAAGCTGATTGTCTAAGCATCCTTTATAGTCCACACTGACCCAACAATCGCAACAGCAGAGCTTACGGCTGTGCTCCTGCCCACCTGACACTGTCTAGGAACTGAGCAAGGGAGTTTCAAGTTCATGCTTTTTATGGAACAGGAATGCTTGAAAAGTATATCTCAGAGCAGGTGAGCAGTCAAATTCATAATATGAGGGGTGGAGCCTTTTTTAGGCAGATGCATTTTAGAAGAGATTCACAATTATGAAACCACACTGCAGGATAGATGCTACGTGAAGCCTGAGATCAAGCACCTGGGTACCTCTATTCAGCATTTTTAGCGTTTTCTGCTAGCTTCTTAGTCAGCTTCACCAGCTGCAGGCTGCTGTCTCAAGTCTTACTCCTTAGGTAGCTTGCTCTACATGTTTCATTTAGGACAATGTGGTCACACAGGTGATTGCTGAGAAATCCACTGGGTGCCTTCATACCCAAAAAGGAGATTGGTTATATCTCAGCATTGCAATGTCTAAGTTTTCATTGTCAGTCATAACTGAAACCTACAATCAAGAATTGATTGTAACCTACAATTCTTGATTGTAGGTGTCAGTTATGACACTGTTATACTTCACAGTGTATTTTGGCCTATATAAAGGCCATCTCAATAATGTCCCTGTTTCATTATGCTTCGTATTTTGATGTTTCAGTTGTCTGTTTTCTCTCTGCACATCTTCATGCTAGCCATGTCTAGATGAAAAGAAAGAGCAGTACTGGTCCTGCATGAGTTTTTCCGCTTCTTACAGTCTCTAGGGTCTAGCAGATCTCTCTGGAAAATCACCAGTCTTGACTCTGCAGAAACACGAAGCATCACAGATAGCATTTTGATGGAAGATTGTTCTTGGATGGGCTTATGATGTATTTTCCTGGGAAAAGAATATGGCTTAACAAATTAAATTCAGGGCAATGAAGCAAGGTGTTAGTTTCTGGTTGAAACAGTTTTCTGGTTGAAGCAGAGTAATAGTTTGATGAAAAATTATTGTTTCAAAAAGTGTGTTACACAACTGGTAAAAAACAAGGTGTTCATATTCTTACCCTCCTGGAGCATTTTAGTTGTACAATTTGAATACACAGACTTTCAGGAACTGGAATCCATTTATGCCTTAAAAGCCAAAGCATAAGTCATTTGATAGATACTCTGATACAGTTGTTTTCTGTTTCACTTGAAACATATTTAAATATGGTTCCAGCACAGACCAATAACATTCATCACCAGCAGGAACATTCCTCTATGCATGTTCTTTCGTGTAATGCTGACAAGTAGATTTGCTGGGTTCTTGGGTGGTCATCACATGCACAGGTGATGTTCAGCTAGAATGTAAGAGATGCTTTGACTGAGAAAATGTATAATTTGGTTTGTGTATTCATAAAATAATTCTGAATGGATACCTGGAGTTCACCTGTTCCAAAACCCTGTTCAAAGCCCAGTGCAATTGCATAATGTTCTTTAATGTCTTTTGGATGCCTGAAGGGAGCATGCAAAAGAGCAACTTTAGATAATAAAAGGAGAAAGGTTTCCTCCTCCAGTACTGCAGGAGCTGAATGTCAGACTATGAGTCACTCCTTGGAGGAGCATTTCACTACATGGACTGTCGGAAAAGCTAAGCTGTCTAGCCTCCCAAGACTACAGTCAGCCCTTGCTATTTCTCAAGGGTGTAGTATCTCTACATCACAGTTCATCCAGTTATCCCCATCTGAATATGTCTGTGCATCATGGTTGGTGTATCAAACAATTTACATAATTACCAACCCCCAAAAATTCAGTCATTTCAGTCGTTCCTGGTATATAAACAGTTCCGTCTATTATGGCCTTTTCATGGAAAACTTCCATGTGAATATTTCATAAGTCCTGGAATTAATGCTTCTTTTAAGTTTATTGATCTACACCAGATCACCTCGTGGTCTAATCGACAGGTCACCTACAAAATGCAATGTGAATTCATTTGATGTACTGCTGTGCTTGTGTTACAGAATTATTTTATAATGTGCCTAGACCTAATCATGAAATGCTAGGGGAAATTCAGCAAAAATCTATAGGGGAAATTTAATTACAGCTTTGTTTTATAGATTAAAAAAAAAAAATGTGGGTTTGTTGGTTTGGGTTTTTTTTCCTCTGAGTAGCTTTTACATATGACTGAATTTGTACTGCTTCTGAAATGGATATATCAGATGACAAAACTTTCTTTTTCCAAACAGGCAAATGGTTTAACTATGGAATTATCTTCCTTGTTTTGATCTTGGATCTGAATATGTGGAAGAACCAAATATTTTACAAACCTCATGAATATGGTCAATATATCGGTCCTGGACAGAAGATCTACACAGTGAAGGACTCAGAAAGCTTGAAAGACCTTAATAGAACTAAATTATCCTGGGAGTGGAGATCCAATAACACCAATCCGTTGACGAACCGGACCTATGCCGAAGGAGACATGTTCTTGCACAGCAGATTCATAGGCTCTAGCCTTGATGTCAAATGCCTGGCTTTTATTCCAAGTTTGCTGGCTTTTGCTTTGTTTGGTTTCTTCATCTGGTTCTTTGGGCGATTTCAGAAAACTGATCAAGGCATGGAGAATTTAGACAAATCATACACAAGAATGAAAAGAAAGTCACCATCAGATATGGGAATGACACGAGAAAATACACAGGTGTTGGTAGAAGAACCATTAAGTTTTCAAGAACCACATCTTGTATCCATAAAATCAGACTTAAGTGAAATAGTTTTTAATTCTTCTCTCCTAACTTCTGAAAACTTGAACGCACAACTGAATGAACCAGATAGCCCTTTACAGCCAGTACCAGAGTCCTCTGTCCCTAAGGATAAACCTGTGACATAAAGGCAAATACCCAGGAAAATCAGTTTAAATAAGCAGTTACTGTAAGATTTCAGTTTTACCTTTTGTAAGTTAAGATTTACATAGTATTTAGAATAAGAAACTCAACATATACCAAAAGGTGCTCAGCATGCTTTTTTTAGGAATTTTGGTTTTTATTTGTATTATAGTATGTGCCTACTGTATATCTAACATTCCTTTATAGATTGCTTCCCAAAATTGCACAAGCTGTTTATTAATACATTACCTTAACTGTATAATAGTGTATTAGATGATTACTTGCAGGTATAAAATTCTACCGTGGTGGTGCCTTGAGACATTAAACTGTTTTTTAACTCAACACCAGATGTATAGCACAGTTCTTCTAATCTACTTTGCAAAGCTTTTTGTATATGGTTATTTTAAGTACCATTTGATGTCTTCACAGAGATAAATATAGTTAATCCTAAAGAAGGGTTTGTGTTAGGGCATCACAACTTGACTTTGTTATTAGCTCATCTGCGAAGCCAGTGACTTTGATGACCTGACTGCAGAGAAGCATGTTGATTACCTTTTAATTTTTTGCTGACTAGCTGCCAAACACAAATACAGATTCATTATGTGGTAAACAGCAGAGAGATAATTCAGCATGGGTCACTACTTGTGAAAATATGACTTACTCCATCAGTAATAGCAATTAGGTGATAATGCCTAATTATATTTTTCCTAATTAAAGATAAACTGCTCCTTGATTAAAAGTTTTGCCCTTCACGTTTTAGAAACAGAGGTGAAAATACATTGTTGAAGTGACTCTTTCCATCATCACACCAAACCTATGCAACATCAAGGAGCCAATAGAGTGCTTACAGTAAAGGACACAAAGCCCACTACATCCAGTTTTGAGTAGTTTGGTACCAATATATCTGGGCATACATGAAACATACACAGAAACACATCACATAATCACATACGGACAGTCAAACTTCTCCAAAAACTAAAGCCATGTTTATGGGTCTTAATTAAAATATGTTAATAACTGATTTTTATTGTAACTTTTTTTTCTCTTCATTCATTATCCATGAATAAGTGTTACCTGAAAGCAGAAACATGGTGAAACTGGGGGGGGGGGGGGGGGGGGGGGGGCAGAAGGGCTGTGTTTGCTTTTTTGAAGGGGACTTAGTAAAGTGAATTCTTCTACTGTATGATCAAAATATATGCACTAGGGAAATTGCATATCTAAAACATCAGAAAGATTCTGATTTGCCTCTAATTTAGTTTTATAAATTGTTGCTACAAGTTACTAAATAATAAGCCATTTTTAAGTCTGAATTATTTCCCTGTCATTTACTGGTGTTGCTGCATTTTGTCTTTGTGACTTTTTTATCTTTGTTGTTTTGATCTATCTGCTTTTAAGTTTTTGGAATGCTGAATTTAGCATGCATAATAGAATTATGCATTTATTAACTGTCACTTGAGAGCCAATTTTAATAAACATCATTCAACGATTGTTTATTATGAGGCAGGAATATATTCCGTTACTATTGCAATTTTTTGTATACATTTTATCCATGCATTGTCCTGTTTAAAATCATAAATATTTCTGACACTAAAAAAGGCAGTATCACAGCAGTGTCAAAATCAAATAATTTGCTTATGGGACATGTCATATTTCATCAAGAGAAAGTTCACTTTAAAACCAGGCTAAATTTTTAACCATTGAAAATTATGACTAAAAATAAATTTGTTAGGTTTTGCCTACCGTAGCCTATAAACTTATTTAATTGACTTAAGATATAGTCAAAGACAAGCCATTAGTTACTAATGGTAAAACACTGTGAGATCCTGCTCGTACTGTGTGAGAGGTGACTATACTGGTGGTTGACTTTGAAACAGCATTTGATTTCTTAAGTAGTTACAGAAATACCTGAATAATTTTTCAGATGATACGTGCTTCTCTGTATGTTTTGGACACTTGTCGTGGTTTAAACCCAGTCAGGTAACTCGTTCACTCACTCCCCCCCTTCTTGCCCTCCCCCTGCTCCCGGAGGGATGGAGAGGAGAATCGAAAAGAATGCAACTCCCACGGGTTGAGATAAGAACAGTTCAGTAACTAAGGTATAACACAAATCACTACTGCTACCACCAATGATAATAATGATAAAAGAAATAACAAGGGAAGAGAATACAGCACCTCAGCACCAGCCAACCGATAACTCGCCCCCCTCAGCCTGACCAAGCACTGACTGATACCTCCTCCAACCCCACAGTCCCCCAGCCCTTCCAGGTAACTCCCAGTTGCATCCTGACCATGACGTGCTGTGGTATGGAATACCTCTTTGGTCAGTTTGGGTCAGGTGTCCTGTCTCTGCTTCCTCCCGGCTTCCCCTCCTCCCTGGCAGAGCATGAGGCTCACAAAGTCCTTGGCCAAACCAAAACATCAGTGTTATCAGCTCTGCTCCCAGGCCAAAAGTCAAAACACTGCACTGCACCAGCTACCAAGAAGGAGAAAAATGACTGCTACTGCTGAACCCAGGACAACACTGTAAACCCAAGCACAGAAAATCTCCTGTTAGCTCATTTCTCCTTTTTGTGCATAGGAGTGGTTACATCCACTAATATGGAGGCAGAAAATGAAAGAATTACTTGAGCCTTACAGCCTGTGTGATTACATGACTCTGAGAAAACTGTTATTAAGCAACTGATCCGCAGCTGAAATTATTCTGTGACCTCACATTGAGTTAATGCTTTTAAGGTCATTATAAGCCTGTATGAAAGAGAGAAAGGCATCAAGTAATCCTAGGTTTTGCATGAGTATTTAAATTAATGGTCAAGCAGAGAGACTGCTTATATCATGAATTCATAAGAAGTTAAAAGATTCAGTGTAGCCACTCACCATGGTCATATCATCACTTTAATTAAAGGAAGAAGGACTTCTCAGTTCTGTGGGAGTCTCATTTGTAAAAAGAGACACAGATGGGAGAGGAGTATTTCCACTCTCCGTTTCTACTATTAAGCTTGAGAAACCTGAGTTAGGTGGCTAAGCTTACTCTACGCTCCTTCTGAAGCAGGCAAAGACTGGGGAGCTGAACACCCTAAAGGTGATTTGGTACCTAATGTAGTCATTTTTGTCTGCGTGACTAAGTAGCACAACTCAGCAGGAATGGGTTTATGGTGTGAAACAGTTGGTGCTGAGGATGCAGAGCCCACAGTTAGTGCATTTCAAGATTTTATTTCAGCTCTTCCCTGGTCCTTATAAACTGAACAGACAACAGTATGTTTTGGACAAATCTCATTCATGTGTAGACACCACGTGGTTTGGATTAGGGGACAGTAAGTGGGCACAATCTAAAGTGCATTCCTGAGCTGAGTCATCCTCAGCTTTCTGAAGCAACTTGTCTTCCTCTGTGGACCGTAGAAGGGTCCATGGGAAACTGGGTGGCTAAGTAGAAGGCTTAAAATTGGTTACCCAAAATGGAAATACTCCTTCTGGAAGTACATTCATTGTTTTCAACTGTTGCTCATTATTAATATTCTGAAATGCTTCACTAACTCAAAACACTCTGAAATGCTTTCTAGTCTAGTACCCATGACTAGCACCTTGATAGGGATGATTGGCCTTTTCCTATGTGAAAATAGGAAAAAGCTTTTTTGTGAAAGCCTATTACACCAAGATTTTAGTATTTTTTTTTTTCCTTCTGTGAAGAAGTTGGAAGAATCCACAGAACAGAAAAGATGAAGTGTCAAATTTTTCACACACTGCACTGCTCTCCATTCTGCCCTCTATAACAAACCATCCAGCCGCTGCCATCACTAAAGGGCTGGCCTGTGTCCGCTTTGTCAGAGATCAGATTTGGTACAATAGTTCTTTTTTTTTTATCATAGATACACTCTACAATGATGAATGATAGATGCTGCCTAAAATAGCATACATAGAGACATCTCTAGGATAAGCACATAAGATTTATGAGCCCACAGTTATTTATAGCATCCCCAATCTTTGCAGAGGTGGAAATGACATGGAGCAAATAGAAGGTAAGAATATTTGTAGAAATTACCTTAAATACAATATTCATGCTTATGAAAATGTATATGTATGTCTAAAATCCAACTGCAGAAGATGTGCATGTGTAAGTGTATGTATGTTAGGACCCTAGGGATTAGTTGATTTTGTTGGGGGAAACTGATGAGTCTCTCAATCAGATGATTTACTACTACCCTCTTTATTCTACATCGCTTCAGGAGTCACTTACTCCAGGTTGCTTCATCTCCCCTGCCTCCATTTCTATTGCCTAGAAAATATAAAACCAAAAAAGAACATTTAACTGCACTATCTGCTTCCCCAAATTATGGGGTTTTTTTCCTAATTTATGCAGAAAGGAAATTTGTTCTGTTTAAAAGATTTCTGTCCTTTCCAGCTAGTGTCATCATACTGTGGTCTACTGCACTGTATTACAGGATATGTTAAATTATTGCTTTTCCTGCAGTGGGTAGCCTCCATCATGACAACCACCTGGAAAACAAAGAGCAGACTTCCACTCAAAGACTGGAAAGGCAGCAATTCAGATACTGGACTGGCAAGCTCATTTTCCCACAAGTGAACAGGTTATGACTCACTAGTAAAAGATGTAACAGATTTTTAATACACTGCCTTTAATTTTAACAACCTCCTAGGAAGGGCTCTGTGGGAGAGAACTTTTTATCTCAGGCCATAAATTTGAAGTAGTTGCAGTCCTGCAAGCAGAGTGTTTCAGCTTTTCAGGTTGCATTTAAAAGTAACCAGCTTAAACTTTGACCAGATTACAAGACAAACCTAACTGTGATTTGATTCACTTGTAGCTGTGCAGTGCAGGATATAGACAATCCACCCATTTACCAGAGGTTAGAGTGACCCCATGCTAGGGATTATGGACAGTGACATGCAAAGATTCAAAATGCATTTATTAGCAGAGTCGCAGTCCCTTTGTCAATAGAGATGCCACTGCAAACACCAGACAGACCATCTCTTCTACTATACTGTCTCTTGTCCATCGTTCTAAGTCACAAATGACAAAGAGGTTGTTCTTTTCCCTGTGCAGTCAAAACTGTCGTGTGGGGAGGAGCATGGGCTCCCTAAACGTGATATGGCATGTCACTGTGATACATAACATACAAACTCCAGATAGGACAACTAAAGACAGGCAAAAGGAGGAAGTCTGGTCTGTGAGTTCCACAGCCTTGAGGTGAAGCAGAATGGCTTATATGACCAATTTAGAAGGAATTTAATATAAATGGAAATCCTGATTCATAGGAACATGAGGGAACAAATGGAGAGACAGCAAATCACTAGAAATCCTTTCCAATCCCTTCAGATACTGAAACAGAAGCAGCAAGACCTTGTACCCAAATGCTCACAAACAATTCTCAGCTTCTAGATGACTTCTGGGTGAGTAGCTCTTCCAGGTGACTAGGTTTTGACACCATGTTATTTCCCTCTTAACACTTCCTCTGCACGAGGAATGTCAGCAGCTTTTCACTATCTGGGGGAAAGGGGTAATTTTCTGAATGGGAAGTAGGGAAGAAACTTATGAAGGAGAAGCCACATGAGGCTCCAGCAAACTCCTTATTGGAGAGAGCAAAAGCATGAATCCAGTTGCTTTGCAAAGACGAGTGAAGTAGCATCAAATCCTCTCAGAAATATATGTTACAGCAGCAACACAGGCACAGAGATACTTCTAATCTCATGCTTTTCCTTTGATGTGCAGCAATTGGGGTCTGCATAACAGAAGTTTATTTGATTCCTGCAGGCAGGTTATAGACCTGGGTCTCATGCTGCTTTGTGACATCTGGAGCACTTCTTGGCATATTGAATTCCTTCCTCTCTTCCTTTTTTTTTTTTTTCCCTAAAGTGTGTTTCATGCTTCTGTTTTTATTTCCAATAATTTTTTATTGTTAGTGACTTAAATCACATATCACCCACCAAAGGCCCATAATGTCTGTTTACCGATGCAACACCATCTGTGTTTCCCTCCCTGCCTTTAGGTAGAGATAAGTGTTGGTTTGTGACTGCTTCTGAGATGCTGTATTCCTTGCTGTCCTTTCCTTTGAGAGATTTAAGGGGACATAGAGGGAGTTGATGTGCTGGGGGCCCCTAAGTCTTTTGGACTACAAAACATATACTCGGACATTGTCACAGTTTCAGTATTTAATTGTTCTTAGAATCATTTCCTGAAAGTATGTATAGGCTGAACCAACAGCAGCTGGAGTGAATATATTCCAGTAACGTAGTGGCTCCAGCTGCTCCAGATGTTTGAGGACTTTTGTGAGGTTCATTGCCTGTCAGCTGTGGCAGCCTTGCCAAGTAACACTGCTAAGGGTGCGTGAGTGGTTTAACTTCCATGTTATCCAGTGATAACTTAAACCTGATCCCACAAGTACAGAAAATTTCCTGCAATCATTGTTTCTATGTTTCCATGGTGACTAGAAAGAGAAAAATTTCTATTTTTGCTTCATGAAACTATAGAAAAATGGAACATTTTCCAAAATCTCTGCAAGGTTAAAATTAACTTTTGAGCAGACAATAATGCCATTTTCCCTTCATGTGTGCCATCCCTTTACTCTCTTTCTACCCTTTCCATCACTTCTGACCTGCACAAATTCCACCAGCTCCGCAGCAAAGCTACTCCTCAGTAATAATTCCAAAAGGGGCATAGATCAAACTCTTTCCTATGGGATCCTGGAGAGACTTTAGGCATTTTTAATTCAAAAAGAAAAAAAAGAAAAAGAATATTGATTCCAAGGTTTAAAGAGTTTGTTATTTATATAAAAGCAGCTAGAGCACATGGCAGAAATCAGCAGTAACTTCCTGCTGCACTGGAAAAAGGTAGAATATTAAATATTAGGAAGAAACTCATTACTCTGAGGATGGCAAGACACTGGTGCAGGTTGCCAGAGAAGTTGTGGATACCCCATCCCTGGAAGTGTTCAAGGCCAGGTTGGATGGGGCTTGGAGCAACCAAGTGGTTGGTGTCCCTGCCTGTGGCAGGGGGGCGGAACTGGGTGAGCTTTAAAGTCCCTTCCAACCCAAACCATTCTGTGATTCTATGATTCTATAATTTTCCACAGCAGGTCTGCCTACAAGGGCCAATATCAAAAGGGGTTCAACTATAAGCAGGCTTTAGCGTGTAGTGCTTCATAAAACCTCCATGGAAATGTGTGTTGTTGCACCTAAAACAGTAGGGATTTTTTCACTTTTCAAGCCCAGGCTATACCTGGGTTTGAGAGCACAGTTCCCTAGTTAGCAACCAGCCTGTACTAACAGGTTCTTGAAATTCATGCAGGGCCATCTAAAGGCACAAGCTCAGGTCCTTGTGAATGATATGGTTAATTTAGGTCACTGCACCTGAGTGGTTAGCGCTGTTGCTCTAAAGAGTGCTACAAAGACACGGTGTAATACTGGTCTAACGAGGACTCAAAGACAACTAGCTCATTCGGGTGTATTTTAGTGCCTTGCAGAAGGCACATGAAGGAATAAACACGCATAGAACAAAGATCTCTTCTCACGTTTTGATGGCTCCAGCTTTACATCACAAAATATCCACCATCTTTTTGGGGAAGTGAACCAGGCAGTTGACAAGACATTTCCTAGAGACCTCTGCTTTCTATCTTCTCTGGTCTTCTGGAAAAATGTACTTTAATCAAAAAACCTACTCGTCCTGTAGTTCTTGTTACTATTTCTATCACAGTAGCATGTAAGTGCCTTAGACAGATAAGACTGTAAAGAGTGGAAAGGAACTGCCTGAAGAATTTGTAGTACAAAAGACTTGCAAAAGTAGAAAGAAAAATTAAAATAAAAATACTGAGACATGAAATCACTTGCCCAAGTTCCCAAAAGTCAGGTATTGCACCGCTTGTGTATTTGATTGGGAGTTTGGCCTTTCTAGTTTTCTGCTGTCAAATGTGTTCTTTGTCTCATGAGATTCACAGACACACAGCATGAAACATGCCAGGAACAGCACTGGGCATATTTCACCCTGGTATATATTCCATCTGGAGAAATGGAGTTTTTGAAACGAGAAGGCAATTTCACTAGCATCAGACGTGCATTGTCACCTGCCATGAAAATGCCTGCAGGGTGACCATAATGAGAAGTGGAAATACTTCTCTTCTTTCTCAGCTACCTTCCAGAGTCTGCTGATCTCAGCCTGGGTTCAGAAATAGTTTGGAAAAGAGACTTCAACAGTGATTCAAATCACAGCAAGTAACATGCAAAGAAGTTACAAAGCTGCTCTTTTATTCCCCAGAATGTTGGCGCCCTATGGCTTCTTTGCAAATGATATTTTGCAAAAAGGAAGTCATTAAATTCCTTTTCATAGTAAATGCAAGGACTACCAGTGCTTATGTGATGGCAACTTCAGATTTTATACCGGGTTACATTTTTCCTTCAGCTCTATCAAGTGTCACTGAGAAGCAATGCTGGAAGTTCAAAAGACAAGCGGTGAAAAAATTCTTCTAACATGTTCCTATCATGTACACTGTGAGTGCATTAATTTTTGTTTGAACGATGAAACAGGGAGACCTGTAAAACAACAATCTATTTATAATGGGATTCCGTGCATTGCATCCTGATACACAGGCTCGTTGAAGATGTGAAAGGGCCCTGCCAGTATCAGTGCACTAAGTGCTATTTTTAGGGGCAAGATGGTAGGAAACATTAGGCCAGTGAGAGCAGCAGAAGCTGACAAGTGCTGTGCTATGTCTCAGCTGGGCAGTTTTGCCAGTCAAGGTCCATCAGTGCATATGCAGGGAATGGTGAAAAGCCAGCAGGGTGAGAAACGCCACTCTCCCTTGATGTGCTGTGCTGCACGGCACCGTCCCCATGCGTGGGCAGCTATGGAGATAGCTGCAGACATGCAAAACACTCTACTGGGGCTGCCTGGCAATTTGCTGTCAAAAGCATATGGGAAGTGGCTGCTATCAGACCCAATGCTGCTGTAAATTAAAGTTGGTGAGCGTAATCTTACTTCTAGGCAGTCTCCAAGGGTGGAAAGAGAAAGCCAGCACTCTCTGTAAGTCGGGAAACCTGGTCACAGAGCACCAAGATGTCTCTCCCAACAGCAAAAACCTGGCACCAGGAGAACTGGCATCACTGCGTGCCTCTGCCCTAATCTGGTGGTGGGCCAAGAAGGTGGAGCAGAGCTGCACCCTGTGTCTTCCATTCCTTTATGAGGCACAGACAGGTGGTTCTTTTGCCTTGTGCATTTCATCTATGAAAACTGTCTCATGCCAGTGTCAATGTACTTCATCATGGGTAAAACAGATGAAACATTCTCCAGCATGAGGCTCTCAGTGCTGCAGGAGCGGGATGCTGGCATGGATCCTTTGCTCTCAGCCTGTCTGGTGATGACTATTTTGATCTGAGAGCAGGAACGGCTTCTGGCTCCTGCCAAAGATGGCATGTCAGAAGGCAATGGTGCAAAAGCACAGGGCGGAGGAGGCGGGCACTGAGATACACTCAGGTTTACTGGGGCCAAGCCACAGCAGTGAATGGTGCTTTCTTGATCCTCTAAAGGCCACTGGGTACAAGAACAAGTGTAAGGAAGGTGTCTCAGTGGCAGCCACTGGGTTTCAGCTCATCTTCCCCACTGCCCTTTCTGTGGAACAAAATGTGGAGCTGTGGGGTTTCAGGTCTGAAGGTGCTGCTTGCACGCAAGTGTTAGTCAAGACCACAGCTGTGGGTAGGTGAGTCCCACCAGATGACTGCCACAAATCCTGCTGCGGGACTGAGATTTGATACCAGCAGTGCAGCAGATAAATCACATTACTAGACACTGAGCAAACAATAAGATCTTAAACAGCCTTCGAACCCCAAACCTTCTGGTCATCCACACTGACGCACATGCACATAGTTGCAGCATGGGCTACACATGCATCATGTCTCCAGGACCAGCTGCTTCTCCAGCCAGCCCTTGTCCCTCTGCTCAGCTCACTGAAGATGTCTCTGTATAGATGACATTTGTACCTTACAGAAACCTTGATGTTTCATCTGGAATCCAAGGTGTTCTTACTATCTGTTATTGTATACAAAGTGTCATAAAGGCATAGTATGGGGTGGACTGTGCACAGCGGCTGGGTGTAATGGACCCCTACCAGTCAGCAGACTTGAGAACTGTTAATCTGTCTCATTGTAACACAAGGTCAGCAAATCTGCAGCTCCTCAAACTGTTTAGGATTTTCACTTATCAAAATGAAGACTTCTAACTAGAAGCATGAATAGGTTTTTAGGGAGTAAAGTGGTGTAATAACACTCACTCTTTTATCATTGTCTACAGCACCTGTGCATATGATCTGACAATTTTGTTTCACCTGTGCAAAAGACCCCAATGACATTTGACACCTTCTCTGACAACAGCAAGACAGGAAAATTCAATCCCTTTCTTCTAATGTCTTTGCCACTTCCTCTTAATCAAGTTCAGGTTTGTGTGAGTGAGCTCCCACTGGCTGTACTGAAAGACTGTCCCGCTTATGCAAGGATGACTTTTGCCCTTTCTGGCCAGATAAGACCAGCTCTTGATTCTTTTCTTAATCTGAGACCTGTTTCCCTTAAACACATGTATCTGCAGGCAGTTGTGTCTTCCAGACTTTCTCTTAGTGGCTTGTGCCAAAACTTCACTTTGAACAACACTAGGGCATGTCAGACTGCTAGAATTTTGTCCTATTGACCGCACCCTCTTGCAGATGAATTCAACAGTGCCTCCAGGTTTAATAACCAAAACTGGATATTCTTGTTGGCAATAGAGCCTGGATACTGTGTCTTCACAGCATGGGAGATTTACCAGATGGCATAACATCATTTTCAATCACAGTTGTAACTCTGAAGAAAAAAAACCCCACCTAAATCTGAAAGAGAAGAAACTAAAATTCATCAGCCTCTTAGAGAACTGCAATATAGGGGAGTCATGTTCTCTATTCTGACAGTTTGTAGAAACCTAGTATTCCCGGGACCTTATCTCACACAGTGTCTTTAAGTTATTTTGGCAATGTTCTTGTTTTGGTGGAAGGAAGGACTTTGAACTGTGAGCAGATCTGCAAATCAGTAGTGAAAGAAATCAGTGTTCCCTCCTGGTGCGGGGGGTCTGGTTTGCAGCCCCATCACAGTGTGGGGATTTGCTGGAAGAGTCCACGTTTCTCAGTCTGTGCTGCAGGTATGGCCTGAGATCCTGGCAGGGCTGAAGTAGGCCTGTGGGGAAAAGAAAGGCTTGGTTATTTAATTCTATGTAGAGTTTTCATCCCACTTTCCCTGGCTTGTTTTGCACCTCTCCTAGAGAGAGTTCTGTGAACTGTGCCCGCTTGCTGAGCTGTGCTTATCTCTGCACACGGACTCTTGGACTCAAAAGGATGGTAGCCTTAAACAATGTCCCTAAATTCACCCCAGAAGCAAAGGAGTGCTCGCTTTCCCTGGCTCCCCGTGGCTGCTTCATTTAAGCCCCATTGAATGGGAGCACCTGCCCTCTACATGAGCCCCCAAAACCTTATCACCCTGAAACCATGCAAAAGAAATAATGCCATTGTAGCAAGTTTCCCAGCAGCTGCAGGAGTGGGAGGGTGCTCCCAAGACTTGGCTCCCCAGAAGTACCTGGGGATAGCACACACTTGGTTTTCAGCAGAAGCTTGGAATTTCAGTCACACTGCAAACCTTAAGTTCATTCCAGATAATTTGCTGTATTACCCGATTCCAAAAGTGTGCCATCTTGTATTCCCTGGCAAGGGAGATGATGGCTGCAGCTGTGTGGAAAGTGCAAAGAGGCTGCTGGGAGGAGAGACTTGAAGTGTGACCTTTCTATGAAGGACACAAAGGATTTCTGGGGGTGTGATGGATGGCACACAGCAGTGCTTGAGGAGTTTCAAAATGCCCACGGTGTTGTGAGCTCCTGCCTATGCTTTGCTCTGACTGGGAGTTTCTGCTGGTGATGAGCATGGTTATTTATCATTGGTAGCACTAAAACTCGTCTTTCTGTTTTCTGGATCTAATTATCCTAGAGCCATTACCACTCACATTTGATGACTGCCAGAAGTCAGTTCCTTCGGCAGTGTTTATCTCACTGAGACAATACTGAGTTTCTTGTGCAGGGCTTGCCAGGGCTAAAATGAAATATGCCAGCAGGCTCCATGTATAACTTTCTTACAGATGTGACCCATGTAGGGCATGTAGTAGGATCAAATACCAGAGAGTAACATGCTATCAAGAGCATATTAGCAGCTGAGTGTCAAAAGCTGACACAGGCAGCAATCTGCTCAAACAGCTGTGGGGTGCATAGAGTATTTGGGGTAAGAAGGGTCAGGTCTGTAACTTCTTTCATGTTTTAAAATGGCTTTCTTGGACTTGTTAGAGGACTCCTACAAAGATGTAATCAGTGCTGGAAAAGGAGGAAAAAGACTGAGTTACAGTGGTAAAAATCTGTTATTAAACTGTACTGCATCGGCAAGTCTTGATGGATGTGGGTGCTCAACTCTTTTGAAAACAGGAATACATGTGTAGGTGGCAGACTACAGATTCAAGTATGTCTTTGAGCAACACAAATTTGAACTTTAGCTGAAAAGATCCAGAACTGAGGTGCTTTGTAGGTACTTGTTCTTATAATGGCAAAAATAATTTTTCCAACAGCACTCCACCTTTGTCCCTCTTTTCTGTCAGAGCTGTAACATCTGGTAGCCTACAGGAAGTGTCAGTGTGCTTCAGTACATCAAGGCTAAGACACTAATGCATGTGCAAGGGGAAAATGACCTTTGGGTGAGGTAGAGCCTTCAAGTCTGAGAGGAAATGAAGCTTGATCACCGCAGATTGTAGCTCAAAAGCAGTTTCCTTACATTGGCATAATCTAACTTCAGAACTGAACTAATCTGGGGCAGCAATTACAGATCTGTAGACTAAAATATCGGTGTTCCAAATAGATCCTAAGAAAGATGAGCTGAGAAAGGGAAGTGCACCTCCTAGGATGCTCCCATTTTCTTAGCATCCCCTGGAATAATTCACTGTCTTAGGTGGTCTTTATACATCACTGACAACTCTTTTTAGCAAATCTGTACATGTTAATAGTTAGCTCTGCATTTATGTGTGTACCTGTTGAGGTGTATAATATCTGAGAAGGTGCAACGATGGAGCCAGGCTCTTTTCAGTGACAAGACAAGAGACAACAGACACAAAATGAAACACAGGAGGTTCCCTTTGAACATCACAAAACACTTTTTCACTGTGACACAGGTTGCCCAAAGAGATTGTGGAGTCTCCTTCCTTTGAGAAATTGAAAAGCCATTTGAATACGGTCCTCAGCAGTGGGCTCTAGGTGGCCCTGCTTGAGCGGGGTGTTGGACTGGATAACCTCCAGACTTCCTTTCCAATCTCAACCACTCTGCCGTTCTGTGATTCCATGAAATAATCACAGTTTTGCAGATGTTTTCAGTGTATGTCTCACCTTTTTCTTGTCTCTCAGTGAGGATACAGCAGTAACTCTAATAATGCCTTTACTATAGGCGCATATATAACAAAGCCTGTATACCTAGTGGGTACTTGCTCGCATGTAAGTCAACAAGAACACTGAGGGCAAGCCTTTTGATGACCAAAGAAAGCTTCAGTGATGTGCATGTGACTAAAAGTTTCCTACCTGCTGCTAGACAGGTTGTGATATATTTCTGTGCAACAAATATCCACTTCACAGATACAATCACCAGCTCATGGGGGACTGATCAGACTCACAAATACTGCTCTCTGTACAACACTACTGATCACCATGAAACCATATGGCAGTTGCCATATGATGTAGTGAAAAGGAGTTATGCCATAGGGTAGAAACAGAGCGCATGGAGATTGGCAAAAAGAAAATTTCCTCTCCACTGGAAAAGATCTGACCCTACCTTCCCCACCCAATGCTAAGGTGCTGCTTAGTTAACCAGTGTCCCATTCCAGTGTTTCACCTCTGTGTGGAAATTCTTAGCTTTGGAGACACAGACAGCCTGGTTGGTGCACACTCTTGTCGTAGTACAGTTCAGGGTTGTCCTCCTCAAGCCACCTCTGCAAGCTTTCTCCCATGAGCTCCACCTTCACAACAGGGTCCACCAGGGTACTCCTGAGGTTCAGAACAGGTGACCATCTTTACTGGAGATGGCCAAATGCACCCTTAATCTCAGGCAGCACCAGGTTAATTGCTCTCACTGTCAACATGACGGGAGAACTGGAGCTGGGTGTTGGTGGAGTTGTAAGATTGGATGACAAAGTCATCTTCCCCATGGCGCTGTTTTTATTTGAGGTCATGGCATGGGAGTCTCCACAGGGAGGTAGCTCAGGTCTGCAAACTATGTCAGAGGGGATAGGAAGACATTTATCTGACTATTGGCAGCACCTAACTAACTGGCAAGCATCCAACTAAGTATTTAGGATGGGTTTAATAAAACAGCAAATAAATCACAATTCAAAACACCTAACAAATATTGATATCCACCTAGAAATATCTAAGTGTCCTTTCCATGACTAACATATAGGTAATCCTTGTCTGTTAAACTAAGAATAGTTTAATTCAGCTGATGGTTGTCTCAAGTAAACATCACCATTCCTACGTTCCTCATCATGTTACCCATTTTCTGTAAGCACCTATCCAGAATGCATGGTTTTGTGCATTGTGTTCACACCTGCTTTGCACACTCACCTCATTACCACTTTAACCGTTGCTGTTTGGGCATGCTACCAAGAGGGAGCCCCAAAAACTCCCCCACATGGGTAGTAGATGTGGCTGATACTCCCAGCATAAGCAATAGGCAGAAGATTACAGCAAACGCCAGTGAGATCTGAGGACAGCAGGGCAGGCAAGTGGCCACCACCCCACCTCTCAGGTTAGCAAGGTCCTGCAGGTCTGGCTGAAGCCACCAGGATCATTTCCACCAATGCAGGATGATTGGCAAGTTTCTATTGTAATGTAGGAGGCTTTGGTGAGCATGGTTAAAGGCAAGGAGCTGAGATGAAATTCAGCCCGTTTTGTCTCCCAAGCTCCTATTTGTGTTAGCAATTCCAGCTAGCTGGAGATGCTGCAACTCAACCATAGCATTAAGGGAAAAGACATTCCTTCCAAATAGTAAACACAAAGCACTATAAGGCTGATCAGAGAGAGACCTCAAACGATCAGAGATAGACCTCAAATGCACTTGGACTGAATGGTGTGCCATGCTCTGACCTACATAGGTGTGGGAAAGAAAGAAAAAGGATGCAGCATGGGAAATCAGAAGGACATCTTCAGTGAGGGGAGAAGGGATGAAGATGGCTACAGCAACTGCTGCAGTGAGGATCATGTCTGCAGCTGATGCCAGCTGATGCCAGCAGACATCTGTGAGCCACTGATGATCCCAGGGTGAAACCACTGGCACCTGCTCTGCAGAACCCAATTCCAGAGGCAGTGTTCTCAGCTGCAGGTTGAGGACGAGGGCACGTACTGAGAAATGCTGAAAATTAACTGATTGAGACGACCAACAGTTTAGGAAACAAGTCACAGCAGCACTTTGAACTTTAAGTCTTCCCTCCTCCATACTAATTAGTCACTTTTTCCAAGGCTGTCAAGATTCTCCCTCACAGCCTCCATACCCCATCTTGTTTTCAGGTGTTTCTTTTTAAAGGGAAAAAAAGCAGTGAATTAACATGCTGGCTGCAAACTGTCACTCAGCCTGATTATTGGCTGCTGCAACTCGTTCTTTGAACCTCTGCTTGCATTGCTTTGCCTTTCCTTGCCTTGTTAAAAAATAAACCCTTTTGGAAAAGAGCTGTTTAATGCCCTGGGTTGTAGTGAGAATGAAGTTTCTCAACTGGGCACAGTTACCAATAACAAAAATACTTTTCTTCTTATTTATGCTTGGCAGCTCTCAGCAGTCGTTGCCTTGTGCGTAAGTTGCGTGGTTATGGGTGGAAAAAGTAGCTTATAGCTACTTGCATGAGTGATGACATATCGTCAAGTAAAAGAATATAATTAGCAATAATACATGAATTGAATGCTGCACTCCCATGGTTTGGTGCTCAGACACTGATTTATGCTTCACAAAAATAGCTTATAACCAAGATCTCCATGCTGCCATCACACCAAACCAATATTTCATCTCAATCTGTAGATCCCTGAGAAGTTTAAGTGCAATATGAACATGCAATTGTCCAGAAAAGGAAAAAAGCATTGCTTTTGTGTCATGGTTTTTAATCCTTCCTTAACTCCAATTTCTGTCTTGAAGTTAGACCAGCTAAAAATGAGTTGTGCAAATGTTGTTTCTTTGCGCTTTGTGATGTCTCTGACAAAATTATCTTTAAATTCCATTTCCAGAAGAACAGTACAGTATTCTTTTATCAAAATTAAGCTTCAAGAAGTACAGTCTGGAACATCATATTCTGGTTTTGCCTGTGTTGTGTGTTGATGTGCGGTGTCATTGATTTTGAGCTTTCAATTGATACCAGGCAAAACAGAACCTTTGATCCGAATCAGCTACACTTCAGAAGTTACAAATGGAAGGAAAATGAATCCATGCCTCACTGCTTTAAAGTTTGCAATACAGAACCTGGCTTCCATAGCTTCCTCTCAGTCATTAGAAAAGCTTTATGCAGTCCCGCTATGTTGCACAGTTTTGCAGAAGCATCAGGAAAGGCTGTGTCATTACTCCTGGCTCTCACGAACATTGCCTTAGGTTTGAGCCTCCTGGTTTCAGTTTTAGGTTTTGAACCTGAAAACTCAAGGGTAAATGAAGGACCAAGCCCTTGAGCTTACAGAGTTGTACTGTAATAGAATACTTTGGTCTAAGGTTGTGTCAATGAGGCTCCAGAGTAAGCAAACTCCGCCTGGGGAAGGGGAGCCTTTGTTACTCTGGGTCTGCAGGAGAACCGGCTTCCCCAGAGACCTCGGGGTCTGAGGAAACTGGATTTAGCAAAGCAGAAGGAAGACCCAGGCTGAGCTTTTGGATTCATCACAGAACTTGGACTGGTCTGCATTTGAAGAGGATTTAATATAAAACTGTTGTACACATCTTGTTTGTATTCTGCTGCTTTCCACCAGCATATGAAGTGTCTGATTTGCACACAAATTCCCTTTGTGAGTTGAGCTGCCTCTGTAGCTCTCCTGACGGTGACATGTGGAAAATGGAGTACCTGCATTTGAATTTAAATTTCTTGTATTACAGGGGAATTAGGTATACTGATAGTACTTTACACGCACTAAATGCTAACATTAGACTTCTTGAAGCCAGCTTCACAAACATCTCATAAGGCAGTGATTTTGCTATGAAGAAACTTTCAAGGGAGACTCTTCATACGCTCGGCCCCTGCTAATACAGAGGTTTTACAAGAAAGGATGAATCAGGCAAATGAATGCAATTTCTTTTTGCCAAGCAGCATCTCTCTATGGAAAAAATAATGTGTGATAAGCACTGTGAGTAGGGTGGCCAACTGGAACTAAATGGATAATTCTTATTTGGCATTCCCATACAATGAGTGAATCACTTGGCAATCACAAGGTCCAATTATCTTTTAATACTCTTTTTTGGATGTGATTATGATATATTTTGCATGCAAGTAGAAAATCAAAGCTTTCACTAATGATGTTTTTAATTTTATTAGTGAGTGCATTGCAAACATAACTTTTTTCATCTCTCTTCTAACTGTGAAGGTATTTTTTTATACCAATATTAGTATTCTCCCTAATCCTGGTATTAAAAATCACCTGTTATTTTAATGTGTTCTATGACATCCGCAGACCAGAAAAACACACTCTTTCTACTGCCAGTTGCTAACTTGTTCTGCAACAGATATAAAGGAGAGCTGTGCCATAGATCCATACAGGGAAATTAATTCCATCAGTGGGCACTGAAGTGTAGTTGCCAGGTTTTTGTAAGCCAAAATCTCATGGCACCTTTGGGTTTTTTTGTGAGGATCAGCATGAGCCAGGCTGACCGTAAATTCAGAACATCTCCTTTACTCCTTGGATAATCTCAACATTTAGCAAGCACATGCAAAAGTAAGAAGCACTTAAAGAATTTATAACTGTACTTGGCAAGTGGGAGGGAAGGGGATAAGAAATACAGCAGAGCCAGCAAGACTTTAAAGCTCTACCATGATAGATCTTACCTGGAGAAAGTACTGCAAAGCTGTCAATAGCTGCTTGTAAACAGTAGAGCTTGAAATAGGGAAAACATGTTTTTTCCCTGTCAGATGGCACAAAGCCTTGGCTGAAGCCTTTGCCTGGCCTATCCATCTGACTGATGTGAGAAATGAGATATTGATTTTCTTGAGCCATATGATCAGAAACTTAAAGGAGCCACAAAGCTAGCAAACAACGCACAGTTTATTACACTCTAAGTGAGATGTTGGAAAACTTTTGCAGCACACATCTTTCTTTTTACCAAATGCAACTTAATTCACATTATTAACCAAACAAACGTAGAGCACACACTGCTAGATTTGCTTCTGCTGAGAATTGATATAGTTAGGAACACATAGGCTTATGTGCTGCAGCTTTCAATGTTACAGATGATTTTTTCATTAAAAGGAAATAATTCCCGTGTTAGAAATAAGCTGTAAGTCTGCAATTTTTCTGAATCACTCCATTAAATTAGAAACATGGTTGCTTTCTCAAGGAAATGTGTGCACCCAAATCCATTCTGTATCCTTGAAATTATCAATCTGAGTACGCAGAAACAATCTCTTATCTAGAAAACAGTATAAAACAGGAAATCAGAGTGGAAATTTTCATATATATTATATAAAATACATATAATAAGAAAATGCAAGGTAAAGTTCCTGCTAGAAAGACACAGCAGTTTGAAACTTTCTTAATAAGCCAAAAAGTCCCAGAGGGCTGTGGTTTCCCGTAGGAGGTCTTTTAATGATAGACCAGCACACACGTCCTAAGCATCTGTTCTGCTGACTGCCATTGCTTTAAATAGCCACTGCATTAACCTGTCTGCATGTAAATAAGCAAAGGGAGAAATGGGCCATTTCCATTTCTGAAAGTGTCACCGGTGAGATGGACAAAACACCAGCAGGATGGCCACAGCGAGAGGCATGAGCCCAGGAGGAACTGTATGCCACAGGCCCACAGACCTTGTTCTTCTCATGGGCTGCAGGCTGTGAGCAGCTTTGTTAGGAGTACACTGGAGAGCACGATGCTGCTCCTAATGAGCAGCTTTCTGGGATTTGTTTCAAAGCAAGCCATTCAGAAGTGGGAACATTCCTCAATATTTCCCCCAGAACCTGGACAAAAAAAAAACGGAGTGAACAGGACCCTGCAATCATGATGAGAGATGACAAAAGAAGCAAAACTCAAGCCCAGCAATTAATGCAAATAACCTTCATAATGAAAGCATGAGAAACAAGGCTGATCATCTATACAGATATCTAATGTGAGAAAAATGTAAAAGACAGAGTCCAACCCTTGACCAGCGCTAAGCTGATCCTGTGCAGTGTGTGCAAACCCCTTCTCTGTGCCCCAGAGGTTTTCAGTTAGGGCAGTATACCCTACCCTGGGACCTGTGCTGCCTAACCATGGTCTTTGGGTACCTCCCGGACACATCAAGCAAAGAGCTTTTCCCCTCTGCAATGTTGTCAGAAAGTCCACCATCCCTTCAAACTCTGTGCCTTTTACTCCTGGACCAGGTCCAGATTTGGTCTGTGCCCCATGAAGGCATATGGGGACCCCCAGTGTTCATACCTCCCTGGGGGTATCTACTATCTCAACAGTGGTTCATAGGCAGGTGCGGAGGCTGAGGTACCTCTTAGGTGGATTGCACAGTTCAGTTTTGGGTTTTGGAGGTAGTTCCTCCTGGTGAAGTGAAGGGGGAGGGAGTGCTTTCCCAGGGAAAGAGGGATAGAGCTGTTCTTACCTGAAATCCTGTGTCCAAACCGCTTGCTGCATTGATTAATAGCCCTTCTACTCTGTTTTGCTGTGCAAGAGAGTATAACTGTTTAGCTACAACCTGCTCTGTCTTGGAAAGCTTCACAGGACCTGACAGACACTCTTTCCTTCTACTGAAGGAATTTTGTTCTGCTTTAAATATTCATTACATCAATGAGAGATACGTAAGAATGTCTTCTCTAGTTAATTTTCAGTGCATTCCTTGTCAATACAGAGCTTTTTACAACTCACTTTCAATGAGAGCTCTTTGCTCAAGAATCCCCTGTGGAATATAGCCACAATAACCACGTGAGATCCAACTGGGTGTCGCTCTGAACCAACAGTCGAGAGCGCTCTTGGATAGGGGCAGGTGGGGAAGGTATGGAGTGTTGTGTTACATGACTAAAGGTACACACACACCTTCAAAGACCACCACAAACCCCCCTGCCCAACAACTCCTGGGACCTCACAGGGGCCACCAGCCCATGAAAGGCTCATCCCAACAGCCCCAAAGGCATGATGGTAGAGGGACCCCAATGCCCTAGTCAGAGACAGAAGCCCCTCTCCTGCCCCCAGGGATGTCCCAGAACAGGCCCAGCCGCACAGACCAGGGGACACCCAGCACCCAAAGTCAGCAAGGAGGCTTTCTGTTTCACCCCAAAGACTGCCCAGAGGTATAGGGCTTGTTGTGGGCTGCAGGGAAGAGCGTTTTGGGACTGCACAGGACTACACAGGGAGGATTGACAGTGTAAAGAAAGCCAAATGCCTTACACCCTTCATGACTTGTGGTTCAACAAAAGCATGCCAGGAGGATTTCTCTCTATTTAAGGGAGCCTGTATTTCCCAGTCTGGTGTGGCCTACTTCTATTGATTTGTGATGCCATTTTTCTCTCCTTTAAGCTTTCAGATTCAGTCTTAGAAGTGTATTTGTTCAACTAGGTTCGGGGTCATAAATAGTTGAAATGCACTAAGAAGTGGTGGTTTTGGTTGACTGTTTTATATAGTGAGGAAAGTAATGTGGTTGTGACCTTCTGACTCTATCTTTGACAGGCATATAATTGAGAGACAAGAAAGAGGCTCAAAAGCATGCCACTACATGGAAAACAAGCCACTTTTGCATATGAAGACATGAGGTTCTTATAAATTACCTCTCATTCATGCCGTGCATAGTCTATATATTCAACAGCCCTGTTGGCTTTTCCAGACATGCTGGATATTCCTCAGAGTCTTGTTTGGTTAAGTTTGGTTTTAGTGGTCAGAGAATATGGAAGCAATGCAAGCCTCTTGAGTGAAATCGTTTTGCATACAGTGCCAGGAACCTCAGCAGATAAACCTTAGGAACATAGAAAAGGACAAGCAAGGAAAAGAAGAGGCATGAGGAAAAAGGCTCAACCTGAGCTTTGGTTTCTCAAAGAAAGCCATTAAGTCCTTGCACAGACATGAATTCCTTTGGCTTAGCTGTGGTGCAGAACCAGCTCCCTTCCTGGTCATTTCTGCTGCCTGTGTGAGTTCATGCCCTCTGCAGGTTTCATTGGCTTTAATTCTTCCATGTCAACGTAAATTACTTGTGATCAGAAAAGGAGGACCAGGTTCCTTTCCTATCTGTTACCATCTGAACGTGGGAGGGACTCTACCGTACCATAATACAAACTGCTACAATGCCACCATTTCTGCTCATCTCCACTGATCTAACACTTTCAAACAGTTTATTATTTATGAAGACAATTTTAGGTCTAGTGTAAAATACGTTTTTCTTTTGAAAAATCAATCCGCAGTGTATTAGGCATGGATGGTATGGAATTTTTTATATTGTTAGCGCTTGATGTATATGAGATAATGCATTTTGCTTCAGTCCTTGCAGCCCTTCATGTCAACTTTTAATTAATGCTTCCCTTTGTGATTCTGTATTTGTTTCTAGTGTAGATGCAGAATAAAATAGGAGATCTCCAGTGGTTAATATGACTTTTTTAAATTTTCATGGATGTTAATAAAAGACTGTGTGGTCCAGTGAATAAAAGCTACTTTGTAAGTTAAAATGACACTGAGAGTATATCCCATGTGGATATTTTTCTTTTTTATTAAAAAATAATTCATTAAAATCTTGTTATTTTCCTGTGAGACAATATTCCAAAAAAGACTTAGCAGTCCATAAATGAAATTGGAAAGGTCATGATCAGCTGTCATTCTGTCATTTGATTAGCTCTAAATCTGCATGGGTGGTGAGCACTGTTGTGACCCTGTTACCACTGGGACCTTGGTCTGCAGTATTCAGCTTTCTGTCTCCTAAGAGGCATTCACTAAAGTACAACTGAAAGCACCAAAATCAGGTCTTAGGGGCCACATGTATGGTGGGTCCTTCCTCTTGTCCACCCCATGTCCTGCGGTAACTGGACATCCAGGAATTCAAGTGTCCTGGTCACCAAGCTAAATACAGGGCACTCAGAGAAAAGGTGGGGATAGGATTAGAAGGGCGCAGTTGGTAATGGCTGTGCACTTGCTTCCTATACAAGTGAAGGAAGAACAGAAGGGTCTTACACCCCAAGTTCCTCCATTCCAGAAGAGCACGGAGATGTGCCATTGCAACACAGCTTGACTGAGTACAGCTTTTATTTAGACAAATAATTCTAGCTTGTCCCAAGGACCCTTTGAAATCAAGCACTCACCTGATTCATTACTGCTCTCTGAAAAATGACAGTGTTGAAGCTTACATTTCAGTAAAAAAAAAATCCCAAATTCTATTTATTTCTTTAGGCTAAATATTTTCTGATATATACTTTACAATTTCAGGCCATGATAAATGGTCTTATTTAAAGACAGACTTTGGTTTGACATAATATGTCATCATCCTATGTCAAAAACATTGCTAGTTCTAACAATACACGTTATCTGGTGAGCTTCCAAATATGTTGAAAAAATGAGTGTTGTTTTAATGGGGTACATATGTAAAACTGTAGTATAGGCCAAGTATGAAAGAAATACACATTTGAGGAACTGCTAATATGCAGAACTAAAGATGAAAGTGATTAATAAGAGGAAATGGTATTCAGAGGTACAAAGCACTTTTGTCCCAGAATAAGTACAAACAAGCTTTTTGTTGCTTTAGTTTTGTAGGGGTTTCTTGGGGGGGGTTGGGTGGGTTTTCGGTTTTGGTTTCTTTTGGTTTTGTTTTAGGTTTTGTTTTCTTTTTCCTGGGTTTGAAGCTATTATTCTGACCACAAAGAAGAGTGGGAAATTATACACAGTTGTACAAATAGGATCAAAAATTTGTTCCATTTGAACTTTAGCCTGTGAGCTAAATAGGATGTGGATTAGCTCAGGCTGCAAATCTGAGCAGAGTTAGGAAATGTCACCTATGTTAATGAGCAAGCAGACATTTATCAGGGAACCACAGTGAAAGTAATCTTCTTGCTAAGCTATTGAAGATATGCCAACGAGTCACATCTGTAATTGGGGGCACCAAGGCGCACAATTAGACAGACTGGACCCCTCTTTTCACAGATGTGGTGTTTCAGTCACATGTCTGCAAGTCTTTCTTGTTCTTTGTGTCTAATTTTTTGCATCGCTGCCCCTAATTGTGCACCCTTTGAAAAGCTGCCTTGTATCGAATGGAACCTTTCTTTGCGACACTTCAAGGGACACAGCCAGGGCCTCTGTGACTTTACCAACGCAAACTCCTTCTCAGAAACCAGGGTACCTTTAAAGCAGATAAGGCATTTTTGCATTTTGCCTCAGTCAAACAAAAAAGACAAACTTTATTTCTAGTCAACGTAATTTTCAGGTTTATATATATTTACAGCCTCTTTGAACTTCATCCCTGCAGAGAAAGTGTTGGAAGAGCATGTCTGCACTGTGCCAGATATGATATTTAAGTACTCCAACCCTACCAAAAACTATGGATTAATAGCACTCTTTCATTTAGCATTTGCATAAATATTTCAGGGCCCCGGTCCTAAGATGAGGGAAAATCTCTGCTGACCTCCCTGGACCTTGGATCCACTCTCTGATATCTGTTTGGCTTCTCCCTGGCTGGAGGTCATCTACCCTCAAGACAGCAAGCTGATCACCTCCTGAAGACCTTCAGCCACAGCACAGTAGCTGCTGTGTGCCTGATCCTTCCCCACTGTAAGGAGAGCTATGGAGAAGTCAGCTGAACCACAGAAGAGAGGAGGTGACAGCAGCATCCCTAGGCTGCTTCTCCATCATCATCTGACCACGTGTTCAGGTGCCTTTCAACTAGTTGTGTAACATGTCCAAACCTCAACACCAAAAGGTTTTTTTTAGTCCAGGACACTTTTTAATCTGACAGCTGACCAATATCTGTACTATTCAGTCAGCGCCATCTCAGGGTTTCCTGCTGTACAGCACATAAATACACTGTGAATTCACATCTCAGCTTTCCTCTGATGTTGCTCTCACTGAACTTCTGGAAAACTTACGACCTAATTCACTTGCAACCATTCTGTATTTTTATTTTTCTACATGGAAAGCATTTTGGTTACACTGAAAACTCTGCTTCTCTGCGTTGTTACAAATGTCCGAGTGCCTCAGACTTTGATTCACACCATGCAGTCAATGGCTGCAGCTGACCTTCTACTGATTGATTGTTCAGAAACTTATAAACTACAGTAATGCAAAACTGCTGGAACACAGCTGAAGAGCACAATAAAACAGAGGAAACAGTTCAAACACAAATCAAACACAAGTTTGGCTTCACTATTACGTGTACTGGGCCAAATTCATCTCTCTGTAGGACTTCCTTTTGCTGACCAGGTGTACACAAGGATGTATTTCATAAAAGAACCTTAAATTCTAACAGCTCAAGAAAGTCAAATCCACAGCTGAGAAGCTTTATGTGCAAATGGTTATTACCCACAAGAAGCAATTCAAATACATGAAGCATGCAAAAATCACTTGACAGCTACACAAACGACGACAACTTGCTATATAAGAAATAAAAATACCACTTAAAAGGGCTGTATAAATGCCGGAATATCTATGGCTTTGCTGGGAATTGATGAAGCATTTTAGGTTTTGGAGAAAGGTGATTCAAGAATTTAGACCTGTGATTATGGGGGTGCAAACTGGCCTCCTGGGCTGCAGATTTTGGAAGCTGTTTCTGATAAAACAAAAAAAGCAAACAAAACCTTGGATCCTTGGTTTGCTTTAATCCTCATTGAGAAGAAAACCAAAGATAATTAGGATTTCAGCAACCACTTTCTCAGCCTGGTTCAAATCCCAAAGCAATAGAAAATACAGATGAGTCTGAACCGTGAAAACTGGGACTAAAGAGGGAGTTTGACTCCAAATTCATCCAAATTCAGTGATGTCAATTGCACAGCTCCTTAGGAACGTATAAAATGCACTGTGGGAATGTATTTCCTTTTTGTGAAGGGATGATTAACAGTGGCTGAAACCTCTAAAACAGCACAAGTGATCTCTAGCCCGAGGAATATGAGAAAGTTTGAAGGCAAGGCAGAATAAAATGATGTTACAGGAACCATCAGTGCTGTGCTGAAATAGGCCAGCACTGAAAGTGATCTGCCAGGTACTGATCCTGGAGCCCTTAGAGGAGTCATAGGCAGCACATCATTTCCTGAATAAAAATACCAAGCAGAGGATAATGCGATTGCAATCCCCAGTACGTTGCCTCAATCTGTTTCCAGACAGAGGAAGCTAACCCAATAGATTTATGGTGAAGGAGTTAATTTGTAGCGGGGATGTTAAAAGCAAGTGCTTGTGCTGCTGAGGCTGGAGGGCAGGAGCTGCCCTAGCAGGCAGGGACTGATCTAGGTGCCACGTGTGTTTCTGCTGAGTTGTGCTGGTTTTGGTGGGATCACAGGCTCTGTGGGTTGCACCTCTCCTTCCTTTGAAGGCAGCAGCAGCTGAGCAGCCTCTCAAGTTTACTAAGTGAGGAAAGAATTATTTCTTCCTCCCCTGCTGTGCTCTTCACAGGAGCATCAGGACCCATCAAATATAATTATTACCCAATGGAAACTTAAAATGGAAAACAGACTAATTAAAAAAAGATCACTTAAGCAGTACCAACATTGCCCCCCCATTTTGCCACAGGCAATGTCTGCAAGGCCAAATTTTCACACCATCTGCATTAGCTGAGCTTGCTCACCCATTTACCACTAGCCTGACCTGTCTGGGCAGGATAAGAGAGGCTGCCCAGTCCTGGCCAGGCAGGCATCAGCTGCAAGGCAGTATCTACAGGCATCTCCCAAAAAAGGTCCTGTAGAGGAAAAGCTGGCCATGGGAGAGGGCTTGCTATCAGTTGACTGGGGTAGCTTCTGCAGAGCCATATGGCCATGAAACACGAAAGCAGTGGAAGGGCTGCGCACTGAGGGGGCTGTGAGCATTCACATGCTGCCCATGGCCTGTGCAAATGAGGCGAACACTAGATTTTTTCCTTGGAAAGCAAATAAAGGGCTTGGCTTCTTGCCTCTTCCCAGGGAGAAATACTTTTAAGACAACAAGAACTTTTTGTTCCTGACTTGAAGGCAGGTCTTACCTTTCCTGGGCTGTGGCTGCACACGTGGGGGTGATAGCGGAGCTCCTGGGACAGTTCTAATCCTACTCCTGCATCCCTCTGGATGGACAAACCACTTGACTTGTGAAATCCATCTAAGGCAGCCAAAAGATGGGGTTTAGGTTTCCAGAGGAACCGGTTTAAGGTGGGTCATTCTGGTCACAGCTTATGGAAGATCCAGCTACACATACCTAATACCAGGGCAGGACTGCATAAAGACACTTTTAGCTAGGGTTCTACCACCCACCAGACTGGAGCCTACAGCTTGTGGTGCAGTGCCTGCCTTCAAAGTGAGCCAGTCCCAACCTTGGGGGAAAAAACAGTTTGCATTGTGGTTGTCCCAAACATTTTTTACATTTTTACCAAAGGCACAAAGAAAATAAATTGTGGCCCACTCAGATGAATGAAATATTCAAAAGCAGCATCAGCTGAGGAGCTTCTTGTTCAGAACTAAGATCACCAGGGTTTACCCCTCTTCTTGTTCAGATCAGCAGCCATTGAAAGAGGGACAGGAATGAGTTGGCATCGCTGGGATCTTCTGCTTTGTTCCCTACTCCCCTTGAGGAAATTGTCCTACCTCCCCACCAAAGTACTTTGTTTCTGCTATTCTATTTAGGATGCTCTACCTGTGGTGATGCAGTTCTGGTTACTTTGGCTTTCAAATATGACTCAGTCTTAAAATAAGCCCTTAAACAACTTTATTTCATGGTTCCAAGCAATACTGCTGATACAAAAATGACATCCTAGGAGTTACATTTGAAGTCTAAAATGGTAAAATGAGATTAATGATAAAAGATTTTAAGACGAACGACAGTTATTGAGTTTGGCTCTCATGGATGAAATATTATATGATCAATAGATTATTATGGTTTGTAGTAGTTAAAGTTTCATCTTACAGAAATAATCTATGAACAGATAAGTAGGATATAGGGTTGCAAATCTCTTGTTACTGTAAACAATGCCTGTTTGGCATTTTACAGACTGTGTAAACTCTGGCAATAAGAAACTACTGATTAGCGCAGACCTAGATGAGTAATTGATTTTAACAATTGATTTTTTATTTTTATCATTTTGCATTAGCACCATACTGACAAAACCAAAAAACCTGAAATACACTGACATGCTCGTGGCTGTTCACATGGCTGACAAGCAGCCACAGACCTCTGAGTAAAGGGGTTTTTAGCACTGTCTTTTTCATTTCAGACTCTCCCCAAAACCCTGCTTCTTACTCAAAAATCCAATGGTAATGCTTTGTCTTTTCTCCCAGGGCAAACACTTGGCAGATAAAGCAAAAAGAAGTTTTAAATTTTTAATTAGAAATTAAAATAGCAGCAAAAGAGATGGCCCGGACTGCGAATTGGCAAATACGGCTGTGACTTGGACAGAAGACATGACTGCAGTGGGCTTTACTGGGGCACTTCTCCACAGGTCACCCGCTCAGGAGATGCCAGAGCTGCTCTAGTTTTCTCATTCATATTACTCTGAAATATTTTCTTTCCATAATTGGCAATAGCTATCTGGTGATCTTTAATTATTAACTGGTTTGGGGACAAGTTAAACTGCACTTGTCTGTAAGTAAGATTCACTGTTAAAAAGTACTTAGCTGAGCCCTACTTCAAAGCTACTGCTATTTTTATCTGAGAAATCAAGGGAGCCCCTGACTGTTGAGAGGCTACGTGAGCTGAGCTCCATCACTGTGCTGCAGTGAGATTCTCTTTCAGTTCGGAAGGACCCACTGTCCTGGTTTCAGCTGGAACAGAGTTAATTTTCTTCCTAGTAGCTGGTGTAGTGCTGTGTTTAGGCGTTAGTTTGAGAACAATGCAGATAACGCACCAATGTTTTAGTTGTTGCTAAGTAGTACTTACCCTAAATCAAAGCCTTTTCAGTGTCCCATGCTCTGCCGGTGAGGCAGACCCATTCAAAGTGAGATTCACCATGTCCATTGAGGAGATGGCACCCCATACACATTCTGCATTTGAAGACAGCAGGAAGATCCAGGCTCTGTGTCTCATGAGGTTGTGCTTCTCTGAGGTGCTCCAGGGTGAATCTGCTGTAGCACAACAGCAGTTAATGGCAAGACCCTAGGCTGGCACTGGATGAGGACAGTTTTACAGCACTCCCTGCAGGAACTTCTGCCTTTAGGCATTCTACAAAAAAAAGGAATGGCTAGGATTACAGTTAATGACCATGCTTCACCAGTTGTGCTGTTAAAGGTGGAGCTCCTACAGAAGCAAAGATGTCCTTAGACATAAGGATGACTGAGGCCAGCAAGCTGCTCTGGCCTATGGCATATTTGTAAGGAACTGAATTTGCAGCTGCAGTTAGCTCCCTTTTCAACATTTTACAATACTGCTGCTTTTTGTCAGCTTGTTTCACTGCAGCATTGAATTCAGCATTGTAACTGAAGACATCTCTGCCTTTCTATCTGTAGCTCTATTAACTTAGGGCAATTATTCTGCAGAGAGGTGACAATTCCTTTATGGAAGTTATTGAATTCTGGTACTGCAAACAGTGCATCAATAATGAAAGGCCAGTAAGAGAGCACAACATACCTGCATTGTTCAGAAATATGATTTTGTCTTTATGGACTCTATCATCTGACAGATAATTTAGGCCTAGAAATTAGACATCAATTTTTAATAATATTTAAATTTACTTTCCAAGGAAAATTAAAAACATGAGCTACTAATTACAGGCTTGAACGAACAGGAGGAAGATGGGGAAGAGAGGGTGAAAGGGAATGAAAACAAGGGTCACTGAGATGTCTCACTGGAGTTTGCTGACCTTTAGAACTCCCAACTGATTAAAAACCTAGAACATTGATAAATTAGATAATATTCGCTCAACCCATTCTCATGTTTTATTTAGCAGAGACTTTCAGCTTTGTTCAGCAGTATGACTTCTGCTCTTTACATACATGTAACACTGACTGTCTCTCCAAGGACTCGATTCAAGTTTTAACTATTACACTGTGTCTCAATTCCTGGCTTTTTAGCCTGCTGCTTATTGTATTGCACAGTGCTTCACAAACCTACAATAGCAGAAAGATCCTACAAGGTCAGTGTAGGCAACAAAAGGAAAGAGTTGTTTTCCATCTATACACCATTTTATATTTGAATAAAAGCTGGGATTAAATACCAGTATTACTCTGCCTTTGAGAAAGGATTGAGAAATTTTTTTTGTCTATCCATGGATGGACCCAAAACAGGGATGCTTACCACTGTTCTGTGGCTATCTGCCTTCTCTCTAAGTGCTCCATAGCTTTCCCTTAGAGCTTTCAGCAGCCTCTGTCAGAGCCTGAGGATTCTGCTTTTGAGAAATGTTTGCTCTTTTCGAAAAGAGAAGTCTGCTCTTCATGCATGTCCTGTGTCTATCTTATACCTATTCTTGAAGGAAATTGATGTGCAGCTCCTAAATCATAACCCTTTCTGCTAAACTTTCTCTCAGAAACAGGCATGCAGCTGCCCCTGAAATCCACTGAAGAGGTGCCTCTGTGCCTGAGAGGAAACCATGACCTCCTGACAATTACTATGCAGGCAAGAAAACACTGTGCAGAAAGCAGCTTCCTTCTCAAGGAGCTAACACCCTTCTTTAAAAACTTTGATTGCAGCTTGCCACAAACTGGACAATACAGTAAAACCCTTGAGTACCTGTTATTTATGGACAAGGTGAGGAAAAAGGTGTATTTAGTCTGAAAACCTTCATAACTAATGGTCCAACGTAGACTATCCATTTGGGGCTTCTTTTGCACGTTTTCAGTTTCTTGGTTTTGTTTATTTGTATTATTTACATTCAGTGGCCTAGCATCTCTTGTATTCCCTGCTCCAAAAACATACAGTACTCAGCAGACATGAAGGCACATGGGAATATCTACCAGATACGTGCAGTTGCATGGCATTCCTTTGATCTTCTGCTGTACTGGAAACACTGTCAAGTAGCATCTGTTTGCAGGAAAAGAATTCTGTTTGGTATAAAACATATACATTCGCTTCTTTGTAACTTAATAATACACAGGGGTAATATTAATGGAAGTTTTGCTTGTCCAGGTTGCATGAAAATCTACTGAACGGGTAAGAGAGATGCTGAAGAGCAGCAAGGCACTTTGAAAAGAACACGACTACTAAAGCAGTATTCAAAGGATGCTGTTATCTTGGGCAGTTTCCTCCTCTCCTGTTTTGCCTCTACTCTTTATAACACGTTCCTTACAAATTCAGCCTTTTCAGCCTGTAATTTGTAAGCACTGCTTTATTCTTTATTTCTCTTCCAGAATAACCAGCTTTGGTCATGTAGCCTCTTTATTGTCCCAAGAGCGCAGAAGCGAAAATAGGGTTGAAGTGAACCCCATGCATTAAGATACTTTACACAAACACCTAAAACGGCTGTGGAGCTTACAGAACTCATGGTAGCTGGAGAGAGGAGGAATCTGGAGAAGATCCCCTGTAAATGTAAAGAGATGTAAGACGCGCAAAACCAGTCTGTACCCACGCTGGGTGACAGCATCCCACTGGCACACAGGGTCTGAGCTTTAGGCACATGAATTTGTTGATCAATCCACTGTAATGACTCAGATGCATGAATTTACTTAATGTGTTCTCAGAATAAGAAAGGTAAGACATGACAGGCATAGAGCTGTGCTGGGCAGAAGCTCCCATACCTAGGCATGCTGGTAAAGAAGAAATAGTAACACACATGAAAATCACATCCTTGAAAAGGAAAAGGAGCCCAAGCAGAAACTTAACATAAGAGAAATATTTATTTAAATTTGCACAATAACGAGCTTATACTGAACAAATTCAATCAAGAAATAATAGTAAGTGCAGTAAAACAAAGAAATATTGATGACTTTTTCCATCAGAAAACATTAAGAAGCCATGCCTGTGCATCACGGGTTTTCTTTTTGATTTTTTTTTTAATTTTTTTTTTGTTTTTACAGTAACTTCTTTTTTTTTTCAGCTCACATACTGTACATACCATATCTTAGCTGCTAGGTTCTTTATTCCTGAAGGCTTCGTCCTTTTACTCAAATGCCTGCTAAATTCTGCATTAAGCAATCAAACACATTTGTGCAGTTCCAAATAAGACTAGGTAAAAATCTCTGTATCTGGTCAAGTGTTAAGAGTCTTAAAGCTTTGGAAGACCCTCTAAAAGCTCCTAGTTGCTTTTGGATCTTGACATCGTTATGTACAGCGTCACAATGTGTCACTTCACACTAACCTAAATATTCTGCACAATGATGCCAGACAGACAAATAGCCAGAAGATTTGGGCCTAACCTCATACAAAGGTATACACATCTGAGCTTGTCTTGAGTCCCATAAATTTCACTCTGATTCAGGTAACTGAGTTCATCACATATCTGCACTTTAGATGGACAAACCCAATCTAATTTTAGCTTTAATTTTGAATAATTTTTGGTCTAAAGGTCTTTATTGTGAAGCAAAATTCTTCAACCAGAAACTGCTTGTGAGAGACGGTTGTTGGTGTCACAGTTCCTGAAGGCACTGTGGGTCCACTGAGCAACAGACATGGCCATTCTAAAGGGATGAAAAACAGAAAGAAGAATTGAAACAAGCAGCATTTAGGACAGAACAAGTAAATTGAACAAGCTCAGCCATTTGAAAACACCCACCGGATTTGAATGTACAGACTTGTAAAATACAAGACATACAGGTTCTGATCAGATTCATGACATTGTTGTCATGTCCTTCCCTTACCCAAGGGAATGGGCTACTATGATTCCATTAATTGCTTGATTTGCTGTGGTCTGTATCCCAGAGATACAACAATCAAACTGAAAGAAGCTGGCATCACTGGAGGAAATGTCCCCAGCATAAAGGCATCAGGCATCTGCTCAAGTACACAAAGCTGTTGAAGACAGGTCACTTGGGAGTTTTATTTAGGTCAGGCAGAAGGGACTCTGGATTTTATTTAGCCCTGAATGCTTCAAGTTTATACATTCTGTCTGTAAAACCAGCAAACAGTAATCCATAATTTTTTCCCTGATACTCCAGATATTCTTCTGAGAATATTAGCAATTAAGGGAACAGATTGCCCGTGGACATCATTCAAGTACCGGAGAAACTGTTTTCTGCATCGCTACTGCTTCTTAAATCTGATTCTTACAATGCAAATAACAGATGTTACAGGACATTAGACAATCCTACTGTCCATCTTCTTTACTTGCGATTTGAAATGGTTTTGTGGCTAAGTCAGCTTTAACTGATGCCCAGGTTTCTGAATTCTTAAGGGATTTGTGTAAACCTATTTTGCTATAGCACGCTTAGAGAGGCTTAGACCAGAACTTTGACCTTCCATATAATGCTCTGCAAGAAGAGACTGGGGTGACACAAGACGAAGGAAGAGAATGATCCAAAATGGGCACACAATTAACCTGATCCGGAGGGAACAGGCTATTTGCATACAGAACTACAATATTAAAATGCCGCCAATATGAGCAGATAGTGTATTTAAAAAAGACAACTGCTCTATAAAGAGAACTGAATAAGATTTAGCTTGCTGAGAGACAGAGATACATCCGCTGTTAAGCAGGTTCACACCTGAGCCAAAAACTGTGTGGTTTGGAAGAGTATCTGTTTTAAACTTACATATGTTCACAATGCAGTGATGGATTTTAGTCTGTGTACGTGTTTACACTGAATACAAATTAGTTAATGCTTAAGGTTAATTCTTTGCTTAAGAGGAAAGGGCAGATGGGAGCAGTACACAGGCGGTCATCAGCAGAACTGATACACAGCTTCTGCATTGCCATTGATTAGCAGTACAACAATGAGAACACACTTCCAATCACTGAATCTCAAAAGCACTTCAGAGAAGAATCACACCTATTTGTTTTACAGATGGGAAAACAGATGCACATCAGCCTCAGCAACTTGCCCAAGCAAAAAGTAACTTCTAGCACTGGAGTTGGTATATGCCACCAGTTATATACCCCAAAAGCATGGGCTTCTGCACATAAGCTTGTTTCAGCATCCTTTGGACAGCAGCTAGCTTTCTAACCATTAGCCACTCTGCCAAATCATAGAATCAGAGAATGGGTTGGCTTGGAAAGGACCTTAAAATCATCTAATTCCAACTCCCTGCCACGGGCAGGGATGCCTCACCCAGACCATGCAACCCAAGGCTCTGTCCAGCCTGGCCTTGAACACTGCCAGGGATCGAGCATTTACCATTTCTTTGGGCAACCTGTTCCAGTGCCTCACCACCCTTGCAGTAAAGTACTTCTTACATCTAACCTGAACTTCCCCTGTTTAAGTTTGAACCCATTACCCCTTGTCCTATTGCTACAGTTCTTGATGAAGAGTCCCACAGCATTTTCTTCTAATCACCATGCTGTTCTGACACCAAACCAAATGCCTATGCTTACTTGGTGCATAACCCTTCCCTCTTGAAAGGGACTACGCCTCAACAGCAACAACTGCTGTTGCGCACAGTACTGAATCAGGCAAAATGGAAACAGAAGGTGGCACCTGAAAGCTCTGCTACATCGTCAGTTACTCCCCATCTCTCCCAGAAGGAGCTGTTGCAGTTAGCTTATTTTTTATGAGAAACTTTTCAAAGTAATCAATCGTACGACATACTAGAGTTTGGGAAGTATCTTGCTTGGGAAGGACATAGACTAAGGACCAAAATCAACTGTGAATTTCAGTAATAATTAAAGATCTGTGGATGAATCCTACTGTCTCTCCCTGGCTACTGTGGAAACACTCTTTGTCATTCTTCAGTATTTGATGGTGGAGAAAACAGTTCACCTTGCAGGCTTATTCTGAATGGAAGGATTTATTTTAACCTCCTTTTGCACCTTTAGAAAGAGATGCCAGAATTCACAGCCCATAGCCATTAACTTTTCTCCTCAGACAAGGAATTCCTTTGACTACAAAAACTATAAAGTGTTTTAAACATTGTTATATTATTAATGTTATTAATATTAATTTTAAACATTATTAATAATTTTATTACATTAATATATAGCTAATTTTAAAGCAATAAAGGTATGTAACCGTATAACTAGTCCCTTAATTCTCAAAACAATTACTATTCTCAAAATACAATTTGATCACTTCTGGTGATGCTATAGTAAGTATCACGAAGAACAATTTATCGTGTGAAGCCTGGCCTTATATACCTATGCATTACTGCATATGTTTCCAAGATAGCACGGAGCTATATAGTAAGAACTGCAATCAAACTTGAATTGAGCTATCCTGATGAAAAAGCAAAGCTCACTGTTGTGTCTACAGCGCACTGAACCATGATCTGTTGGCCTGCTTCTGACCTGCTAGCACATTAAACCATCCTTCTAGCACACACAAGAGTAAAGTTGACTAAGCTGAACACTCTTACTCTGCTGCTTTAAAACAAGTGCAGACACCAGCTGGTCACTGACCAGACTTGCTGGGAAGCAAGTATCTCGGCTTAACTTTTATGCTCTTTACCTTGCACTGGCAGAGGGTGCACTCTGTGCCATGCTTAATCCAAGAAGATCCAGTGAAGCGAACAACATTGGTTTCATCCAGGCAGGTTTTAGTGATGTCATTGCGAATCGTGTCTGCTTGGCAGGGGTCACTGACGCAATGCGGGCAGCACTCGTTCTCAGGGAGGACACTGAATTCACAATCCACCTCTGGGCATGGCAAAGGCCAGCAGTCAACTTCGCCTTGCTGTTTACATGTATTATAAGAACAAGAGAAGATTATTAGCTCTTGTTTTGTTTCATCATCCAGCCATCTGAGTCAGCATTATTTTTCTTAGCCAGCTAATTTTGCCCATCTGGTCCTATTCAGAAGTCAGTGCAGAGAATGCTGGTATTTGAGAGACACAGCAAGTTGTGTGCATTTTCTGCGTTCTGTTCAGGAAGTGTATTAGATTTAACTTCCTTCAATACACTCTACATCAAACTGCAGCTGGCAATCCTCCACAAATATCATGCGATGCAGAATATGGACCTGTCCTTGTGAAGTCTTACTTTTGCAAGTGACAGAAGCCTTAACAGGACTGCACTGCAAAACTGCTTCCAAATAGCAGGTTTCACCTTGTTGTTACTTCTATTCTGACTGTTCACCACAAAAAGCCTTCATATTAAGCTCCGGATGGGCTAAAATTTATCTTTCACAGTTACAAATGCATTGGCTGGAATATGTCAAGTATGTCAAGCTGCCAGCAGCTCAGTGTAACAAGAAACACCAGTGTGTTTCCACCAAGAAGACCTCGGCCAACTTACTATCCATTTAGGATGTTACAACCAGAATACCTGAACTTCCAAACTTAATCACACTTCCTGCATGATGGGTTTAGTACAGCCAGGGTATGAAAAGGTCAGAGCAGAGACTTGTGCTGGGCCAGAATATTCTTGGGGGAAGTTACTGTACTCCTGTACATAAATCTATAGATGTCTAACTGTTCACATCAGTTACTAGAACTTGGGGTCAGCTTCTCTTCAACTCTGGTCAAAGGCCAAAGTTTCAGATTTATTGGTCAAAAGAAAGACTTCACAGAAGTCATTAATGCATGTTTCTTCTGGAACAGGTCCATCTCTGACCTTCAATTTATTTAGCTCATTTGAGCACAGATTGAGTAGTCTGTATTGAAGTGGGGCAGAGAATTTCTGCCTTGGAAAGAAGTTTACGGACAAAAACTGTACCTAAGGTTTGAGAATGAGGAGTTCAGTATCTCCACAGCAAAAGCTGAAAAAAATTCCCAGGGATTTGTGATAGCTCCAGATTTACTCTTCTTGTTGTAGAAAGTATTGTCAAGTTACTTCTACAAATTCTCATCTGGGTGAATTTTCCTCTTTTTGAACCACAGGATAGTTAGAATGAAAGCGATCTTTAAAACCATTGATCTTGATATTTCAATTTATGTTTGCAGTGATGGACAGTACAAGGAGTAGACACTCCTGTCACTGTACACTGTCACTAAAAAAAAATCCTTGACAACTGAAAGAAAGCAGGCTTTAGTTACAGATGTAACATCTTGAAAAAAAAACCCATCTATCGAGATCCCAAACTGCAAGTTGTTTTGGTTCGTTTTTAAGACATTTAATGAAGCACTTGGGAATCCATTTCATTGAATTTTAGCAATGGTAACACTGAAAGCACAGTGTCTACAGAAATTGGTTTCTGGCTGTTATTCGTGATACCCTGACAAGGCAAAGCTGCTAGATGGACTAAGATTTACATTTGGAGATGACCTGTGATAAAAGCTAGTTATTTTTATCTTGGGATTTTTTCCATCCTAGAAACTTCCTGAGTGGCATTATTCAGAGTAGTTTTTGCTCAGACTCTGAAAGGCAGGCCTAGGAAAAAGATTACAAACTTTAACAGATTTTATTTTTTTCAAACCTCATTTCACTGTTTAGAAAAAGGCATCAAGTTGCATTATTTTTTCTGTTACTAAAAATGCCTGAATGAATAAACAAATTTTAGTCTATCAGCATCTTTGAAATTACCAACTGTGATAGCAAATACATATTTAGAATTTCCTTACTCAGCTTCATCGGTCTTTGAATAAGTGAACACATGAGTGCTGCCGTGTAGGTGCTATATCCAAATGACCTCCACTCTTTGCTAAAACAATCTTCATGATTGAATAATTTATATTACTCCTATTGTGTCAAAATGCATTTCTGACTGGAACTTCATAATACTGACTAAAATCCGTGAAAAACAGATTTTGATTATACACATACTCCAAGGGAAATTAAATGGATGCTAATGCATGAAAATTAACTATTCACAGATCAGAATATCTCATACCCTTTTCCCCTCATGTCTCTCCTGCTGTAATCAAGGAGCCTTACCAAACAGCGACACTGCTGACAGTTCTGTATCCAGGATTCACCACTGTTATAGGAGAGCTCCCCGCTCTGATGTAAACATTGACTGCTGAGCCTTGGGTCACATTCAGGACAGCAAAAGAGGTCAACAGTGGGATTTTCACAGTCACAGACCATTCGTCGGCACATCACATATCCATTCTGTTGTTGGAAGACAGACATAGAGCGATGGCAAAAATTCACAAAACTCCAGCAGTGCTTGCACCAAAATCTGATTTTTTGGCTTGACTTTAAGCCATCAGCAGCTCACAAGTTTTTCCACTATACCATTTCTTTGTCAAAATACAATTCAAACAGAAGCAGAAACCACAATGCACACTCAAAAGCTGCCATAAATTTACCTTGTTGTCTTACATATATCCTTCATACAACCAATCTTCAGGCAGCTCTCCCCTAAGGTGATAAAACCCAAGGGTGTCTTTCCCAAGGGTCAAATTTTAATGGATTGCACTAAGTTTATGTCATTCTCATATGGATGATAGTCAATTCTAGCTTTATACTTCCAGATCAATCCCTCCCTTCTGTAATTATTCACACAAGAAAGATGATAGGTAATCTGAAATTAAATTAATGCTCATGAAACCTGAGCTGCTGAAATGCTCAGGACTTTGTCAGCCATGTATTGGGCATTTATTCTGCATCAGCATTTAGCTTGTGATCAAGCCTCCCACAGCAAACATGTGAGAAAGTTAAGCTGAAATACTCTGCAGATACAGAACCTACTTCTATTTGCAGCCATCTGGTTAAAGATACTGGCATCAGTCACCAGCTCCAATATGTGTCTAGACAGACAGCTTCTTTGCATGAATATGCTGCTGCTCCCACCCAGAAAACATGGGTGGCATCTCTGTTAACAAAATAACACTATCGTCTTTCTTCCAGTATCATATAATAAACTTCATGTGGAAGTTCTGCTCATGCAGGTTGGAGAGAGCTCTCCCCAAAAACATATATAATACCATTTTTCTGTAGCACCAGATGCACACCTGACAAGGCAGCTAGACCAGGAATTTCACTTGAATCACAACGTTCTTCCTTTCATCCCTAGTACCATCTTGCAAGAAGCAGCTCCTTCTATTTCTACTGACCTGGCATGAGCAGACAGAGCACCTGTCATTCTCCAGCACCCAAATCTGACCGTTGTGTTTGATTTTGTTTTCATGGATACAGTCTCCTGTGCAGTTCTTGCCATGGGGACATCGACAGTCGTACCCACCATCCAAGTTAAAGCAAACAGTGTCATTGGCACAGCTATGCCTTCCAGTTCCACATTCATCAATGTCTGCAAAACACGCCATGTAATGCTCTTAGACCACATCCAATTAACAAAAATGTTCTTGCAGCGCTCAATATAAATGATTCTTGGCCATTAAGTCTTCAGTGGAAAATTAATTTGCACTTCACCAGAACAGGGAGAAATAACTTACAAGTTCACAAAAAAATATTCGAGTCACATCAGCTTTTGAAAGACAATACTTTGAGTTTTCCTGTACACCTTTCTAAGTGAAAGCCATTAGGTAAGGTAGTTAGAATGAAGAAATCACAGGCAACATAAGAACAAAAATAATTCTTAGCTCCCTAAACATTCATGAGACATGTTTAGTGCAACAAGAAAAGCTGCAGAATTTTCTTTTCAAAACCTTTTGCTGGCTTTGGCTGGTACCTTTGAGTTCACTTGCTGAGAAGTTAATGTGAAGGGTGACGTCTGACCTGTAAGCTCATTTAAACTAGCACACCATGCTTTAAGTTGCATCATTTATCAGGGTGCGCAAACTAGAATATTTCAATTATTCAACTTGCAGTGACATCTATAGCCCTTGTGTCTAGCACAAAAAATAAAGAAAAAAAGAATGTCTCCAGTGAGTAAAAGTAAATGACTTCAAAACCATCATATCTCAAAGAATTCAAGAGTACCTTTAAAGGCCTAATTCATCAATTGTGCCCTTGCACGATTATTTTGCAAGGGCAAACTAGCAGCAAACACTGCCTTCTACTTGGATAGTCTTTATTTAGTGTTTTCAACTGTCCATATGGAGAAAAGTCATCTGGGAAAAGAGCTTTGAAAGGGCATGAAGTAAACAGTTATGGGCGATAAAACATGGAAAATACTAGAAAATACTAGATCTATGGTGACTGCAAATATTGATACACTGAGTTCAACTCTAAATACAATTTCACAACAGTCTGGCACAAGCTTTTAATTAGAGTTCATTAAAAAGTAGCACTGTGATATTTAAATGTCCAACAGATCAGCACAAGACAAAATAAGCAATATGGTCTTGCATGTATCTTTCACCATGAAAATATAATAAACCACTCAGCTTTGGGTTCAATAATGGAAATGAAATCTCCAATTCACCTCAAGCACATTCAGTTTAAAGCAAAACAACTCAATTATCATTTCAATTTCAAGTGTGGCTGCAGTTAAAAAAAAAAGTAAACAAGTCATTAACATGAATATGAATTGGGATGAAAAACAGCAGGGAAATTATTAGAATTCCAGGGTATAAATAAGCAGCATCGTAGGTTTCCTTCAAACACTGTGTGCAGTAACAGTAGCACCATCTCAAAAAAAAACATATTGCAAAATTACTAGGGCTTATGGGAAGGATGAGGAAAATGTCATTTGAGAAGAACTGAAAAGTAATGGATTGTTCATCTCTAAAAGAACATTAGCAAGAAGGGGTATAACCAAAAAAATAATGAATACTCCAGAGGAGACATGTTGAGAGATTTGTTCTTCACATTGCCAAATGCAGAAGATAGGGGACAGTGAATGAAACTGAAAGACAACAAATTTAAGCCTGATAAAAGGAAATAACTTTTCATACAATGCATAAACAAACTATGACACTCACTGCCACAGAATGTTAAGAGGGGAAAAACAACTGCAAAGCTAAGACCCTACAAGGCTAGCAAGAATATTCAATTTGCGATGCTAATTGCATTGCTAATTGCAAGATTTTGTAAGATTACATTTCATGCATTAGGGTCTATGGTGTCCTTATTTACATATGAGATAACCCAGAACAGGCAAATCATCTCAGATCTCCACATCTTCTACCTCGTTAAACTCTGAAGCATTTGGAGTCAGCCACTGTTGCAACAGGGCAGAAGATAACTGGGATCAGGAACCTAATTTGGTGTGGCTGTTTGCATGGACCTGAACAGCTGAAATGGCACAGGCACATCAGGCAGGGAAACCCATGCAAACTATAAGGACACCTAGTTAGTGGAACAGACAGCCCTGTGGAGGCTGTCCAACCTCCAGCCTTGAAGGCTTTTAGACAAGAAGCTAACAGGAATGGTCTGAGTGATGCTGGTCTGGTCAGAGCAGAGGAATAGACAATCTGCTCTCTCCATCTTCTCTTAAGTCTATACTGAAAGCAATACAACCTACCAATTTAAAACTAAGATCTTCATATACTCTGTCTAACTGGTTTTAGTTATGCAGTATAGAGAACAAACAAAATCTATTTAAGTGTAATGATTCAAATTTACAGCAGGATTCTTGGCTATCACTGAAGTAATTTTTAATAAATTACTTCCCTACATTTGCATTCATTTGTTTAAAACACTCTTTGGTAGGAAGCTTTCACACAGCCTGTGTCATAAAGGAGTAATACATCACTTCTCAACAACCTGGCCACTTAACTGAAAGCAGCCATACTTGGACAAAGTTCAGCTGTCATGTAAATAAGACCAGTTTCCTTTAAGCAACAAATGGTGACCCTATAAACACAAAGTCTGCATTTGGCATTTATGTACAAGGGCGTTTCACAATTTTCCCATGAGAAAAAGGCTTCTGGGGTTCGTTTTCCAATATGGTAGTGGTTAGTGCACTGTTACAGAAAATAATTGCTGAGTTTATTCAACAGCTCACGAAAAATCCCAACCTTGTTTTTTTCATAGAATCATAGAATAGTTAGGGTTGGAAAGGACCTCAAGATCATCAAGTTCCAGCCCCCCTGCCACGGGCAGGGGCACCTCACACTAAACCATGTCACCCAAAGCTTCGTCCAACCTGGCCTTGAACACCGCCAGGGATGGAGCATTCACAACCTCCCTGGGCAACCCGTTCCAGTGCCTCACCACCCTCACAGTAAAGAACTTCTTCCTTATATCCAATCTAAATTTTCAATTGTTTGAGCCATGAACATAAATGTTCTGGATAGGGCAATTTAAATATCCCTGGTCAAAGCAGGAGCTATTTACATTTTGAAGCTAACCTAACCAGAAACAGCAGTGTGTTTATAATGCAACAAGAGAAACACAGAATCTGCTTGCACCAAATTCTCATCTGCACTATTTATCCACATCAAACTTCGGGCATTATCTGCAAAGAACATGCACACAAATCATGCATACCAAGCAAAACTTTGCTCAGCTTTTTTACTTTGTATTTGTAATGGATGGTGAATTAACTTACTGATAGCTCTCCAATTTCCATAACCATATGGATAGGGGTACACTAGCCCCTTGGATTACAGGCTGCATATTTCCCATATATCCAGCCACAGAGGCATGTTATCACTCTCATATTGGTTTGGGGGTTTGGGGGGGAGGGGGGGGGGCTTGTTGTTTTTTTGTTGTTTTTTTTTTCTTTAAAAAGCACAACAAAAACCCCAACAAATAATTAACTTCAGGCTATTTGCAACACACTGCTTAGGAATCAAGCAGCTTGAATGTTACGACATGAGAACATTAAGTCTCAAAAGACTTGGAGGTTTGCCTCAGAAAGCAACAGAAACAAAATGTAACCAGTTATCTAGTGCTAAATTGAGGATCAGGACTTATTTATCTAACCTACACTAAAAATTACAGCAGATATCAACTGGCACATATTTTAAGGATTTTCCTTTTCTTACCATCATCCCTGGATCCAACTTAATGTCGCAATGAGTGCCATGCGATGAGGAAGCAGTGATACATATTACAGAAAGCTAAGAGTTAATTGCATCTCAAGTAATTTCATGCCTACACAGGAAAAATATTGAGCACTAAAGCCATAAAAAATGGTGACAGTGCCTGGAATGACTAAATTCTATTTGCAGTATCTGAGAGACTGCAAAGGCAGAAAACTCCATAAAATTGGGAATTTCAATTGCCCCACCAGGTTGTGACCCAAGGCTGTATTTAACAGATTTACTGACTGTTTCTTGGAACAGACAATCAAAGAATCCCAAAGGAACAAAGCACCATTTGGCTTGGCCCTGTGCAGTGCGAGGGCTCTGATTCAAAATGTCTCTGCTGAGCAACTACTCTGTGTTGGTGACCAGCAGCAACCACAGCGTATGCAAGTTCAACATCCTCAAAGAAATTTAAATGGCTGCAAAAAGGAATCTCTGTGGTAGTGCTTAGTTTCAAAGAGGGTATTATGTTAAAATGATGAAGTTTAAAGACATATTAAAACTATCAACCAAAAGGAGAATGTTTTCAGATAGAAAGAAGATTGTTTAACATTGTAGGTTCAGAGTAAATGTATACTACATAAAAATATATTAAATAAAAAATACAAATATATATTTAATATATTAAAGGGGGGATACATTTCATATACTGTAATACTTTTATCCAAAAACTTCATGCACTCCCTTGCATAATACATGCTCTTAAAGGGATTACATACAATGGAGTAAAACAGGTTGTTGACTCACAGGTTAATTAGTAAGTAATAAAAGGCAGCCACAAATGGTCAGGTTGTCACAATGGGGAGCTATCCCAGGGAAGTTCCCCAAGAATCTGTGTCAGAATATGTGCTGCCAAATATACATAGTGATCTGAGGGAATGGACGAACAGTGGGATGAAAAAGACTGTTGATAAGAAAGTATTAAAACAAAAAAATTGACAGTGAAATATAGAAGCATTTCATTATATTGACTGACTAAACCATATGTCAGATAAGATTCAATTGTAAGGTGCATGGGGAAATACCCATTCAAAAAATCAAATCAGTCTTTTAGATCTGTTCTGGATAGAGATCTTGGAGCTACTGTGGATATCTCTATTAAAATGACAGCTCAATAATGTTTTGGGAATAAAACCCCACAAATACAACATTGATAGCAACAGACAAGAAACCTTGTAATAACTCACAAGGAACATGAACAAGGCACAATTAGAAAAAAAAGAAACAAAACCTGTGTACGCCTTGCTAGGAAGTGACAAAGAGCTCAAAGATCCATTCTAATATAGCTGATGGAAAGCTGCAATTTTCCCTCCTCTGATGAGCTATCCAGACTTACATTCAGGATGTTCAAATAAAGCCCAAAAAGGTTTCCCTCAGACATTATTTTCTACCAGAATCATTCTGGTATCAGTTAGAGTGTCATCTGTGTAAAGAAGAGATGAACAGCTGCATCACTGAGAAATATGCTGCTGGAAGAGACAGGCTGGGAGGGTGGAATATTCCTTTGAAGCAACCGAAGTTTCCCAGTTACCTTAGCTCCGAATCATTAGCTCAGGAAGGTGACAACATCAGGATATCTGAGTACTTTTTGCTTCAGGCAAAGAAGGAAGGAGTGAAATTGACAGTGAACCCAAGATAGTCTGAGCAGAAAGTTTGGTTTCTGTTCTTTTCTGTCCCAAGTAAATCTATTGACTAGTGTAATTATTCTTCAAGGAGAGAATAATTTATTTATGACATCATGCAAGCCAACTGTCAGAGTGCTTAACAGATGTGGAAGATGAAGAGCTGAGACTTCAGACAGCAGTAACAGCAGCTTCACAGAAACATAGTTTCCTGATACAACAAATGTGTTCCAATTGCTACCTTACAAAATATAGTGGTCAAGTTTCTGGTTTATTGTTCTCTTATAAAAGAGGAGAAACTCTGCCAACTTTGTATTCTGCCCATGCTCCAGAATATTTAAATACTAATGTGACTCTGTATGTGTCTTCTGTTTGGCGATGCTTAAGTTGGGTTCCCAAACTCAATAATGAAGCCTTAATGCCTATCACCCTGTTTGGGATGGATGGAAAACAAAAAAGTTAATTTATTTGTTGACCTTTTATGATCATGAATAAAAGCAAAAGGATTTTGATTGAGCTTTTGAGAGCTAGTAAGATTTCCTGCTGGAGTAGTGATTATTTCCTGTCTCCTTAAGTGCTGTCAATAACAAAGATTCTGTTAAACATTGCCAACACCACAGAAAGATCTAAGTGTAGGACTATGAACTGACAGCGGTTTTTCAACCACAAGAAATTTCATGCACTAGTTAAAATACTGGATGTTCCGTGACATAAATTCAGATATCCTGACAGTCTGAAATTCCTCTGCTTTCCAGATCCAGAGCCATGGATGCTGAAGTGACTATTTTGGACTTCATTCATTCATAAAGGCTGTGGAGGACACTGAGGCTTGTAATAGACCTCCATCTTGTGGAAAACATTGCTCAGGTAGAGCCCCAGCCCTCTGTACTGTCAGGCAGCCTGTTCTATCACACAGAGAAGGAAGCGATTCTACTTCTGGATGCAAGACAGCAGAAGAAAAGCATAACAAGTCATTTCAGACCAGAAATCTTAAACTGTGAGTTAACCCTTACAAGTAAAAAGATCCAATTTGAACTGGGCATTCTGGATTGATGCTTTCCAAACCTTTCATTTGCACCTGTCTCAATTAAGGAATGTGCTACCTGCTGAGAGTGACTGTATGTTGATCTCATATTCTGTACCAACAACAGCTGGTATCCCCCAGATACTCTTGGTAAGTCCTAAGGTGCTGCATTAATTAGATGAACTATTCTTCAAATGCGGAAGTATGCAAAATGTCCATCAACAGATGAGGTATAACCTTCACTATTCTGATACAAACCAATAGAGCCTCCCTTCAACTGATTTTGGAAGCTTTTAGACATTAAAAGGGACAAATTTAAAGGAATCGGGATCTTACACAGCAGCAGAGCAAATATTAACTGGGCCTGAACATTCTTATTTTAGGATTTTGCCCTCAGAGGTTCCAGGTTTTTAACACAAGGAAGCATGAGGCTGCAGTATGTACTATCTTAGCTTAGCCCTCTCTTATGGAATGGCACATGAGAGACAACCTTCAGAGCACCAATAAGATCGTGTAAAGAAACTATAAAGAAAAGCTGCAGGGAGCAAAGAGGAAGGTACCAGGTAATATAACATGCTGAATGCTATATTTATATATGTATGAAATTTAAGACTACCCAAAGCCATGCAATTATGAAAGACTAAGTGGCTGATCTTCACCACTTTTCTGGAAATACGAGGATGTGTAACGTAATTCTATTTCCAAGGGAAAGGCAGCAAGTACTGCATTTCCCATCATTCCTCTTGGTAACTGTTATAGAGACCACAGGTCTACCCAGGTGTACAATGTGAAGCAAAACCCAGCAAAGGAATCTCTAGGTCTTCCATTGCCTGTAGGTACAATAAAATGGGATTATGAATTTTTGCATTCAAGTACATTAGTCAAAATACTCAGTATTCTCAGATGTGGCAAAGAAGCAGCAGTAGCCAAGGTCAATATATGCGTGAAACAGGCAATTCAGCAACTATTATTTCATTATTAAGCACCGGCAAAGTCTAATGCTACCAAGGAGTCCACCTCTAGGAAGGAATATTTAGTACAATGTCCTAATGGGGCCATTTACTGCAAAAGAGGTAGGTGCAGCTTTGGTATTCTGTTAAATTGAGGTTTCTAAGGAAATGCTCCTGTGCCTCTGTGATCTTAACAGAGGTGTTTCCACCTGAATTTTTAAAATTGGATGCTTTGCTCTAGAAAACAAGAAGCTGACTAACACTGATCACAGAATTGCTCTCTGTAGTACTATCAGCACATGTCCAGGGGACACAAACAGAAAAAGATTTGAGGCAGACCATATAGAAAAGTCAAGAAAGAAAAGATTTGAACCCACACTTCCTTGGCTTTTAAAGGTTTTCATCACTAAAAGAAGGAACTTTCTTCAAAGCAAGTAAGCCTTTAAAAAGATAAGTCAAAGACAAGCCTATTATGCACTCTTAACAATACTTTGAAGTAGTCTTCTCAGAAAGCTAAAGGGACGAGCCCTCGAAGAACATTTCATAATCCTCCTGAGATTTAACTTTTTTGTTCCACCAAGAAATCAAGCTTCTCTTCTGTGCAGTTTTGCACTGCTCCTTCTACAGATGTGCAAGCTGTAGCACTTGCATGATGCAAAAGCTTCAAGAGGACACTGGTCCTGGGTATACCAAGAGGCTCATACAGTACCAAGATTTGAAATCTGAAATTAGTATAGCCTGAAAGCTGCTCCCCCATTACAGTGAGTATCTAAAAGACCATCCAAAACAGCTCAATCTGATCAGGTCTAACTGGGGATACTAAAGAAGTGACAAAAGAAAACCAATTTTCTATGTCTTTAAATCCAGCAGAGGAATCTCTCACAGTGGAAAAGTCTGACAGCAGAAAAGCCAACTGCTTTTGTGCTGCTATGCTCTGCTACTGGAAGTTCAACCTTCCTTACTGCAACCTATTTTAGGCTGTATCTTTATACCTTTTAAGGTTTTATTTTGTGTCTGAGACACAATGTCCCAGGCTTCAATCCAATAAAAAGTGATGTAGTAAAACTAATAAACTATCTAACCTTCCTCCCCGTCTCAAGTTGCTACACATTCCAAACTTTGGAGCTGCAATCAATCAGATTGAAAGTATTCCGCTGTTAGTGACTAGGGTTATCAGCAATGCATATAGTTTCCTGGCATCTGTGATTTAATTCTAATTACTTATTATCCTCGGTGTATGTTTAATAAAGAGCTGTTGGTGCTTTGTAGAAAAGGTCAAAACATTCTAATAATTGCCACTTCTGCATACACATAGCAATCCCAACATTTATTTTTCCTTGGCTTTCTATTTGCTTAGAAATTGCTGCCTAATTGTTACCTGTTTGCACACATCTCAACAGAGTCACTTTGTATCACGTGTATCTCTTGAGATAGCGTGTGCCAAACCATTATCTTCAACTAACAAGACAAATGTTACATTGATACTATAGACAGAACTTGGGGTATTGAGGATATTTCCATAAATGCCTGGGTAGACTGTTACCTGTGCTGCGAGTGACAGAATGGCAACGTTATAATCAGAGGGATCGCAACTTCTTGTTTGCACGTTCTTGCCTAACACCTGGCCAGCGAACAGTGACATTTGGTTAGTTCTTGACAAAGAAAGCTTGACTTATGAAAGCAGTGGCTGACTCAAATTGCTGATTCCTCCTGAGAATACAGGCTTTCAGCTGTGGTGAAAATGTGTTGAAATAAAGTATTGATGATGGGGATACTGAAAAGGTCATCTCACTCCCAGAGAACTGTCTGTGTGTCTGCCTTAGTGAAATTAATTCAATTGCCTTCCCTTTGGGACTGATGCAGCCCACCAACGTGAGTTTGAACAGCAAGGTAGGAAAGATTACACTGTGTGAGCACTGAATATTTCAGCACTGAGAGACAGAGGGGAGAAAAGTGCCTCGTTCTGCCCTTAGTCCATGGCAAAACAGAACGGTTTGTTCTCATTTAAGAGCAATTTATTGCCTCAGACCTAAGTCCGCTGAGCTTCCCAGTCTGCAAGGCTGCTCTTCAAACTGCAAGCTTCTACAGGCAGTTAGCTTATGCACAGGAAGAGCACCACAGTTATTAACATGGGAGGGAGGGGGTGTAAGGGCTTCATAAAAATTCTTTGCAATGCGAAATATTTTCATCACAGACTATTCTAATGTACACAAATGAAGTGGAAGAACTGAGGTCTGGATCGAGGCCCATTTCTACATATAAAGAATCTGACATATAAACAGGTTACTGTGGAGTGGCAGATTACAATGAGTCCTATCAGCCCATGGGAAATCACAAGGGTCATGCACAGAAGCAGATGCAGGGCCAGAGAAACTGCATTTTAAGCACCATGCCTGACTTCACATGTTATCTTAGCCAATCACAGAAATGGCCACTAATGTTCCACCTGTGTGTTCGGAATATTCACACTTCATATTCTTTTGCTTTTTGTTACGATGCTTATTTAGACTAATATTGCTTTGGGTCAAGGTTTAACTTCCACTGATACAATGTCCAAGACAATATTTGACCAGCACTGTCAGAGATACTAGACATTACTGTAATGCGACTCATAACAATACCCCAACTTCTTTAGATACTGACCTTCACAGGATTCTCCACTTGGTGAAAACATCCCATTGTCATGGTAGCCATCTCTGCATTCACAGTGGTACCAACCAGGCAGGTTAATGCAGTTAGCACGACTGTCACACTGAACAAAGCCATCTGAGCATTCATCAATGTCTGTTTAATAAGAACAACAAAAAAGGAGAAAATTCACACAGAGGAAATTGCTATATTCACCTGATGGAAGAACAATGTCTCTGGTATTTCTGGGTTTCACAGAATACCAACACTTGAATTTCCAGAATTATTTGCAGTAAGGTTTTGAATCATTTCCATAAAAAAACTTGGCTAATAGTGTAGGCCCTGCCAACAGTGGAGGTTCTGCTAATCCCCATTTACTGTTTACATATTAGCAACTCATTTTGCCACAATACATCATAGGTAATCTGACATCTGTGAAAATTGCCCACAGTGTGAAGAAAGGAATTGGATCCCAGTTCAAATAACAAGATGTTAACCCTCTGAGAGGTGCAGGCAGCGCAGCCTGATAAACAAACATCGCTTCTAAGGGCATATCACAACATTAAACACGCTGGTCCGTCCTTATGTTTTTGGTGACACCAACTTTAGATTAGTAGGGCTTTCTTCTCTTGTGGAGTTCCTGTTGACCTACACCAGTGCCTCTGACTCTCAACATAACTGACTGCAGTCTTCTTTTACTATCTAAGAGAAAAGCTGGGATTCCAAACAAATGCTTAGACCCTGAAGATTACATACAAGATGCCTCTAGATCCAAAATCCACCAAAGCACATCCTGCTGACACCTGAATTTATGGACTTAGCAGAGATGCAGAGAACTCTGGGACATGTTCATTTCCAGTGGCTTCAGTTATGCAGTAAGCCATGTTAAGGAACAGGTGTGAGTATGAGTGTTTTTAAAAGTTAGGGAATGTGAGGAGTAATGGAGTCAAACAGGAATAAAACTGTGTCCTCCTTTACCAGATTCATCTCACTGTCATTTTGTTTTATACCAGTGGTAGCATACCTACTTGAGCAGCGAGCTGACCAAGAGGTGCTTATAAAACTAGCACAGAGGGATCCACAACACATGCAAACTGCCTTCAGAAACAACAAGCTCTAAACCCTCCCACCATGAGTCTGAATAATGAATAAACCCTCAGGGTACTGGCCATTCTGTCCAAAGTAGGGATATAACCCTTCTTTAAAAGGTTGAATCTTTGAAAACAGGTGGAAACTTTGAAGCTAAGAACAAATTAAGCCTCAAACTCTTAAAAGTACCTCAGCAGTTGATCTAATATCCTCCGGGAAGCAGATATGAAGGAGAGGGAGGTGTGATGTGACTACTGAGATATATGTAAAGTATGTCAAAATTCTGCCCACAGTACTTGTTAGCACCCATTTATGTCATCTGTTATTTTTGCAAGAGAAAGTGTAAACTGGCTAAGAAAATAATTTGTGAGCTGCAATAAGGTAACAAAACCCTTTTCCGAGGATACTAATGTCTGCATAGATAAAGGTATACTCACTCCAGTCCCTTATGAAGCCTATTCAAACACAAATTTAAACGAAAAAACATTGAAGCCTTCTTTATCCGTCATAACCACTTTTATCCACATTTGATGGTAAGAAAATTATTAGCTATGTGGGGGACACCTACACACATCTATAAGGTATCACTCAGTCACCCACATTTGGTTTTGAGTTGCATTTTTCGTATACATGTCAGGGGTAGGTGGTATGTGCTCTGGGTATTTTGTTTACATGCCAAATACCATCTCCCTGGAATTTCTTTAGAATAACTGTACAACCATTTCATGAGTGTATTGGTTTCTAAAAGCTTTACAGATACTTGATGAAATTTCATTAGAAAATTTGATCATTACATCTCAGTCTAATTTTATATCAACAGCATCTCTAAGTAGGTGCACCTGGTCTACACTACCAATATTCTCAATGATGAAATTTGCTACTACTCCTGCTGGAATATTGCACCAACCACATACTTTGCCACTTTCTGTACTGCAAATTAAGTCATCCCTACTGGTTGAAAACAGAGAATTTTCAACTCCACTATGAATTCCAGGATAATCATCTAAGTAGTCCTGCTGCAGGACTGAGAAATGCCAAACCTTTACAAACCTTCTGCTGTTCAGTGTGTCTTTCTCTAAATCAGTATAAACTCTGGCCTTTTTCTTGTGAGCAGCCAGGAGCCAGTGGGACCTCAGAAGTGCTTGAGAGATCAGAGGAAGATCAATGAAAATTATGTTACTGTAGTGAGAAAAGGTTGGTTTGCAGTCTGTGCTTTATCTACTGCTATTCGCAAATTACTTAAGAAAAAGGATGGGAAAAGAAGAAAGGACTAAGATCCAGGCGTTCCCTTACCACTAGGGAATATGCTGCCTGGGAGACAGCTTGCCTGGCAGAACAGAATCTAGGTGACCGTGCTAAATGCTTGGGATCACCTGGTCAGCACAAGGTAGCTTGTTAGGTTCGCCAAAGATACAAGTCCAGAAAATCAATGAAGCATGTAAACTCAGAGATTGAAAGGGAAGAGCTGTCGTTCAGACTTGATATGAATCTCCATACAGCCTACTTAATAACATGCATTAAGACACTGGATGGCACATACTTCTTCCATGGGAAAGTGGAATGCATTTATTGGTGAAGAAAAGAGTGGTCAAAGTAACAGATATGAGTTAAAGAAAGCCTGTGTTCCTCTCTTCAGAATGTTTCTGAATCTGTAAGCCTTTTAATTATAAGCGCAGTATTGCAGGCACAGGCTGAATGCGTTCTGATGAACTCCCATAGTGATTATTCAGGGAAAATAAGCCTTGAATTTCACATCAGTATCGGTAAACTGACAACAAAAGAGGCTTTTCTTGCATTTATTTGCAAACTAGCTGACAAACCTAGATCACAAGAAATATTACTTGGGATGAAACGCTTTTACAGATGCCAATAAACAAAGAAATACATTCTTCTGGTTTTGTTATGGCTGCACGCAAAGTTGAGTGGAGTTATACAAGAAAGCCTACCATAACAAGCATGGGTGGAAGCATGCTGCTGGTCTTGAAGAAACACACTATACTTGACAGATAGTTTGCCTGAAAGCACTGCATTGGAACCATTGCGGCATTGATGCTGAATAACCCATTTCTCCTCACATGATTTTGCAGCAAACAAAAGAAATCCAAAACAATTCCCATCACCACCTACATTTTAGGCAAGCGACAATTTATAGCATGTGCTAGTGGGTTTCAGAATATAGACAGATGTTCCTTACGCACAGAATTCTGTTTTAAATCTCCCAGCTAATGCCGATTATTAATTCTAGCACAGCCTTGCTCTGTAATAGGACAAAATGTAACTGCGGCAACATTGTTAAACAGGAAAGCCCAGCGGAAATGTCTTGCAGAGCCAAAGCACTGATTTCATGGAAAATTTTCTTGACATTTGGATAAAAGGATTTCTATTTTCAAATGGGCATAGCATGGCTCAGGAAGTGCTGCAAAAGTATCTACAACTGAAATTATCTTATGAGTATGGGAAAAGCAGCCAGAAATAATTTTTCTCTGTCCTATGGTGAAACCTTCTCTGATGAATCATCTTGCAGCTGCTCAGTAAGAGGTGTGAGCTGACAAAAGAAGGAAAACTGATTGAAGTTTAGCTTGGCTAGTGGCTATGGTATATCAGTGGGCTATATGGAATATTAACAGCACTAATGAAGTCCTGTTTGATGCTGTACTAGAAAGGCATGAAAAACAAAATATTACTCTACAGAAGGATGTTACTTTATAATTTCACTTATGAAAAAAATTTAAGTACAAGAAAAGAAGGGACATATATTTTTCAGTAGCAGGTGATGACATTTTTAATGAAATAGACAAAACACATTCTAAGTATGCAAGTTCTGCTCATTAACTGGCTATAAGAAGCTGTGACAAAGTAGGGGAGAAGAAAAAAAACCATGGATGTGGCATTTTTTTTCTATTTTTCTCTTTCCTTTTCACCTAAAAAGCACAACTGCACATGGCAAATCTGAAACACTGATATGAGTCTCCAGGTTTGGAACAGAAAGTAATACCAAGACAGGCACTGGCAGGAACCTTCACCCCAAGGTGGAAAGCAGCTACAGAACTGCACCGAAGCACTTCAGCACCGCCTGCTCTGGCTGTGCTTCCACCCTATGGCATCTGCATGGCAGATGATTTGTGATTTTGGTGCTTGAAACACTGTGTCTGGAGAACATCCCCCCCGGCCCCATGAAACCGGTGAGCCCACAGAACACCAGGAACATGGGGACTCTATTTACCCTATGTAATTCATGGATGCATGGCAATACTGTACATTCCTTACTGCTGCAAAACAAGCGATTATTACACAGTTATGTGGCACATGATTTGATTTTCAAATATTCAGGTTTTCTCCTGTGCATTTTATTTACACTGAAATCAGTCAACCTGCTTATTTCCATATTTTGCTACTCATTTCCCACCAGAATAAAACTTTTTTGCTACCTGAAGCCCCATCTAACAGACACACAGTCACAGGCACTTTGAAAGTAAGTACTGTATACACTTAGCTCACCTTGCCATGAAACTATCTTGCTCTTCCAAATCACCTTCTTTATACCTCAGAATCATTCATTACCTGAACTGTGGCAACAGTTTTAGCTATTATAGCCCTTGCTCTTGGGGAGACTGAGAAAAGTCTGCTCCCTGAAGAGTAAAATAAGATCATTAGCAAATTATCCACTGGCACAGTAAGAAAAAAGGAAAGTCAGCTGTCAGATGAATATTATTAAAGAATTTCTGTATTATAAGAGCTTTTGAAGATTGAAAGTGGTATAAAATTGCCAATTTGAAAGATAGCAGCACTCTTTCATCCAGCAATAGGACCAAGCTCTCTCTAATGTGGTCAAGCTGCACTCAACAAATAACCACGGCGTGGGGGGAAAAGAGGGGGTGTGTGTTCTATCATTTTACATTACTCACTTCATGATAGAAATATTAAGCATTAAATCCCCCTCTCAGAAAAGGCTGTATGCCACTATCAAGCACAAAGTTACAGAGACACAGAGCTCAACTTTTTCTTTCATAAACTGCTTGATCCAGGCCAATACAAACCAAAGCCCCAGTAGCCCTTTCCTGTCAAGAAGGCAACACCACAGACTGGCAGCTGTGAATGCTTAGAGTTTAATTATTTCCATCATGGAAGTTTTTCTGGGACAGTATAATACACGGCATTCAGCTAAGACTGCCAATTAATGCAGACTCCCAAATGCAATAGTCTGTCCCAGTGCTAATTGGGTTATTATCACTGGATAGAGTTATAAAGATTAATGAGCAGCCAGCAACCTCCATAATATTCAATCACTACTCGCTAAATTTTAGATCTCATTTCAAAGGCAACAGCCTTTCCAGCCTAACGCTAACCTCCAAAGCCACCTACATCACAGCCCTATCTACAGTATAAATAAAGGGCAAACACTTAAAGAAAAAAAAAATAGAAATAGATCACTGAAGAAGTGCTTAGGAGACTGAGGCTGTTTAAAAAGATAAACGTGTTTTTTTCATGGGTACATCTGGAACAGTCAGACTGAATGTCTTTGCAAATGTCATGTTTTCAAGGATGTTATGTCTGGCTTGGATATAAAAGACCTTGTCCTAACTATTCAGACTTATGCTCAGATAATGCCCAGTAGGATTAAGATGATGTCTGGGTTACCTGATTTTACTAACTACATATGCAATGGGGAAAAGGCCTTATTCAGTAGGACAAAATGAAAGTTCACTGTACTGTATAATGTATCTGCTGTCAAAACTCAATTTTCTGGAGTGGCTTTGAAAAGGGTTCATTATCTCTACTGCAAGTTCTAGAGTCCCATCTCTCACATTTAACAAAAGTGTTTGTGTTGGTTTCCATGTGACAGCATATTTCTAATATGATGATACTTGAAAAGACCCTGCTGTTCAATCAGACCTTTGATTTGAGATCTTATGCAAAAACAGGTATGTAAGAGCCTGAAACTAGTTCAATATGCTGGAGCTATCTTGTTGCTAATACAGAGTATCAGCTTTTGGGATTTCAATCCCACCACATTTGCATATAGCACGTGTATATAAATATCATACAGCAAAATAACAAAACCAAGAATACAGAAGCTGAGACTGCTGAAATGATCCAGAAAGATATCAGTTATGCCAGAGAACTGAAATTGTTTGGAATGTCCTTTAAATCTGCTTTATAAATTCTGATCAGCTCCTTTTTTCTAGACGCTGTCGCTAATTCCCAAAGGAACTTTCTTCCTTGGTCAATAAAAGTCCTAGAGCCTGATTTTGCTTACAATCTCACTATGATTTGTTCAGCTCCCAGTAACTCTTCAAAAATATGGTATTATATTGTGAGTACTAGGACATGCTTTTCACTGTACAGGTTCTCTCATCAAAGTCCCCTTTTAACTATAGAATATCCTTGATTTTAAGTGCGTCTGCATCCCAACGTTTCATTCAGTTACAAGCTTAAATCATGAAGGCCCAGACTACAGCTGGTATGTGGAGCACAGCAAAGAGAAGAGTCACCCACAGTTTTACCCTAGCATAACACAGTCCTGTGAGCAAAAGGACTTCCTCTACACAGCAATTAGAAACATCAGTTACCTTAGATAGACCCTTCAGAGAGGAGTGAAGACCATAGCCTTTCCCCTCCCTACTCTCCTGGATAATTAATTAGGCCTGTGTTGGGAAAAAAATATATTTTAAATGCCTTTGGAGCTGCTGTTTCTATGTCTAAATAGATCCAGTAGAAATTCTGGCTGAGTCACCTTTTAACCATAATCTGGCTCAAACTGCAGGAAACCAGAGCTGGGGCTATAAATGTCGTGTTAAAAATCACTTCAACAGGTTGAGTCAGTGCTGGAAATACGCTCTTTGCTAAAAATTGCCAACTGTCAGCTGGCATGAAAAAATAACTATTGTTAAAACAGGCTTCTCTTTTTTTTTTTTTTTTTAATCCTAGCAAGACCATGATTGCAATTTTTAAAGTACCCTGTCCATGGAAAACCAATTTAGTTCTATTAATGAAAAGGAAGCAGAAAGTGATTGAGGATGTAATACAGAATTATAGTTCATTAATTCCTCAAGTATGTAATTTTCCAGACTCCTGATCCCCCATTGATTTCTTCACACCCCCATAGGTCCTGCTAAATGCCAGCAAAAAGAAATTCAGTCGTGTTGTTATTTCATGTGTGGCAGTAGCGGCACTCCAAAATTAGATAAAAACGTTATGAAAAGGAATTTTCCACTGACTGCTTCACCATGCAGCCCTGTTAATAATTCTTTGTTGTCAAAAATTGATCAATCACAGACCCCATCTATAACTGAAACTATGACAGTCTCTCATTACACACCCAATATCATCAAAGGATGTGGTATTTGTAACAGTTGAAGATGGTAATTCAGAACATCTAATTAGCCATGGTGATCTAGGCGCATCCATGAACAGTGTTAAAAAATAGAATATAATTTTCAACCAGATTTTGTCAAAACCATTGTACCAATCCCTATTTGAAAGAATAATTGAGATGTATTGGGCCTGTATTTCTAGTCATTGACAAAGATGTGGTTTTGCTTTCACTTTGCTCATCATTCTCAGTACAGTGCCTCATCCTAATTGTAACACATGCTTCTGTTTCCCTGTTACTCGTATGTTGATAAAGAAGTAATGATTTTCTTCCAGATAGCAAAAGAAATTTTATACCTTGAAATACACTAACAAATCCATTTTAGATACCTACTACTGTTTGAAAATTACATAGCTCCATTTGCACATGTTAGAAAAATAGGACTAACTAGTGCTACTCACTAAAGGTCTCTGTAAGAATAGCCAAGTCCTAAACAAAAGAGAACAAATTTGTCTGAAAAGAGAAGAGCCAGTTTGGCCAGTTGTTCTCTCTTTTCTAATGGTTGGGAAGGAAGGCTTCACTTGCCTTATACTGACCAAAGATCTTGAGTTTTCTCAAGTAAGAGTCAAGTCGGTCGTAACCATGAATTATGTTTTCTACATATATGAATCAGTGATGCAACTAGCACATTCTCAGCTTAGTTTGGGTTCAGCTTTGCAAAAAGCTGCTTCAGATCAGCTCTGGTATCAACTACAGCAAATTTCTAAGGATTTAGTTCAGAAGCCATTTAAGGAAAACAACCAGAAACACCCACAAAGCACCTCAATGCATATTATATACATGCTGAAGTTTAAAATATTCTTCCCCATATTTTCATACAGCGGCTTCTTACCACGACTCTCAGCCCATAGACCAATGACCATTAATTTACACTGCTGCTCCTGAAGTGTAAAATCATGTAGAGATTGTACCAAACTGCTGAAGCACAGAACATGAAAAAAACACTGTTCCTTTGCTTGGGCTATAAACATATCATTGGCATATATCTGCAGAGACTGCAGACTCCTGCATGCTGACAGCAAAAGGAAGGACTCCATAGGGACATGGAGCTATGATTGGCAGTGTTATAGATTTTAATTCCACTAATAGTTGAACAGCTCGTAATTCATAAAAGAGAGAGCTTACAGTGAGTGATGAAGGTCATCTCTATCTCCCCTATATAACTGAAGGAAATTCTATTATAATGCTGCCCAACTGCACTATTCACATTCTATTTATAGCCCACTGTATTTTAAGAACCTAATTGAAATTTTAGTTTTCGTGTTTAGCAAAGGAAGTTCTTTCCCGTAGCAAATAACACTCAAGTAGTGGATGCATTTTGATGTTTTTAACAAAAAAAAAAAAAAAAAATCCTGTCTCCTCAAAGCCTTTTTGTAGCTTTCTCTTTTCCCTGGTTTCTTTTTTGTGTTTTTGTTTTTATTTTTAAGCTGCTACGTATAGGATGTGACTTTGCAACAAGCTGAAGAAAATACAAAGAGAAAAAGATAAGTACTAGTATATGGCTCTTCAGCAGAGAAAAAAATCTTTTGTTATTTAAAACTGACAGGGACTCTGAAGGAGGAAAGAAGTGAGAAACTGTGTCAGGCAAGAAAAATGAAAGAAGAAAAAGATGCAGAATGTTGAAGTAGCAAAGCATCTTAATCAACCAAACAGAAAAGACGAGGTGAGTAGGATTCATGCCTAAATCCAGAATGTTCATCAAAATCAATATGGAAATTTTTTTCCGTAATTTCTGTCAAATATTTAGTTTGTGAATAAATATAAATTAAAATATAAAGCAAAGTAAAACATCCCAGGCTTCTGAAGTCACCAGCCCTTGTCTCAGTGCTCATTTTTGACCTTTTTTTACCGTATCTGAGAAAAATTCAGGTGATAACGGGATTAGAGTCACCTCCCTTCCAGACACTTGCAGCCAAGCAAAACTCATCCCATTCACAGGACCCTGGCTTTCCACTTGACTTGCTGCAGATCCCATAGACAACTTTTAAACTTTTTCTGCAATTTAATGAGCTAGCCATTTTAGAATACGGCCTTTTTGAAATTCAAACGAAAAGCATTTTCTCTGGTTTTATGAACTGATTGCCCTTCCCACTCAGAAAAAATATAAACTCCATATCTTCTCTCAGCTATTGACATATTGAACAGAGGAGCAAGGTGAGCAGAAGTTAGATGGCCTGTATCTTATGGGGACTCCTGCCACTGACTTCTTATGCAAACCCTGTCACCTATTCAACTTTCCCCATGTGTTTTGACTTCCACATCTGTAAAGTAGGGAGGAAATGCTTCTACCAGGTCCTATTTTTTGTACACAAACAACTATGGGTAAAGAAATTTAGGTAACAATGCTGACTTGGCAAATACCCCAAGTGATGATGCCAAGGCATGGTTTGGGGAACAGTAACACACTGGGAATCAGGAACTAGAGAAGAGACCAACATCTTCTGGGGCGGGTGAGAAGAGCATTAAGCTGTAGAGATGGAGGCTGCACCCCTTGGCCTTTCTCTAGTACTTTATTTGGCAGCACAGACAGAACACAGAGGTCACAAGGAAACTCACTGATAGTAATTTGTCTCTAATCGTTTCAAACAGATCTCACAATGTAGACCACAACTGCTGCTTTTTAATAGTCTCCTGTGTAGTTCTACTGCACTCTAAGGATCTTTAATTTTTATGGATATCCGAAAGATGTAATTAACTTCATATATATTCAGAGAAAATATTTAAAGAGAGGAGCAAGAAACTGTTTTTTTATATCAGCACACTGAATTTCAGAATCTTACTTACAAACAGCTTACCTATGTCATATACGCCGTGTTTGCTCCCATGTCCTAGTTGTAAATGTCTGTTTTTCTGTAGGCTGAATTAACACTTAGAGCATTGTTAAAATAGAGCATTCCTTGCAGGAATGGCTCGTTGTCCAGGGGTTAGCTGAACACCTCCCTACTACAGTTTCTTAGACTGTCAATCATACGAAGTCTTGGCTATTACCTGGGCATAGTTAGCTGAAGTTTGCTGGCAGGACCTGTGGACCCATGGAGAGAGGAGTCCATGCTGGAGCAGGTTTGCTGCAGGACTTGTGACTCCATGGGTGACCCGCACTGGTGCAGTCTGTTCCTGAAGGGCTGCACCCCATGGAAGGGCCCCATGCTGGAGCAGTTCATGAAGAACTGCAGCCTGTGGGAAGGACTGACATTGGAGAAGTTCATGAAGGAACTTCCTGACAGACCCCACGCTGGAGCAGGGCAAGAGTGTGAGAAGTCCTCTCCTGAGGAATAAGGAGCGGCAGCGACAGCATGGGATGAATTGACCACAACCCCCATTCCCCTTCCCCCTGTGCCACTGAGGAAGAGGAGGCAGAAAAATCAGAAGTAAAGATGGGCCTGGGAAGAAGGCAATGGTGGGGAGAAAGTGTTTTAAAATTTAGTTTTTAGTTCTCATTACCCTACTCTGATTTAATTGGTAATAAATTAAACTAATTTCCCAAACTGATTGTGTTTTACCCATGACAGTAAATGCTGAGTGATCCTTCCCTCTCTGTCTCTCCACCCATGAGACTGTTGTTATGTTTTCTCTCCCTCGTCCAGCTGAGAAGGGCAGTGATAGAGTGGCTTTCATGGGGACCTCGCATCCAGCCAGGGTTAACATACCACACATGTGGTGGCAGCCTGGACAACCTGCAGTTGTAACCTATTTCCTACCAGATTACTCCGCAGACTCTACATAAGGTTTGTAGTTAACAGCTTTACCAGCTGAGTAAGACCCTCATCAAATCTGTGTTGCTCCTCCTGTTCATTCATGAGCTTTCATCTTGCATCTGGATAAATTGTCCCCTTCCTTCAACCTTCACCTCTTTCTTTGAGCATATTTGTTTTAGACAGAGTGCAGGACATGCCCTTTGCCACCTACAGTCCCTGGGAGCAAAGCTGCTGCTGCATCATGCATTCCACACACTGCTCTCTCTCCTACCTCCAGAGGACTTTGGCATCAAAGGAAATGGCAGTTAAGAGAGGTACGGTCAGAAGAGTTAAAATCTTTGCCTTGAGTTAGCTTCTGACAGTGTTTGTTTCTGCCTATGTTCATAAGCACAACTGAAGCCCAATTTAAAAAGTGGAGATTGCAGTATTTGCCTCTTTATTGTTCATTGTTCCTTAAGACGTTATATCAAACGCTTTACAGTGATTTTAGACTTGGGCAAAGCCAACATATCATTCATTAATCCATTTAAATATCTTGATGCACAATAGATGATGCACTTTCAAGTGCATCACACTTGAGATCTTTTCTGGGTCTAAAGCCTCTTTTGCCATCAATCCTATCTTGACTTTTTTCAAACCACTGTGTGCCTATTATTTCTAACAGTACAAACACTAGTAGCAAGTTGGTTTACTTTTACAGATGTTGGACTGGAAAGCTCTTCACCTATACTACTAATTAGATATGGGGGAGGCAGATGATCTCTAAAAAAAAGCTATGAACACATTGCACGTTACAGTTACTTCAGCTAGACTCAAACTTCATGAAATTCCTGCTCACCCAAGGCCTGACTTCAGAAATATGTGTAAGAGTGAGCTTGCCTTGTGGTCCTTTTATTCCTTAGGATTGGTCAAAGGTATCGAAATAGTCCTGACCACCAATGGTAAAGAATCATTTTTGCATCAGCACAAATGGGTATTTTAGAATGACTCATTACAACTTGTTCTTATCATTCCCTAGTAGAAATAAACAAGAGAAACTAGATCAAATGCGAAGGAAACTCATCAAAAGCCCATAGCTGTGTATATGATGAGAACTATATCAATTTTTATCAGTTGAATACAAGGGCCAGTTTTAGTGAAATGAAAGCATGAGAGGTAGATCAGTTGGGAAAACAGTTGCTGTTTATCACATTTGTTTAGAAACCAAAACAGATGAGAAGTATGGCAAATAAGATGACCACTAATTGTGAATTGCAGAAAAGTGGCTGAAACCCAATAATACTTTATATATTTAATAAAATACCTTTGGCTGACTACCAAAGACCATAACTAAGTAATATAAACCATTTCATCAGCAGAACCCTACAGGACTTTCAGTATCAGTTTTTCAGTAATACCCATACAGCTTCAAGCTGTGAGGTATACAAAAAATCCCCACACACCTCACTCAGTGTCCAGGGTTCAGCTGTAACAGTTATTTTTCTTCTTCCTAGCAGCTGGTGCAGTGCTGTGGTTTTGACTTTAGCCTGAGAGCAACACTGATAACACACTGATGTTTTAGCTGTTGCTAAGTAATACCTACTCCAATCATGGACTTTTCAGTCTTATGCTCTGCCAGTGAGAAGGGGCACAAGAAGCTGGGAGGAAGCAGAGACAGGACTACATCACTTGTGTTTATTGGTTTTGGTTTTTTTTCCCTTCCTTTTTAGTTTTATATTCTCTCCCCTTGTTATTTCCCTTATTATTATTATTATTATTGGTGGTAGCAGTAGTGATTTGTGTTATACCTTAGTTACTGGACTGTTCTTATCCCAACCTGTGGGAGTTACATTCTTTCATTTCTCTTCCCTGTTCTGCCTGGAGTGGGGGGGAGTGCTAGTGGCTGCATGGTTCTGAGTTACCAGTTGGATTTAAACCACGACACTTAGACTTGGGGAGCTGAAAAAGCATGAATTCAAGACCATAATTTGACTGCTTTTTCTCCTCCTCTCTTTCACCAGATGGATCATATGAGCAAAGCTTCTGACCAGAACAGAAGCTGTGAAGATGACAGCTCCTAACCTCATGATTGAGATACTGTAAAGCATATCAACAGGAACACATAAACAAAAACACAGGAACCAAAAGCTACTTTGCATTCTCTGATCTAGAGCTGCTAAACAAACTTTTCCTGAGACTTTCCAGGAATTTCAGGTTTGACAGTATAAATTAGGCCTGTCTGCCTGGAACAGTCTCTCTTACTGAGGCTATTTCCCCCTATTAATCACCAGTAAGAAGCAGGTGCAATACATTGTGCCCTAAGCAGTACATCGGAAAACTGTATTAACCAAACAAAATAATGCAGAAGCATGTAAGCAGTGCAGAGGACCAAATTTCTAGCATTACTGTTCTCAAAAACTATTTATTTAAAATTGAGGCAAGCCAGAAAAAGAAATAAAAATGAATGGATATGCTTTCCAAGTACTGAAGGGACTTGGAGGCACCATCAAGGTACTGAATTAGATGGTTCACTGGGGCACAGTGGGGAACAGTATGTGAATCATTGCTGTTAGGCACTCTTTGCCTATAGTAGCTCAGAAGGCAAAATATGATAGCTTTCACCCTGGGCACCAGGAAAATTACAGTAAGTTAACCATGCAAATTACTGTGTGGATTTTAACCTATTCCATACTAGTGCTTATTCAAATCTCAAAAGCCACCTTATATTTTGAAAACAGTAAAAAATTTTGCAACTGGAAGCAGTGTACAGATTCTAGCAATCAGATATACTGGTATGGCTTTGTAAGGAAATAACTCATAGTCATATCCTGATAACTTCTCCTCAAGCCACCAAAAAAATTCTATGGAAAGACGCTTGTTTCACATTGCATAGTCATAGTTCAGTGATAGGACTGCAAAACACAAATGATGTATTTCAAAATTCATTATTAGGGTTCTGTATCAATTGAAAAATTATCATAGTGACATATTAGTCTTTTTATGTAGAATTAGCTGTTATGCTTAAAGAATACATAGAAATTGATATTATAGGATGCTTCCCATAAGTTTGCCCATGATTCTACAATTCTGTTTTTCCTGCAGCAAGACAGCATTTAAAATGGAATAACAGAATAAGAGGTGGCATCACTAAACATACTAGTTACAGGCTTTATCTCAACAAACCAAGGCCAGCTCAAGCAACACTGTTCCTGCCTCTGAAATCAGTAACTGACATGCAAAATAGCCATTTTTGAGAAGGCCAAGACTGTAACACAGACCACTCTTTACGAGGTCTGTGCAAGCTGGGCAGTGACTTTATATAACAAAGACACAAGTTATAAAGCAAGATGTTTCAGCATCCTCAGCAAAATCATTACATTATTTTTAGCAGCTAGGTCCCATCTTTTTCTGCTGAAATAGAAACCAGAGAAAATATTAATTAAATGAAGGCGAGTGCAGTAATTCTGAAGTGTTTTCCTTTCAGAGATTCAGCTCCTGAGAACAGGAAGTACAATTCAATATTTACTGTTAAAAGTTTAGAAGTTTAAACAGGATACTGAGAACTCTGTCTCCATCTACAATACAGCTATAGCTGGAAAGGACAGACCTACCAACCCAACATGCTACATACCCATATTTCTATAGGACACCTGCCAAGGAAATGGAGAACACTTGGAAGGACTCAAGGAGGAGAAATGGCAGTGGTTCCCCAGGGCTAGGGCACCGAAATCCAGCAACAAGCTGGGTATGTCAGCTACAGCATCTTCCTCACTCTCTTCCTCCCACCACTGGGTTCTGGGTTACACCAGCACCTGATACCAGCCTCAGCACTGCTGCAGGGCTGTAGCAGCATGCAGCCCAGCATGCAAGCTGGATCTCAACAGTTTACAAGCCATAATCTAGCTTCTCTGGGTTTTGTCCTGGATGACTTTTTTTGCTTGCACCAAGGGAAAAGTTTTGACTAGCCTATGAACTTTGAAAATTACTGACACTGAAATGCCAGACTTGAGTTACTCCAAAAGACCTGCCTTTGAGAAGATGAGTTCCTACTACATACTGGGGCCTACTAAAATGTTTTACACTGCAAATCATGCTCAAATACTATTGGTTTGTAAAAATTGTATCCAGGCCCTAAAGATTAACTCATCATCTTATTGCTTTGAATTGAAGTCAGCCCTTTAATGTAATGAAAACATTTCCTGCCAGAAGTACGTCCTAAGTCTCAAACCTGGGAGCCTCCCCAAAAATGGGAGCCTGAATTCTCAGGACACTAGGATCCAAGCAAGCCAGGTGGGTTATGAAAGCTAATGAACTATGGAAGGCAATACCTAGGCATTCCTACAGCTGTTGCTCTTGACAGTCCGTGCCTCTGCCGCCTTCAAGTTAGCTTCACTTTGCTCTTGCTCCCTTCTCTTCCTCCATTAAAAGGTCCATGAGCCACTTAAGAATTTCAGAGCATAACATGATTAACCCTGTATACTTTCTACTCAAGGATTTACTATGTTGTTCTGATTTACCTCAGCATGCAACTGGCTTCCGCTTGTTAGACTATGAACTATTGAAGGGCACTCCTCCTACTCTAGCTTTGTGCAGGACCTTGCATACTTGCACTGCAAATTTGAGCCTCTTCGTATAATTGTTGCACATCCCAATCCAACTATCCATAATTTATGTCTTCATTGTGAAAATAAAACTGGACAAAAGCCAGATTCCTGAGTTGTTAGGAAAGTTTTGATACTTTCACATCTTACAGAGAGTTTTCAGTAGACTGGAGCCAAGAAATTTTAAGAATTCTTCCAAAAGTAATTCCAGTTCTTACAGAATCGGTTCAGCGCCCTCTGGGCTTAAACTGCCATTTGGGTCACAGCTTTAGCTTCAGAGCCTACCTGGCCACAAGCCGATTGTGGTTGTTTTAGCTGAACACAACGGATCAAGAGCTTAAATGGAAGCAGTTCTCTTATGATGGTAAAAGTACTAAAATACTTCGGTTTTGCAAAATCAGCAAAGTTAACAAGCTGTCTGGCTACTCTGGCAAAGCCTTCTATTCCAATAGCAGTAAAGTTATTTTCCTAATAACTGGGGTATCAGAATTAAAAGGTTTTCACAAGCTTCCTTTGGCACATGAATAATAATAGTCTTCAATAATCTGAAGCCTGCTATTACTATGGTCAATGCACATGAACAAATTAATTTGGATTTGCTGAAAAGACCAATAGTCACGCATGTTAATTATTTAGCTTATATAGAAAGTGGCACAAAACTCTAGAGATCTGGTGTATAACAATTTTTGCCCAAATTACTTGCCTGAGTTGTGTTTCAGTAATTTGAGCTACAAATGTTAAGCACAAAGTTACAAAAATGTGTTTTAGAAACATCAACACTATTTTCCTTCTCAATGAAGTACTCACAACACCCACACTATTTTTCTTTGAGCTTTCCACACATGGGGAAAAAAAAAGGAGGGAATAAAGAGAGAAGAGCCAAATAGTACATTTTCATTAGTTTTGGTTATTTCTGATAAGAGATCTGATACGAGGGGGTGATCTCACATAGCTGGTGCTCATTATTTTTTTCATAAATTCAGTTACCCATTTAATTAAGCCAACTGTTAGTAATAACATATGGCTGAATGAACATAGAATCTGTAAGTTAGACTTTTTCTCAACAGCTCCCTTCAAAGGTGACAGCTTTGTGTGCCAGTTTATCTTCAGCAGCTTGCCATGGATTGTTTAAGAACAGGTGGACATGACTCCTGTGATATCCAAGGAAAGTTCACTATTAGGAAATGCAAATTACAGCCAATTATCCATAGAAATACCACATACTTCCAACCAACCTGTTAACAAAAACTACACCAAAACACTAGTAGTAGTGAAACTCTGCTATGTGATCACATGCATAATCAAAAGCAGTCCAAGGGAATACTCAAAGCACAAATACTCAAAAGAAGATGACAAGCAGCAAAAATGCAGTAATCGTGTATACACGCACTAGCAGATATGCATATATACTAGGAGAACAAATGCACTCTTAAAGCTCTGTCATCAAATTAAAGGAGAGTTACAGTAACATCAAGCAGATCTAACACAGTCATCTTGTGCTGGATTTTAAAATAACACTTTTCAAATACAATTTAAGACAGCATTGAAAAAATGCCATTGCAGAATTAATAACTTTGCATTCAAACAAGGCAGCATTGAGTCAGGTATTTTGAAAAAGTTTAACAGGCACAAATATTTTTAGATTCCCTTGGTAGTCTCAGCTCTTTACAATGCAGAAGGTTGCTCTACTGGATTAGCCATTGATGTGCTTTGTAAGACTTGAAAAACTATTTAACACATAAGCCCCACCTCCCTAAGCCAATAGCTGCATTCCCAACATGAACAATGCCCATACCTACATCCATCGGTAACAGAAATAGGATTTCTCCCATATCTCGCTTTTATGTCCTATTACCAATTTAAAAAACAAAATATAAAAAAACACCAAAAAGTTGCTAGAGGTTGATATATCTGCATGATTCTTTCATCTCCTTCTCATTCCAGTGATCCATTTCCACAGGGCATGGGCCATGATTAATCCAAAAAGCTTCCAAGAGATCATTCTGAGCTGTTGCAATAGCTCTGTTAATTGCAAGGCACTCCACAGTGAATATTTCTTCTCATGGAAATACCTGACTAGCAGTAGTAGTTGATTCTCCTTCTCATGTTTCTGAGAGACGTGGCTCCTACCGACACTAGAGAGCACTTATTTGAAAGCAAAAAATGTCATGAAACCATTAACATGTTTAAATACACGGGATTTTAACTCCCTTTGCAAAAGCTGCATGAGTTTGAGGAATCTGACATAGCCTTTCTATGGCAGCTGATAGGTGAAAAGTTACAGCTGTGCCTGTAAACACAAGCTTTTGGTGATAATCCACCAGAACTGCAAAAGCCGCTCCGAGTTCTGTGTGAATGAGTTTGCCCTGAAACCACATTTCAATCTCAGGATAATTCAATCAAAAGACTTTTGACCCCTCCCATCAGAAGCAGGCTTTCTGCTTCCTACTCAGCTGTGCCCTGTTGATCACTGCTTCCCCTCCTCTCTGCTCCATTAGAAGGCTTGGAGGAGCTGTTAGTCCTATCACATAGCACAGTAAATCTCCCCAGCCAACAAGAGCACCAAGGAAATAGGCCAGGTCTTTGTAGACAGCCTCATCAAAAATGCAGGGAGATGCTCTGAACACCAACAATTTCAGCTATTTCAGATCTGGTTTATTCTTGTTCTTGGTCAATGGCCTGTCTACAACACAAGCCTGGCTCCATAGGCAGAACCTAAGTATGGACAGCATCATCCCTCTCAGGAGTTAGGAGGAACACAGAGACACTAATCAAATGTGCAAGGATCAGTTCTGGAAAGCAGATGGAAAACAGTGAGGTATTCAGGGCTTTCTCCATCCTGGTCTTTACTGCCAAGATTTGCCTTCAGGAGACCAAGTTGCCAAGACCAGTGGGAAAGTCTGGTGCAAGAAAAATTTACCCTTGATGGAAGAGGATCAATATCTAAACAAATTGGAAAAAAAAACAGGTTGATTAAACCTGACAGGATGCACCCAGGAGTACTGAGGGACGTGGCTGATGTCATTGTGAGGCCAACCTCAATTATCTTTGAAAGGTCATGGTGTCTGAGAGAAGCTCCTGAGAACTGGAGAAAGTCAACTATCCTTCCTATCTTTCAGCCTCACCTCCACCATGGAAAGCTGATGGTATCCCACTGGGTACCGTTTCCAAACATATTAAGGAGATAAGGAGATCTGGAATAGGCAGCACTGACTGAGTTATGAAGAGGAAATCATGCCTTACCAACCTGATAGCCTTCTAAAATAAGGTGAGTAGGCTGGGGAATGAGAGCAGTGGATGTTGTTTATTTTAACCTTAGTGAGGCTTTTGATGCTCTCATAATACCCTCAGACAACTAAGAAGTGCAGGCTAAATAAATGACATGAGGTGGAGTGAAAATTTGCTGAATGGCTGGGCTCAGAGGGCTGTGATCAGCCATACAATGTCCAGTTGTAGGCTAGTCACTTAGCAGTATACACCTGCGTAAATAGTGCGTACTGGGCCAGCTCTGTTTAACGTTTGAACAAGAAAGCAGACTGCTCCCTCAACATGTTTGCAGATGATACAAAATCTGGAGGAGGGCTGGCTACACCAACAGAGCAACCTCAACAGGCTGGAGAAATGGGCCAACAGGAATGTCATCAAGTTCAGTGGATATGCCAAGTCTTACAGCTATTAAGGAACAGCCCCAGATACCAGTACAGGTTGAGGACTGGCCAGTGTGAAAGCAGCTTTGTAGAAAAGGATCTGGATGTCCTGGTGGACACCAAGTTGAACATGAGCCAGCAAAGTGCCCTTGCAGCAAAGAACAACAGCCTCCTGGGCTGTGTTAAGAAGAACATTGCCAGCAGGTCAAGGGAAGGTGATCCTTCCCCTCTATTTCATGCTGTTGAGGTCACATCTGGGTGCTGGGTCCAGTGCTGAGCTCCCCAGTACAAGAAAGACATGGAGAAATCAGCACTGTGAAGATGATTAAGGGACCAGAGCACCTGTCATACAAGGAGAGGCTAATACAGCCGAGCTATTCAGCCTGGAAATGAAAAGCCTGAGGAGGATGTTATCAATATGTATAAATACCTAACAGTGTTGTGGGAAGCCAGATGCTTCTCAGTCATGCTCAGGAAGAGGACTAGGGGGATGGGAAACTGCATTTGAGCATCTTTTTTTTTTCACTGTGAAACAGTGAAATCACTGAACAGTGGAATCAGCTGCCCAGAGAGCTTGTGGAATCTCCAACCCTGAAAACACTCCAAATCCAGTTGGGCACAGTTCTGAGAAACCAGGTCTATTTGACCCTGCTCTGAGAAGGGAGATTAGACAAAATGATCTCCAGACGTTCCTTACAACCTCATCCTTTCTATGACTCTGAGAAAGGATTTAAACAGAGCTATTAAAGGCTTTTACAGAAGGAAACAGTAAGAACTGGTGACTGTATTTTCTAGGTTATTCAAATATAGGGTGTGGATTCAAACTCCTGTTAATTAATTCATAGGCTCAGCAGCTAAATAAAACATATATTTCTATATATGCTTATGGTAAGTTAAAATTGCCAAGATTCTTCAATAAGCAGTTTTTAAATATATGTAACATAAACAGAAGTAAGTAACATGAGATTTAAAAATAGATTTGGCAGCTTTACATCAATCCATAACTAAAGATGTCTGCCTAGAAAAGATTACATCACCTTTGTAGATACAATGACTCTTCAAAAAGTTAAAGCTTCCAGCATAAATTATTTGTAGTGTGAATGTCTTGAATCACTTCAAGCCTAACAAGAAGTACCTTTGGGAAACTCAGCTGCAGTCACTGGGAGTGATATGTATTATCTGAAGCTTGGGTTTTCTTTTATGGCTGTATACAGCCCCATTTTTTTGACAATGCAGTCTCAGAACAAACCAGCTTTTCCTCTTTGTTGACAGAACAGTCCTTCCATTTGCCACTCTGACAGCATTTCAGACCGTATATTTCAAAGCCATGTTCAAGTAGATTACAATCCTACTCCTGCACATTAATATCCAAATGAAGTAATCAGGCCCATACCCCTGTGGCTGAAATTATTTCACCCTGTGGCATTAATTATTTCATCAGTAAGAAAAAATCCGAAGTTCAGTGGAGGACTACCAGGACAGAGAAACTTCTCCTGCCAAAGCTGATCTACAAAACTGGTTTGGGGCTGGCAAACTGGCTGAAAATCATTATAGGAATATCACTGGCTATGAACTATCAGGTCACTGCCATACTAACCTTATGTTAAATACTGAGATCAGATATTCAGAAAGTCATCAGATCTGGTCCAAGTCTCTACCTGCCCTTCTATAAGTTTGTGAGGGGCAGGAAGGGCAGTTAGGCCAGCAGTCCAGCTGCTTGTGAAGGACATTTGGGGCTGAATGCACTTCAGCTAACTTAGAATCATAGAATCATAGAATAGTTAGGGTTGGAAAGGACCTTAAGATCATTCAGTTCCAACCCCCCTGCCATGGGCAGGGACACCTCACACTAAACCATATCACCCCAGGCTCTGTCCAAAGCAGCCTTGAACACTGCCAGGGATGGAACATTCACAACTTCCCTGGGCAACCCATTCCAGTGCCTCACCACCCTTACGATAGTTTAAGGTGCCTGAACTTTCTGAATCAGGAGCAGTGTCCTTGGATTCTCCTCTAAAGAAGAGAGCAGAGAGAGGACTTCCAAGGACAATTCCAAAAAGCCAGTGAGATCTCTCTTTGAGAGTGGCTGTCAATGTTGACTATACAAGGAGAGTAAAGCAAATATGCTTCTAGTCCACACATTTCGGGCAGGAGTTATAAAGCTGGAAAAGATGAATGTGAGCCTTGAAACTACACATTATATTTAGTTGACAACAAGAGAATGCTGCAAGGAGCATATAAGACAAATATTACTAAAACAAAGTAACTGTTTTAATACTTGAACATTATCTTAGCACACAATTTTTTCCAAGCAAAACCACGACATTGTTACATTGAAAAGACCTTGGTATCCTGTACCACATTATTTGCAGTCTGTGAAACAGACAGGAATACTTGAAAACTTGCTTTTTTGACATTACTCAAAAAACAGATGAACAATCAGGATACTGCTTTTCACACAGCATCCCCCTTGTGCACTGTGGTAATATCCGCTCAAATACAGACGAATGAAAACAATCACATTTCTCACCTCTCAAATGGACGAGATAACACAGAATTCAGATCAGTCTGTGTTTTTCATTAAACTGGACATGTTTACAAGTCAGATGAAAGCAATACTTGCTCAAATGACCTGCTTTCCTCTGTTTGGAAGATTTATTGAAGGCAATATAGAACCGCAACAACAGTCAATCATAGGTGGCAGACTGCCCTTTTATTAGGCATACTGAAGCCAATTAATCTAAGTGAGCTTTCTCTCCCTCCTGGAGGCATGCACAGTTAAAATGCCTTTAAAAATACTGCAACAATAAATAAAGGTGCTGAAAAAATTCATTTGAACTTTGAGAAACTATTTACAGGAACTTAAGATGCTAAGTATTAACATTCTGCATACTCTGCTGGGCAATACAATTTGACTAGATCCAAGACTTAAAAAACAAAGCTCTAAAACAAGACTTTATGGTATTGCCATCCTAAGGGATAGGAGGAAGAGAAAAGAATGCTTGCGAAAGGAGGCAAAAGCAGTAGGAACAATGAAACCTGCCTTAAAACTGAATAAAGAAGGCTGAGTTAATCAGAACTCTTCAAATAAGGTTGAAGGTAAGGTGGGCTACTGAGCCAGTCACAAATTTACAACATAGAATTAATCAATTATTGGTATTTATTTCTAGATGTCATATTATCAGTGATTTATAGGAGCTACCAAAGGCTATTTGAGGTGAAAAGCAAGTCTATAATAATCTTATCAGTTATGAAACATCAAAACCCAAGATGTCTTAATTCATGTTCTCATTTTTGCAGTACATGTGCTTCTAATTAGAACTGCTGCGATATATTCTCTTGGGAGGCATATAAGAAAAGTGAGTAACTTTTTAGTAGCAGCTTCCTCTTTCAGGGCACACGTTTAAATAATGTTTTATTCTTGGATTACCTCAAACATCCTCCCTGGATTACCTTCATCGTAAATTCAGTTGTCACCTTACCAGTTTCACAGCTGAGCCCAGTGAAGCCTTGTGGGCAGGCACACACATTGGAAGCGATACAGGCTCCTCCATTCCTACACCCGTCTTTGCAAAATGCTGCAAAATACAAAATAACAATGTATGGGTAACAGAACTACACTCAGCAACCACACAGGTTGCCATGGGCCACTGGCAGGCTGACATGAAATGCGGTCTGTACACTAATATGTGCAGAGACGGCCTTCTCCTTAAGGATGGAGGTCATTAAGAGATGGTTTATGCCCACCCGCCTCACTGACCAGATGGGCTGACAAGCTACAGAAGGAGATTAGCGTAAATCTTCTGAAGACAACATCTTACATATGTGCTCCTTCGCATGCACAGAGAAGCAGTGAAAGGCAGCATCTTCCCTAGGAACAGACACTTCCTAAGGCAGTGCTGGTCTTCTCTGCTGCCCAAATAAAGGCCTGGGCATAATAGACATAACTGAACGCTGGATTGTCTGGGTACCTAACCCCTTGATTAAGCAATTACATTGAAACAATAAAAATAGTAATTCTGTCTCAAGGGATTCTGAAGAACTTTAAAACTTTCGCTATTTACAGTTTTAAGTCAATCCCTGGATTTTTCTTTGGCACGATGCAACCTGAGAAGCTGTGCTTACATATTCTGGCGCAGCATTCTCCAGATACAGCTGTGAATATGCGTAAGCTTTAAAGAGTCCCCCCAGCAGACAAAGAAATGTAACCATTCTGAGAGAAAACATAGCTGCTGTTAAGTGCTCTGATTGCATCTACAATACAGAATCGGAAATTCTCTGGTCACAAGAAACTGCAGGTGTAACTATGCAGATGGAGGTCATCACCAACATGAAGAGTTGCTCCAGGGCACTGGTCTAGCCCTGCACTTGTAAACCAGCCACGGGAGGTGCCAGGCTTCAGGTTGAAGCTGCTCTGTGTAACAGCACCACTGATGAGGTCTTAAGGCTCATCTGAGAGAGAATATGAGTGTTATTGATTTGAGCTTTCCGCCTCTCAGTTTCCAGGCACCAGCCTTGTGGCGTGAGATCCCCAGCACTGAGTGAGACATCTAAGCTCCCCAGTGAGGGATGACACGGTACACAGGAGCACAGCTGGCAGCATCATGCATGAAAAGCTGCCAAAGGCATGGGGACAAGAGGCACATCCAGGTCTCTCTGAAGGACACTGGCATCTAAGCAAGGGCTGCAAAGAAGTACATTTCTCAGATTGCCATGAATGGGCTCAGAGCTTTCTCCTGCATACTGTCTTTTCTGTACTGAAAAAGGAGGGGGGGGGGATGCGCTTTTCTTTCACAGCACAGCCAGGAGCCCTCTGAAATGTCACACCTGCATTCAGAGTGCTTATTCAGGGAACAGAAGAGCTGAATGCACTGCTTTTAAGGTTAGGCACCTTCTCTTTGACCCGAAATCTCAATTACATTTTTGTAAGCTGACACATCTCCAGCAGAAGGATTGAGGAATACTCCCAAGCACAGCACAGGAGTAAGCTGCACTGGCAGAGCTCTCTTCTGAGAGGAGTTGCTCTGGGTTTCAGCCTCCTCAGGCTAAGACATTTTACCTTTCGCAAGAGGAGGGAGCCCAGCATAAAAGGGCATATTTGCAGGCATCTCTCCCTCTACCCATGGGTTTGACTGGAAGCAGACCAGGTTTTGTTTTACAAAGTGCACATTTATGTTAGGAATATTTAGAAAAATTATACCGTGACTCAGGTGAAGGAATCTAAGTACTAAGATCTAATCAGGCTTAGCAATTAAAGAAATTGTGGGTTGCTTAGCTTTCATAATACACAGCAGCAAAAGGTATTTATGGGATATTACCCATGTTAACTCCATCCCCTTAGGTTTTGACACCTAACAGATCAATAGGACTGAGGCACAATTTCAAGAAACACTGGGTATGCTATTGCTGCAGTTGGACCACTTCTTGCATCTGAGCCCAATAACCTGCAGCTACACTACTTTTATTTTCAAGCATCCTCTAAATCCTATGTTCAGAGCCTGAGGATTTCCGAGGATTTGGGCCCAAGCTAAGCATCACCTCCTCTGATACAAAATGCAATGGAAATAAATGCAGCGCTGTATCTCTGGGTAAACATCTTTCTAAAACTAGAAGTATAACTTTGAACACTTACAGTGAACGAGAACATAGAAAGCAAGGCACCACCTCACGTGCAGCAAAGGTTTTGTGCATGTATATCTACTGCTTTTCCCATTTACAGTAAAAAGGCATAGCACCAAACAAATTTCAATTCATCCAAGAAAAATAGCAAGTGATTGACAACACACAACATAGATATGACAGTGCAGATCTGACAGTGTTTTCACAGCTGTAACTTTGTTGGTAACCTTGGGCTTTCTTGAATAGTGTAGCATGTATAGAAACTGTTAAATTGACACAGAAATTAAACATAATTGCTTCAAATTTTAGAGCATACTATCTATGTATGCATCATCCTCAAATTACTGTGAACACTCCCAAATGCAAAGTCATTTTATATCTGCCTGTGAAGATCTTCCTCCAGGGGCAGGACCTAAATGCCTAGCCTAGCACTTTGTCTTCTTCAAGGCACGTGCCCAGATTTGTATCAGCTATGACAAAGCACCTCATGCAGTACAAGACTGCCAAGCCCTGGGGTTTTCAGCAGCTTACCTTTGCAGATGGTACCATTTCCCGTGTAACCTGGTTTGCAGACACAGTTGTGCCCACCAACAGTGTTGAAGCAGAGAGCATTTTCGTCACAGTTATGCTGGTTTGTTACACACTCATCATGCTCTAGAAAGAAAAAAAAGAATGGGATGGTCCTGAATTTTTAAAACACAACAAGATAAAAGCTTTGCATAGGCTTCCATATTAAAAAGAGATAAATACAGTAGTAGTTATTGACAACAGGGCTATGTGAGCATGTAACCATGGGATAGCCACGGTATGTATTTTTAGCACATACTAGCATGTGATAACTGTGCTGTAGCATAATTCCACTTCCATTAACAGGGAGCCACCATCATTATACTTTCTATGTGGGCTACAGTGTTCTTGTAAACATTTGCCGAAGAGCCAGCCAGCATACTGAAAATCCATATGTTGGTTCTACTACGTAATTTATTCATGCAGGTTTATCTTATGCAGGATTCACGGGGTTTCCTTCAGAAAGCTGACTAATGCTCCAAACTGCAAAAGATACGGTTAGCAGAAGGCAGGACTTCAAAACATAGCCCGTGTTTTCCATCCCTTCGGTGCATATGCAGCACTTTACTTAGATGAACCCCCCCAAAGGTCTGCCTGCTGTTCAAGGGATTTTTGGTATGGCATGTCCCAGCACTAGAGTGCGATGGATGAGACTCCTCACTCAGGTGTCTAGATCTAGACTTAGACACACCAGGAAATACCCCTTTTGGGTAAACGGAAAGTCTGGACAATATGGTGTTGTGTTAATTTGCAATTCACTGCTCAATCTGAAGCAAACAAACAAAAAAGTGTATTTAGGTTACTAAACATTTTAATGTTTCCATTTGTGCTATTTAAGAAATGGAAAATGCGATTTCAAAATAAGATGCCCTAAAGTATCATTTCAAAATGCTACATGAAATGCTCTGCTATTTTCAATATGCAGTATCTTAGTCTGTAGTCATCGAAATGAAATGTTTCCATTTCCTGGAAATATTCCTTGCATTTTCTTCAAATCAACAGTATCCATCATTCAGTGCCCTGAAATTTTAATTTCAGGAAAAGCAACTGTTTCTGGAAAATAAAGGCACCTAATTTCAATCAGCACACACGGACTAACCTGCATGTGAGGTTTTCATAGTCATCATTTTTCCCAAGATTTAGCAAATTTTATTATTGCAGCTTATGCCAGCTCTGGCTATCTGACACAAATCTGGAGTTGGATCATCTTTCTTCCCCCATTTTGTGTGTGTCATACTGCTCTGAATCCTCCCCTTCATCAATAAAGAGAAGTCTGCACATACCTCACAGACTTGTCAGGAAAATTAATTTCTTAACATTTTCAAATCACTATGGAAATATTCAACTTGCTGTTTCAATACCAGCCAGAAACTGTAAGAGTATAAAACTGACAGAATGGCACATCTCTAATCCATCCATCCATAAATTGGCTTCTGGTAATGGCAAGAACCTATTGTTTAAAAGGGGGAGAAATTCACCTCAATGTAGCTAATCAATTTGAAACACTACCTAGATTTAGATGTTTGGGGTTTTTTTTGTGGGTTTGTTCTTGGTGCTGTTGTTGAGTATTTATTTGGTTGGTTTTTTATAATACTAACATAATATTCCCCTTCTAAACAAGTATTTATGTGTCTCTGACATCATCAGCAATGCCCCCCTCAATCCTCAGCCTGGAGGCACCATTTACTGAGCCGAGTCCCTCACTGGATGCAGTGGAGCACAGGCTTCAGACCTCTGCCCTGAAGCATAAGATTTAATTACTTTGCTCTCAGCATGAATAACTGAAATTGTTATTGTTCACCAAATGATCCATCACTTTTAAAAGCCAATTACAATATTTGACTCCAACCTCCTAATACAGTGAAATCTCTCACGGTGGCTGAAACAGTACTTATGCTAAATCAGTCCACAGAATAAAAGAAAAATAAAGTGATGACCACACAAAATAGGCAAAAAGTGTTATCTGTACAGTAATATCATCCTGTCTTGCTCAGTTTGTGTTAGTCTTATGATCTTATTTAAATATGGTATGACATTCAAGTATTAAATATATACTACTTTCTCATTTATAAAGTTTCTGCAGTAACATACAACAGGAAAATAACTATGGAAATGTGTGAAACATCATGCACTCAGCAAGGCAAAAAAATCTTGCAAAGCCATTATCTTTGTATGTTAGAAGGAAGAGTCTATACAGCAATACATCACACTGATAAACACAGCTCAAATCACTGAATTTGACAAACTAAGTGTATTTAGTTTCCTCAATGAGGAAGTGCAGCCATCCACCCCATGCCTTAGGAATTCAAAAGCATCCCTGGCACATATGGCAGCTCTTTGCTATAGATAAGGGTATATTAGAGGAAAGCAGGCGATCACAGACTGTCACGCTAAGAGGAACACCTCTATGCACATGGCTGGAACAGCTCTGAAATCCTATCAAGGCACCCACGGGTAGGGCAAGTGCTCTGGCCTCAATGCCAAGAAAACTTGGCATTGGTATTCTAGTCCAAGGTATTCACCATATTTATAATACCTTGCATTACCAGGGGCCTGAAGACCATTTGCACAGATGTATGTACTTCATATAAAAAGATGAATGTCACACCTGAGTGTGCCTTCCTAACTGTTACTCTGGTATAAAAAAAACTACTGAGTCTTTAAGATGGATTTTTCTTAAAGTGTACAGTATCAACAAAATTAATTTTCCATCAGCTAAGTAATGGGTCTTGAATCAAAGATAATATGCTTTCTTTTTAGAGTAGGTTTCCTACTCTACACAAGAACCTTCAGTATCTTATCCTCCTGTAAGAAAGTTCACAGAAGAGGCTTGCTAACAATTCAGGAGGCTCGAGCACATAATCCAAACTGTATCAAAACAGACAGCACTTCTGCTTCTGTGGTTATCTGCTCAAACTTCAGGTCTATTTTTATTTAAATCAAAGGGTAGCAACTCATTAAAAATTCAGAGATCTGATAAATGATTCTTGGATTGAAGATTACATGTCATTTTTTAGGAGGAAAATGCCTTGGAGGAGGTGGAAATTTTGTGATTCAATGAAGGAAGCAGAGATTTCAAAATTATGGGAATGGAAAAAATCAGCAAAAAAAGAATCAGGATGTTTTACAATACATATGGATTTGTCAATCTATACTATCTGAGCTTAGCTTCAATAACACACTTAAAACCATTTAAACATAACGCTTCATATTCATTCCCACAGAGGCGTCAAACAGAGCAGTCACCCTACACTGCAGGCCTGGCTCTTTTATGGACTAATTACAAATGGTTAAACTACACTCAAAAAAATCCTGTACACAAAGCATCTTACTACATTCACTCTTCCAGCATATGGCACACTATCCACACCAATTTAAGGAGACCATCAGAAGTGACTTCTTCCGGAATTCTCTATTAGTAACAAATTGGACTGTCTAGTTTTATTAAAGATAGAAATACTTATTTATAATAAGAAGGGTGGTGCTTCTTTGGTAGTTCTTCCATTAATTCATGCATACCACTTTGGCTGTTTTTTTAGTCAAGCACTTGCTAAGTCACCTTAAATAAGCAACACACTGCAGAGACTGAGTTCAGCAATCTTATATATCAAAGTAGGAACTGTAGAAGCAGATAGGACCATGCCTTACAAAGAAGCAAAAAAGCTTTATAGAAGAATCTCTTAAAGAGAACCATTAATATGATTTTTAAGTTCAAAAACCAGTATATAAAAATTATTTGCTTTATTCAGAAGTGTCAGTACTGGCCAAATGTATTTCTTATACTGCAATAAGAACACTGAGGTCATTTTTTTAAGCATCTTTAGAAATTATGTGAAACACATTTAACAAAAGTTTTATATTATTTCACTGAACACCATAATGAAGATGCAGAGAGACCAGGTACAATAGTATTACAGAGGCAAAGAAATAAAAATTATTTTTGCAGAGAGATTTTAATGCTTAACAAACCTGAATTTGCCTAAACATTTCTATAAAGACCAAATGCACTAGATTCAATGATTACTTCTAAAACCCTATTATCTAATATATCTAAATTCCATTTTACACTGTTCAGGACTCTGTGGTCAGCAGTGTTAAAAATTAATAAAATCTCTGTTCTGGGAATCAACCAAAGTTCTAAATACGGTATTTATATTGACTAAGCTATCTCTGCAATAAGGTCTTTCTTGATAGAAAAAAACCTGTCAACTCCAAAATTTGCTCCATGGTAATAACAACAGTAAGTGAATATGAATATTCCATTAAATAGCTGTTACGACATAAATGACTCAGAGATGCAAAAAAATTATGTGGCAACATAATTATTTCACCTATGCACATTTGGGTGTGCAGCAAATCAACTGTTATACATACACATGTATATGCACATACAGTAAGGGTGATGTACTACACTTCAGTTTGTTTTGAAATCGTACTCCAGAATATTCCATATGGTTTGCTTGACAAAAATGTTGTTACTTCAGAAGGGTATCTAGAGTGAACTACTGCATCCTAGGGAAAAAGAATGCTGGCATAAACTGGTAGGAACCCACTAGATCCTGTGATACAGGTCAATGCAGTGACAGCTGCGGATCTATCTTACGAAGTTCATTATCTGTGTAGAGATTCTTCCAGAACTCAGTAAAATTTAATGTGCTGTCCACAAGCTGTGCCACCTGCCTCCTCCTTGTTACCTTAGCACTATGCCACATCCACATCACCCCCTAACCTTCCTGCTGTGTATTTCATGATTAAAAATAAACAACAAAAGTCCATATAGTTCCTACTTGCATATTGCAAGCCTTCCCAATATTTGCCTTGAGCAAATTCTGCAAATATCAAAGAAAAAAAAACAAACAACCAACACAATTCAATCCAACAGCAAAAAGGAACAGTGACTGAGTCGCATCACTTACTTGTGGATAAAGAACATTATGGTGGCAGTTTTTCTGAGCCATTCGTTACCATCATTGGAAAAGAACTGACACACTTCAGGCACAGAAATGCATAAAAGTTCCCAAAAATGAAAATAAAATGCACCCTTCTAGTTGTAATCTTGTAACACAATGCAACAGATACTAATTTCTGAGTGAATCGGGATTAAATTAAAATAATTTAAATAAAGAGAATATATTAGCTATTTTCTCCTCTTGAGGTCTTTGCAGTCTTGAACTCCAATTACTTTTGGCCTCCTGTTTCCTCACCACTGATTAGGTATAGATCTGTAGAACAATGGTGCCAATCTGACCATCCGACATGGCAGTGAAAACAGGTAAGAGTTACCTGAATTATCAATAGCTGACACACTTAAATGCCCACTTGAGTTTATCTTAATTAAAGCTCATACCATTCATGTACAAGACATAAATTAGTAGTAATTATATGGGTAGTTTGGAAGATTTATTCCATTAAGATCATTTGGGAAATGACAGATGGTTCATTTCTTTAAGACTTCATATTAACTAGTTTAAACTCTAATTGGCAGGGTTACTTGAAGTCTCAGTATACGCACACCAACTTTAAAGAGCAAATGCTGTAAATTTATTGAATTATGCTATTTGCTGGAGCGCATCCAAAGAGGGGCAACAAGCTGGTGAATGGTGTAGAACACAAGTCTTATGAGAAGCAACTGAGGGAACTGGGGTTGTTTAGCCTGGAGAAAAGGAAGCGCTAGGGTACTTTATCACTCTCTACTACTACTTAATAGGAGGTTACAGCAAGCTGGGTATCAGCCTCTTCTCCCAAGTAACAAGAAATAGGACAAGAGGAAATGGCATCAAGCTGCACTAGAGCAGCTTTATATTGGATATTAGATATAATTTCTTCACTGAAATGGCTGTCAAGCACTGAAACAGGCTGCCCAAGGAAGTGGTGGAGTCGCCATCCCTGAAGGTATTTAACGGATGCATTGATGTGTTGCTTAGGGACACGGTTTAGTAGTGGACTTGGCAGTGTTAGGTTAGCAGTTAAACTCAATGGTCTTAAAGGTCATTTGCAACCTAAAAAATTCTATGATTCTATGTTTTCCATATATTTATGCTAAATTTTTGGATTAACAGTCCCAATTCAGGTATGCCTCAATTCATTCTTCTATAGATATTCCTTAATTCAAATGCAAAATGAGACCCATGCTTTAATTACTCTTAAGAGTTACCATCACACAGATTACCCTTAGTTAATGCTGAAGTCATTAATTAATGACCACTAGCAGTTGTCCTCTGTTCAAAGATAGGGATATGAAAGGCCAGATCTTCCTCCAACAGTCTATTCACCACTCACCCTCTTGATTTTCACCTTCATCCACTCCCATATATCCATGCTAATCTTGGTCCTCATTTTTTAATTCTTTCTTCAGTGCAGCCTTAAACAATAATTTCTGTAGATCTATGTCCACAGTTTTCCTACTTTTTTCTCTTAATTATGTTGATAATAAAAATAGTTCTGGCATGTGCATGCTCTATTTTCAAAGTCTGTTTAGAAACCATTCTGCTTGCTGAAATGCTGTTTCTGTCTGTAATTACCAGTCCATTGTTGTTCTTCAGGGAGAACAGCTGCCATCATCTCATCCAGATGCCTAATCCCTTTTATCTATTAGCTTATTTGCTTATTCTATACATGGTGTTAATATGAAAAAAAAAGGAAAAACAAGAAAACATTACAGAAGCCTTAGGAAGAAAATCATTTTTGGGATACAGCCAAAGTCCAATGTTCCCTTTCATATACATTATGAGAAAGCTCTAGGACTGTACCTTAGTTGTACTACCAGGAAGATATAACAGAGGGACCTGGTTTCAGCTGGAATGCAGTTAATTTTCCTCCTAATATCTGGTACAGTGGTGTGTTTCGGCTTTAGTCTGAGAACAATGCTGGTAACACTGATGCTTTAGTCTCT